>NW_020665189.1:16070416-16354810 GCF_002925995.2 Terrapene triunguis | reverse complement strand
GACATGATCCCATCCTCGGAGTCCACGGTCAGGGGTGGGGTAGTGGTGGCGGCCGCTCCCAGGATGGAATGCAGTGCCTCGTAGAAACGGGATGTGTGGGGCTGGGATCCGGAGCGTCCGTTAGCCTCTTTGGTTTTTTGGTAGCCTTGTCTCAGCTCCTTGATTTTCACGCGGCACTGCGTTGCATCCCGGCTGTAGCCTCTCTCTGCCATGGCTTTGGAGATCTTCTCGTAGATCTTAGCATTCCTTCTTTTGGAGCGCAGCTCTGAAAGCACGGACTCATCGCCCCACACTGCGATGAGATCCAAGACTTCCCGATCAGTCCATGCTGGGGCCCTCTTTCTATTGGATTGCACGGCCATCTCTGCTGGAGAGCTCTGCATAGTTGCCACTGCTGCTGAGCTCCCCTCGATGTCCAAAGAGGAACTGAGATTCAAACTGCCCAGACAGGAAAATGAAAATGAATTCAAATTTTCCCGGGGGTGTGGCTGGTCAGAGCATCCGAGCTCGGACTGCTGTCCAGAGCGTCAACAGAGTGGTGCACTGTGGGATAGCTCCCGGAGCTATTACCGTCGATTTCCATCCACACCTAGCCTAATTCGATATGGCCATGTCGAATTTAGCGCTACTCCTCTCGTTGGGGAGGATTACAGAAATCGATTTAAAGAGAGCTTTATGTCGAACTAAATGGCTTCCTGGTGTGGACGGGTGCAGGGTTAATTCGATATAACGGCGCTAAAGTCGACATAAAAGCCTAGTGTAGACCAGGCCTGAGATTGTAAAAGCAGGTTGTTGATATTTTTACCATTTTATCATTAGCCATAGAACACTCTTTATAGTGCAGTTGGAACATAAATCTCAGAGCATCATGTTTTTGTCATAGGCAGTTCACTGGAAGAGAGAAATAATCAGGAAATAAAATAAACAAGCCGGCTAAAAGGATGATTACACTATAGATTTTCTATTTAATCCCATACAATGCCCTCCTTTCCGACTAACTCAATATCATTTCAGTCCAATGATTCTTTGGCTTGGTGCAGCAGTACCTGGTAGGGTATGTCTACAGTGCAAGTAGATATCCACAGCTGACCCACGCCAGCTGACTCAGGTTTGCAGGGCTCGGGCTATGGGGCTGTTAAATTGTGGTACAGATGTTCAGGCTCGCGCTGGAGCCCAGGCTCTTGCCTAGGGCCCTGCAAGGAGCTCAGGTTCCCTTGCCTGCACATAGAGTCTCTTCAGAAACATGGCTCCTCTCTCTCTTCCCCTCTGGTCTAAGTCACCTCATTTGTTTGCCCGTTGGCTGGTCTTGCAGTCAAACAGGACCCCTCTGCTACGAAAGCATGCTGTTCTCTCCTGCCGAAAGCTTGCTCTGAGTTTGTGTCTGACTAATACCAATTTCAGTTCCTTTGTTCTGCTCCTGGGAATTTTCCACTTTCTACTTCCCTGCCCACTGCAGAGAGTCTTGCATCTGAAGAAGTGTTTTTTTTACCCACAAAAGCTTATGCCCAAATAAATCTGTTAGTCTTTAAGATGCCACCGGACTCCTTGTTGTTTTTTTGGTCAAACTGGTTTCCCTAGGCTTCAGCCAGCCCATTGTCCCAAGGTGCTTTTGTCTGAATAGGCGGTTATTACCCACCATTGTACCTGGTCTGGGAGGGCCATGCTACAGCCCTGACAGCAGATGACTGAATCCACATCTACACTGAGGCATTCCATTGTTCAGAAACTTTATAACAACTTCATAACATCAACTGGAATTCATGAGTTGTACATAGACTCCTCAAATCATCACAGCCACTAAATACTGGAAAGTGGGAATATCTTCCATATAACCTGAGATTGAAAACACTTTACAGACTAAAAGTTACAAGACAGCAGTCTATCCTGAGTACTTACCTGTTAATCAATTTTCTACCATTTGTGGGACCTATTTTCAGGTTCAAGCAATTACATATGCACTGTATGTTAAAATACACATTTATTTATAATCTGTGGAGTGTTCATGAAGACAGTTTTAAAAAGGGATGATTAGAGCTAGGCATATTATCTTTTTTACTTATACTTACCAGTTCAGATTTGACTTATGATGACCACTATATTATCTCATGTATCATGGGACACTGAATCATCAAACTGGGCTAAATGTTCAAAGTTATTTATTATAATAATCATTGCATGTTCTTCCGCCTTAAAATGCTTTCTATGCTTCCAGGACCAGCTCCAGGCACCAGCTTGGCAAGCAGGTGCTTGGGGCGGCCAGTCCGGAGAGGGGCGGCACATCCAGCTATTCGGTGGCAATTCGGCGGAGGGTCCCTCACTCCCGCTCGGAGCGAAGGACCTCCCGCCAAATTGCCGCCGCAGATCGCAATTGCGATCGCGGCTTTTTGGGGGGGGGGGGGCTGCTTGGGGCGGCAAAAACCCTGGAGCCAGCCCTGTATGTTTCCCCTCTAATATCAGGTTTCCTAGATTTGTTAAGTACTTGCAGAGTCAAGCAGTTTTCATCACAAACACCCATTACTAGAAAAGGGAGATCAAAATCCATTCCCCCTCCCTCCCTCCAGAGAGTATTTTTGTCTTTTCACCTATTGTAAGAATACAAAATCTGTTGACCTACTTTATCTCTGATTGGTAGACAATGGTACAGTAATTGATACTGATTAATCATGTGTAAAACAAAACACTGCTGATATCTCTGGGTATCTATAGGATCCTTACAAGGTTTTGAAAAGAATGTATGGTTCAGGACATAGGCCAACATTAAATGACCTGGGGTCAGGAAGAAACTTCCTCCATAGGCATATTATTGTATAATTGCCCAACATAGGATTTTACACCTGCCTTTGAAGTATGGCCAATGTCTGAGACAGGATCCCAGACTTCATGGACTCCTGATCTGACTTTTCATGCCCATTCCTGTTTCAATACTTCTAAAAGGGTGTAAGTTGTAGTGTCTAACACAGCCAAAAACCGAGAAATGTAGATTGAAAGGGAAGAATAAAAGAACATTCAAAATGGTGAAAATTGCATAAAGATTAACTTCACCAAGCATATGGTTTGAATTAGACGTACTTAGGATCATCAGCAAATCTTTGATAGTTCTATTGATTGAAAACACTAAACAAAATACTTCATGCAAATTTTCTGGAAGTGGTTCTGATCTCGGCAAATCTGTAACTCTCAGATTTCTGCCAGCAATGCAGATGGAAAATAACCTCTTCCAGTTCATTTTTTTTAAAGAAATGAAAAGACAGTTATTTCAGAACAAGAGATGCCTGAGTAATCTACAATTAGCTCATGTTATTTTTTTCCTAAGGCAATTCGTGATAAGTATGTGTTCAGCACTGTTCCTAATATAGACAGTTTCCTATATATATGGTGCTGAATGCAAGTCAGCCTCTGAGGTTACAGGTGAAACTGGGAGTTAAACTGAGACAGCAAATTCTGAACAATTTATATTTCCAGCACCAGGTGGAAATCAAAGACTTCTTTACAGACTTGTTATTTAAAGACTTTTATTTTAAAGAATATATTTTCTGGAGTATTTCTCTAACATAAAGATCTTTAATTTTCACTTCACTCATTGAAAATGTTATGTGATCTGGATAGGCAGTTCATTTGCTTTTCCCAGACCAGCTGCTTTCCCATGGCAGGTGTGGGATGGGAGCAGAAAGTTGGTTGCAGAAGTGAATGGTAGAACCATAAGCACTTTTTTTAAGAGGACATGTTTATGAATTTTGATAACATATGAATTAGTTTGCAAGATTTTAATGATTCCAGTAAGAAAAACCATCAGCTCACAAAACAGATGGCATATTACTGCCCACCAGACTTAAAAATATCCCAGGGGATTTGAAAACCCTTCTGTAATTAATCCAGCAACTAAAAATTGTATTCTAAGCATTAATTAACATCTTAGCTTTGAATTAGTTGGGTTTTTAAAAAAAGAAATGTAGGATTTTTGCTTTTTTTTAATAATGAGTATCCTACCATGAAGAATTTCTAAGAGAAGATGTAGATTTTGGTTTCACCTTCTTATCCTGCTAAGTAGTCCTGATCATGAATGAGAATAGTAAATCCTCAACATCACTTTCCATTATGACTTCTGTGAACATTAAGGAATGATTTAGGTCTTGCTAACAAAGATATCTTAAACCTATAAGCAACCACCTTACAAATTTAAAAGAATACCCAAAGGGTTTATCTAAGCGTAAGGTCCAATTGTGATCTCAATTATTTCCCCCTCCACCCCCCCGGCCCGGATAACTCCATTGACTTAAACTGAGTCACTCCATATTTACATGGAGTAAATGAAATCAATATCTAGCTCATAGGTTTTATTTTATTGTGAATAACCTATTTAATATAAATAACCTATGTTTTTGCTTATACAGGTGTGTGGCTTCTACAGTTTGGGATTCATGCTTCAGAAATATCTCACAAGTAGGTGTAAAAATAACACTAGGTGTTTTGAGATTAATTATTTACAATGTCTGTTAAAATATAGAGCCAGATCTACAGATGCAAGGATCTGCCCTATAGAGGACTAATCCAAAGCCCAGTGAAGTCAACAGAAAAACTCCAGTTGATATCTGTGGGATTTGGATCAGGCTAATAAAGCAGGATAAAGGTCCTAAATAATATTATTATTATTGTACTACATTAGTGTCACTAAATGTTTTCTTCTATAATCAAGTAAGAAATGAATAGACCAGTCCAGTACAGGCAAAACAGGGAGAATTATGGATTATTATTGAATACTGTTTTCATAGTGGATGACCCTAGTGATTTTGAGAGGGAAAAAAGCTTTGAAATGTTCCATGCCAGTATTTATCATTCATTACATATGCCCTGCTGTGGAATGTGGTGTGGGCAGCCAACATCCTGCTCCCAATGTCACCAATAATGGTTCAGCTGAATGGTTAGAAATTTTTCAACAGTTTCCCCAGTGTAGACAGGGTTTGAGTTAAGAGAAAGTACTGAGGTCTGTTGACATAAAGGGGGAGTGTCAGTTGAGAGTAGTTTCCTTTTGAATTCCAAATATATCAAATATGTCCAAATGAATCTACAGAAGGTGGCTCATCTTCCAGTCTTTATAAACCAAAGAAATGCAGGAAAACTATTTGTGAATTGAAACCTGCATTTTCTTGAGGATACTACAATGCAAGCCTTATTTGGCCAGCTCCTGAGCTGATGTAAATTGTTTTGCCTTATGTCATCTTACCCACAATGCACTCAAAGGAAAGTTAATGCTCACTGTGTTTTACTCTAAGTGGAACATATACTACTGAAGATAAGTGGATCATAAATTGGAACATATACCTTATACACACATCACTACTGTAACTTTCCATAAATTATATTGTTACAGCCCTTAATTATAACTTATATGGAGGTGGATGGAGATAAGTTGGAGCCAAATCCTAAAAGACAATAATGGCAGGGAACGATGGAGCCAGAAGGCTAAGACAAGGTTGAGAAGATGTGGAGAAGGGAAGGACGGGGATTGGCTATTGATGAATGCTTTGGAATCTAAGAATGATGTGCATATCAGTGATATTTTGGGCTCCAAATACAATATTTGTGCTGTTCACATTCACACACATCCCTAGTAGTGTTTGATTAAGGGAAAAATATAAATGATCTAATGTGAATATTACATGGATCAGAAAATGTGAGTAATTGGATTCAACAATTAAGGCTGCTGTAATAGGTATCATGAAAGTCTAATCTTAGACAAAAGAATGTTCTCTGGTGCAGTGAAGTATCCTTTGAGTCCATAGTGAGCTAAGTAATGTAGCTGAAGTTTTATATACAAATTTTGATAACATAAATTATATATTTACAAATAATAATGCTTTTAATCTAGAGTCCAAAAAGCAGTATACAGATCCCGATCCTAGACTTCCCATGGACCAAAATGGAATCTATTATAGGAAAAGATCATCAACTAGTTATGTATGACAGTTCCTAAAGTGAAAGACACTTTAGAAATGCATGTCTAGATGCTATAGATTTCCTATTATATACAGAATGGATCTTTGTGGAAAGTGATGGAATTAGGCATGGACTAACCTGTTCAGAAAAATTAAGAAACAATCTCACCTTTACCCCATATAAACCTTTTTGTGATGTTTGAAAAAGTCCTCCCCACCCATGTATAAGTGACTTTTAACTGCCTGGCTTTCTTTGAATGAAAATATCGCTCCATATTCTGGAAACTGCTTGATCTCATTAGAAAACCTGTGTCTGTTCCCATTTTACAGAATCAAGAAGTTCCTGTAAGGTTTTAGTAAGGACCTGAACCTTTGGGAACTAGCTGAATTAAATATTTTTAGGTTCACCCAAATCTTGGTGAATAACAGCTTCCCCAAGAGAGACCTCTATCCTGACCATTTCCCACCCTTATTTTAAAAAGTCCTGGCCTCTTGTATTTGCCTACATGGGGAAAGGGAGACTAGGCATGGGGAAACTATTTGAAGGGAAAATGCCATGTTTCCCTTTATACTGCTTTTTTGGGCCAGGGTCACTCACCCTTTCCTCCCCCAATTAATGTAGAACACAAAGCAAAACTGAATTGTTTTCTCATTTGACCCAAGTCCCATGTGCATTTTTTTTTAAAGACCACAGAGTGAGTTCTAGCCCTTCACAGACACCATGGAGTAAACAAAATTAAACTCATTTGAGAAACATCTACAAGGCTTATGCCTGTACAAGTGCTCTTGAGAGACTGTTTTTTTTAATACCAAATGCTCAGTGCATATGCTGTTGAGTGGTGAATGGACCATTCATTGCTTGTATGTCCATTAAAATAATAAGTAATATGACATTTGTACATATTTTTGTTAGGTCTATTTAAAATAGCATGTAAAAAGCCTGTGTCTAATTTTCTACTGAAGTGGTGAGTCTTTTATTATTATTATTCTCCTTTGTGCAGAATATGACAAATCATAAGGCTTAGAACAAAAACACCCTCTTTGTATGAAGAAAGCTATTACCCTTTTTATTGATTTGATGGTAGCCAGAGAAAGATTATGGGGAAGAGAGGGAAAAGGAGTGGGAGGAATACAACAAGGATTGACTAGTACAAATGAAAACAGAAAAAGAGAATCATTAAAAATCTGTTATGTAAAGAGAGAAAGAAGGTTTGTAAATAGGGTAGAAATCAATGTGAAAATAAAGAGGGGAAAAAAGTATACTGAGTGGGATTACTGTGAAATCTGCTTTGAAAATAATTTAAACCAGATAATGAAAACCTGGCCTCATGGTAAAATGAAACATTTCTATAGCATGGCTGTACATGTGGGAGGACACAGCGTAGTTTCAAAGAAGGTATATGGATCTATCAGCTGGAAGCATGTGCAAATCCCAGAATGGATTGTATTTGAATGGAAGAGTTTAAATTAATCTCATTTTGGGCAACCACCTGGTAATTGGACATGGATTGACTAAAAGCCTTCTGCAGTGAAGAGTGAATTATTTTCATATAAGTGAGATAAATCGCCATGATAAACATTGATGGTTAATATTAAACTACGGATGACTCAGATCAGTGTTGGTTGGAAGGAATAAAGTTAGGCATATTATAGCAAAAAGATACTAATGTAGAACCATATGTCAAAATCCAGCATAGGGCCAAGTTATGATACCAGCTAAATGAGCTGTGTTCTGGGGAAGATAATCGAGGTTGAGGAATGGAATTCAACCTGGATTACATGAAAAACCCAACCCTCACAGTTCGCAGAGCATGGCTAATGATGCTCACCCATTCCTCAGAGACGCTTGTTTTAACTACTGGGGCAGATTATCAGGAGGTGTCAGATGCCATCAACCATTGATGTAATCAACCACTGAAGTTATTTATACCACAGTAGTACCTGGAGTCCACATTGGAGAATCTGTGCCTCACTGTGGTAGGCATTGTACAAATATGTAATAAGGAAAAGAGTCTCAACCCTGGAGAGTGACAAGGTGCTAGAGGTGGATGTAACAAACAAATGTGTGGAAGTGAGGGGAGAGAGGATGCAGTAGCAATAAGAGGGGGGGAGGGTGTTTTGTTTTAATTTATTTATGTTTGTATTGACTAGCTATCTGCAAAGTGTGGCTTACCACCTTCCAAGCTGTTAGCAATTGTCAGTGATCTGTAGATATCATTGTCTGCTTATGTATTTATCT
Organism: Terrapene triunguis; assembly: GCF_002925995.2. Classification (NCBI taxonomy): domain Eukaryota; kingdom Metazoa; phylum Chordata; order Testudines; family Emydidae; genus Terrapene; species Terrapene triunguis. Next base: position 16,346,638 of record NW_020665189.1, on the reverse strand, counting down.
CTATGGTTCTTGGTCAACAAAAACTAGCGTCTCTCATGCATTATTGTGGTGTGCAGTCTAATTGCTCACTTCCAGGAATTAGCCTAGGTTTCACTACACGGGGTGGAGGAATAGTCACCAAAAGCAGCAAGAGAAGATGATTATACATGATTGGACAGGAACAGAGTTCAGCAGGATTATTAGACAGAAGACTGCAATCACTAGCAGCATTAGATATCAGAAAAGATAGTAGAAGGAAAATTCCACACCTGATTGGACAGATGGAGACTCAGACAATAAGGATGATTAAACCAATAGTTCTAGGAATGAGGCAGCAGGAACAGCATCTCAGGCTTGTTTGAATCGCAGACAGTTACAGCAAAAAGAGACACTAAAAAGCAGCTGATAAGAAATCCAAAAGGCAAGAAGAGCTACTTGGATAAGATTAGCACAATCAGGTCACAGAAAGAAAGTACAAGAAAAATTGCATAGTACAAGAGATATTCAGATATTCTAGAGAATCTGAAAGTTAGGCATTTCACCAGATAGCCAAATTAGGACAGCTAATTAGGCAACAACAAGAACTGGACACCAAGAACTTCTTTGCGACAGATCATACACTGACAGACACAATAGGATCAAACCATGGCAGGAAGAATATGGCAGGAACATGTGATTGGATAGTGACACAACTGAACCTCAGAAACAATTGGTCATAGAGCTGTGTGTTCAGACAGGCAGTGAGAAAGAGTTCACCAGACCATAGCAGGATGGGACAGTTCTAGCATTACTAAACATCAGCATTGGGCAGCAGGAAGTTATCTGAAAGCATCAATACATTTATTTAAAACATTTATCAATACATTAGAAGCAAGAGGAAGACCAAAGACAGGGTAGGCCCACTGCTCAGTGAAGAGGGAGAAACAGTAACAGGAAACTTGGAAATGGCAGAGATGCTGAATGACTTCTTTGTTTTGGTCTTCACCGAGAAGTCTGAAGGAATGCCTAACATAGTGAATGCTAATGGGAAGGGGGTAGGTTTAGCAGATAAAATAAAAAAAGAACAAGTTAAAAATCACTTAGAAAAGTTAGATGCCTGCAAGTCACCAGGTCCTGATTAAATGCATCCTAGAATACTCAAGGAGCTAATAGAGGAGGTATCTGAGCCTCTAGCTATTATCTTTGGAAAATCATGGGAGACGGGAGAGATTCCAGAAGACTGGAAAAGGGCAAATATAGTGCCCATCTATAAAAAGGGAAATAAAAACAACCCAGGAAACTACAGACCAGTTAGTTTAACTTCTGTGCCAGGGAAGATAATGGAGCAAGTAATTAAGGAAATCATCTGCAAACACTTGGAAGGTGGTAAGGTGATAGGGAATAGCCAGCATGGATTTGTAAAGAACAAATCGTGTCAAACCAATCTGGTAGCTTTCTTTGATAGGATAATGAGTCTTGTGGATAAGGGAGAAGCTGTGGATGTGGTATACCTAGACTTTAGTAAGGCATTTGATACGGTCTCGTATGATATTCTTATCAATAAACTAGGCAAATACAATTTAGATGGAGCTACTATAAGGTGGGTGCATAACAGGCTGGATAACCATACACAGAGAATTGTTGTTAATGGTTCCCAATCCTGCTGGAAAGGCATAACAAGTGGGGTTCCGCAGGGGTCTGTTTTGGGACCGGCTCTGTTCAATATCTTCATCAACGACTTAGATATTGGCTTATTAAGTTTGCAGATGATACCAAACTGGGAGGGATTGCAACTGCCTTGGGGGGTAGGGTCATAATTCAAAATGATCTGGACAAATTGGAGAAATGGTCTGAGGTAAACAGGATGAAGTTTAACAAAGACAAATGCAAAGTGCTCCACTTAGGAAGAAAAAATCAGTTTCACACATACAGAATGGGAAGAGACTGTCTAGGAAGGAGTACGGCAGAAAGGGATCCAGGGGTTATAGTGGACCACAAGCTAAATATGAGTCAACAGTGTGATGCTGTTGCAAAAAAAGCAAACGTGATTCTGGGATGTATTAACAGGTGTGTTGTGAGCAAGACACGAGAAGTCATTCTTCCGCTCTACTCTGCTCTGGTTAGGCCTCAGCTGGAGTATTGTGTCCAGTTCTGGGCACCGCATTTCAAGAAAGATGTGGAGAAATTGGAGAGGGTCCAGAGAAGAGCAACAAGAATGATTAAAGGTCTTGAGAACATGACCTATGAAGGAAGGCTGAAAGAATTGGGTTTGTTTAGTTTGGAAAAGAGAAGACAGAGGGGACATGATACCTGAAAACTGCTATCTAAAAGGGTGTCATAAGGAGGAGGGAGAAAACTTGTTCACCTTAGCCTCTAAGGATAGAACAAGAAGCAATGGGCTTAAACTGCAGCAAGGGAGGTCTAGGTTGGACATTAGGAAAAAGTTCCTAACTGTCAGGGTAGTTAAACACTGGAATAAATTGCCTAGGGAGGTTGCCTAGGTCCTGCCATGAGGGCAGGGGACTGGACTCGATGACCTCTCGAGGTCCCTTCCAGTCCTAGAATCTATGAATCTATGAATGAATCAGGGTTGGACAGAAACAAAGTGAGAAAGGAAACAGCAGATTAGAGCAAGATCAGCATATCAGAAAGGAACAGGATCATAAGAAGGAACAGCTGACTGATCAATAGAAAAGAGCAGGTAATCAAATAGTTTAAAGAGCTGATTAGACAGTAGTGGGATTGGGCAGAGTGGGATCACTAAGTAGGAGTACTTAATTGGACAATACCATAATCAGATGCAGCTCATCAGATAGGACAAGGATCCAAAAGCAGGAGCAACTCCTCACACAGGAGAAAGATTATCCAGCAGATCTGACAGGAGTTTGTCTGCCTCTGCCACTCTGAAAATGGATTCAGTTGTGGGAACAAACCAAGCACCATCCATCATATTCTGTGTTGGAGATGCTTGTACTGCAACAGTGAAAAAGCAGTGCTAATGTTGACCCATATATGCTGACCTTATTGAAGCTCCACACTGAACTCCTAATTACAAATGGGCCCCTCATTGCCAAGGGTGAGGGTCCAGTGCAATCTGTAAGCGATGTGTAATAGCCGGTCAGTGAGTTCCCACACTAAGAAGACACTCCATTACCAAAGCCACATCCATGTCTGTCTGTGGATGCAAAGTGGGAACTCCATTGACTTAGGCTGGGGGATTCTGAAGGACTAAATAGTTGCACCCTGCCTGGCTGCCTCTTTTTCTGTGTGCACATCCTCACAAGGAGTGGTCCACTGTGTATTTATCCACATGATGGGCAAAATGGTGTTCTCAGCTGCAGCAGGGTAATCCCATCAATGAAATCCCAGCATTACTCAGAGCAGTATTTAGCTCAGTGTCTTCTACTGTCTGGCCTTCCAATCTCACATAACACATGAAAATAGTTGATAAACAGCACCTATAACAGTGGTCCCTTCAGCACACAATTAATTTCACACCTCATCAATCATAACGTCCCAGTCCTGAGTTTTAATTCCTGATGACTGTTTCTGTGTCACTGACTCATTGGGACACTGAGAAATTTTAGAAAAAATACAGTGAAAAGTGTAGTGATTTTTCCTCACTCTCTTCCCCACCCTTTGGAAATCTTGAGTGATTTTTTTTTTCCATTTGGCACAATATTGTGGTTCTTCCACTCCTTTTAATTTCAGTTTTACGGTGTCATTACTGCAGGGCCAGCCAAATTCTGCAAGACAGTTAAGCAAATTTTGCAGCCCATCTATCATCTAACCCTGGTCATATCTTATACTACTGATGCCATTGTTGCAGCTACAAAAAATTCTTGCTCAGAGAAGAGTGGGGACATGTTAATACAACCATTGATCTCCTGATCATTGACCCGTGTCACCAGTGTAGTTGTTAGGAATATTTTCTGTGAAGTGATTTTGATGAGTTTCTTGATGGTGCCTCATAGATTTCAAATCAAGTCAATCAGTCATATCTGTTAACAAAATCCTATCATTGTTTTTGGCTGCTCTTGTTACTTGTCTCACTTCATTTCTTCTCCTTGACATTTTCCCCCTCCTCCTGAAGTAGTTCTCCATGCTTGACTAGCTGATACAACACAATAGGAAATAATGTGCTAAAATTTTCATGAGGTTCTCAACTCTTTGCAGCTTTGTCCTCTTTGCAACCTCAGTAAAAGCTGATTTTTCTGGGCACCAATTTTAATTTGCATAGCAAACAGCCAATCTGATTTTTTCTCCCTCCGTCCTCCCTCCCCACCCAACAATGAGCCATTCCTACATCTAAGAGCATATCTTCACTGCAGAGTTAACTGGGTCTCAACTCAGGTGTTGCCCCTAGTACAGCTACTGTCTACACACAAAAACATCTGACCTGAGTTTGGTGGTCCTTTTAATCCAAGTTAGTTAGCCCGTCTGGGGGTATAGGCTAGAGTCCACATGCTATTTTCTCTTGGTCTGGTAACCTGTTCACTTTGCAGCATAGATGCAGGTTAATTAACTCAGTTAGTGACAGACCTCCAATGCCTTCCCACAAGTCCCTTTTGGCTATATTTTCTTGCCCTCTACTGACTCCCTTCTTCTGCATCAGTTTCTATACAATGGGTCGGCATTTAAACCTCATATAACATTTGGCCTGCTACATTTCTATTGTGCTTGCATAGCATTTGACAGAGATGCCATCCATTCTACCCAATAATACAGTTAGAAATGGGGTGTATGGATATGCAATAGCTCAAACAGAAATTAGGGGATTGATGCAGGAATTACTGGGTGAGGTTTAATGGCCTCTGTTACACGGGAGATCAGAAATGCATTAGACATCCATTACAAGGTAAAGGTCTAGAGAGCAGAAGAGGAATTGAAATTGAATCTGGTGACTTTAGACCTGATAAAATGCCTATTAAAGTCAAAGGAATGATTCCTTTTATTGGATCGGGTCCTTTGTTATTTCTGGGAAGGGAAATGAGTAAGGTCTTGTTTCGTTTTGTTTTTAATTGCATGAAATCCCTGGTCTTAAAGTAAAGGAGATATACCTATCTCATAGAACTGGAAGGTCATTGAGTCCAGCCCCCTGCCTTCACTAGCAGGACCAAGTACTGATTTTGTCCCAGATCCCTAAGTGCCCCCTCAATGATTGAACTCACAACCCTGGGTTTAGCAGGCTAATGCTCAAACCACTGAGCTATCCCTCCTCCCCTTCATTGAGAATTTGTAATGATTTCAGCAATCAGAACCAGGCATTGGTGTAACTACATTGGTGAAACCCCTCACGAAAAAGCTACTGTTTATATTGGTGGTGCTTACACTTGCCTGAAACTAGGGTAAATTCCATCGGTACAAATTGAAATTTTCCTTTTCTGCACTTGAGGCTTGTATTAATACAGCCACATGATGACTGACTATCAGTTGCTTAAATTGAAGTAGATTCCCAATGTACCCAAGGTCTAAATCACTTTAGGAAAAAATGATGAATGTCAAAAAGGAAAATATTTTTGTCAAGGAGGAGAATGAATATTTTAATTTCTAAAAAATAAAACAGGTACTTAATGTTATTTACCTTTTATTGTCCATATCTCATTCTGTTTCTCTTAGCCAGTGGGGAAACGGAAGTAAGATTGTTCTAGAATAAGTCATCTGCACTAGACTAACTCCCCAAAATCTCTAGGCTCCTTTTTAGATAACTGTTAACCATATTGGGCCTGATTCTGATCTCACTTACACAAGTTTTAAACTGGTGTGACTCAAGTGACTTCAGGACTGGAGTTACTCCTGATTATTCTGGTGTAAATGAAAGAAGAATCAGGCCCATTCTATTTTTTCAGTGTACAAGTGGATGACCTGTAAATAAACCTCAGTTAAGTGGATTCAGTCTCTTACTCTCAACATTTTAAAGTGAAAAAATCCACAACTAGGTAATAGAGTTGGAATGGCTGAAGCAGTCCCACTACTATTCCAGTGAGGCTTTAGAGGTAGTATCCTAGTTATCCTGTGCTAAGTAGAAAGGAAGACAGTATGGTAGCAGCCTGCAAAACAAGAGACTGATTCTCTAAGAGCACAATGCTTTGGTCTATCTGGTTTTTAGGCTTGGTGTCGGAGTGGTTGGATGATGTTTTGTGTCCTGTGATATAGAGGAGGCCAGATTGGATGATCTGGTGATCCCTTCTGGCCTTAAACTCTATGGGCCAGATTTTTAAAGGTATTTAGGTACCTAACTGCCATTGAAATATTTAAATATCTAGTTCTTATGTTAGTTTCCAGCTCTGGAAAGCTGAGGCAATTCAGCAGAAGAGCAGTTTAAGTATATGCTACCAGATCATCAGCGATCTGATTTATAGTTCACTCAGACCAATGGGAGTCTTTCGTCTGGCTTTAATGTCCTGTAGGTAAGGTAGAAATCAACATAAAGAACTTGTAAGTATTCATGTCATCTTTACTATCATTAATTACCCACATTATTTACTAATGCACTTCTGTTAAGTTTATGAGACAAGTTTGGACCTGTCATAAATGGGTGCATCTCAGTAAAGTCATTGAGTGAGAAACCACATTTTTAATGTCAGTAATTGATATCCTTGTATGAAACACAAGCTGAACCATTCAAGAATGCAAACTCATATATCTGAAATAATTATTTTCCCTCCTTTACTTCAAACAGATGAAGTCCCTCAACTTGATTTTTTTCCACAAAGTCTTATCTTAACTTCTAAATATGAGGGGGGAAATACTGAGTACATTTAATACAGTTTTAAGTCAGTGGAATCTAGAATGATAATTGGCAACATTTTTACAGTTACTTTAAAACTAATTAACTCCCCCCGCCCCGAAATTGAACTTATTCATTAGCTAACAATAAAACCTACAAAACTAGTCATGTTTGCTTCAACTTCAGCCATCATTCAGTGATTTATGCCCAAAATATCTGACCTGAACATATGAGGAGAATTTATTTTCATGTTTGTGCAACTTAAAAATGATTGCACTGATTGAACTGCAAGAAACGCCAGATCTTGCCCTTCATTGGGAATTTGTTATGATTTAAGCCAGGGATTGGCAACCTTTGGCATGTGGCCTGCCAGGGTAAGCACCCTGGTGGGCCGGGCCTGTTTCTTTACCTGCCGCGTCCGCAGGTTCGTCCGATCGCGGCTCACTGGCCGTGGTTTGCTGATCCAGGCCAATGGGAGCTGCTGGAAGCGGCGCGGGCTGAGGGATGTGCTGGCCACCGCTTCCTGCAGCCCCCGTTGGCCTAGAGCAGTGAACCGTGGCCAGTGGGAGCCGCGATAGGACGAACCTGTGGACGCGGCAGGTAAACAAACCATCCCGGCCCACCAGGGTCCATACCCTGGCGTGCCACATGCCAAAGGTTGTCGATCCCTGATTGAAGCCATTGGTACCAGGCATTGATGTAGATACATTGGTGAAAGCCCAACGAAAATCCCCCATTTATATTGGTGGAGTTTACCGCTGCCTGAAACTGAGGTAAATTCCATTGATTTTACTCATACTTTGCAAAAGAATTTACCTCTATTTAGGCTCAGGCATGTATAGAACATTTCAATATGAAAGGCATTAGTCTGACACAGATATGAATAACTGAAAAAGATGGGCTATAATGGAAGTTGAAACTCATCTTCAGCTAAAGTGTGCCCTAGCCACACTTGTTATAATAATAGCAGTTATCATATGGACACAGTTTTCCATCTAAAGAAAAAAAAATCATAATTAATTTACATGAAGTACAATCTCTATAAATTAATTATGAGAAAAGTGAAATTAATTCAGAAGAGAAAAATCAGTCAGGGACAAACTTATTAAATACTGTAAAGTCATTAATATCCATTTCAAAGAAATGAATACAATTAGAGTTGGCTTGCAGGAAAAAATCTATTTTCTCTACCCAGAGGGGAGAATTTTTCTGTGCTATTCTTTGGCAAAACAAGGCTTTGTACATTTGGTGGCAAACAGCTTTCTGCTGAGGACTATAAGAGTAGATTTTGGTTTGGAATACTAGTAATTATTCAGAGAGGAGAGTCAAGCTTCAGCATCCATTGCTTTTCCTGGAGGAAATCATTACATACTTAGAACAGAATTTCATTAAGTATATTCACCTACCATATGAAAGCCTTCTCAAACTGCTCTGCTCCCTATTCTACTCTGTAATATTCAATCCTCCAATTTCCATTTTCAAGGTACCTGAATAAATGTTTTGTGAGGCAATAGCAAGAGGTGCCTGACTTTCATGAGTACACTGAACCTCAAACTCAATGCTACATTCCAGTGGATTTGACGTTCAATGCAAATATTTTACACAGCTCCAATTCTGGGATGAAAGTGACTGGAAATCTATAAAAGGATTTCTTTCTGTCTGAAGAACAAAAGAAAAGGTTTTCACAGGTTACTGTCCAGGCTTCTTGATCTATATGAAAATAGGCTCTTTTAGCTCACAGAAAATGTAGATATTGCACTTTCTCCATTTTTAAGATTGAACTGACATATGTATGTATTTATCACTCACATATATCTCCGGCACTTCCATTCTGGGTGATGCTTCTGAACCTGGGGGTGAAATCCTTGCTCTACTGAAGTCAATGGGAGTTTTGCCATTGACTTCAATGGAGTGAGGATGTCACCCTGAGAGAATTACTAAGTAAGTCTGTTGAAACTCACCCTCGACATATAGGATTTCAATCCTCCACAGTTTCTGCTGTGACTCTTTGGCAGCAAAAAAGTCTGCCTAGAAGAGGATTGTAGTAAAACAGGTTAGTAGTGGATGACTGGAGTTCAATTCCAATAAAAGTGGAGTGCAAGTGGACAGGGTTGGTAGAGGAGATGGCATGGCCAGAACGATTTAAAGTCTCTCCCAAATAGCTTTTGCAGGTGGGGCTCCATATAGTGTCCCAGAAACTAACCCTACTCTCTTCAATTTGAAGAAAACCATGGGGATAACCCAGTTTGTTTTTGCTGGTGATGAATGCCTTGCATGGAATTTACACATCTCTATGCCAGTGGCAGTGACTCAAGCTCACTGGATGAGTATATTTATGCTTGTATGTTATGCTAATAAGAAGTCTTGAGTTTCATTCCACCCTTTGTAGTGTATGTGTAGTAGTACAATTTTATGTTTGTATTTTGTATGATTTAGAATGAAGAATAATGAGATAATAAAGTAGCATGAATTAAATGTATTGGTGTGTGACTTGATCATATCCTGCCAGCCAACCTACTTGAATAGCAGAAAGGAATGGTGCATCAGATGCATCAGCCAGAATCTGTGTCTGTGCTGATTTCAAGGCAGTGACAGACCTTTGAGGGTCACCAATTTGTTGTAGGTTTAGCATTTTAAAATAAGTAAAAGAATGCAATGATTGTTTTTCTTTTGCATTGCAATTTGATGTTCCTGTTCAAAATGTTCTGTGTAATTAATTTTGTGTTGTGTATGAATGAGGAATGTGTGTGTTAAGAGATAAGTGTGAAAGCCATTGCTGAACCAGATGGTCTAGGGAGGAATTGGAGACAGACGCAAGGGCGCCAGGAGGCTGCAACACACCCCTATTGAAATGTCAAAGGAAGGCAGATTGACGTCTCTAAAGATGAGACAGGCACCTATCAATGGGGAGAAGATAGCTGTGATCAAAACCAGCATGGGATAACTCTCAGAGGTACTTGATCAAAGAACAAGATAAAGGATGAGAAGGACAATTTAAGAAAACAAGCACTCGTCAAACAACAATTGATTACAGTATGATGGTGCAAAACTCATTGGTCCCAATGAAGGAAAATCACTATATAAACAGGGTGCCTTGCCATGAAACTTTGGGTTCATCCTGACAAGACTTCCCCGGAGAATCGTGTCGCGACCGACGGAACCCGGCTCCTCCCTACCGGAGATCAATCTAGCTGGCCACTAGGTTGATCCGGACTCTGGACTGGTAACTATAACATCGACTGGTGGGACAGTGTGTGTGTGTGTGTGTGTGTGTGTGTGTGTGGTGTGATTGAATGCATATGCTAATTGTTGTATCTTCAATAAACGTGGCCTATTGCCTTTTCCCCTGAAAAAGATCCCGTGTTCTTCTTATAAGCATAACATATGTAACTCATTTGTTTCTATATGTTTGTTTTGTTTTTGGCTTTCCAAATAACCTGTTCTATAGAAGTGTTTTAATACATATCTGGAACTGCTGAGCATGAATGACATCCTCTCATAGACCATCACCCATGAAAACATCAATTCCCACCACTTAATTCTCAGCACATTTCATTCTAGACAGTGTCAAAAATGGCTCAATGAATAACTATCACTGACCTAGAGGACTCCAGAGGCTTCTCCAGCTTTTGCTCCTGCTATTCTCCCCAGGAGGCTCAGAAAAAGGCTGGTAGGTCAAGCTGCAAATAAAGATAATAGAGATATATGCCCTGATCCAAAGCCCACTGATATAAATTGAAGTATTTCCATTGAGTTTAATAAGCAATGGATGAGACCCATCGTTAGTGGCCAAATTCACTATTGGCACGAGCTGGGCATTGAATATATAAGATTGTGCCCATTTGTCAGTTGTGGATGTAGCCAAAGTATTTTGCCACATTCTTTTTTTCAGTTTTACCATGAGGATGATAATATTTGGCTTCATCTCATCACTGCAAACACTGTAAATACCCGAATGAATGTTAGACTCGGGTAAGGAATAAGTGGATGTCAGGTCTTTGCACTAAGCCTTGTATCACGAGTGAAACACACAAATAGTAAATGATTATTAAAAATCTTACTACTCTCATGAAGTTAATAAATAATGAGGCCTATGGTGCCTTTTCCTGACTGTAATAGGATCAACTGTACAGTAAACTTTTTAATCAAATTAGTACCCTTGTTATGCTGATTTAATATACAGCATTTAATATATTGTGTATGTCAATGGTCCACTTAAACACGCACTGTTGTATTCTAATAATATATTCCTCTTCCTACTATGAACTTGATTTTAAGTGGGTTCTAAAGAAACAAACTAGCCTTTCCTATTAGCTAAAAAAAAACCTGCCTTAACTGGAAAATAAACTATGCCAAAAGCAAGTTAAGGCAACTTTAGGTTGTCAAGATTCTATTTTTTTCCTTTCTTTAGAAACCTAGGATTTTAAAAGCCAGAAGTTGTATTAAGACAAGAAGCTTTTGCTCAGCTCAAGTGAAGTCAGGAAATGCAAATGTGAAAGTTGCAATAGCAACATTAAACTCTGTTTACGCTACTTGAAGTGTGTTCTATATTCTATATTTCAGGTGACAGCCAGTAATATTTTAAGGTTCACAATTAACCACAAAAGCAATAATAGACAATACTACGTATGTGCAACATCACCAAATTACAAGTGCTATTGAAACCTTAATTTATGCATTTTCTGATGTGAAGCGAGCAACCTCAATGTCATCTCATACAGTTTTGGGGGTTTTGGTTGGTTTGGTTTGGGTGGTTTTGTATTTCACTGCCTAGGTTTTCAAAGAAAGGGAGAGGGGAATATCGTGAAGATTGAACAAGCACTGAAACAACTTTAAACACATGAAGAAGCCATAAACTTTTAAACAATCTCAGATATTTAAGGTGGCTAAATTACTCGTCAGCCACCTAAAATCCTCCCCAGTAGTGTAAGGCTTTAAGGCTTCTTAAAACAGAATAAGCACACACTACATTCTTCATATGACATAAGGCCAGGTTCTTAGCTGGTACAAATTGCCGTAGCTCCATTAATTCCAATGCAGCTACATTATATCTGTTGCAAAGCTGCCCTATAATCTTTGAAAGTACCTTAATTAATTACTGCTGATTCTGCTCTCACACCAGTTTTACACTGGTGTGATTCCATTTACTTCATTGGAACTGCTAAAAATCCGGCTCTTAATGTGGCATAAGCACTTAAGTCACCTTACAGTAACATAAGTGCTTAAATGGGTAATAACATACAGTGACAAGTGTGCACTTTTTATGAGAAAAATCTGAAAGTGATTTAGGGGACAATTCCTGGTCCCTGTACACTTTGAAAGTAGCAGTTCATGGGAGACTGTGCTGCCTAAGGCCACAATTGGATTCTTAGAGCTCCAATAGTCTCACCTAAAGGAGGGTTGGTCTATACATCCAGTTAAGTGTCCCAACCCTGACTGTGCTAGAGCCCATCTACAGCTCATACCTCATTGTCACAGAATGTGAAGATCTCTGTTTGGGCTCCCAACAAGCTAGATTCTTCATTCTAGATTTTACCAGTTCCATCACTTGTTGAGGCACAAGTGCCCAAGGGAAATAGTGATGGATTTGCCCTTATGTCCCTAAGACTGACTCTCAGCAACTCAATATGGATTGAAAGGTGCATACTTAATTAATCTCTACCAATAAATTAGCACTAACTTAATATTTAAAAGGAATTGCATGCATGAAAAATACAAAGGCTGGCTCTTATCCCTAACAACATTGGCTACAGTGCGTGCACTGAAGAGCAGCCACTCTTCAATTGTTCTGAAGTTGATCCAATAAATGATTTCAAAATGGGCCAAGGGCACACTGTTCACTGAGGAACACTTGCATGCCAGCTGTCAACATTCAGCCATTTTTGATGAGTGCGTAAGAAAAATAAAGTGGAGAAAGAACTTTCTTAAATGGGAGAATATTTTTTTTTCATTCTCCTGGAACTCAAAAATGGCTAACAGGAGTTTGTTCAAAGCGTTCCACAAATTCACCACCAAAAAGAGAGAGACTATGGAACATTTTAGCCCTGAATATGTTCCTTCAGTAAATTATGAGCATTTCGAAAGCAGAGGATACAATGAAAATGTTTTACAACTTCAACTACAGCAGCAGCTACCAGAAACAAACTAAAATACAGAACCAGCATATAATCGTATAAAAACTCTCTTTAAATGTACAGATTATAAACGGGAATATCAAGTGATGAGAAGAGTAATGGTGATGGTAACTTGAAGATGAGCACATTTACCCACTATGATTTTGATAACATGTTTGTTCAGCGAAAATGAAGCCTTGTTTGTTGTTTAGGGCACTGTTGAGACAATTCAGCTCATTAAAAAAACAACTTTCTTCCTGGATTCTTCATGTCAATTCCAAAATAGGCTGCAAAACAGAAAACAAATGTGTATAGGCAAAAATATTGCTTTGCTAAATGCCTATTGTGATAAGAAGACAACATTCGATATTTTTATGCCTTGGAAAATATATAACTATTAGCAAAGACAAAAAATAATTGGTACATTGTTAAGAATCAATAGATGAAAGAATTGATGGTGATATCAGAGATAGTTCCCTCTAACTGACTGTACAGGCAGTTAAATTTGGAGAAATACATATTGTTGTTTATGGTGCAATTCTTTTTGGAAGTGCATCATGTCACCAGTAAAGCCTGTTCTCTCTGTCTTAGTTGCTTTCTAAGGGTATGTTTACACTGCAATTAAACACCTACAGCTGGCCTGGGCCAACTGACTTTGGCTTGCAGGGCTTGGGTTAAGAAGCTGTTTAATTGAGGTGCAGATATTTGGACTTGGTCTGGAGCCCAGGCTCTGGGGTCCTGGGAGAGGCTCTGGTCCCAGAGCTCGGGTCCCAGCCTGAGCCTGAACGCCTACACCTCAATTAAACAGCCCCATAACCCAAGCCCCACTAACCCGAGTCAGTTGGCATGAGCCACCTGTGAGTTTTTAATTGCAGCCTAGACATACCCTAACTGAACTCATTCTTAGGTAAAGCTGCTGAGTACTAGCTAGCTGACTACTAGTTAGCCCCACACAAGGAAATACATATATGTGACATGGTGCACATACCTTACAAGATATGTATGCTTTCACAACCTGGTAATCCATTTAGGGAAACTTTAAATACTTAAATATATAATGCTTGGCACTAAAATACAGAGTGAACCTTATAGCTTGGAAATAATCTCTGACTACACAAGAGCTAAATAACACAGACTTTCCAAGAGCACCAAAGTATTTTAAAATCTTCTTATCTGCCAATGCAGTCGAAAGTATTATCTGAACCTCCGAGATGCTTGCCAATCTCACGCATCTGGGAATTTTAACAGTGTTATTTCTAGCTATATGTGAAATTACTGTTGGAACTGGTTTACCTGTGTCTGTAGCCTCATTTATTAGTACAAGGATGCGCCTATGTTTTCAAATGAAGCATTCTACCTGACACAGGCATGGTTACTGAAGTGACAGGAGGGCACATCCATCATGCTCAGCACTGCATTAGCTATGCAACATCCTCACATTAAGGGAAATTTCCCCTTCCAGAATGCCAGTCACATTCTGATACAGTGGAAGAAGATTCTTCTTCTGAATCTCCCAAAGATTTGCTTCACCACTGTCATAGCTAAGCCAGGAGGAGTCTTATATGCATGCGAACAAATCAAAGACACTACTTTCACATTCTCCTGAACATTTCTACTACTATAATTCAGAGAATCATTGAATCATAGAACTGGAAGGGACCTTGACAGGTCATCTAGTCCAGTCCCCTGCACTCAAGGCAGGACTAAGTATTATCTAGACCATCCCTGACAGATGTTTGTCCAATCTGCTCTTAAAAATGTCAAATTATGGAGATTCCCAAACCTCTATAGGCAATTTATTCCAGTGCTCAACCACTCTGACAATTAGGAAGTTTTTCCTAATGTCCAACCTAAACCCAATTTAAGTCCCTGGCTTCTTGTCCTATCCTCAGAGGTTAAGAAGAACAATTTTTCTCCCTCCTCCTTGTAACAACCTTTTATGTACTTGAAAACTGTTATCATGTTCCCTCTCAGTCTTCTCTTCTCCAGACTAAACAAACCCAATTTTTTCAATCTTCCCTCATAGGTCATGTTTTTTAGAACTTTAATCATTTCATTTTTGTTGCTTTTCTTTTGACTTTCTCCAATTTGTCCACATCTTTCCTGAAATGTGGTGCTCAGAACTGGACACAATACTCCAGTTGAGGCCTAATCAGCGCGGAGGAGAGCGGAAGAATTACTTCTCATGTCTTGATTACAATACTCCAGCTAATACATCCCAGAATGATGTTTGCTTTTTTTGCAACAGCATTACACTGTTGACTCATATTTAGCTTGTGATCCACTATGACCCCCAGATCCCTTTCCACAGTACTCCTTCCTAGGCGGTCATTTCCCATTTTGTATATGTGCAACTGATTGTTCCTTTCTAAGTGGAGTACTTTGCATTTGTCCTTATTGAATTTCATCCTATTTACTTCAGATCATTTCTCCAGATCATTTTGAATTTAAATCCTATCCTTCAAAGCACTTGCAACCCCTCCCAGCTTGGTATCGTCCTCAAACTTTATAAGTGTACTCTCTATGCCATTATCTAAATCATTGATTAAGCTATTGAACAGAACCGGACCCAGAAGCGATCCCTGTGGAACCCCACTCATTATGCCCTTCCAGCATGACTGTGAACCACTGATAACTACTCTATGGGAACAATTTTCCAACCAGTTATGCACCCACCTTATAGTAGCTCCATCTAGGTTGTATTTCCCTAGTTTGTTTATGAGAAGGTCATGTGAGACAATATCAAAAGACTTACTAAAGTCAAGATATACCACATCTACCGCTTCCCCCCCATCCACAAGGCTTGTTACCCTGTCAAAGAAAGCTATCAGGTTCTTGACAAATCCATGCTGACTGTTATTTATCACAACTTTATCTTCTAGGTGTTGCAAATGGATTGCTTAATTATTTGCTCCATTATCTTTCCGGGTGCAGAAGTTAAGCTGACTGGTCTGTAATTCCCCAGGTTGTCCTTATTTCCCTTTTTATAGATGGGCACTATATTTGCCCTTTTCCAGTCTTATGGCTCAGATATCTCCTCAGTCAGCTCCTTGAGTATTCCAGGATACATTTCATCAGGCCCTGGTGATTTGAAGACATCTAACTTGTCTAAGTAATTTTTGACTTGTTCTTTCCCTATTTTAGACTCTGATCCTACCTCATTTTCACGGGCATTCACAATGTTAGACGTCCAATCGCCACCAACCTTCTTGGTGAAAACCAAAACAAAGAAGTTATTAAGCACCTCTGCCATTTCCACATTTGCTGTTATTGTCTTTCCCCCCTCATTGAGTAACAGGCCTACTCTGTCCTTGGTCTTCCTCTTGCTTCTAATGTAGTTGTAGAATGTTTTCTTGTTTCCTTTTATGTCTCCAGCTAGTTTGATCTTGTTTTGTGCCTTGGCTTTTCTAATTTTGTCAACAGAATGTGTAGCCATTAATACATCTACACTGCATTTGGAAGTGTTGTGGAAAAACGACCACGCGTTGTGTTTGAATCAGAATCGCCTGAGGCCTCTTTATTTTCATGCATGCACGGGGGGTACCAGCGAACTGACAATCCCCCCGACTACCGATTTTCAAATAGCTTATATAGCATAAAACCACAATTAGGTAACGCATACTTTCTTATCAACATTATTGCCATATTTGGAATACATTCCTCACATACTTTCATGCCAACATTATTGCCATATTTGGAATACATTCCCCAAAAAAGGGAATATAGCTTAGCAAGCTTTCCTGTTTTTCACAGTCTGCCCTTTGCGGTTCCCAAGCTTCCCCTAAAACTATTAGTGAGCCGTTATGAATCATAGGCCTTGTAATTATAGATAGTTCTGCTTTTGTACTTTTCCTTCACCCTGCCTCTAAGAACCCCTCTTCTCCAATAAACTTAACTAATGTTCAGGTCTGAACCAAAGTTCAGGCCTGAGTCAACTAAAGTTCAGGCCCTAGCAAATTTTTCTCCCACAATCCCCCCTTTGATGCCTATTTGGCATTACCTTAGGCCTAAACTTCCATACTTATGAGCCCTCTAATTTCCGTCCTTTTCTTTTCTTTTATCTTATCCCAATTTTTATCATAAACCACATTATCAATCATTATGGCCACTTGCTCCCTTGCAGTGGGCCTACCAGAAAAATTACAGGCACAGCAATATCCCTTAGAACAGCAATAGCAAAGGCACAATTCCAAAACAAGCAATCCTAATACAACAGTTAATCCACCTATAGCAACAACATGGTGTGGTTTGTGTATAATTTTGGTCACTGCACACAGCATGTTTTGACTAGTGCACAAGGAAGACAGTTGATAGGCTGTCTGAAAGGCACCTTTTTTTATGTGATACACATTCTTAAGGACATGAATTTGTCCCTGTAAGTTAGAAATGTTTTGAATTTTGGGTAACAATAAAAGCAAATTCTGGAAACGGTCGGGCACTAGAGAGGTCCAGTTAAAGGGCATTTTATACCAGAGAGAGGATTGAAATTTTTTATTCGCTGGCCAATAGATAATTTGGCTACTGGCAGTCGTGGAGAGGTTAAAATGGGTGTTGTGCATGATATGCGCTTTGACAATTATGCAGGTGTTATTGGCCTGGAAAATTATATCTCCTGTCAGGAGGGTCCCCAATCCCATACCTTCCCAACAAACATTGTTATGAACAGTGACTATTTCCCCTGGTTTAAGTTTACGTATGCATTGAAGCTGTGGGGGTTCCAATGGCCAGAGTGTCCATTGATTTCCCAATCCAATCAATATTGGTGTTATTTTAGGGGCACCGACTATAAATTGGCTAGGTAAACCAGGTGGTTTTATTTCCCATATGTCTCGGTGAATCACCCAGTCCCATATACATCCTCCCCATGGACCTGGCAGGATTCGGTAAGTGGGTGCCCATACCCCTTTAACTGGTCCATACGCTTGGAAGGAGCATTGGGACTGTACACACTTCCACCCTGAAAACCTTCAGGTATGTCTTCATGGCCACAGATTAGATGGTACTCCTGAGGTGTTTGTGAAGGCAGTGGGCCAGGCCTGGTGCTTGAGGTTACTTGGCAGCTAACTGATCATTTAGAAAGTCCTGGACCTCTGAACATGCCATGTCCCACCGCAATGCCTCCCCAGCACCAGTGATGTTTCAGACCATCTTTGCTAGCAGTCTCTGGGTTAAGGAACTAAGGGCAGAAATGATATGTAACTCACCTACCCCGGCCTGTACCTGGGTTAGTTGTGCCCCTGTAATAAGCCCGGTGGCCCTTTCTAATTGGCCCAATTTTTCCGCATGCTGTTGGCTTTTATGGATATTCCAAATTGCAGCTGCACTATTGGCTCCATTCCACAGATGTTCAGTCAAATTTCTTTTCTGTTTGGGGAAAGCCCAGGCCCGTTGTTGAGCTATTCGGAGAGCAGCCCCCCGCGAACAGTTGTGATATTTAGAGGTAACTTGGAAACTAGATAAGGGTAACATGAATTTTATGGTTCCCAGGGTGGCATTGATTATGGTCCATCGATTTCCATATATATCCCTTTTAGGTTTAGTTTTATACCACATTTGCTGACTAAACACATTTATATATTTTTGGGAATTATTAACTTTAAAAACATAGGGAGGGGCATACTGCAATAAGGTACAGGTTACATTAGTGGTCGCAGGGATTATTTGAATACAATTAAAATTTTTTGAGGTTGAACAGCGCCTTTGGGTATATATTTGACCCCCTTTTAACCGGGTGACTAAATAACAAAAGGGGCCTTTCCCATTGAGGTGTTACAAACCTCGGGGATGGCCATCAAGTTTACCCCCCTATAAAATCCCAGAATGGTAAATTCAGATTTTTTGGGCTCCCTGGTAGAGATGTCAAAAATTTCTATCTCCACCATTCCATTTGTTTTCCACTTAATAGTTCGTTCATAAGACCTGTTTTGGACGTTAAAAAACAGAAGTTTCTTTACAACATTTCGACAAATTGCTAAGATGGGAGGGTCTTGGCCAGTGGATTTTAGAAGAGTGCACAGGTCTACTGGTGTCTGGGTATGCCACAGGGGTAGGGGCAAAGGTGGGGGGGGACCTTGAGGCAACGAGGAGTTGTTGGAGCTTTTGATATTCGTTGTCTGGAAGCCAATTGGGGAGGGCAGTACATGCTGATGGTACTTGCCCAAAAACACAGGGTGCAGCCTGTGGAATAAAACCTAAGACCCAATCTGTGCCACATTCCCAAGAGTGACCTTCACAAGTCCCTCCCTGCCAATGGATAATACCTCGTTTTTTATACCAGGACCAATCTTTAATGTCCTTTGCAGTTACAAAATTTTGGGCCCGGCTGGGTTTAGTTTTAGCAGCGCGAGTATTTCTTTTTTTCTTATGGGGTGGTTGTGGTTTAGTACAATATTGGAGGGAGGTTACTTGTAGGGTTTGACCTAGCGGGTTTATAGACTGGTTCATAGACATGGGGGTGGATGTTATTAAGGAGGTGCTGGTGATCCCAGGTGCCCAGAAAAACATAAAGGTGTTATGGAAATTTAACAGCAATAATAAAAGCATAGTTACACACATAAACCAAATAGAAGGTATGAGCCACTTTTGAACCATGGCTGATTCTTTTATTTTAGCCGTTGGGTTGGTTATGGCAGTTGAGGTGCCAGTGGGCGCTAGGCTCACCACTGGGCTTGTAAAGGCGTTATTTTGGCCTTTTTAGGATGGAGGTAGGTTGACCCGTTGTTTTTTTCCTGAGATTATATCTGGGTTCCTTATTAGGGCTGGGGGAGGGGTCACAATCACTGCCACCCAGGTTGTTTCCCAAGACAGGGTTCACAGGATGGAATTTTTCGGCGTTTGGGTTTAAGGGTGGCGATATCTGTTTGCAGTGAGAGGCATGGACCCAGTTGGCTAGTCCCTTGCACTTGACCGCAGTGTGGGTGGTTAACAAGATTTGGTGATGGCCTTTCCAGCGGGGTTCCAAAGAAGCCTTCCTCTGGTGCACCTTGATATAGACCCAATCTTCAGGCTGTAAGGGGTGGCACGGAATATCAGCTGGTTCAGGCAGAGCACTTTGGACCTGTGCGTGAAGAGACCTGATGCACCATATTAGAGTTTGACAATATGTTATAATGGTATCATTATTTAGTTGCAAGTCCAAGTGGTGTTGGAGTGGGGGAGGGGATACTGGCATCCTCATGGGTCTGGCCATAAGGATCTTATGCGGGGATAGACCATGCTTACGCGGGGGAGTGCTTCTCATATATATGAGAGAAAGCGGGAGGGCATCAAGCCACTTTAAACCAGTTTCTTTACAGATCCTACTTGCATCTGAAGAAGTGAGGTTCTTACCCATGAAAGCTTATGCTCCCAAAACTTCTGTTAGTCTTAAAGGTGCCACAGGACCCTCTGTTGCTTTTTACAGATTCAGACTAACACGGCTACCCCTCTGATACTTTACAGATCTTAGAGATCTTGTTTTTTAGTTCCCCATTCTTCCGTTCCACCGCCCCCGCACTCTGGGGATGGTGAGCACAATGCAAGTGCTGGGAAATGTTGAGGGCCTTGCAAATCTGTTGCACGATTTGGCCTGTAAAGTGGGTGCCTTTATCGCTGTTAATTGAGAGAGGCAGGCCAAATCGGGGAATGAAGTCCTTTAACAATTTTTTTGCTACGGTGAGAGAATCGGCCTTCACACAAGGGTAGGCCTCTATCCATCTGGAATACATACAAACACAAACAAGAACGTATTTATAAGAACAACATTTAGGCATGCTAATAAAATCGATCTGAATGTTCACGAAGGGTCCCCAAGGGGTGAGATGCCCAGCAGGCTTGGTTCGTACCAGTTTGCCACTATTGTGGGCTAGACAGATAGGACAGGAGTTACAGTACTGCTGCGCCATTATAGAAAAATTTGGGGCATACAATCAATGCTGCAATACTGATGCAATCATTCCCCCTTTGCTTACATGTGCCATGCCATGGGCCACACAGGCAAGATAGGGGAGTAAGGCCTTGGGCACCACCAAGCGGCCAGTGGGAGAACGCCACAAGGTATCCGGATGTAAAGAACAACCATCCCGCCTCCATCTGTTTTTTTCAGATTCGGGAGCCGAATCTTGCATAATAGCTAAATTCTGATGGGTAGCAGCTATGGAGGGGGATTGTGAAACAAAAACAGACTCAATTGGAGCCGGAGACCCGGAAAGGGCTGCGTGCTTGGCAGCAGCGTCTGCCAAGGCATTTCCTTTAGTAACATCATCATAGGGCTTTTGGTGAGCAACACACTTTACAACTGCTATGGTAGAGGGGAGTTGCAGAGCAGAGAGAAGAGCCTCAACATAAGATCCATTACAAATTTTCCCCCCTTTTGACGTGAGAAACCCTCGGTGTTTCCAGAGCTGTCCATAGTTATGGACCACACCGAATGCATACCGGGAATCCGTATAAATAGTAACAGATTTTTTCGCTGCCAGGATACAGGCTCGAGTAAGGGCAACTAATTCAGCAACCTGGGCTGAGTGGGCTTCCGGGAGGGAGTAGGCCTCCACAGGCTTATGTTGAGAGCAAACAGCATAACCAGCAACAAGCAAACCTGCCGGATTCCTAAGACAGGACCCATCTACATAGAACAATAGGTCGGGGTTATGAAGCGGGGTATCCTTTAAATCAATTCGGGGGGTAGAAAGCTCGGCGGTTACAGTAAGACAATTGTGTGGTTCCCCATCAGATGCGATAGGGAGAAGAGATGCAGGGTTGAGGACAGAACGAGAAAGAGTTACATTAGAAGCATTTATAAGTATTATTTCATATTTGGTGAGTCTAGAGTTAGAAAGATGCTGGGTACTCCCCTTTAAAAGTAGGGCCATCACTGCGTGTAGAACAGCAACGCACAAAGGGGATTCCAGAACAAGAGTGGCAGAAGTCTCAACCAGGGCTGCAGCTGCAGCCACCGCCTGGATTCAGAGGGGAGCTATAATAGGCAATGGGCCTCTGAACAGAGCCATGGGTTTGAGTAAGGACCCCCTGAGCTATTCCTTCTCTTTCATGACAATGAAGAGTAAAGGGCTTTTGATAATCTGGAAGACCTTAGGCAGGGGCCCTTGTAAGAGCCTTCTTAATTTGGGTGAAGGCTTCCTCTGTCTTAGGGGTCCATTCAAGGGGTTCTGGGATCCTATCGAGAGTTATCTTATGAAGAGGTTTAACAATGGCTGCATATTCGAGAATCAATTGCCTACAATACCCGGCCATCCCCAAAAAGCCTTTTATCTGCTTCTTTGTGGTTGGCCTTGGTACCCGGAGAATGGCCTGCACCCGTGCGGGAGACAGGTGCCTCTCCCCAGCTGAGATGTCATGTCCCAAATAATGGACTCTGGGTAGGCAGAGCTGTAATTTTGTCTTAGAGGCCTTGTGACCCTTTTGTGCTAGTGCTTGTAAAAGCACAAGGGAATCGGTCTGGGAAGCTTTTAGTGATGGAGAAACTAAAAGCAGATTATCTACATACTGGACCAAGGTGGACTTCATTGGGAACACAATATCATCTAAGTCCCTTTTGAGGGCTTGAGAAAACAGGGCAGGTGATTCGGTATAACCCTGGGGTAGTCTGGTCCAAGTATATTGGAGTCCTTGGTAGGTAAAGGCAAACAAATACTGACCATTTTTATGAATCGGGATAGAGAAGAAAGCCGAACAAAGGTCAACAACAGTAAAATAAGTAGCCGAAGAGGGAATAGAGGAAATAATAGTTGCAGGATTAGGAACAACGGGAAAGACGGGGAGAATGGTTGCATTTACAGCACGGATATCTTGGACAAAACGCCATGTCTCCCTGCCTGGTTTCTTGACCGGTACAATGGGGGTATTACATTCGCTAGTGGTTGGCACAATAACCCCTTGTTGAATTAAGGAGTCAATTACTGGCCGAATTCCCTCCTCGGCTTGTTTTGAAAGAGGGTACTGCTGAACCCTGGGTAGAGACTTTGCTGGGTTTAGGCGAATCTTAACAGGTTGAGCCGTTTCAATGCACCCGACCTGGTTAGCGTGATCTGACCACAAGGAGGGGGGAACCTTAGCCAGCAACTCCTGTTGCAACAAGGAAGGGCTGGGATCCCGTTCCCCTTCTGGCATGTCTTCCTGTAGGACTGCCAGAACCCCACTGCGGCTTGGATCGGGAACATTCAAATACACCCCATCCGGGGAGCAATATATGGTACAATTTAGCTTACACAGCAAATTTTTCCCCAACAGGTTAACAGGTGAACAAGGGCTGAGGAGAAAGACATGACGGTCCGACAGAGGGCCGATGGAAACTGACAGGGGTGAAGAGACAGGATGGGGAATGGGAGTGTTACCTACCCCCACCGCGTTTACAATCTCAGAAGTCAGAGGGAGGGAGGGAAAATCACTGGCACGAAGGGTAGACCGCGAAGCGCCAGTATCCACCAAGAAAGAGGTGGACATACCTTCTACCACACAGGTTACATATGGTCCAGACTGATCCAAGGGGATAAGTGAAGCGATGATGTTACCAGTTTCCTGGCTATCCTACGGGTTTGGGGGAGGAAAAGGAGCAGGGGGAGGAAGAGGAGGTGGAACTGTAGATTAGGCAGGTTGGTTGGGGTGGCGGTTGGGGCGGAAGGGGCAGTTCCTTTTCCAGTGACCCTCTCGTTTACAATAAAAACATGCAGTATTACTCTGTTCCACAGGGGCTGAGCAGTTATAATTCTGTTTGGGTTGTCCCTTTTTACCTCCCATCTTCCCATGGGCTTTCTGCATTGTTTGGACCTGAAGGGCCAGCAACTTAGTCTCAGTGTCTTCCTTTTTCCTTTCAAGCTGGCGATAATAATGCTGGGCTGCCGCTAATATTTCCTTCAGGTTCTTTCCTTCCCAGTCAACAATACCTATTTTTAGCTGGTCACTCAGCTTCTGAGTGAGTCCTTGCACAAAGGCCGCTACCACAGCTTGCTCAGCATCCTCCTCAGCATTGTTAATGCCGGAGTGTTTTTCAAATACTTGTTTAAGGCGTTGCATGTAATCGGCAGGATTTTCTCCTTTATTTTGCTTACACGCATTAATTTTTGTCCAGTCTGCTTTCCTTGGGCAGACCTTTAAAATGGCATCCATTATTTTATCTCTAAGGTCTGACAACTCCTGTCCAGTGCCAGGATCAACCTCAGGCCTTCCGGCGATATCATAAATGCGATTTAAGGTTTCCCTGGGCACCATTCCCCTTAGGAGCTGATTTAAATCGACCCAGGTAGGGTTATAACAACTTATAACAATTCCTAACTCCTCTTGAAATTTCCCAGGATCCTCCCTGATGTTGGGAAATGTCTTTTTCAAATGAAATAAGTCTGCAGATGACCAAGGTGCATGCACAGTCACCGTGGTTCCCTGCCCCCAGGCATCTATGCCTGGGAGTTCACGTAGAGGATGCAAACCAGTTGCACAGTTAAGTTTTGGGGTAGAGGTAAGAAAAACCCCTCTTCCCTTGCTTCTGGTAACGGGTCCTTTAGAACTTGTGCTAGGTACCCATTCTCCTTCTCCCTCTTCCTCTTCCAGGACTCCTGCCAGGTTTAATTATTTTTTTTTGTCTCTCCTTTTGAAAGCTCTCTAAGAACTCATTCATTTTAACAAGGGACTTATTAAGGAGCTCGTTTGTCTTAAGTGCCATTGTAACTGGAGAATCAGAAAGTGAATGGGGATCTGTTTTTGAAGGCGGCCCGGTGGTTAGGGTCGGGGGGTCCTGAAGGGGAACCAGGATGGTGGAATCTGCCACTACCCTAAGTACTGGCTGGGGCGGCGGGGGCCCACTTTCCCTCTGGACCTGGGCGGAGGCAGCAGGTGCTGCCTGCCTAATGGGTGCAAAAGATCTGTTTTCCACATACAAATCTATAAGATCATAGGGAGGAACTGAAGGGTTCTCTTCCTTAGGGGGCCTAGAGGGGTAAAGGGGTGCTTGCTCTACAGCTGGGTTTTGGAAAAAGGTTGACTTCTCTTTTGTCTCTTTTAGTTGGATTTTAAGTTTCTCCTGGGAGTCCTTAAGAATCCTCAATTGAGATTTACAGCGCCGTTTTTCTGTTTCCCCATACCAATCAAAATACGCATCATAATGACCCTGCCCCACTTTGTTAACCAATAGTGCGCCTCTAAGGTGCACAATTTTGTCAAGATCAAAACTTCCCTCTATGGGAAACTGTAAATTTGGATCATCCCTGGTATACCAATTCCATTTGTCTAAAAACTTACAAGTAAAAGGACTATAATTCTTATACATATAAAACACTGGTGTGCCTTTTGGCGGGACGGCAGGTTTTTTGGACTCACTGCCACCCATTTTCCCGGAGTCTACCTGATCGTAGGGCTTTGATCAGCTATCCCTAGGTTACCGACTGTGAGATCCAATCTCACAATCCCTAAGTTTCCGATCGCGTGACCTGAACCCACAATCCCTTGTTCCCATGATCCTCAGCTCCCCTGAATACTATCAATCAGACCACTCACACGGGTCATAGGGCTTGCTTTAGAGACATTCCTGGTCGTAAGCCCCAAGGCCTCGCAGAAAGCTCTGTGTGTCTTCCTATGACCCTCACTCATTTCAGTCATTCACACTTGCACACAACCGCTGAGGTAAGGCCTACAACCGAGGCCTGTTCTGGTGGGAACCCCGACTCCCCGCCACTTACCCGTGGCTTCTCCCGGGGAAACCAAAAGGTTGTCAGGCGAGTCTGGTAGCAAAGGTCCGTATCCAGCTTGCTACTCATTCGACCCAGGGCCTACGGTCAGTCCTCCACCGATAACCCAAATAGAGATTTAAAAGGTCTCTCACCTATCAAATGCCGGCTGGGTTCGGAGGGGAACGGTCCGCGGTCTCCTGGTCCGGTGGACAGGCTGTGGATCCGAGTCACGGCACCAAGATTGTTGTGGAAAAACGACCACGCGTTGTGTTTGGATCAGAATCGCCTGAGGCCTCTTTATTTTCATGCATGTACGGGGGGGTACCAGTGAACTGGCAATCCCCCTGACTACAGATTTTCAAATAGCTTATATAGCATAAAACCATAATTAGGTAATGCATACTTTCTTATCAACATTATTGCCATATTTGGAATACATTCCTCACATACTTTCATGCCAACATTATTGCCATATTTGGAATACATTCCCCAAAAAAGGGAATATAGCTTAGCAAGCTTTCCTGTTTTTCACAGTCTGCCCTTTGCGGTTCCCAAGCTTCCCCTAAAACTATTACTGAGCCGTTATGAATCATAGGCCTTGTGATTATAGATAGTTCTGCTTTTGTACTTTTCCTTCACCCTGCCTCTAAGAACCCCTCTTCTCCAATAAACTTAACTAATGTTCAGGTCTGAACCAAAGTTCAGGCCCAAGTCAACTAAAGTTCAGGCCCTAGCAAATTTTTTCCCCACAGAAGCAAGCCTCCCAGCCTGGATCCACAGATTTGTGTTAATGGGGCTTGCGCTAGTGCGTGTAGTGATTTGGGCTGGAGCTCGGGCTCTCAAGCCTGGGGTGGAGAGTGAGGAGGGTATTGTTTAAGAGTCAGAGCTTCTGTCTGAGCCACAATGTCTACCCAACTATTTTTAATGTGCTAGCACAAGCCCCACTAGCATGGGAAGGTCTCTCCCAGATGCAATATAGACATACCCATAGAAAACATAGACGATGTGATCCTGAAAACCCCTTCTTCCATGGGTATAGTCCCATTGTGAGTAATATTTGGATTTGCTCTGAAATATTGTTTTGTATGAGGGTGTTTTGGTACATTATTTCCAATTAAAATAAGTGGAAAAAGAGATAGCCAAGCTGTGAGCAACTAGCACTCTGCTCTGTGTACCCCTAAACTCCCCAGGTCTTGCTAAGCCGTATCTACCCAGGGTGTGTTCTGATGATGGGGAAGGAAACTTGGGTTTGGGGTGTGGATCAGTGCATCTTAGTGCAGGTTATGATCAGTGACACATCACCTCCATATTGGTGCACATAACAAAATTCATGTGGCGTGGTAGGGGGGTGATGGGTTCGGAGTGTGGGAGGGGGCTCAGGGCTGGGGCAAAGGATTGGAGTACGGGGGACTGAGGGTTCTGGCTGGGGATGTGGGCTCTGGGGTGGGGCGGGGGATGAGGGGCTCAGGGCTGGGGCAGACGGTTAGGGTGCTGTGGGGTGATGGCTCCGGCTGGGGGTGCAGGCTCCGGGGTGGGGCTGGGAATGCGGGGTTTGGGGTGCAGTGGGACTTACCAGGGCTACGATGGGGAGAGAGGACTCCCCTGCCCAGCTCTCTCTCCCCACATCAGCACCTGGGCTGGGGAGGGAGAGGCGCCTGTCCCCCGGCCATGGCAGGTCCGGGCTGGGCTGGGTTGGGTCGGAGCCAGAGGAGGGTTGCTGCAGCAGGTCCGGGACTTGCGGGAGAGGCATCTTTCCCCGCCACAGCCCTGAGCACCTGCACGGTGCTTAATAGGCAGCTGCGCGGCCACGCAGCTTAGAGGGAACTTAGGTTATGATTTAACATTTCTGGTGGTACCTAGAGGCTGATCAGGTTAAAGCCCCCATTTTCCAAATGCTGAACCAATGTATAGAAAATAACAAATCCCTTCTCCAAAAAGCTTACAATCTAGCTGATAAAACATGACAGATGGATGAGATGCACAAGTGGATTGTCCTGAAACAGGGGAGAAAGAGTAACAAAAATAATAGGAAGTTCCTTAATCCAGCTGCCCCACTTCTTGCACATGTTACTTTAGATTTTGAGAAGAATAGTCTGTGCAGGGACTGAAGGGCTTGCTGTGCAGGTGTGGCTGGAATATTGCATGATCTCATCATTGATGTTCTTGTAGCATTTAATATAGGTCCATTTGGGACCAAACCTTAAAAAGCGATTGAATTTGGCCCATAATATTGATCAAATGCTCCATCTAATTGAATGAACAAAGTTTCAGCTGTTTTGTAATTTATATAACGACATAAATTATATCCGATGTAATATACTCTACAGACAAATATTTATATAGTGCCATTTACAGACAAAGAAAGATGACAGGGCAGATGTTCAGGTGGTGACTCTGATATAGCACCATTATAGTTAATGCAGCTATGCTGATCGACAATGGCTGAGGATCTGGATGAAGACCCTGTCCAGAAGCACCTACAAGCTAGCATCCTGATTCTTCAAATTTTTATTCATTTAAGGGGTCTTTAATGAAGGCAATGAGACTATTCACGAATTTCATGAGAGTCAAGATTGTAAGATCAGGGCTTTTGTATCAAAGATTTTAGTTTCATTGTGCTTTTGGGTAAGCTTGTGTGAAGTGGAATACAGCCACAGTATACTTTGACCCCTTAAAATATGGCTGTACTCACACTGAAATACAATGGAGACTAAGTGTCATTGCTGTTCAGCAAGTCCATCAAAACTGTCTTGATGGGATCCCTGTGGCTCCAGCTGCATTCCAGGGTATTCAAGACAAGAAGCCCTGCTGTGTTTTAGATCCTGCTGATAGAATGCCAGAAGGCACTAGCACACAGAAAGGCATTAAGAGAAGAAGAAGAATCAGATAATGCAGAGCAGTTCATAACTCATTCTAATCAGCATGGAGTTGCATGTGAGACTGTGATTAGTAAAATAAATATGATTAATTCTTCTGTTTATGTATTTAGGATAATTTTCTGAACAAAGATTGTCAGCATTATAGAACTGACCCATTTAAACCTGTTGATTGTTGAACATACCAACTGCTGGAATGGTGTTGCTGCTGCTGCTGTGAAGAAGAGGAAGTCATGAGGAAAGCTGTAGTTGAAGAGGAGAGGTGTCTTGTGATTAAAGCAAAGAACTAGGCACCCGGGGCGGAGGGTGAGGGAGTGAGTGAGGAGGGGGTGTTCCTAGTTCTGCCTAACTGTTTATTAACTATAGAACTACCAATCTGAAAAGTTCTACCTACAGAGCAAGGTGCACTCTGCATTTATCCCCAGAATACATCTAGTTTCTAGGAAGGCTTTGGAATGGGAGCAGGGGTTCCTGAGAAAAGTCCTTGCAGCAAGTGATAGTGTTGCTGTACCTACAGGAAAAGGAAATCCCAAACAGACATGCCAAACCCGCGAAAAAAACACAGAAATGGGGCTTGTTTTTGGCTTAATTGGCTTGTGAGTTGCTTGTTGGCTAGTTTTTGGCTTGTAACTTGTTTGGCTTGTAGCTTGTTGTAGCTTGTTTCTTTTTTTTTTTTGATCGGCTCCCGGCAAGCAGGGGCAAGGGGTAAGCAGGGACAAGGTGGGGAGAGAGTCAGGGGTGCAGAGCGGGCCCACCACAGTCCCAGACTGCACACCGGGGGGATCTAGTCACATAGAGTGTTGGGGTTCTTAGGGATTGGCTTGTTTTGGCCTCGTTTTGAAATGGGATTAGCTTGATTTTTGGCTTATTGTGAGAATCGGGGTGCTTATTAACCGCATGAAAGTTGGCAACTGTGATCCCAAGCCTTTGAAAAACAGCAACATTTCATAAGTATTTGTTTAATCTTAGGCCCTGATCCTGCAACAATCTGTACCATGAGAGGAAACCTGCTGCTCCAACTTCCATCAGGGCTGGGTGGGAGAGGAACCAGGAGTTGCAAACGACTCCCTGAAGCTTCCACCCTTGGATGTAATGGAGAATCAAGGCCAGACACAAATAAAGGAGAAGTAATCAGCTACTTACTGGTTTGGAGCTATTAACTACCATATCCCTCTTAAAGACACAATGTCCAATAATTAACTATTAACTTTCAGACACGGCTGCATGTATTTTCACTATCACAGGAAAATTTCTGGAACCATAGATTGCTTGGAATTCTGCAAAATTATGGGTTTTGTTTATTGGTTGGTTCAAAATATATGCACAGCAAACCCTGCAGAGTCTCTGTGACAGCATATAGATTGTCAGCTACTATATATTTCTAAAATAGTCTATTAAGTTTTAATGTTAAAAAAATGAATAATAAAGCAATTTAGTGAACTATTACTTCTAAGAATGAAGGTCATCTAGAATCTGTACACTCACGTACTGTGAGCTCATTTCAATTTCCCAGGCTCCATGTTAATTAAATTAAATAAATGATATGTCATGAGAAAGAAGAGCTGTACAAGTTCAGTTTTACAGAGGTTTCCTTGAACTAAGGGTCACAAATTTGCTAACGGTCTCACTTTAGTAATTTCATCCTTTTACCAGCCAATCTTGAGTTTGTGTGGTTTCATAATAGGTTACCAGGGTCCAGCAGGTCAGTATAAGTATAAGCTGCAGGGCCAGAGGAGTTCAGTTCCTGCTGGAGCTGTAGGAGTGTGGATGGTGTGTGTCTGGCTGATGGAGCTACAGAACCCTGGACAGGGCAGTGCTGCCAGAATCCGGGGAGAGTCGCAGGGTCTCCTTTAGGACAAGGCCTTGAGGTAAGGATGAAGACAACGCAGGGCCATGGGGAAGTGGCCCAGGGAATTAGAGTTGCTGTGCAATATAGTTAAAGGGACACAGCAGATGGCTGCTCTCTACAGGATCCCTGGGCTGGGACCTGGAGTACTGGGCCCGGGTCCCTCCTCACCCACCATTAGCCACTGGGGGAAGTGGCCTGGACATTGAGGCACTCCAGAGCGGGAGCTGAACTGCAGTGGCTCAGCTGGAGAGTTGTGGCCAGAAAAGCCCAAAGAGGGTGAAGACACTGCCCCCAGGGAAGGAGCCCTGGGGCACTGCTCTATTCCAGAGCAAGGACATTACAGAGGGCACTCAGAGAGACCCCTGTTGGACTTGTACCCCAGAAGAGGTTTATGTTGCTTTTATCTCACAGACAGATTATGTATGACTTGCCAGAGGGCTGAATCACCGAAGACCTACCACAAAGATAGAGAGTGCAGGCACAGACACTCAGCTGGGGGTGCTCACGAGAGGTGAGTATGACTCCGTCATAGTTACACACAGCTTTAGCAGTAGGAATAATTACAAGTCAAGGTCTGATTCTCATTTGGACATGAGATATTTGTGTAGATAAGCTTCATTAATGTTGGTATGTACAAATCCTGCATGCATAATATTACAAGAGTGGTATATAAAAGATAAATTTATATCACTTATTATCTTTTATACACCACTCTTGTAATATTATGTACACACACACACACACACACACACGCAGAGAGCATTGTTCCTGGGATGTCTAGGACCAGTAGGAATGTGCACTTCAAATGGCCCCACATCCCTCGCCCGCGCCGCTTCCTGCCGCCCCCATTGGCCTGGGACGGCGAACCGCGGCCAGTGGGGGCCGCGATCGGCCGAACCTGCCGCGTCAGCAGGTAAATAAACTGGCCCGGCCCGCCAGGGTGCTTACCCTGGCGAGCCGCATGCCAAACATTGCCGACCCCTGATTTAAACTATTCAAAATCATACGTACTAATGGAGATGGAAGTAGATATAAAGCGTAGGTCATCCAATCATGGAACACAAAAAAATTCCATGTGGCTTATGTGACAAATTGCATGCAAATCAAATAATGCTGTGAATTGGTTGTGAATTGTTTGCTGTGAATATTCCTTGGAGATCTCAATATCAGAGGAATTAATGTTTTAGCTGTGTCATTGGTCCCACATATTATACGTTTTCCCCAAGTTTTATAAACTACTTTATAGCCATATGTTTAATCACCAAGTGAATTTAGTTTATGACTAGACTCTGCCACCCTTACTAACAATGAGTAGTACATTACTCAGTTACCTCCTACGGTTGCAAGGTACATGGAGCAAGGTACAAGGGTTGCAAGAGATGGCTTATTGTGGTTTTATGTATCTCAGGACATCTCTACACTACAAAGTTAAGTTGACTTAATATAAGTCGACACCCGGCCACCACAGTAATTAAGTTGTTCATGCGTGTCCACATTATATTCAATGTGTCGGTGGAGTGTGTCCTCACTAGCAGCGCTTACATTGATGCACAGAGGAGTGCACCGGGGTAGCTTGCAAGGCCTCATGGGACTAAAACATTGTCGCAGAGGGAATGGCAATATGGCTTCTTGATGCATGGTCTTTCATGATGCAGTTTCCTCCCTCCCTCCCTCCCTCTTCTAATACACACGGCAAACAACCGATACTTCCTCGCTCCTTTTTCACAAAGCTTGGCTTAGCCACCTGTACACCATAGTCTGAGAAGCATGGATGCCATTCAGCTGTGCACTCTTGATGTGAGCATTACAAACACCTTGCGGCTTATTCTGCAGTATTTCCAGGGCTGGGACAGGAGCTGAACATTGCAATGTCATTCAAGCAGCCCTGCTGCAAGCCATAGAATGAAACAATTCTCGGTTGCTGCTGGCATTCATGCAGTAGCTGAACACAATGGAGCACCATTTCTGGTCCCAGGAAACAAGCACTGACTGGTGGGCTCATTATGCAACTATGGGATGATGAGCAGCGACTGCAGAACTTTTGAATGCAGGCCGCCACTTTCCTGGAGCTTCGTGCAGAGCTTTCCCCAGCCCCGAAGTGCAGCAACACTAAAATGAGACTTGCTCTGACAGTGGAGAAGCGAGTGGCAGCTTGCAACGCCAGACTGCTATTGGTCAGTGGGGAATCAATTCGGAGTTGATAAATCCACCCTGGAAGCTGTTGTGATCCAAGTGCAGGGCCAATAATCAACTTCTACTAAGAAGGGTAGTGACTCTGGGCAATGTGCAGAACATAGTGGATGGTTTTGCCATGATGGGGTTCGCTCACTGCGGCGGGGTGATAGATGGCACACATATCCCTATCTTGGCACCAGACCACCTAGCCAAAGAGTACATAAACCATAAGGGATACTTTTCCATTATGTTGCAAGTGCTGGCGGATAACAGGCGGTGTTTCACTGACATCAATGTGGGATGGTCAGGAAAGGTGCATGGCACGCACATCTTTAGGAACACAGGTCTGTTCAGAAAGCTGCAATCCGGGACTTTCCTTCCAGATTGCAAAATAACCATTGATGATGTTGAAATGCCAATAGTGATCCTGGAAGACCCAGCCAATCCCTTGTTCCCATGGCTCATGAAGCCATACACCAGCCACCTTGACAGCAATAAGGTACTGTTGAACAATAGGCTGAGCAAAAGCAGAATGGTGGTGGAATGTGCCTTTGGATGTTTAAAGGGTTGCTGGAGCAGTTTGCTTACTAGGTTAGACCGCTGTGAAAGCAATATCCCCATAGTTATTGCTGCATGCTGCATGCTCCATAATATTTGTGAGGCAAAGGAAGAGAAATTTCTGAGGGGTGGCTGTGGAGGCAGATAAGTTGGCAGCTAATTTTGAGCAGCCTCTTCAGTTTGATTGTAATTGCATACTCACTAGTGATGCCTTCTACAGCATCACACTCAGCCACCAGGCTGTCCTGTGACCAGCTGGGTTCCAAAGTTAAAAATAACTCATTGAGAGAATGCATACACTGTTCACTTGTCTCCTATTCTCCTCCTCCTGTGCTTCCTCATCCACAATGTCCTCCTTGTTGTTGCCTGAGGTGCAGGGCCGGCTCTGGCTTTTTTGCCGCCCCAGGCGGCATTTGGGGGTAGTGGTAGGCTCGTGACTGAGAACTGCATGCAGTTCATTGTAGAAGCAGCATGTCTGTGGTACAGAACTAGAATGACTGTTCGCCTCCCTCGTCTTCTGGTACGCCTGCTAAAGTTCTTAGATTTTCACACGGGCCTGCTGCATGTCCCTGCTGTAGCTCTTCTCCCCATGCCCCGTGCGAACTTTTCGTGGATGTCTACATTTCTTCAGCTGGATTGGACCTGTGCCTACACAGACGCTTCTCCCCACAAACCAATAAGATCCACCACCTCCTTTGTACTCCAGGCTGGAGCGTGTTTGGGGAATTTAGTCACCGTGATCAGCTGGGCTGGCAAGCTCTCCACACTGATCGAACAGGAAATGGGAATTCAAAGTTCCCAGGGCTTTAACAGGGGAGAGGATGTTTCCTGTGTACCTGACTGCTGTAGAGCGGAGTTGAAAACGATCTCCAGAGTGGTCACAGTGGAGCATTGTGGGACACTTCCTGAAGGCCAATTCAGTCAGCTTACAAAACACTGTGGACCCATCAACATAGAATTAAGCTCTATGCCTCTCGCTGAAGTGGAGTAATTAAGTCAACGTTACAGGCGAGTTAGGTCAGTGGAAGGGACCTCGTAGTGTAGACGCATACATTATTAGGTTGATGTAAGGTGGCTTCTGTCAACCTAAATTTGTAGGTAGACCAGGCCTCAGTGACAGGCTACACTCGCTAATCTTCCCCAGAAGAAGACTGTAAATGTCTAGCTCTCCAAAGAGAATTTTCTTTTGTCCAAAGATTTAACATAGAATAGTTCCAAAGATAAGGCACGTAAAAGTAACAAATCCATATGTCAGGGGTAAGTGGAACAGAGTCTCTCTTTTTCATAGGAATCAACTTCCGTGCAATATATAGGGACAAAGAGAGGGTAATTTCATATCTGTATGCAGATCTTGTAGGGATTCTTCATTCCCACGCAAAATGATGTCGGATCCTTACCAAGCAGTTATTGTTAAACTGTTAGTAACTATTAATAATAGATGCACTCAATTGACCCCAGTGGCTGTAGTTAATTCCTACAACAATTCATGAGTGAAATTCAATGGAGTATTCAGCATGTATATTGAGAGGAAGGAAAGGGAGAGAGTTTGATAAGTAGAGCTAGGCAATGGTATTGGCCTCTCTAATAGCTCAGAGTATATTTGGACTCTCTTCTAATTTATTTTAAAAAAAATGTGAAATTGTTCAGTATTTGATGAACCGGTTGGGAACTGACAAACTTTTGACATGAAATAAGAGCTGATGTGACCCCAATCCTGAAATATTTTCAAGGTTATAATTGATCATGGTAAGAAATAGAAAAGAAGTGTGTGTGGGAGGAAGGTCCTCCCAGATAGTAACTGCTCACTGTTCACACATGCTATTGTTATTATTATTTTAAAAGTGTATTCCCCAAACATCCAGAATGCACAGATTATCAAGCAACAGCTCTCCAAGACCTAGCTGCTGTTTCCTTTGTCCTACATCCCATCCTTTCCCCTCCTTTCTTTCCCATCCTGTTTATATTCTTCACTTGTCAAGGACATCATAATTTAGGGCCCAATCCTACAGCTGTGAAGTCAGTGAGTTTTGCCAGTTTTTAGATTATACATTTTTTTTAGGAGAAGGGGATGTCTTTTTTTTGGTATGTAAAGTACTGCAGAAATAATACAATGGTAATTAGCAATAATGAAAACCGTAAAAATAAGTAATGCACAAAAAGAATGCAGTTCTCAAGTGAATAGAAATTGACTCAAAACAGGAGCCTGAGAAATAACCACTAATCAATCACAAGAAGAGCTCAGAATGACAAAACCCACAAAATGAATCATTAGAAAATTATGACTGAAGTGAAAACAGTGCAGAACCCTGGACATCATGGTTAACCTCTTCATAGCTGAAACATTTGAAACTGCATTTAAAACACATCATATATGCAGCATCTACGGGTAAGCATCTCTACAAACCTGAAAAACAGCTTCATTACAGCCCAGTCTTTATATCTAATTGAAAATACAGGAAAGGGGAAGGAAGAACTTATATGTCTAAAGAGTAACCACATCACTTGAAACACAAGAAATAGATGGAATTGCTAGGTGATTGACTATGCTTTCCATATAGAAAATAAATGTTCCATCACACGGCAAACACATGAGACTAGGAGGAATTCCAAATACTACAGTGCAAGTATAATACAAAATCAAATGCAAAGATTACTGAGTCAACCTTGTGTCAGCTATTTTCACTTGCACGCTTTCAATTGCACTGAGTTGCAGAATTCCAGCACAGATGATATCATTAAATATACATAACATTTTTTTAAAGCAGTAGCAGTCACTTTTAACTACGGTATGCATTTAAGACAAGTGGAGACCTTCTCTAGACAGTGCAGCATGGAAGAGCATCGCATATATTCCACAGATGTTCTATGACATATACTCTTGCCTTTTCTCGGTTTGCTTAAAACTGCAGCTCCGGTAGTCATGTGATTATGTGAGCATCCCAGCTTTCATCTTTTAAAAAGTGTAAGTTCCTCATGGGTGTGGAGAAAAGCTTGAAAATATGACTTCTAAATTATCAAAAACCTGGTGGCAAATAAAAACAACACAACACATATGATTTTTAAACTGTCACATTTTTAAGTAATTCTCATGAATTTGGAATGAATGAGGTTATTATAATTCTTTATAACTTTTGTTATTGTAGTGCTTAGGAGCCCCAGTCATGACCAGGACCTCATTGTGTTAGGTGCTGTACAAACATAGAACAAAAAGACAGCCCCTGACCTTAAAATTTCTTAAAATCTAAGTTGTCAGTTTTGTTCTAATTCTCCACATTAAAAGACAGAAATATGATGTTATCGCATTTTTAAAATGACAAATGTGTTTCACTTTCCATCAATAAGATAGGTGGGTTTGCTAAAGAGCGAGCCCAGCACTCTGAGGCTCAATTTAGCAAAGCATGCACTTAACTTATTGTACATACTTAAGTCCTCTTCAGGCCAATAAGACTTAAGCACATACTTCAGTACTTTGCTGAATAGGGGGGAATTATTCACATGCTTATAACTGAGCACAGCCTTAAGTCTTTTGCTGATTTTGAATCTCAGTGCCCAAGGATTGCAGAATCACGCCCCTCAGGCAGTCATTTTATGGCTGGACAGTGCATCCAATGTCAGCTTCATATCTGATATGCGCTGCATCAACAGACTATATCCCTCACTTGCATGGGGATTGCATATGTAGTTTAATAGGCCATTTACATCTTTATTTTCTATGATCCTATAAAAACTGTTATAAACTGAACATAAAAAGTTGGATAGTTATACCACATCCTATTTGAGTGATAAACACATCTTTAAAAGGAATACCAAGTTCATTCTGTAGAACAATCCTACCAGTAGTTAATTATTAATTAATTAATACAATAGGCAAGAGTGAATTATAAATAATTTTCGTGAAAAATTAGGGTGTGTGTAAACAGGGTCATTTACAAATAAAAATCACTCCTTTCTGCATAGCGGCATTTAACACTGCCTCAGTCAGTTTTGGGAAGGACCCCAATGTTCTAATCACTGTACAAACCACATAGGAAGATCTCACAATTTCAATTAAGACAAGACAGGTACTATCGTGACAAGCGTCAGTACAAAAGCCTAAGACAGAATGGGACAGACTATTCTCCTGGGTCTATTGTGAGGATTCATTGGTTTATTTCTATAACATATCAATCATATGTGAGTATAAAGAATTATTATTCATTTTTATGAAATAAAGACAATTTGAAAGCAGAAGCATCTTGTGATGCTAGAATCTGATCAAACAGCCAGTGCAAATGGTATAACCCAAGGAGGAGAGCAGTGGGCAGAAACCATGGGAAACTGGCCTGTGTTACAATTCAGAAAGTTCAAGACATACTACTCATACACAAGGCAAACAGGAAATATTGGATGAGGAGACTGAAAATGGCTGTATTGTTAATGGCCCTGTGAAAACAGAGAACATGTGCCAGACCAAACTTTCACTTCACTTTAACACTGTGCAGTAACTATAACCTGGACATTTTGTTTTTCAGATCTTCCTCCTGCCTAACTCCATACACACTGAGGTTATACATGCACATTCCCACCGTGCAGAAGATGCAATAATGTTACTGCACATCATTTTAGAAAGTTCATTGCAGACAGTAATACATACTGTGAGTCTAAACAATCTTAAAAGAATGGGTAACACTATTACTATTTCCATTCATTATGTGGAAGAAAACAACCAGGCTGCCAAACGCCACAGGTTTCTTTGGAGAAAGGATTGCTAAAATTCACCACTTGCCTAATGATGAATGTGAGAGAGTCATGGATGTTTTTTTCTCACTCTGTCCTCTGCAATATGTCACCAGACTGCAAGATGACAGACTGCTAGAGACACAACTAAAATATCCCTATTGGCCAAATGAGGAGAGTTATTTCAGTTGGGTCCTTTGGTATCCAACAGCCACTGCAAGTGTCCCTACCAGGAAATATAGGAGAGAAATGCAACAAACAATGGATGTGTTGGTTAGGAAAGTGTAATTCTCTGTTATAATCTTCTTAGTGTCTGCCTCAGGGAAGGTGAGAAAAATATACTCATTCAAGTACATCTGTATAGAGATGAGGAAAACAGCCAGCTGAGAAGTTCACATATTGCAGATATTCACCTTAGAGGCCCCTTTCCTGTAAGCTGCATGTGGGTGGACCCCAATGCCCATGCAGAGCACCACTGAAGTCATGTACAGAGTGAGGGAATAGGGGCTTTGGGATCAGACAAAGGTGACTTTAAACCACCTTTGTGTGCCTGTATTTTGAGACTAGATATCCGTTAAAGCAGCCTCAGTGAAGCTCTACTTTATCGATTCCAAGGCACCATTATAATAATCTAGACTGACCTCCTCTAAACACAGAACACAGAACTTCCCCCAAAACAATTCCTGGAGAATATCTTTTAGAAAAACATCCATTCTTGATTTAAAAATTATCAGTGAGGGAGAATCCAACACCCTTGGTAAATTATTCCAATGACTAATTACTCTCACTGTTCAATATTAACACCGTATTTCCAGTCTGAATTAGTGTAGTTTCAACTTCCAGCCATTGGATCATGTTACATCCTTCTCTGCTAGATTGAAGAGCCCATTATTAAATATTTGTTCTCTGTGTAGGTATAAACTATAATCAAGTCACCCCTTAACCTTCTCTTGGTTAAGCTAAATAGATTGAGATCCTGGAGTCTATCACTGTAAGGAAGGTTTTCTAATCTTTTAATCATTCTTGTGACTCTTCTTGGAGCTGTCTCCAATTTTTCAAAATCCTTCTTGAATTGTTGGCACCAGAACTGGACACAGTATTCCAGCAGCAGTCACACCAGTGCCAAGTACAGAAGTAAAATAACCTCTCTAATCCTACTCAAGAGTCCCCTGTTTATGGAACATTAACCCTTTTGGCTAGAGCTTTGCCCTGGGAGCCCATGTTCAGCTGATTATTCAGCATACCCCCCAATCCTTTTTCAGATTCACTGCTTCCCCCATCCTGTCAGTATGGCCTACATTCTTTGTACCTAGAGGTATACATTTAGCCATATTAAAATGCATATTGTTAAGATCTTATTCCTATTATCCCCAGAAGCAGAGAATACCTGGAGCACAGCTTACTCTGGCCATGCCTGCTTCCTACCCTTTGCCCACCTCCATCCTCCCTTTCCTCACTCCCCACAACCCACTCACCCCTGGGAAGAGAGGTGGTGTATAGCTGCTTTGGCCCTTATGCAGAGGGACAGGGCATAGGGCCTGTTTCTGACTCCTTTAGGCACCAAAAGAGGCATTAACGCAACAGAGAACTGGATCTTTGTTGTTACTTGCCATTGTATTAGAAAAATGGGGCCTTTTTCAAGATTGCTGGCAGGTGTTATTTTTTTCACAAAAAATGTGGATAGCTCAAGAGTTTGCTGTCCTAAATCTTTCTTTCCCTATTTTCCATTTAACTCAATAAAGTCTTTTGTGTATCAATGCACATAGGGTCTGGTCTATAGCAAACTCAAATTGCTGGGAGTTTCCCATAAACTTCAATGAGCTTTGGAGGAGACCCATAATTCACAGACAATAGTTATCTACATAAAGTGATACAGGACAGGCATGACTATCGGATGAAGAGGAAACACAAGTTAGTGTTGACTACAAGGATATACTAGGGTTCACCACCTTTCATATTGCAAATGAATAGCTCACTGCATCTCTAATAGGTAGCAACCCATTCAGTTAAAATTAAGTTTTAGAAAACAAAATTGAAAGTAGCCAACATTTTTCTCGCAGTTATTAAAAGATAAAACACAATGTGTACTGATTCTGTGCTTTCTGTGTTTGCAATTGCTTTTCTGAATGTCTGCTCATAATGCAATGCATTGTATCTGTTCTTCTTGAATGTTATCTTTTGTTTCCTTCCAAACAATTTGAGGCAGAATAGTCATTACTGAATTTCACAATAGCTTTGTTATCACATAAATAGTTTGATACAGATCAGGTATATCTACAAAATAAAATCTTAAACATATTAAGGATAAGCAGAGAAAGTTTACTTTATTGACCTTTTATGCACACATCCAGGACTGAGTAACTCAGTAAACAATTCAGCACATTTCCTCCCCTTTAAACTGGATCAATTAACCACATTTTAAATTCATTCATGAATTATTTAAAGGATGAGGCTTCTTTTCCAATCATCCACTTGTAAATGCTTAGGCAAATTAAATGAAAAACACTTAAAATACAATAAAATAGGGATTACTTAAAACTGTGGGTTTATTGGTGATGGACAAACTTCATATATTCTGGACGTTCAATTTAGATTAGCATCTAAGAGTTCAGATGTTTACCCAAACATTATCCAAGAAACAGAACAAAAAACCCCACTCAATGTTGGTATGTGTTCACAGGATTTTTGGCTTGAATGACAGGTATATAAAAATGTTTTATTAACAATTATTATTATTATTATTATTTGATTTACGAATTGGAAGCTCCAGAGAACAGATTGTCTCTTGGTACCATATTTCTAAAATATCATAACTGATTTGTGGTTTTCCCCTTTGAAAATTCCCTCATGTTTTATGATTTGCCTTCCTCTTTGCTTCTTTAGATATTTATTACTATGAGTATTAGTTATTTTAATAGTACCAAAACTATACTAGATTGCAGCACTTTACAGATCAGGGAGACATGGTCTCTGCCCTGAAAAGCTTTCAATCCAACTTTAAATGAGAAATAACACAAGAGTAATTAACAAAGGGATAAACGAAGTGAAGGAGCACTGGGAACACAAAATAAAATGAATGATTATTGGACAACAGCTCCCATTATGAAACATAGTCTCTCCTTTTGGTGAGGGGTGGCTGTGCATCATAGTAGTCACATGGCGATGGCGCATCATAGGAGGAGATGTCTGGCTGGTCAGCCTAACCCATAGAACAGAAGGAAAGCATGAGTCATTGGAATTACTGCTCCCATGGCACCACAGCAGCATTTCTGAATCAAAATATTTTGATTTTCAGCCAAATATTTCAGTTTTTGGCCAATTCCCCCCTCCCCCCAGTTTTTAGATTAAAATATTTTTTTCTGTAAAAAGATAGACACTTTTAATGACAAAATTCACTTTGTTAAAACTCACTTTTCTGTGAAAAAATAGCTGTACAAATTTCTGACTGTCTCTAATGAACACTCAAGAACCCATTTGCACATGCAATTACTTGTTTTGTACATATACATTATATTTTGCGAGTGTATGTTACGTGCGGATGTTTGAAAATTTGACCCAAAGTTAAATCCAGCTTCTCACAATACTCACTATTTCCTTGGAGATGGTTTGAATCTGCAGGCTAAATTGTTCAGCTAAGATTTTTATTTAGTCGTCTACTCTGAGTGAAAGACTTCCAGCTCCTCTTTCCTTGGCTCTGCAACGCTGTCAAAGTCTGTTAGCAATTCAAAACCTGTGTATGTTTTAAAAAAAATCAGTTAAAGACTTTTAGTGGAGAGGCAGCATAGCTTTATAGATAGGATTTTGGACTGGGACTTATGAGACCTGGCTCTCCCATTGCTTTGCTCCATGTTTTAGTTTCCCTGTCCATAAAGTGGGGCTAATAATACTGTGATATTACCCAGCGTACAATCTGGACAGTTGAATAGCTGTGTCTCCTCAGTTCTCCAACCTGGGATGCTTTTTACACTGCTTTACTGGTGGACAGCCACTCCTGACCAGTTGACACACAGCCTTAAGCATGTAACTTGCTACCAGCTACACAGTATTGAATGCTACTAGCTAGTCACTCATGAATTACACTGCAGAAGAACACCGGCAGATACTCTAATCTCAGACTATCCCCCAGAAATGTGTGTCTTGTATTGCCCAGCACCTAGCTGAACAATGCAAACTCATATAAAGTCTGTCATTTCATCGATGAAAAATGCACCAGCTTTATCTCAAATGGAGTCTCTCCCACACACTTTAATGTAGACACACTGGTTAGATAAAAAAGTGAAACGTTTATTAACTACAGAAAGAAAAGAAAGATTTTAAGTGATTACAAGTAATGAGGCATAAAGGTCAGGACTGGTTACCAAAAAAATAAAAAAGATCAAATACAAGCTAAATGCCTAACATTAAAAAGCTTAGTGAACTTAAAAGCAAAAGTTTTCTCTCATCATAAGCTTATAGCAGTCTGTTCTGGCCTGCTTCAGCCAGGATTTCGCCCCCTTCCCAGTTCAGTTCTTTGAGAGTCATTGATGTCATGAGCAGAGATGAAGGAGGAAAGTGAGGTCAAGCATTTTCCCCCTCTTTATAATTCAATTTCTTGTGCTAGAAATATCCTTGATGAGTCATGGTGACAAACACTCTCTTGTGGACGTGAGGTTTGAACCCTCCTTGTGATGAAATGCAAATTTCTTTTTCACACCTTCCCCCTGCCAGAGAATGGCCATTTAAGCAGATGATAGCCTCTTAACACCTGACTATGGTGCCAGTGTGTCTTTGTCCCTGAAAAACAGGTTTGGGCCTGCCTTTTTAACTTTGGAACATGTTACAGCAATGTTATACAGTAGAATTGTATAACTTTACATACAATGCTGCCACACATAGTTTACCTGGACAATGATGTTCAGCAGATTATGAGTTTAATAATGAAACCTCACAAAACATGCTTTGTACAAAATTTATCATAGCCTTGTAAAAGTGGTAAACATAATTGTATAGATGGTCACAAATATCCCTTGAAGTGAAAAAAATATATAAGTGACAATTATAATTATTATCAGGAGTGGATAAACTAATTTGGCAAAACACAAACACACACACACACACACACACACACACACACACACACACACACTTTAATATCACTCAGTTTTTACAACCAAACTTGATTAGATCAAATTTTATCCCTGAAAATATTCAGCTACTTTTTTTTAATTGTTTTCCCCCCACTTCTGATGGTCAGAAACAAAATGGGCAAAAAAACAACAAAAAAGACTGCTATTTTGAGATTTCAAATTTCACAGAGGTTCAGATAAGCATCTAAATGTTTCTAGGCTTATCTGAATTGAATCCAAACCCTGAAATACTCAGGGTTCACCCATCACCTCTCTCTCAATCTCTCTCCCTCTTTTGTTTGTTTTTGTCGGGGTTTTTCTCTCAAGAAATGTCACTTCCCACAAAGTTAATACCTTGGTTGTGAAAACTGCTGCAGTATAAAAATCAAAAATTGTTTCTGGCCTAGGATTTCAGCCAGTACACTTCTCCAGAGACAGAGTGTAACCACACAACATACCTAGCCCCCCAACAATCAATACCTGCTAAATCTTAGCTTTTAAAGATTTGCCTGCCTTCTTTCATGTTCTGCACATTGCATTGATTGCTTCAGTGGAAAATTAGCTTAGACAAGCAAAAATGTAGGTGTTACTCACTAAAACTAATGGAGCAATATTACAAAATACAAGTAAAGCAGCTCAACTGTACTGAAAAATGAAAACTAGGCAGCTATGGAGCAATAAGATAAGCCTATAGGAGCATCTACTAAAACATTTTAGATTTAGAAAAAAATAAAAAGAGTAAAGTGCTCAGCTGCCATCTGAAGACTGGAAATTT
Organism: Terrapene triunguis; assembly: GCF_002925995.2. Taxonomy (NCBI): domain Eukaryota; kingdom Metazoa; phylum Chordata; order Testudines; family Emydidae; genus Terrapene; species Terrapene triunguis. The sequence goes on along the minus strand of NW_020665189.1, from coordinate 16,303,127 downwards.
CAGGCCCATTTCTGAATGTTTGTGTCTCATAACTGCACTGTTTCACTATTAGGGCTTGTCTTCACTACTTGGGTACGTTGACCTAAGTTATGCTACTCCAGCTATGTAAATAACATAGCTGGAGTTGACATAGTTTAGGTCGACTTACACCGGACTCTTCACTGTGCTGCATCGACAGGAGACGCTCTCTTGTCGACATCCTTTACTGTTCTCAGACAGCTGGAGTACCAGGATCAACCGGAGAGCACTCTGCCATCGATTTAGTTGGTCTTCACTAGATTCGCTAAACTGACCCCTGCTGCAATCGATGGCAGCAGTGTCGATCTCCCCATAGTGAAGACCAGCCCTTAGAGCAGGGGTCGGCAACCTCTGGCATGCGGCTCGCCAGTGTAAGCACCCTGGCAGGCCGGGCCAGTTTATTTACCTGTTGACATGGCAGGTTTGGCCGATCGCGGCCCCCACTGGCCATGGTTTGCCGTCTCAGGCCAATAGGGGCGGCGGGAAGCGGCGCGGGCGAGGGTTGTGCTGGCCGCGGCTTCCTGCTGCCCCTATTGGCCTGGGACGGCAAACCGCGGCCAGTGGGAGCTGCGATCGGCCGAACCTGCCACATCAGCAGGTAAATAAACTGGCCCGGCCCACCAGGGTGCTTACCCTGGCGAGCCGCGTGGCAGAGGTTGCCGACCCCTGCCTTAGAGAGACAAGGTGGGTGAGATAATATCTTTTACTGGATCTAAATGATATGACCTCACCCACTCTCTAATATCCTGAGACAGCTACAATAACACTCCATTTCACTACCAACTTTAGTGAATGTTTGCAAAGCACTTTGAGACCCCACATTAGAAAGCACTAGAGAAGTGCAACAGTTTAATATGCTATATGAATTCTCAGGTGATATGCAAGCAAGGCAAGATCTTCAAAAATGACTAAAGATTTTAGGTATCTCCTTTTCGGGGAGGGAGAGAGGCAACTTGAGACACCTTAAAAGGACTTGATTCTCATTGCTTTCTGAAAATGAGGCCCCTGGGAGAAGTATCAAGTTTGACACCCACAAACTGAGGCACCTGAAATAATTAGCCACTTTTGAAACTCTTGGTCTCACTTTGTGTGTTTTCTTCCTTAGAAGATGTAACTGTTATTGAGAAACATTTCCAAATAAAAAGAAAAACACAGTGTGAGAGGCTATGGATGGGCTCATACTGAAAATGTTCTCAATTTTTAGTGAAGGCAAGATTTCTTTTCAAGTTAGGTAGCCAAGTTGAATCACGACATCTTTAATTACTTGTTTTAGAGGTGGGACACATTTTTGAAGGATTCATTGCAGTAATATTTCTAATTGCTTATTGTGCAAGAATATTAGGAGTAAAAAAAAGATATGCTGAAATAACAGTGAGGCAGTTGGCTCTGCAGAGATCTGTACTGAGCAGTATTGCAGTAATCTACTGAGAATCTACTTTACAGAAGAAAACTATCATTCCTGTAATTATGCCAACATTATCTTACTGCAAGTTGTGTGGGCTCCAATGTGAACTCTTTGGATAGGTAAATTGCCATATGCCTTCAAATATCAAGAGAGCTGTGCTTCCTCCACTATACATTCCTGATCTCTGTGGCCTTTGTTACATATCTGAAAACTCATCAAAATCCACCTAATTAGAAGACAATAGACTTTACATTGTTTCAGGGTGACTGCTGTTCCTTTGGAGCTCTCATTGGAATGGATGCATGTGTACTAGAAAGTCTGGGGCATCACACAGCAACTGCCTCCCTGCGTAGATCCTTCATCTGCTCAAACTATTGTGTTAAATGAGAAACTGAGAGTGATACATGGAAATGAGATGAATATATATTTTGTTTCATTCTGATTTTTCTGCCTGGGGTGCTGCTAACATTTCTTTAAAAAATGACTGTGATTGACTTGTAATTTCTATGAATAATCACCGTAAGTATAGAAGCATAGGACGAGATTCTGCAAACACATACATGTTTAACCTATGCACATGCTTAACTTCAGTCAACGGAGTAGATGCATTGACTCTGTTGGGACTGTTTGAGTGATTAGTGCATAAATGCCAGGGCATAAATGTTTTCCGGGTCTGGCTCTTAATGATCACATATATGAATATATAAGAATATCAGGAGTAAAAAAAACATGACTGAAATAACAGTGAAGCTGTTGGCTCTGCAGATATCTGTACTGAGAAGTATTGCAGAAATCTACTTTACAGAAGAAAATTATATATATACAGTATATTGAAAGTTATCTTTTATCAAAGCTAGATATTTACTTACCAAACTAGAAACCCCTTTCTTCCCTTTTTCCTCCCAACAAACATTTCTATGTTAGAAAGGATGAAACTTGAAACATCTTCCAGAGGCCTTAATGAATGTATAACACACATGAAAATCATCTCTAATCATTGAAAATGTTTGTATTTCAAATGGAACAGGTTCACTCTAATTGAGGTTTGATTATTTTACAAGTAATTTACTAATGATATGTGGACAATTTTCCAAGAGTTAAATGCCACCATCAAGGTGTCAAGTCAAAAACGGTTTGTCTGATTAACCTTAACCTTTCAAACAAACAAACAAAAAACACCTCCTCTTGGGACAGGCTACATGGGCCATAAAATAGCTTTGGGGGAAGGATGCTTGAGGGCTAGTGGTGCCAAATAAACTTAAAACAGAACCTGGGTCAGAACTATAATTATGGAGTTATTACCTTGACTATATAATGGGATGTTACAATATAATAAGCAGGTAGCATCTACTGTTATGGCAGGGCATGAAGTGAAGAGGATTTCACTTCAAGGAAAATGACTAAACACCAAGTGTGGCAGGCTGCCATCGCACAGTGCACCCCTGATAGCATGGCCTGGCCTTGCAGGTTCCCTGCCCTCAGTTCTCCCCTAATTCTCCCAATAATTTATTCACAGCCCAGAGTATTTAAAGTAACATTCCCTTTTGGCTTTAATTTATTAGGTCTTTATGAAATACAGTCTCCTTTGGCCCTTTAGGCCCAAACCCTTCCTTGTTGGGTCTTCAAATACACTCTTGTCCAAAGGCTTCAGGTTCCTGTTTCTCCTCCAGTTCCCTCTGTGATGGAATACACCCCCTTATTCACACCCTACTCATTGTTGTAACAATCTTTGAACAAGGTATGCATTGTAAGGTATCATTTAAAAACTCAATTTGCTGCTCAGTATTATCTTGGTAAAATATGTGTGGCAACACTTATAAAGATCCCCCTGTATGATGTTATTAACCCATGTTCCAAACCACGCAGCCCTGCCCAAACAGAAGTTGGCAAATAGGTGTCCTAAGCAAAGGTATGTGTACTTGCCTCAATTTGCATGTAAGCAGTAAACAGTATCATCCAACAGAAAAGGAAACCAGAAAGCTCAAACAGGTGAAAAAAGTGATCAGGAAATATCCTCCCACATAGACTCTTTGTCTCCTGGTTCTCAACTGGAACTGTTTTTCAAGCGGGGAACTGAAACTATAAAAAGGAGGTACAAACACAAGGCCCACCTCTCTCTCTTCCTGCCCATCTCATTCTCTTCATCAAGAAGACAAAAGGAAACATCCATTGGACTCTGGGGGACGGGTCCTGACCTGAAAGTTTGGTCAGTAATCTGCTAGAGTATGTAGTGAGAAAGTTTATTTTGCAACTAAGATATTTTCTTCAGCAGATACTAGGAAGCATTTTTTCTTTATTTTTCTTGTAACCATTTCTGACTTTTCTGCCTCATTACTTGTACTCACTTAAAATCTCTTTTTAGTCAATAAAGAGTTTTATCTAATCTAGTGTGCTTAAATTGAAGTGTCTAGGTAACTAAGGTAATAATCTGGTACATTATTCCTTTAAAAGAATAACAGACTTAATATATTTGTACTGTCCAGTAGAGGACTGGGCAGTACAGGATATACATTTCTGGGGGAAGAACTGGGAGTCTGTTGAGGTCACCCTGTAGTATAACCCAGGTTGGTGAGAGCCAAGGTGTAACTGGAAGGCTATAGTACACATAGACACTCAGGGTGTGGCTTCCCTTCTGGAAGGCTGCTTGTGAGCAGCCCAGGTGGGACCTACTACAGCAAGGCATTATATGATACCCACGGTTCCAGGGCAGGGGTGACACAGCCCCACCACTAGTCTCGATTGTACCCTGGTAGGTCACACCCTTCAAACTAGGAAGCTCTGCCAGTCCCACTCCCGCCCCCATCCTGATCTCTGAATTTACAACACCTTCCCTTGGATTAAGGGACTCCACAGAACCCCATAATGAGGCTGTACAGTGGGATTCAAGCAGGGTAAGCCAGCAGCCCAGTATTTGGATTGCTGCCCTATTCAATTGATCCTCTCTTCACCCTTGGACTCATAAACTTCTCCTTTTTGAAGGGTCCCCACAGCCTTCCTTTGGGGCCATTCTATGGTTCAGGCAAACTTCCCCAACTGACTACTCTCCCCTCTGGTTCCGATTCCCATCCTAGGGAGATACTTTCCTGTCTCAATCTACAATTCTTCTCTCCTCTCCTCTCTTCTCTTCTCTCTTTTACTTGCATCATTTAACAGCTGGATTTTGTCACGTTCAAGAAGTAGCTACTTGATTAACACCTGGGTCCATTCCCTAGCTTACCTGATGTCCCCTTGAACACCTATTCCCTATGTCATGGAACAGGACTTGGATGGCTTTGAGCACCACTACCTATTAATGGAGACCGACCACTCTTACTCCAAAAAAGTTGGATGTTCAAAGAGCAGATAATTTCACGTTGCTACCTATGTCAGAGTGAGGAGAAGAGACGATCCTTGAACTAAGATTTGGAAACAGCTAACCAGTTAGAGGAAGTGACAGTGGAATAATCCAAAGGGTGGAATAAAAATGAAACAAGGACCTATTATGGAGAGGCAAGAGATGTGTCATTTCCAATAAATCAATACAGCAAACAAGCAGAGTTGCAGGAAATAGATTTTTATTGAGCATGCATAGAGACCAGGGTTACATACAGAGAAGGTATCTATCTGGTGGCATCCTAGCCCTGCTTATATTCCTGAGCCCCTGGTGTCATACCAAACTAGGTCCCCTCCTGAAACCTGTCCCTCTTTTCCAGTTCCACTCTTCATACTACAAAGAGTAGTGGCAGAAAGAAATCTGATATTAGGGAAGCACAGATGGAAAAATATTTAATTCTGCAACTAGGTCAGATCCTAGATTTTGCTGGATTATGCATAAAGTAAGAGAGGCCCAGATCTCAAATTACATAAAAGCATAGAACCATATGGTTAGAAGGGAAAGCAAGGATCCTCTAATTTAACTCCTTTCCAAGATACAGGATTTGTTCGGTCTAAAATGTGGGAAATGGAAACATTTTTATTCTCTATTTGTACAATACCAATCATAAAGGGGTCCTGTTCTATGACTAGGACTCCTAGGTGTTGTGGTAATACAAATAACATTTTTCCCTGACAAGAATGTATGACATTACCCAGGGTACAATCTGGACTGCTGCACAGCTGTGTCCCCTTAATTGTCCAACCTGGGGAGGGGGTGCCTTTTACACTGTTTTGCTGTGAGAGCAACCATTCCTGGCCTACTCTCACACAGCTCCTAGCATGTAAATTACTCCCAGGTATATTGTGTGAGTATTTAGCCAGCCACCCTTGAATTACATTGCAGAGAGACACTATCAAATGCCCAGTCCCATACTTGTCCCCCAAAATGTGCATCTTTTATTGCCCAGCTCTTTCCTTCTGGACAATACAAGCTCATAGAAAGTCCGTCATTTTATTAATAGAAAATGATATGCACAAATCCTATTATCTCAAACACTTCAATCCAAATACACTTGTTTAGAAAAAGCAATAAAACAAGTTTATTAACTACAGAAAGATAGATTTTAAGTAATTAAAAATAATGAGACATACACGTCAAAATTGGTTACAAAGTAATAAAAGGTAAAATGCAAACTAATACCTAACTTAAGCCAAGTGAATTTAAAGCAAAAAGGTTTCTCTTACTATATGCTTAGATCAGTCTGGCTGGATTCCTTCAGCCAGGACCACTCCCTCAGTTCAATGATGCTTCCTTTGTCTTTCAAGAATTGTTGATGCCGTGAACAAAGATAAGGGGAAAGAGGTGATTTGTGGCCTCTGTTCTCCCTTTCTATAGCATTTCTCTTCTTTGAGAATCATCTCCAGCTGGGGTTCATGTGACAGCTAGTCTGTGGGATGGGAACTTCCAGCTGTTACTTTGCTAACATGTAAATTTCTCGCTCACACCATTTTTCCTGATAAAGAACGACCACTTAACCAGGTGATAGCTAGGTGTCAGCATAGCCTTTTGTTTCTGGGAACTGATTTGAAGTGGTAGAATTTCATAACTTTACATACAACATCCTGATAAAATATGTGTGGCAACAATAATGTTCAGCAGATTATGAGTTTTAAAATTCCACCTCAACAAGGCATACTTTGTTCAAAATGTATCATAGTCTTGTAAAAAGGATGAACATAAGGGTACAGACAGTCACATGAGGGAATTGAAGTTCATGTCTCTAGCAGCAGATAGAAGGAGGAACTTTTAGTAGCATTACTATATGTAGCAGTGGAGAGTCCAGGAGGACCCCAAGGACTTGAACTATCTTGATACTAGGGTGACAAGTACCCTTGATAGAGGGTGAAGTTATTGTGTTGACCCTGGACTTCTAAATATATCACTGTTCCCACCAGTATCAGCTTGATCTTGGCTGTAGTATTTTATCATAAGAGTAGAACAGGCAATGTCTGTAAAAACAGTAATCAAGTGTTGACTTTTTAATGTCATCTGCAATCTTTTCTGCATGTATCTTTGCTGATTTCTTTAGGTGTATATCCCTGCAATATGTCCTCCTGGCTTCTTTCTCTGGCAGCATAAAGCTGTTGGGTCCAGCTTTCTGAGGGAATCCCTTTGTGAGATAGACTTGCCTGCTCAAAACTTACACTGGGGCAGGCCCCATTATCAGGGGAATATAAAGGCCAGCTTTGTTCAACCCCAGTCCTGCAATGAACACAGAATGGCTGCACCAGAAAAGTTGGCCCAAAATGTAAGATGAGAGAGACCGCAGCATTCTGATTTGATCCACATTTTTTCCCCAACTGAAAAGCAAAATTATCTGTCAGACAGATCCTATAAGAAGCTTTAAAAAAAAAAAAGATTCTCATTAGACAGCTTTTGTTTTATGGATTATACTGCCCTCTCTGTAAATAAGTTTATTATTTTTGCTGTAACCTGGTAGGGTTACAGTACACTCCAGCAGCCAGAGAAAGAAAATATTTTCTTAATGTATTCTATCACCTACTTAAGAAGGAAAATAACTTGCCAGATATTTATTGATTTCTGCTTCTGTTTTATGCTTTCTATTTCTGTGCTGTTGCCTTTTATCGGAATAATTTTACCACCCTTTTCCCACATCCATCTGCATCTGTCTCCTTTGTTCCTTACTGTAAGAACATATGTATGTATGTATGTATGTATGTATGTAAGAGCTAAAGTTGCAAATGGATTTATCCTGTTGGGCGTGAATGCCTTCTAGGATGTTGCTTCTGTTTTCGGTATTACGCACATTTCACAACTGTGACAATAATGGACCTAAAGTTTCATGTGTCAGTGGGTTTTCAGACACCCAAAGAGACAGATGTATATAATAGAGAAAAGCAATAAATAACAAAACAGGTTTTCAAAAGCTAGAGTTAGAGTCCTCACAGACAAAAAGTGCCTGCATACCCATGCCAATGTTTGCATCCACATGTTTACACACCCAGTTCATGCAACTGCCTATGCAAATAGTGTTAGGATGCACAGAGGCAGACTTTGCATATGCAAATACAGCTGCATGTAAATATATACAAATTTTAGATGTGCTATTGGGCCTCAGCTTCAGGAGAAATTAACTGAAGTGAAAAGGTCAGAAAAGCGAAAACAAAGAACATCTTTGTGAAAGCTTTTGTTTCTCATAGAATTTACGAGATATTTACCAGGTATGGAGCTAATGTTCTTTTATTAGCTGATCTCCAGCAGTATACTCCACTTTAACAGCTGATGTATAAAACTAACTGCTGGCAGGGTAGCGGTTTCTCAGATTACAATACAGCAGCCCAAAAGGGACATCATTACATATTCAGACAAGACACTTTTAAATATATATCCCTAGGATACATAAAGGCAGATTAAAAAAAGCAAAATACTAGAAACATTAAGGCCCTGATTTTCATGGTCTGAGACTGTTACTGAACGTGGAATATATAAATGCATATTTTTGCATATACAACTTTGAAAATCTCAGCCTAACCCTTTTTCCACTTATAACTCTTTATCTCAGAATGTATTACATGAAAAAGATTAGAAAAATAATAATTGGAATGAAATCCAGAGTGATGTGCAAAGTATGGAAATCTGTACCCTCAAAGAAGATCTCTGGAAAGTGCCTGTACCGTCTTCAGATAATACCACTAGTGTAATGCTGCCTGTATTGTTTCTTCTCCAAATGTATGTTCCATGCAAATCTGATACGATTAGATATTTATTACATGATTTATTTGTGTGATTTTAATTGAAGGCAGGACATAGACATTTTTAGATAAGCATTGTTAGTGTATTTTTGTAAATTGAATAAGAATACTAAACAACCCAAATTTTAGATAATGACATGTGAATGGGAATGGATAAAAGAAAAACTGACCTTAACTAAACCAAATTTTCCTGATTTTCTATTATTTTGTAGACTGACTATTAGTATGGTATCTAAAAAAATATAATCTCATTTCTTCACCCTTTCCCAGTGGATGTTTCCTTTATTTATTTTTTATTTTGTGTTGATTTAATTTATTACTCTCCCTTCTCCTCTACCTCCCTTCTTGCATTTCCCCCTCTAATTGTCCTATGGTAGATAGGTAGATAGATAAATCTGTGTACCTATCCACTTACGTACATACTTATATAGGCCACATCAGTGTGCGGTCTGAGTACCTCCCATTACTTAGAACAGGATTTCTTTTATTTTCCTTCCCTGTTCCTAAGAAATCAGCATATGAAGATTCTTCCCAAGAGCTGGACCAAGATTACGTCGCTTTCGGCCAGAAGAAACAACAATGACCACTAATGTCTGTCTCAAAACAGTACCTTTACGGTCACAGATTATCATAGATTACAGAATGGATGAATCTGTGATCATAAAGGTACTGTTGTGAGACGGCCATTAGTGGTCATTGTTGTTTCTTCTGGCAGAGAGCTCCATCATCTTGATCAAGCTCCTGGGAAGGGTCTGGCTCCCACAATCACAAGCCTCCCGCTATTGGTTGATGGTATCATTATGCTGCTAGAAGTATGTTGTGTTGGTCTGAGGAAAAGTTTGCTTATTTTGATTATTTGTTGGCTCTTTGGATTCAAAATGGGTAAGTTGGTGAAATGCTATGGTCTGTGTCATGAAGGAGTTCAGACTAAATGAGCGAATGGTTTCTTCTGGCTGTAAAAATCTATGATGTTTTTGTTTGCCTTTGCTGTTGTGGGCTTTTTTCTTTGTTTGGCAGGGGTGTATTTTTGTGCACCCTTTCCTTGTTTCAGATGGGACTGAAGCTGGAGGGGTCAAAAATAGCCACCACGTGACTAGAAATAAGCAATCCCAGAAATCTTAACTAAAGCCTATTCTCCTGCTACTTCCAAACGTTCTTAAAAAAAAAAAAAGGGTAAATATGCTCAAATACTTTGGATCATAAACTAACCTCTGCACCTTTTGGGGTACACCCTACTACTCTCTTAGTGACTATCCATGCGTGTCTGGACCCTCCCAGATGTCGAGCCCGCACAGTTACCAATACCTGAGGGTTGTGGTGGATTGGGTAATCAGTGAGGCAGAGATGGATGTGAACCCTGCCAATAGGGGCACTCTCCGCCAAAATCTGAGCCCTCTTCCACACTCCCGTTAGGGCTCGGCGTTATGCTGGCTGGGACCCCTCATTGAGGAAAGCCTCTGGATGGTAAGTCCAACCGCTACCTCCTCATGGTGAGAGTCGGTAACCGGCTTGGATAGCCGGGTGGATTGCAGAGAACAAATCCCCATCCCTGTTGGGGTGGGGATTGGGGTGGGCAGCCCCAACAAATCTGCTCCCCTGGTAAGGGTACCCTCCCCCAGGTACGGGTTGAATCCCCCTGGTAAGGGTTAGTTTCCCCCGGTAAGGGTTATATCTTTTAACTATGGTAAAAATAAAATTTTATTTACATACCAGATTGGTGCTGGACCGGGTAAACAACGCCCCCGCTGCCGGCTGGCAGTGTCAAATATATTAGGGGTGTAATTCGGGTTGCTGGATAAGACTTTTTTAGTGAGTGGATTTCTCACGAGTCTGAGAAAAGAGACCTCCCTATTGAAAATGAAAAGGGAGTTGAGGAAATTGAATTGATAGGTGAGGACCGGGTTGAGGATGTTTTAACATTTTTACCTATGGTTTTTACTAACGACACTTTTAATAATTTAGATGTGGACAATTTTAATCCTGGTTTTGAGTATTTAAATGCATTTGAAGATCCGTATTTTAAAGAATCTGGGCATTTTAATACTAATTTAACTACTGTTTTTAACAATATAGATACAGATAATTTAACGAATTTACCAAATGTATTAAATAGTAGCTCATGGAAAGATGGAATTTTTTATCTAGAATACCCTGTTGATTGTTTTAATTGTCCGATTTGCCTGCAGATTTTAGCAACATTTGGAAAATGGGCAAAACATATTAATGTACAGAAAAGCAAGGCCATTGGGATGGTCTGCCAGAAGTGTGGAAAATCCTCTCAGTTCCATAATATAGTATGCCACTACCCCAAATGCGTGCCCAGGGAAGTGGATACCCCGGTGAAGGGCTATACCTGCTCAAGTTGTGGGCTGGCTTTTCATACTAAATTGGGCCTAAGCCAGCATTGTAGACATAGACATCCTGCTATTACAAATGAACAGAGAAAAGAAAATATAGTGTCTAGGAGTAAGGTTAGAGAGTCAACTTGTTCTCGATCTCAAATTTGGACAGATCATGAGATTGAGTTGCTTATTCAATTGGAGACCAAATATCTAGGAAAAAGAAATATAAACAAGTGTATTGAAAGCGAATGAAAAACAAAGACTTTTTAGATGGCGTGGGTTGAGGTGCCAGGGGGTAGGTATTAAGTATTTTAAAAAATGATGTAATTAGTAATTCAGTTTTGAAAGGATCTTGTATGGTGAAATCCTCCTCATTGATTGCCACATTACAGCTTAGGGCTAATGTGTACCCTACAAGGGAAACATTGGCAAGAGGGAGAGAAGGATTAAATGCCACCTGTAGATGGTGTGGTAAGTCTAGGGAGACAATACCAGATATATCTGGACAATGTTTTAAAACTAAAGAGGCTAGGATAAGAAGACATAATAGGGTAGTTTCTGCAGTAGCAGATAAGTGTGTAAATTGGGGTGGAAATCAATAGTAGAACCTCACTTAAGAAGGAAATTTGAGACAGCCAGACATTGTTTTTATAAAGGGAGATTATGCGGTGGTAGTGGATATCACAATTCGCTGGGAGGATAATGCTGATAATCTGGAGAAAGCCCATGAAGAGAAGGTCACCTATTACCTCGAATTGTAGGAAGATACTAAGAAACTAATGGGAGGTACAAATGTCCACTTCTTTGTTCTCGTAGTTGGGGCTTGTGGCAAATGGATTGAAGGAAATGATGAACTTTTAAAAATTTTAGGAATTGAGAGAGGTAAAAATGTTAAGGAAAATATTTGTAGACTCGTTTTATATGCCACTGCAGATATGATGGCTATGTTCAGTGACAAGTAGAGATCCCGGAGCGCCATTCCGTGTATCCTACTATTACTAAATTTTAGCTATTTTTTTCCATATTTTAAATTTATGGATTATAGGTTATCAATACCTTTATATCCATTGCTATATATTTTTCTGTCCTTTCATATAGTGGTTTTAAGTTATTTATAAATACTTATAAATTTGAATTGATATCCTATTTTAAATTATTCTTTTTACTGGACTTGGATGCGGACTAGCCGCGTATATTAACCAGGAAAGGGCAGATAGTCACGCCTGTACATAAATAGCCCCAGAGAGATTGATTCCCATCACCTTTCAGGAGAGACAAATATTTTATTACCTTTTCTTATTGTTACTTGCTGGGATTTTGCCAGGTCTGTTGCCAAGTTCTTCTGACATTATTTGTAGAAATCACATATGGGAGGGCTGGATATGCCAATTCCCCAATGCTTAAAATGTCATTTTCATAAGTGCCTCATCCATCTGGCACTGGCGCTTGTGGGCATGTCATCCAGAGTGCCAAAGTATTAAAAAAAGGGGAGAGAGAGGGCGGAGGGAATCTAAGTAGACACTGGCAGCAGGCATTGACCATACATCTTAGAACAGACCATTACTGCATTATATGCTGGCCAATTTATTCAAATGATTTCTCTTATCCCATGTTCAAGATCTTTCGTTAGGGAAACCATCGTCTTTGTACTCATATGTTCAGCACATCTGTCTCAATGAGACCGCCTCAGAGGGAAAAAAAACAAACATTCTGGTATTTTGCCAACATAGGCAGAAAACAAAAAAAACTTTAAAAATCCATCAGGAAATCACCAATTATGACAGTTCATGTTGTGTGCTGTGGTCTGTGGGATTTGGGGATTCGAGACTCTGTGTATGGCTTCTGATGAAGTAGTAGTGTTTTTCTTTTTTAAGGCCCGTCATCACTCACACAGACATTTTGGTGTAAACAGCCACTGCATTATGAAATATAGGAAACATAACAAAAAAGCCCACAACTATCCTGCTAACTTAAACTGGCAATGACTTAATGTGGATGTACGCACTGAAATCAATTTGTATTAATGGATCCGTTTAAAGCTACAATCCAGATGGATGATATATTTGGCTCTTCAAAAAAGAATAATGATCTTGTTGTTAAAGTACTGGACAGGGACTCAGAATAACTGTATTGAGTTTCCTATATGACCTTGGGCAAGTCACCTAACCATTCAGTTAAATGTAGGTAATATTTCCTTTCTCTTACCTATTTAGACTATAACCCCCTCACAACAGGGTATTGCTATAACTGTGTGTTTGTACAGTACCTAGCACAATGAAGGCCTGGTCATGCTTAGAGTCTATATCCACAGGCAGGGACACCCCCAACTCAGTTAAATGAATGCTTTTCCCAACCATTCATGAACCAACAATACAGAGGCTTCAGCCAGTTCCCCCCAGCTCTCCAGCCTTGCACCCCAGAACTGTACTGTCTTGCACTGCTCAGAAGTCTGACCTCTAAGTTTATTATCCAATCCACCCCTCCCTCGATATGGAGGAGGACACACACTAGCCTTTATTCACTGAGCAGAGATTTCCCTAGCATTTCAACCAAAACACACTGCTTTAGTTAAAATATAAAACAGATTTATTAACTACAGATAAATTGTAAGTGATTATAAGTAACAAACAGAGATCAAAGTTGGTTACCTAGGAAATAAAATCAATTCACAGTCTAAGTCCTATAAACTAAACAGGATTTGAATCAAGCAGCATCTCACCCTGATAGATAGTACAAACAGGTCACAAATCTTCAGTACCCAGGCTGTAGCTCTCCTCCAGCCTGGGACCACCTCCCCAGTTCAAAACTTTGTCCTCCAGACATGTTTCCAATTGTTGAGTGGGAGGATGGGAAGTGAGGCCAAGAGATTATGTCACTTCCCCTCTTTTATACTTTCTTTCAGCTTGCTGGAAACATCCTTTGCTATGATGTGGATCAAGCAGTCTCCATTGTATACAGTTCCTGGCATAGTCTTAGGGAGTGTGGATTCCCTTTAATGGGCCATCAGTGCATCTGGATACTCCATTGTTTTACGTGGAAGGCTGGTTGTTGGTGTTCCCAACCTCACATCATCTTTCAGTAACACACACATAGCAAAACTTTATAACTTTCCATACAATGATAGCACATACAATCTAACAGGATATTAATGTTCAACAGAGCAAGACTTTAAAAATGATACCTCAAAAGGTATATTTTGTACAAAACATATCATAATTATATGACAGTGGTGAATATGGGGGTTCCAGGGTGCTGCTTTGAGGCACACTTAGCACATCTCTGTGGCACGCGAACAGCAGCAAGTGATGTGTGAATTATCTGACACAGCTGACTTTCCATCTGTTGTAGGCTGCACTCAGGCCTCAGAGTACTGCAATATGAGGATTATCAGAAACAGCAGAGCATTTCTCTTCCTCTGTATGCATACTGTGTGCTGCAATGCCATATGCAGAATCACTGATGAAGTCTCTTGTTTCTCAAGACTAACTCTTTATAGCAAAATTCAAAAATGAAAAGTTCTTGTCCTTTGAATGATAGCTGCTGCAGATATTGCATCACTGTTAATATTACTCCATATGGGTTCCTGTGAAGTCCTGCTGCATGAAGGACAGATTTCCTTCTTCGTAGCCACTGTCCATGGTTGTATAATATGGTGAGGGACCTTGAAAAGACCATTATTGCCTTTCCAACTGATGGCTGAACTGATGCAGCTTTAACAATTATAAGAGGCTCTTTTCAAGTAAGATTGACTCCCGACTGTCCCCTCTAAATCAGATGGCTGTTGTGGTGGAAGCAGGGGAAAACCAACCTGCAGGTGTTGGAGGAGAGAGAGAAGGAGAGAGAAAGCAGCTCCAGGAATTGAATGTAGAGAAGGAAAGGCCTAATTTAGTCCTGTGCAAGGAGTCTTACCTTAAGAGAAAAGGGCTGATTTAAAAGCGAAAAAAAAGAAAAGCTGACTGAAGAAGCCATGGATCCGAGTTAGGACTCTGGAAGTCTTGATTGGCCTGAAAAGGGAAATATCAGGTCAGGGACTGCAGTAAGTGTGATTTTGGAGTCCCAACGTGCAGGAAAGAGGGGCTCAGCCAAGAGTCAGAAAGACAAGGACCACAAATTTTTTTGATCCATTGAAAAAGAGAGATGGAGCTAAATCCTTCAACCATATGGCTCACGTGAATAGCCCCTGAAGTCAGTGGGACTGCCCATACATAAGGTATGTCCACACCATAAGTAATCACTGTTCACCTGAATACGGGTTTGCAGAACCATGGTTCCAAAGGGTCACTATGGCTGCAAAAAGGAGAATGAAGATGAAATAGAAATCCAAGCCAATTGCATGTGATGAAGACATGCATAATGTTGTATTTGACATTGTGAACTGTGAAAGAGGTTGTTTCAAAATCTGTATTATGATAAATTGATAACAGGGGCTTTCACTGCCATGTTTGCTATCCATACACTTGCAATATAGTTATGTTGTCCTTTCTGTGTTGCTTGTTGTTTTTTAATTGTGATCTTATATTGCATCATGGGATTGGTACTTCATAATTTGATAATGTTGAGGAAGTTCTTGGAAAGTACATTAAGAATTGTCTCCATGTCATAGTTGGTTGCTCACTTATATTCTATGGCTGTGATGTATGCATATTTTTTATTTATAGCATGCATGTCTCCTAGATTGTAAGACCTTTGGAGCAAAAGATATGTCTCATTAAGTTTTGTGTACATTTATGACATCATGTATATGACTACAAAATAATCATCCACAATGTAAATCCCATTTAAAGTACAACAAAATATTTAGTAAGCAAAGATGATTCTCTAAAAGTCAACTTCTCATGGTTTGTATAATTACATACAAACCCCACTACTTTAAAAGAATTTTATTTAGGCTACTAAGCCAAGTACTCATAAGTTAGGCCAGGGATCGGCAACCTTTGGCACGCAGCCCGCCAGGGAAATCCGCTGGTGGGCCGGGACGGTTTGTTTACCTGCAGCATCCTGGAATGGCAAACCGCGGCCAGTGGGAGCTGCAATCAGCCGAACTTGTGGATGCTGCAGGTAAACAAACCGTCCCGGACCACCAGCAGATTTCTCTGACGGGCTGTGTGCCAAAGTTGCCAATCCCTGAGTTAGGCCATACTAAGTTTGTCATCAGTGCAAATTTAATTCTACCCATATTCCTCCATCCTTCACACTGAATGGAGTGGGTGTAGGTGTCCTGTGGGAAAATAATACATGAGCATGTAATTAAAGACTACCATAATGAATATGCACAAGGGGGTGGAATTAAGGTTGATTGGGAAATCTTAATTCTGGCACTTCATAACTTTTCAGTGTTTGATTTTCCAACCTTATTGTTCCATTAACCGTTTTTGTATGCAATTTCCTACTTTTTAAAAAAAGGGAAAACAAGTTCTATAATATGCAACTAACACCAATCCCACTTCCATCATCATCAGGGTTTGGATGCTGAACCTTCAGCACTGAAGCACAAAACTACTACCGCACAAGCTACAGGACTAACTGCATTAGCTAGGGGCAGCAGAAGGCCCCAGAGTGTGGGATGAACAGCTGGATCCAAGAGTTGGGTCCTAGAAGGGACTGATGAGTCAAACCAACCCTGTCTTTCTCTTTGCCACCTCTCCGGGAGCAGGGGGAATTCCTTCCTGCCCTATGTGGTGCCCCCAAGGTGGGGTGGACCACACGGACCAGGCATTGGGTCTGAGGGTGTCTGGAGAAAGCCTGGCCGGACTTTCTCTTTTCCTCCCCTTTGGAGTTGGGAAAACTGCAGCCCCATGTGGTCCCACAGGAGGGGAGGAAGGACGGGATGATGGTGAGGCCAGGTGCTGGGGCCAGAAGAGTGTTGAGAGGAGAGAGGGGGAATTGACCACTTCCTGTCCCACGTGGTGCCCCTAGAGGGGAACACAGGCCAGGGAGAACTCAGCCAGCTCTTTCCCCTCTCCACTCCTAGATGCTCTGGCAGATCCTGGGCATTCCCAGTATAGTGTCCTCCACTGCTGCTGTGGGGGCCACATGAGCCTGGAATTTTGGAATGTTCACTTGTGCTCTTATTATTTTCCTAAAATGTCCCTAAGCAACCAAAGAGAGTAGGGGAAAAGGTAATTTTTAACCATTTATATCTTAGCAAAAATGGAATAGAATTTCATGGGATTAACAAAGGCACATTCCTAGCCTCAAGGAATCCTCTCTGCCAAATACCAAATGTCTACTGCACACAATGGAAGTGGGAAGGCTTCTCCAAAACAAACAAATCACAAGAATCCTTTATGATGGAATGTGCTAGGTAAACTGAACCTTGGGATCAATACAACTCCCCTTCTGTTTTCCTTTAAATATTCTAAAAAGGGGATTACACTATATTTTTGTGCAGTTGCAAAGTTCTTCCTAGCAAAACTGAGCTTCATTGGTGGGAGTGGGTTTTGTGGTGATTCTTGTTTTAGAAATAGTTCAGATCCCTGCATTTTTATATTTCTATTTTAAACATCTTTGTAGCATGTATCTGATTTACTACTCTTTCCCTTTACTTCTTTTCCATAAGGAAAAGGCTCTCTCTTACTCAATAATTTGATAAGTAAATGAGTTTCCTGTGCCAAGAAATTAGTCTTGCAAATATACATAGAAATATTTCCGGTATCATGAGGATGCAAAGCCAACTGACTAGAAACAAATCATTTTTGTATAATCAAATACTGATTAAGCTAATGGAAAATTTGACAAACATATGCAATGGCATGAGATTAATTGGTACCCGTTGCCAGATATTTTCCCTTTTAATTAAAGGAGTTCATATTTCCAAAAATGTCTACTGAGAAATGAGGTAGAAGAGGGTGCTTTTAAAATTACAGGCAAAAATTCAAATGGTATAAGCACCACGGTCCTACTTTTAGGACCGGTCTTGGAGATTATGGTGGCAAAAATCAGGTTAGAGTTTAAGCGGAGAATTTTCAAAAGCACAAATATTAAGTGTACTGTGGTAGCATCTAGGAGCCTGAATCCCACTGACTTTCAGTGGGCACTGGACACCCAACTCCTCTTTTGCCTTGGAAAATCTCCTTAATATTCCCTATATGTGGTAGACTGGCTGCAGAAGCATTGCTTTCGTTTGTTCTAGATGCTCCTTAAGTTGGCCTTAGCACAAACATATATTAAAATAATTCCCCTGCTTATACGAAATCCCTCTGTGACTGGAATACCAGGGGAGCTAGCTGAGGTCACTCGATTAGGGTGAACTGCAAAGAATGGGGCAGGCAATCCCCAAAGCTGGTGGATATTCCAATACTTAGATTTACGAAGCCAGCACAAAACAGCTACTATTATACCTCACTGGTTACTCAGAAGTCAACAACACAGTTCCCTTAAAGTAACCCAGCCTCAGACCTCCACCTAGACACCCAAGTCAGGTATGATGAGGATTTCTGAAAATCTTATTTCATCATTTTAAAAAGGTTCTACCAATCCCAAAGGATTGGACACATTACCTCCCAGGTTAATGAATATTCCAGACCTTTCCCAAATACATGCTTACAGTGAATTCTTATAAACTAAACAAACATTTATTTAAAAAGAAAAGGGAGAGAGAATTGGTTAAAGTATACATACAGACATGAGTGAATCTTGAGATTCAGATTCATAGCAGAGATGGTGAGCTTTGTAGATGCAAAGAGTTCTTTCAGAAATAGTTCAAAGGTTATAGTCCAATGTTTATATTTCAGGGCGGTCCAGTCAGAATTGGGATCTCAGTCCTTGTGGCTTAGGCTTCCCCTGCATGAAACCTCAAGCAGATCTGAGATAAAATGGATTGGGACCCAAAGGTCTTTTATACAATTCCAGGACTTCTATGACAGGTCGGAGTCCTTAGTTGAACAATAGGCACTCATGTGGACTTTGAAGTGGACCCATTTCCTAAGCATAGCCGGCAATTATCCACACAGATTAACACAAGGCAATTGCCTGTTTTTCCACCATTCGCAGATGATTTGCTATACATTTCAAAGAGAGATGAATACAGCTACATCCCATGTTTACAGTTCATTTAAATGTTAAGATGTTCTTTTGATCTCTGAATTAACAGAATACAGCATAGACAGGGGCTGTTTGATTACATTGTTGACCTCTACCAATATATATGTTTGTGTTTTTGTGTATTATCTCCCTATATGTTTTTAAGGGTTGAATTTGAGTCATTTATCCTGCAAGATGCTTAACCCTTTCTGGTCATGCATCACATCCTCCTTTTGTGGCTAGACATTACAAGAAGTCCACAAATGGAGTGTGCCAAAAAACCTATATTACCAATGTTAAGGACATGTTCACAGTACATCCACAACCAAGAAAAGGATGCAGACCCTTTTGGCTGGTAGACAACACTCTATCTGGTGGGCTGACAAGTGGAGTGGCATATAGCAGGTAATATCAAGTGAAAAAAATCGCAATTCTTACATGTTTAATTAAAGGCATATTCCCATGTGGCTTTTCAAATACATTTTCTAATGTTTGTTCCACAGCATATGTTGTGTGAACAACCAGAAGAAAGCTGCATGCACTGTAAAATAAATGTCACAAACCACTTAAAGAGGACTGTGTGTGTGCACAATTAAGAGGTTCCCAGAAGTGTTGAAAAGGGGGTTAAAAATGGTAAGATGGTTCCAAGGCCTCGGGCGATAGGCCTGGGAACCAACAAACCGCAGTAGGGTAAACTGTGTCTGTAAGGCACAGCCTGGAAAAAGGTGGAAGGCATGGTATCCATGGAGCATGGAGGAAAAGAGGTTACTGTACCAACCTCTCAGGATGCAGCAGGTACTCCTCCCCAGTATGGGTCCCACACTGCTGGCTGATGTGGAGTGGAGCAAAGATCATCGTTCATGGGCGGCGGGTATTGAAGGACAGGGGAAGCTAAGCCTCCCCTAATCCAGGCCATGGACCCACCCCATGCTCCATTCCGAAGCCCCACCCTCGCTTCCCCTATCCCCTGAAGCCAGTGAGGGCTCAGCTCCAGCCAGTGGCGCTCCAGCGGGCATGGGGAAGGGCCTCGGATGGAAGGGGCGGGCTGGGGGCTAGCCTCCCCGAGGGGGGGGGGGTTCACCTGCCGCCCATGCCATGGTTACTTCCTCCTTGCCCACTCTAAGAAGACTCGTGCCACTATTAGCAGTGGCATGATGCTGACCAAGTCCTTTCTCAGGGCTCATCTATAGGAAGAATTTGACCGGGGCAAGATGGGGTGAGAATCTAGGTCAGTGGTCTAACTGTCCATGTGGACTCTGCTGACGCAGGTTAACAGTTCATTGGAGTGCTTTGATCTAGTCTTCTTTGAAACAGGAAAAGAAGAAAGTACATTAGCAAACAACGCACATCAACAGAGTGCAAGTAGACAATTAGACCATAGCAGGCTACTATAAGGTAGATTCACACCCCAGATTGCCACGGTGTAATTGTTCATGTAGACAAACCTTCAGAACTCTTTTTGCTCAGGGGAGCATAAGACCTGTGGGTGTCCCTAGCTCCTGCATGAGGGTTTCTGGAGGTGGAAAGGATCTTTGTGGCCATTTAGCCACTTTCCACATCCCTGTGTAACTAGTCTTGCATTTGCTTCTGGGCTGTAGGTTCCTATATCACCCTCATCACTATAGTGTCTGAGCATTAAGTGATGTGACTCACCTCTGTCATGTGTGTTCATTCTCTCTCTCATCCTATCCCAAGGAAAGAACAGTGTGTGTTATGGAGTGCTTTGTTGGTGTTAAATGTGTAGACACAGAGCAGTATATATTAGGTTGAAGAAGTGCAACTTGCACTTGGAGTGGAAGGTGGGGAGGTTTGTGATGGTCCTTAGGTCCTGTGGGAGTTTGTCCCACAATCCTGGACTGGCTTCTGTGAAAGCGCTGTCTCTTGCACAGACAAGCTTTGTCCTTGTGGTCTAAAGTTCTATTGTGCTTGAGGGATGGAGTTGTTGAGCACAGTCCTTAGCCCAGTGCTTAAGGTCTATTTTAGCTGCCGGTTATGGTCTCCCCCTTGCTCCTACTTGACTCATCTATTCCACTTTTCAAAATAAATGTACTGCTTGTGGAAGCAGCCCAAAATGCTCTATTTATGCAAAGAACATATACAACATGCCACTGTATCCTGTATGTATCCTGGTGAGACAACCGTTTGGGCTGAGAGAATATTTTAGGCTCCATTCCTCTTCCTGCCTTGGCCTGCATGTTGAAACTGCCTACAAGGCTGGCAATGATTCCCACAGGTGATGAGGGCCTCTGTGATGGCCATTTGCCTACTAGGAACTAAACCAAGACCACTGACTCATTTTACAGAGCTCAAAGCATCAAGATAACTTTGTCAATACTGACCTCTGCTGGGTTTGAATCAGTGACCTGAAAGTGAAATCATCTGGATTTCGTTACTCATTCTGCTGAACTGATTTTTGGAATCATTCCTCTGTCTTTGTGAATATAGATGTGGCTCTGACAGTAGTACTTTACATCAGCTAAAATGAGGTTTATTTCTTCAAAAAGGCTTATTTGTGTGAAGCGTGGCTCGATGCTGAAAAGTGACTATGTAAAAATCTCATTCGTGGTTCAATGATTCATCAGATTTTCTCAGGTTACAACTAGGAAAATACTTGTTTATTATTTCCTAGCTACTAGCCCAGCAACCTCTGCCTGGAAAGTCAAAATGGGTTCTTTCTGGCTTGTGCATATGTTTGTAATGAAAGAAGCTACGGACAATTATAGCCCGATTGAGGAAAACGTCCCCAACAGGTCAACAGTTAAGCACATGCTTAATTTTAAAGTGTTTAACTTGACTTTAAAAAAAAAATCAATGGGACTTAAAGCTAACTCCAAGCATATGCTTAAGTGCTTTTCAAATTGCCTCCTATAACAGTAAATATTCTCAGGTAGGAAAGTTTACTTATTAACAGCTCCTCTCTTCCATTTTTGAGCTTTTAAATTTGTTTTATATTTCCATAATTAAATAATTCAAGCCTGTTATCAAATAGTTCTGCTCTAAAATATCAGTGGTCTACTCATCCTTTGAAAAAGGAAAAAAGCGATGGAATGACCAGCATACCTTAAGCCTCAACATGCATCAGGAAAAAAAAATCCCCAAACTTTCAAACTAAATTTTTCAAGTCATTCTCTTCTTCCCTTCTCTCTCTCCCTCCCACCCCCACTCTCCAGAGGTACAGCATAGACTTTAATAACCCAGTCAGGAATTGATCTATAGATTCCTTAGTTCAATTTACATTTAATAAACTTTGTTTATACTGCCTACAGCACTTCATTATTGGCATTATCTGAACTGATGACTTCTATTTTTCTGTCTGTTTCATTTTGCAGCTTCATTGCATAAAGCCACTGCTGCAGCACCGTATCATATAGAGTACAGTACTCCCTGAATTTTCATCTTCTCTCTTTCCAGATATTGCTGCCCTTATCATTGAGTTGCTGATAAACTGGGGCAAGGTAAATTGAGTTTTTATCATATTTAATTTGATTCCAAAGTAGTTTCTTTTGAAGCAAACGCCACTTCCGTATAGCTTGATAGAGCACCTCTTCATCCTCTGGAACAGAACAATTATAGAAGTATCTCCTGAACAAATCAAGACACAATGGATTTGCTTAAAAAAAACTTAGTTAACCTGGTATTATGCTAAGGTTGCTTTTACTTTGGAGCAATAGCCTTAACTGACTGAGAACTTCTCGCCTGTTTCTATTTTGAGCAAAAGGACACCCACTTTAAAGAGTTTGGTGAGCATCAGGTAGTTCTGAATGCTGGGGTCATCTAGAATTCTGCAGGTAGTTAGTAGGCAGTGCACAAGTCATGAACTACCATTTTGATGAAGTGGTTTTCATAACTAATGTTGGAAGAGTTTTACTCAAGGAAAGGAGCCTCTCCTGCCTCAAGCCATTTGCTCTGAGGCATACGATAACCTCTCTGTGCTACAGGTAGTTATGTTCATAATCATGCTGTGAAGTGGGCTGTTTATCTACACTGGACTTCACTCTGAAATTCCCACCATTGTGAACAGTGATATCAATAGTAAGAACACTAGTGTTGGCAGGATCCTACCAGTAGTTTAGCACCTTGTCATCTGAACGACTTAGAGAAAATCTACATAAGACAGTGGTGATTATCTGCACCTAGTCTACATTATCAAGGTGGTGGAATGGTGAGGACCAAAGGAGCCTTTCCCTTATGTAGGAACTAGCCTTTGTGGTTCTCCAAGAACAAGATGGTATTTTGTTTCCTAAAAAGGTTGAAAAGGGGTAAGGAGGAGGTTGGGTGAAGCCTACTCCCCATCCCTACATCAAGCAGTACTACTGGCCAGCTGGGGATACAGGGCCCCCCCTCCCGAAGTGGTCTGATAGCAGCTCAGTATTTTAGGACTTCTAGAAGGCATGATAATGCCTCTTGTATCTCCATTTGGGGTAATACTGTTTAGACCAGCCTGCCCTCAGGGCTGTGCCTGAACTGTAAAACACAATTTAAAGATTAATGTTTTTTCGCTCCTTACACTCTACAGTAAAGTCGTTGATTATTGTCTCAGTCCATCTTCAAGCACTCATTTTCTAGGCAATTTCTCAGTGCACTGAACACCTGACTCAGTTTTTGGGGTCATGAAGAGTGAATTTATTTGATTAGATGTTACCATTACAGTACCCCCAACGGTTCAGTATCTAAACTATTTTAAAGTCCCTATTTAACTTTTTATTATCTGGCAACATTTCAGACTGTGTAAAAACACTGCCACTTTTCATACAGTAAGCAAACCCACCAGCCATATACATATAAAAGTCACCTTAAGCCATCCACCAGGGAAATATATTTAAAAAAGGAATTTTTTAAACTTAGTTTTACAGTCATAGAATCATAGAATATCAGGGTTGGAAGGGACCTCAGGAGGTCATCTAGTCCAACCCCCTGCTCAAAGCAGGACCAATCCCCAACTAAATCATCCCAGTCAGGGCTTTGTCAAGCCTGACCTTAAAAACATCTAAGGAAGGCGATCCTACCACCTCCCTAGGTAACCCATTCTAGTGCTTAACCACCCTCCTAATGAAAAAGTTTTTCCTAATATCCAACCTAAATCTCCCCCACTGCAACTTGAGACCATTACTCCTTGTTCTGTCATCTCAAAGGCAGCACCACATTCACTTTGGTTTCCTCTACCACTACATAAAGGTTCAAAACAACTTTGTCAAATCTATCCATCTTAGTTATAGCCATTGTGATGGGAATGGGTACCTTCTGTAGGCCCCTTAATATTACTGGAGATTGGGGAAAAAACCTGTTAAGTGATTTCACAAACATTTATATACTTTAATGCCATAGATGCAAAATATGGAATATGCAGTTTTGAACATAAAACTGTTCTTAAGCAAAATGTGTTAGAACGGTTTGTTATATATGTTTCCAGTCAACATTTATGAATCTTAAACCTATTCACTAGATCTCACGCCGTTCAATGAATAAGAATTATTTTAGAGGCGAGACTTTGCATTATTTACAGTGTAGACATAGGGAAGTTCTTTTCTGGGGGAAAATTGATAAGCAGAGGGTTTAAGTACCCAGCTCAGAGGATGGATACATGAATGGCTGTGAGGGATACATATGCATGGAAGGTAGAGGTAAGATACCCACATCCAGAATGTGGAGTGTCTTCCTGTACCTTTATATATACACCACCATTGTGTAGGAGAAGGATGGGGTGGAGGATCTGGCCAGAGATAAATCCTCTGGACTCATGCCTCCTCCATGGAGGAGGAACCCTCATGATGCCAAGCTCTGTACTATTCAAGGGGTCCACACTCCATGTCTAGCAGCCCGGAATCCTTCTCATCTTTGGACATCAGAATCACATTGTTTCTACTAGGAAGGATGTCTCCAAAATTGCAGAAGAAGAAACTAGATTTGCCCCATGTGGTTTATTAGTTCATTTTCTTCTGCACCTCTCAGCTATACTGAGAATCACCAGATGTTGCTAACACAGACAGTGCAATGAGTTTTGTTTATCTGAATGTATAGAAGTTAGAACTTGGACAAATATTTTCACTTGTGTGATGCATTATTTTTAGAAGCAGATCATCTCACCAGGAAAGTTGATTTTCTGACTGAATTTCTCTTAGAATACTTTTTAGATGTAGCAACTGCCTACAGGTTCAACTAATGCCTGCAAATAAAACATTACATGATTTCCACTCTTAATGGCACATAACTACAGTACATGACCCCCCAAAATGAAATTTTGTAAGAGGTATACAGGCTCCACATCCATGGGGCCAGATGTAGAAGGCTGGGTAACCCTTACCAAGAAATGGGAGCCACAGAGATGTCTCACCTTACTCTGATGTAAAGGCTTCATACTTGGAGGAGGATGGTATGCAGTGTTTGGAATGAAACATGAATCCACACAAAACATCTACTTGGGTGACTATGAACAGCCCTGTGCTGTGGTTGGTGCAGGGATACACCACTCCAGTTGCAGCACCTGTATGCATTTTGCTTGACTCAATCTGACATTTTACCTACAAAGGAAGCACAGGTGGTTCTCCAAATTTTCTGTGTGGGTTAGTTTAGAGGCAGAGCCAAATCCCTCCTGCATCTTCCCCCTTGCAGTAGGCTGGTTTCCTTGTCAGCACTGGCCTAACGGAATCTTTGCACAAACAGAAGCACAAAGATTATGTCTTCCCATCCCCACAGATGCCCAAGGTGTTGGAGAAGTCTCCTTGTACAAAGTTCAATGTAAGGCTCAGAGTTGGACACACTCTATCCCATAACTGATTTAGAATCATCCATTTGCCAAATAAGCAATCACTCTTAACTCACCACTCTCCAGAAGCGGCAGGTGCAGTGGGACTCCCAGGACAGTGACAGACTAAGTACTCTCAGAAGCACGATTATCATTATCTCACTGAGGGCCAGCAGTGGGACAATCACTAGAACTGAACACAATATCTGGTCTAAACAAAAAGGTAGGAGGCTACCTCAGAGTATCACCACTGTCAATAAGAGGATTACAGAATGCTCAGTGCTCATAATTGTTGCTCATGCTGTCTGAAGCCGAAAGACTAAAAGCAGGCTTGTACTAATGAAGTGGAAGCTGTAGCATGGAGTACAACCAACCAAACTTATTTTGATTAGTAAACTGAACAAACAGCACAGAAAAGATAGCGGCAGAGTGCATATGCACCATTAAGTTGTCATTTTGACAAAGTAACTTTTTTCTCCAGAGGGACACTTTAAATTTATAAGTAATCTCAGAACAGGCTGGCTGGGACTTTTATTCAATAACTGCGCCTTCGTTGTGCTGGGAAGCAAATCAGGTTTTTCTTTCCATTTCATTGAACCTTCATGGCTGAGAACATCTCACGAGGTCTTTGCCAAGATCTTGATATCTGTGTTTAAAAAATATCAATAGATGGGGCACTGATAAACAGTAATTATGTCAGGAGCAGGAGTGACAAGGAGAAAGCACTTCACATATGGAAGAATGTGCAGGAAACAGCCTTCCTACTATATCAGATTACGCCATATACTTAGAATCATAGATTATTAGGGTTGGAAGGGACCTCAGGAGATCATCTAGTCCAACCCCCTGCTCAAAGCAGGATCAATCCCCAACTAAATCCCCAAATGGCCCCCTCAAGGATTGAACTCACAACCCTGGGTTTAGCAGGCCAATGCTCAAACCACTGAGCTATCCCTCCCCCCTTAGTTACAAGGCACTTAATTGAGAACACTGCAACAAACATACTTATTTCTCAAGAAAGAACAAAGCAAACTTGTACTCTGAATCTTCCTCTATTCCAGAACTGTTCAACACAGATCCTCTTATAACTGTGTTATCCCCATTATGTCAATTTTCTATAAACTTTGCAGCTAGGATAAAGAAGTGCAACTTCTCCATTTCAAATCCAGTGTCTTTCTACTAGCTCCTAAAGTTAATGTCACAACATGCTGTGGAAGTCTATGTATCTGACATGACTGAATTTAGTGGCAGGCCACTGTTTTTTTTTTTTTATTCAAAACCCATTCAATATTTGCACTAAGCCTTTCCTTCTGTCTGCCAAGACTATTATTGTGAAAGTTTACCATCCAGATTCATTGTAGTTACCCTGTAT
The DNA here is from genome assembly GCF_002925995.2 of Terrapene triunguis. Classification (NCBI taxonomy): domain Eukaryota; kingdom Metazoa; phylum Chordata; order Testudines; family Emydidae; genus Terrapene; species Terrapene triunguis. The sequence continues at coordinate 16,276,098 of NW_020665189.1, read as the reverse complement.
GAGTTATAAAAAATTAAATTAAATGCTAGAATGCATTATGTCAACTGAAATGATGTACCTTGCTTATGTTTTCGGGGGTGGGGGGGGAGGAAGGCTCATTTTGTGAAGTATCTCTTTGTTCTGAAAAGTAACTTTGTAAAAATTGCATCAGCGGGCTCCATGACTCAGTGACTCCATATCGTATTTGCTCTGGTTACAAATGACAGGATTTCCCCACCTTACCCTATTTGATAGCCCGGCAAATGCTGCCTGAGAATTGAAAGTCAAGCAGAGTTCTTTCTGCCTTGTGTATCACTGCCAATAATGATTCTGTTGGTGAAATGCTGTCCTCAGCTACACCTGTACAAGCCTTTGCTAAAGTTGCACAGGTATAACTGGACACAAAGGACAGTCTGAAGACAGTGGGATTGCATAGCTGTGTGTTGTACTGGAAACTGGTTAAAATGATAAGCTATGTGAAAGAGATTTATTTTTCCTGCTTACAGGCTTGGGGCTCAGAGAAGTCATGTGGTCTGGGTCAGCAAAGTCAGTCAGCATACATTCCGTCTGGAATAAAATAGTTTAAAGTAAGGTGGGATGAGCTGTGTCTTCCTGTGTCTTCAACCTGTTTTCTCTTGGTTTTTGGGGTTCTTGTGTGTTATTGTTCAGAATTCTCAGAAATAAAACACTTACATTGCAATTTCCAGCAAGAGTATTTATGTTTTTATCTACTTCTGTATTTTTATGCTGTAAAATATAACTGGGTGGCTCTTACATAGAACTTTGTTAGGAATTCTGTTGATTGTGTGCAAGACAGAAAAGTATTTGGTTCACTCTCCCACAGGTTCATATCCTCTAAATACAGACTGGGGGACCAGGCCACAGCTGGTGTAAACTGGCATAGTTCCATTGACTTTAATGGAACTAAAGCAGTTTGGATTTGGCTGAGGGAGCAGATCTGCTCAGTAAGAAGGTGACAAATTTACAGTAATTTTTCCAGAGTAAACTGAACTTGATGGTCACTGGAATCCTGATTTTTTTTATTGTTTAGTATGTCTGGTAATTTGCAAACTCACAGATCATAGAAGATCTATCAGATCTGCTTAAGTACAGACTCATGTGAGAAAGACTTCAGATAATTCTTCACACTGTATATGTGGAGAGTTTTGAGAACTGTGTGTAATCTAGACAGTAGATGAAACTAGCTGAAGTGTGCACAGACACTGGAGTTGGATCCAATCAACTAGTAGTCTATGGCCAGACAATATGACAGTTGTCAGCAAAGTCCGTGTTCCAACATCCCAGGTTTGGATTCACTGTTTACGTGGTTATAATTTATACTCTGATATAAGTAGTCATCCTAGGATAATCACAGTGCAGTATTAACAAATAGAAATTTTATTAAGGCTGGAAAGTGCATTCGTATATACTGTAAATTATCTTTGTGCATCTCTTTGATTAATAGAGCCTTTCCATCTCAAGATGTAAATATACTCTATACAGTGTCATATGTACCAAAAATGTAAATATGAAGTGATATGTCCATTTCCATTGAGGATAACTTGAAGCAGTTACTTTCCTAGGTTTCTTTTGCACCCACAATGGACATATTTTCCAAAACAATCTTAAGGTACGTATATGGTGTGAATCAGAGTTCTACTCAGGGACAGCATTAAGGTCACATTCTCAGTCATTGGCCAAACTCCCACTGATATTCATGAGCATAGTGTATGCAGAAGGAGGAGGAATATAGAGAGAACATTTGAAACTGAGTTCCAAGAAACCTAAGTTCTATAGCCCTTTCCTTGTCGCTCTTGAAATAGATATTATGGTTATTACTAGTGGACTATGCTGATATTGCAAACCGTGAGGCTGATCCTACAGTTCTAATGAAGAAAAATACAGGACATGGCTTCCAGTGGTTACATTTTATGAATTATTTGAAAAAATGTGTTATAAATCATTTCAGCTTCAAACACGCCTTAAGTTTAGGTTTCTGAATGTCTATTTTTCTGGTTTCTTTCAGGTTAAGTAACAATTGTGGGCCTGATTGTGTCCTGTTCATGTCAGCACAAGGAATTAGAAGGGGTTAAGTTGCTCTCTTCCTGCAGGTGGGCAGAGCAGTCATGCCCCATCATGCAGGTGGGCAGGATAGCGTGGAAGAAGGTGAGGAGCTCAGACTCATTCTATTCTATGTCAGGCATTTTATCCTGGGGCAGATAATAGATCTGTCACAGTTTACTCTCTCTTTAGAGAAGCAGAAAGCAGAGATGGCTGAAAATATTTCACTGTCATTTTTTGATGAAAACGTCTTTGATTAAATGAAAATTTTCCATCAACATTTTTCAAGTTGTCAAAAGCATTTAAAAAAAATCAATATTTGGTTTTACTATGAAAAGCTGAAAAAACTCATCTAAAATTTGATGGAAGCCATTTCTCTTTCTTCAAACTTTTCACATAAAATAAAACATTTTTAAAACATCTATACTGGAGAGAATGAGAAGGAGATGATCACTCCTTGATCACAATCTACCTCCAGTTTGGCTCTAAAATCCTCACAACAGTGCAGAAACCTACACTACAGGCTCAATCACAAACTGATAATCTAGCCCTATATGAAGATACATTTTAACATATTCAGGCTGTCTTCAAACATAGTTGCTTAATAATTGTTGGAGAACTCTCCTGAAATTAAGTCAACCTGACTCTTATCTCAATCCTGATTCTCACAGGTGAAGTAACTCCGCTTATGTCAATGGAATAATACAAATGTGAAACCAATGTAGGTGAGAGCCAAAGGCAGCTCCAATGTCTCATCATGACCACAATAAATCTGCTTTAAAAAAAAGATCCTGGTTAACATATTAATTCTTGTACATTAAAATTCAGTCAGTTCTGTCCAGCCTTGTTCTGTTATATTATTGCTTACTCAATGACAGGAAAAACTAAATAGAAAATTAATCCTGAATATCAACTGATATAAAGTTTAGCTTTCATTTACTTATCTTGATACCACAGGGTCAAATAAATATTTTAAAGTATCCAATTGTCCCTGGATAGATAGTTAAAGAACTATTAAAAATGATGAGTTGCATATCCTTTAGTATGCCTTTTAATTTACTTTCTGCCCTGGAAAGTCACATTGGTGTAGGTGGGGAGGAGAAAAGTTAGAGTACCAGTTACATGGGCAACTATTGAAAAATGTTGTTGAAATAATAAATGGTGCAAGGAAATAAAACCAAGTGACTCCTATTGACTCGCTCTCATAATTGGAATTGTATAATGGAACTGAAAGGAAAAAAAATGGACACGGATAATAGGAAATACTTCTTACACAATACATAGGGAACTGTGGAACTCATTGCTACAAGGTTTCATTGAGGCCAAAAGTTCCAAAATTGTAGGATTCCAAAACTGAATATGTAATCAAAATAACTAGAGTCATTCTGGATAATATAAATATTTTAAATAAATATTTACGTGCTTCAGCACAGAAACCAGTACATGGTTAGGAAGATACTATCCTTAGATATTGGTTATTCCATAATTGCCTTATTGCAAGTATTCTCTCACCTTACTCAGAAATATCTGATACTGGTCACTGGCAGAGACACAATATTGCATTCAATGGGCTACTGATCTGGTAGGGCAATTCCTTTCCTATACAGCCTCCAGTGCAAATCTCTGACCATCCGAGATAAAAATCCCAACAGTGGACAGTGGCAGAAATATTGCCTACCTTTCCTTGGGGGATAATTATCCCACATCATGTAGCACAGTAGGCCCTGCATGTGAATGGAATCCAACTACTGGCCTTCTCCCCTCTTCTGTTGAAAGATCCATCCAGCTCTTCCAACAGCCAGATTTGGAGGGAGAAGCCATTCACAACCCAACCCTTGCTTTCAGTAGTAAGTCTTGCAAGTTATAAGGCCAGTCCCAGCATCTACTTACAACATTTCCTATTTAACACTGCTATAATATTTTGGCATTATTGATACTTAGCTGTTTCTTTGGATGCCTTTACTTTGAACTCAGTTTAGGAGTCTATTTGGTTTTTGATATAACACTAGAGGTACTCAGTTCATCTCTGCATCTTCTTCACATAATTTGATATGAGGCTTAATAAATTTTACAGCAGATAAGAGCCAAAGAAGTATTTAATAATACCCCCAAAATGCTTCTACATGACAAGTGGATTTGTCTGTATACATGGTACAAAACTAAAATAAAAAGGAGGTCCAGGAGTACACAAACCAATTAGTTTTTTTAATGTATTTATTAAAATGATTTGTATGCAGATGAAAGTCCCTTGCTTAATACCTATTAAAAATTTAGTACTGAAAGTGCTATTCTAGATTTGTTCTCCTCTAAAAACTATTCTTTCCTTATTTTGGGGAAAGCTACAAAATTTAATAGCTCAGCAGCAATATCCTCTTTGAGATATAGATGGGGGAAAGTGGCATCTTACATAGTCTTTATTTAGAGACTGTCTGTGGAAGCACACGTGCTTAAAAATAAGATGTATACTGTTATATACCACATCTGAATTGGGCAAAAGTTTTGGGGAAAAGAGTGCCAAATTAATGCACCCCATCCCCATTTGTATTCTGGTAGCACCTAGAGCAGTGGTTCCCAAACTTGTTCTGCCGCTTGTTCAGGGAAAGCCCCTGGTGGGCCGAGCCGGTTTGTTTACCTTCCGCGTCCGCAGGTTCGGCCGATCACGGCTCCCAGTGCCTGTGGTTCGCTGCTCCAGGCCAATGGGAGCTGCTGGAAGTGGTGCGGGCCGAGGAACGTACTGGCCGCTGCTTCCAGCAGCTCCCATTGGCCTGGAGCAGTGAACTGCGGCCCCTGGGAGCTACGATCGGCCGAACCTGCGGACGCGGCAGGTAAACAAACCGGCCTGGCCCACCAGGGGCTTTCCCTGCACAAGCGGCGGAACAAGTTTGGGAACCACTGACCTAGAGTCTTTGTTCCCAGTTGGGGCCCCATCAGGCACTTACAACCATATTAGAAGAGATGGTTCCAAAGATACTTCTTTCAATCCAGCTTAAGTCAAAACACAACAAGGAAGTAAACAATAGGAGGGAAGAAGAACAAAAGACAAAATAATAATGAATGATTAAGCACCCACAGTGGGTTCAGTGCTTTATGGAACAAAGAGGAGGCAAGGACTGTGCCTACTCAAAAGCAGAACAAACAATCTGACATGACTATTATATCATTGTTTCTCTGTACTCCCTCATCGGTTTGTGTATATGCACCTGTTGTCTCTTATCTTTTACTTCATTTGAAAGCTCTCTAGGACTGATGTTTTGTTCTGTGTTTATACAGGACCCAGCACAATAGGGCCTTGCTTCATGATTAGGGCTCCTAGGCACTACAGTAATACAAAGAAGAAGAACTGAAAGGTAGGGAGGGAAAATTCCAAAATAAGATTTGATGCCCTGTGGTGGCCAGTCAGACCTTTCTGAGATGGAAAGCTTTCTGTAACTTTGCATCAATACCCTTCAGTAAATTGTAACAGATGCCTGTAAAGCAATAGCACATTAGGAGACTATTATTTTCTCTTTCACAATAAATGAAAGAGCATAATTGTTAAAAATTACATTAAATCAGTGCACTAATGCTTGATAGTAATTCACTGATCCTATACTTTGCAGACCTAAATACCAGCTGTCATAGGTTTCACCCCCACTCTGGACTTTAGAGTACAGATATGGGGACCTGCATGTGAACCCCTAAACTGAATTACCAGTTTAGATCTGGTTTTGCTGCCACCACTCCCAAGTTCTAACTCCTTTCCCACTGTAGCCTTGAGAGACTTCACCAATTTCCTGGTGAACACCGATCCAAACCCTTGGATCTTAACTCAAGAAGAATTTAACCATCCCCCCTCTTTTCCCCCACCAATTCCTGGTGAGTCCAGATCCAACCCCCTTGGATCTTAAAACAAGGGAAAAAATCAATCAGGTTCTTAAAAAGAAGACTTTTAATTAAAGAAAAGAAAGGTAAAAGAAAACCCTCTGGGAGATAGCATACCAGCTGATCTCACAGACAACAGATTCAAAACACAGAGGATGTTCCCCTGGCAAAAACTTAGTTACACAAAAATTACCCAATTTGATTATTCCCTAATGCCCAAGACAAGTTACAAAAGAAAATAAACATAAACCTATTTATTCCATTTCTAATACTCACAACTCTGATAAGAGGCTGATTCCTTGATCTTTTCCACTCCGGCCAAACTGGAACTAAACTGTAAACAAAGGAAACTTCCCTCCTTCTTTTTGAACCATCTTATCCCCCCATTGGTTCCTCTGGTCAGGTGTCAGCTAGGCTAGGTGAACTTTTTTTACCCTTTACAGGTAAAAGAGGCATTAACCCTTAACTATCTGTTTATGACACCAGCAAAAAAGAAAATGTTTCTAGTTTAAGTCAGGTATATGAGCTGTTATTTTTTAAATTTGTGTCATAGGGTTTACTCGCTATTAGGACCCCTCCTTGGGACCATGTCTGGGGATTAATTCCATTCAGGTCTGATGACCCCACTTCTGACAATTGCTCACACCATGTCTTCCCTCACTCTCCAGGGATCTCAGTGCTCTCTCTTCATGCCTCAGCCCTTTTCCAAAGTCACTGTAAGTCCTGTCCTTTTGGGGTATCAAAGTCCCACTGAATCAGCTGTCTATATGCCATTCCAGACAGTCTTCCAGTCCAAGGCCAGGTCCTGTGCCACTTTCCCAGCAGGCCCATCCACTATTCTGGGTTCCATTTCAGGGACCATATGACTAGTAGCTATAGTTTGCTTGCTCCCAGATCCTGTTGCTATTTCCCTGGACTCCTTCCTAGTTCCCTACTCGTTCCTCTACCTCCCCCTGGATTCATCAGCCCACACAGTAACTATAGGCTACTTCCCTCTTTGACTTCTTGATGCACTCAGTAGCCCCAAACACCCCTCCCTTCTCCCCGGGAGTGACTGCAGACTACTTCCCCTGCAGCCCTTTTCTGTTCTCAATTCTTCCCTTTATATAGGCCTAATGTGCTCCTTCCCAGCTGGGCTCTGTCTTCACATAGTGCTTGTCCTTTAAGCCTCTAAAGCTCCTCCCAGATGCAGTTTACCAAGTAATTGGCCTAATTTAATCTGTTCTGCCTTGTGTGGGCTGGACAGCCCATTACAACCTGAATGACTGACTGTTTCATCCTTGGCAAATGTGCCAACAAAAAATCTAGGTGTGATGGGTCTTGTCACGCTGAGAAAAAAATCACAAAGCTAATCATGAAGTACATTTTCCCCAGTTGGTGCTCTCAGAGCTGAGGTGTGCGCACAGCTCTCTGAGTTCCTAGAGTCAGATCCACAAAAGGATTTAGATTTATAATTCTCAGCATAACAATGCCAAAATTTTAGGTACCTTAAACAAAGTCACAGCAAGAACACTTCTATCCACAAAGCCTAAGTTAGGCACCTAGGCTCCTTATACAATCATAGGGAAAGATAGGCATTTTAGAATGGGATCCACAAAAGGCAGCACACTAGGCAAGGATTAATTATTTAAACAAACTGGAACAGCTTCAAAAGGTGAGATTGAGAGCACCCCACATCCAAATATCCCATATCTCAGTCGTTACAGAATGTGTGGGAGATCCTCTCCCTTCAGGCACAGGGGACAGAATGTGGGTGTCCCGCAGACCAGGTGAGTGCTCTAACCACTGAGCTAAAAGTTATAAGGTGGGCAGCACCACATGACAGCCTTTTAAAAGGACCCAATCTGGCAGGTAACCTCTGAGCACACCTACCAGATAAGGCCCTCTGGATAAGATAAGTAGAGGGGTGTGTGGCATTACACCACATATTCTTCACAATAATATTATGATATATGATTATGGCATAACTGTGATGTATTTTGTGCAACATAAGACGTGAGATATCATTAAAAATATTATGATTTACTGAATATGATTATCCTATTTTTATTCATGTATCATTTTGATATCTGAAGTTAGGAATATTGTCTATGCATCTATTACAAATGTGTTTACACCTGGGGAACTCCTACTAAACAGAATGCAATCAGTCTAGATGGCTGGCTGGGAAGGGCCATTAGGGAGAAAAATAGCTCTTAGAAGATGCTAATCTCCCACTGGGGAGACTTCCTGAGGATGTGGCTGTGGTGACCCTACAGGGACATGTGACGAAGTCGCCTGATACTAGACTTCCAGGAATACCAGTGTTTTTTCCACTGAAAGGCATGGGAACCAGCTAAGCCTGGAGACAAAAGGTTCGCACCATATGCAAAAGCTATTTTGCTTGGAAACATCTGAGGAACAAGGACTGATCTGGGGGAGAAGGGCTGAACCCAAACTAGAGGGATTTCCAGTCTGTGAAAGGAATACCTGGAGTTTTAAACTGGAAGCAAGTGCAGCTTGCTCTCAAAAATCTCTGCAAACTGCCTAAATCAACAATTAGGGTAAGAATTTGCTACTCATATTCAATTTCTCTAGTACATTAAGCTTAGTTTGAGTTTGAGTTTTTCTTTATTTGCTAGGTAATCTGCTTTGATCTGTTTGCTATCCCTCATAATCACTTACAAATCTATATTTTGTAGTTAATAAACTTGGTTTTGTTTTGTCTAAAAACCAGTGTGTGGAAGTCCTAACTGGGGGGCAAAAAGCTGTTGTGTATCTTCCTCCACATTGAGGGAGGGGGTGAATTTCATGAGCTTATGCTGTACAGTTCCCTTTGCAGCACAAGACAGTATATGTTTGGGTTTACACTCCAGAGGAGGATGTGTGCCTTAGGAACTGGGAGATGCCTTAGCTGAGCCTTCCCATGCAAAGCTGATCTTAGCATGTGCATGTGTAGCTGCAGCTGGGTGTGTCCCTAACTGTACATGTGCTGGTGAAAGTGAGAGACCAGGAGCGTGTCTGCAGCTTGTCACAGCATTACAAGGTGAAAAGGGAGCCCAGGCTAGTGGGTCAGGCGGGCTCAGTGGTACCTGAGTTCCAGGCAGCACCCTGAAGGGTGGGGAACACATCACAGGGCGCTTGTGGGGGGTGGGGTACGGCAGGGCGGCTCTCTTCTTTTTTGCCTGTGGCGGCAAAAAAGTTAGAGCCGGCCCTGTTAAAAGTGAATTGTGACTGTGCTTGCAGTTACTGCGATTGCATGTTTTACATTTGATATCAGTGCAAGAAACAGGTACACATTTCCCTAATTGGCACACACATTGGTCTAAATTGTATAATTCCAGGTCTGGGTGCACTTTTGTGGAGAGACATTGGAGCTCCAATTTGAAAAGTTTACTCATTAAGTCCAAAACCCAATCCTGAAATTATAGGGGTAAGTCAGTCAGTCGATCAAGTTACACCCCCAAAACAAGAAATATATATATTTATTCTTCCTCCCTCTGAATCATATTTTAGCAGAATATAAATTACAAAATTCATGGAAGCATAGTTTCTAAAAACCAAAAGTGCAATGATATGACAATATGAGTCAGTTCTAAGGGTACAGGACTAGACTATACAAGCCTTACTCATGTTGATGAGCTCTTACTTAAGTGTGTAGTTTAACTGAAATAAATAGGAGGATATAGACAATAATAGATCTTATGCATGACATCACTGGCACTAGTCATGTAAGTGCTTGTATGCATGTGACTCACCAATTAGCATGCCCGCTCACGGCTGACTCTCCTCTAGTGCCACCTGCTGACAGTTGTTCCTGTAGTGGTCTGCTTCTTGTGACTTGCCTCTAGAGCATGCTCACATACAGTTCCACCCCTTCTGGAGTGAACCAAAGGTCCAACAAATAGTAGATCATCAATGTCATCTTGAGCCTTCGGTCTGACTCTGGAAGCACGAGCACTAACCCCTGGTATCAAGGGTTTTGATAGTCTTTACCCCTTGTCCAGGTGTTTTTGTTCCACCCTCCCCAGTGAGTCGGTAAGGGAAACCCAGGCCTTTCCTCTCCTCTGGTTTCCAGTTAAGGGACACTCTCATAAGCAGTCAAGGTCTAACTACACAGACCCCTTACTGCCTCCCTGGACTAATTCCTAATGTGACCTGTTTTAGGGCTTTGCCACAACCTCTTCCTCTTCACTCTGTAAGCCTAATCCATAAACTCACTGCAGAGCTTCTGAGCATTTTCTGCCAGCCATCTTGTTCTGCTGCAAGAGAGTTTTCTTTAGTCCTACAATAGGGCAGTCCCTGACTTAGGAGAAGTCTTCCTCCTCACTGCAGGCCTTCCCACCAGCACAGAGAATCCGGGGTGGACTCTCTTCGTGCAACCTCCCTTCCAAATTGCATTGGGTTCCTTATTGCAGGCCTATCTTCCATCAGGGTTGTTTTGTATGCCAGCAGTCCAACTCAGCTTCCAGTACCACCCCGGCTTCTCTCAAGTGAGAGCTAGCAATCTGCTCTCCTTCCTGCTCAGGCCTAACTGAACCAGGTTCAGGTCTTTTAACACCTCCCTCCAGGCTTGACACCTACCACAGGTGTAGTAGGATATGGCTGACGGAGCCCACAGGTTTTCATTAATCCCTTCTGGCCCATTGTGGGGTTGGTACATCCCAACATAGTGCTCATCAACATGTTTAAGGCTTGTATAATCTAGTTCATCTGATGAATTCTACAACAAATCTCAGTTACGTGCAAACCAAGTAGGACCACCCTGCCACTCATCTGTAGCTTACTGTGTAAGTAGCCCTACTGGATTCAAAGGAACTACTTACAAAGGAAGATTATGACTTGATGTGAATAAGGGTAGTAGAATCAGACCTTTAGCATTAAAGGGAATTCCCTGTGTCCGTTTCTGAAGCTGAAAAATAAGATTTTGTTGGATGGTGGTTAGCCTTAAAAGTTTATACTTTCCGTGATAACTGGGAAATTTGATGTAGATGATCCATAGGTAGACTTGGGGCTAATTGAATATTTCATGGTTCTTGATGCATGAATCCAAAACATGGCTATGGTTTTCCTTCTCTTGATATAATTGTCTTCCTCAGTCTCTAAGGGTTGTCTTTTTTAAAAACAAATATAGTAAATTTAGGGCTGGTTAAGGGTGTGAAAGAGATCAGAATAGATATTTACTACACTCAAAAATGGAGGGTTTTTTTTGTTTTGTTTTGTTTTTACTTATTTTGTATTTAATCTTTGTAATTTTGTGTGTTTCCCTGCCTACTCTGTGCAAATAGGACCATGATTTGTAAACAAAAAATATACCATTCATTCTGGGGAAAAGAATCTGCTTTCAACCAAAAAGTATTTTTTCTCTCAAATTTAAAATTCACAGTTAATATCAGAGGAAGATTGGCATTTCACATTATTTTCATGTAAAAATGTCTATTTTGTGGAAATTCTCTAAAAAAACAAATGTTGGTGTTTGTAAAATGATGAACATTTCCACAAGATTTAATGAAAAAAAAAGTCACTTTCTTATATCTTTAAAATTATAGAAAAGTATTGGAGTGACAGGTGTGGAGAACAAACTTCTCTTTTCAGTCTTAGAACAGGTAAGTTTCTCCCCCATTCATCCCATAATTCTGCCTTGAAGGGACCTCTCCAAGGATGTTGGAGTATTTTAATTTCCGTCCCCGTTGTCTCTCGTCTTATAGCCAACAATATGATAAGGGGTTATATTATATCTGTCCATTGACAACTGCATTTTGGTTATCAACTAATTTTACAAAAGCCACTGGGCAATCATGATATAATAATTTTGGGTCACAACTACACTGGGGTGACATCCTGGCCCTATTGTGCTGGAGGTCTGACTTGATGATCGTAATGGCTCCTTTTGACCTTTACAATCTATTAGTCTAATGGGAGTTTTGCAATTAAGTTAATGGGGCCAGGATGTCACCCCAGGTCTGCATCTGATCTTAGACAATAGACTCATATCTTATTACTACTGCTCTGAGCTATCCAGACCTAAAGCTTTTCTTCTATACCTGATTATCTGTTCCCATTTTTCTATTTCTGTTTTCATCCCATGTCCTTTTATTCTGCTCACTGAAACTTTATATACCTGCATATCAATTGTTTTGCAAACTAGAGGTAACATAAGATCATAGGAATTGCCATGCTGGATCAGATTCAAGGCCCACTTAGTCCAATATCCACTGACAAATTACAAAATGCTTCAGAAGAAGATGTAAGAACCCAAGAATGGACAGATGTGGAATAATCTGTCCTCCACATAGAGATTAGGATGAGACCTAATAATTAGAAATTGGCTTAAATCCTGAAACATAGGGTTTAATACCCTTTCCAAATTTTTTTTGTTATCATTAATTATGACAGGTGAAGTGCAGCTGTGAATATTAATTCTTTAATCATGGTATGTTAACATGGTGCACTTATTATCGAGCTATGAACCCAGCAAATGAATAAAATACCCTTTCCCACTAAACAAACAAACTAAATTTGAATGGCGTTGATATTAAAGTATTTAAGTAGGTGCTGTTGCACTGTAAGCATACTTTAATCTCAACTCTTAATCAATGTAATTTGACAAGCTTTTGAAATGCAGGGAAGTATGGTTTCAGATAAAACAGAACAATTTTATTTTCTTCACAGCCATGTGTGATGCAGCATAACGATTAACACAGCACCCTGGAGTCAGCTACCGAGATTTTTCTATTTGATTTAAAGGGCCATTACCGGGCCTTCCATGTACAATTTATGTAGGTATGTTCTGGAACTAAAATCGGGTATTTCAGATGGTTAATCAAAGACAATTTTTTACCAGTTGTAAGTATTTTATTATAGTTTAATCAAGCATTTATAGGTTGCAAAGGACTAGATGTAAATTTGTCTTCAACTATTAAATGTAATTTTATTACTTCATTTCCCCATTATCTGTAATTTTCTTGGAAGATTCTTTCTATAACCTATAATAGTAAAAATAAAATATACCACTAATGAGAAGAAAGTATAATCATCTGAACTCAGAGGTTATGGCATGGCTAACATTCAGGTAATCCTTGTAAATTCTCCTTACAGAAAATTAAGGTAATATGCACATACATCAAAGGGAAAATTGAAGTGGTTTGCACTAGTAGCAATAGGGGCCATTGCCACTAGTGGTCTCCAAAACAAAATAAGTTATACTGGCAAAAGGACTTTTTTACTGGTGTAACTGCATCTACACTATGTGATTTTTTTTCACAATCCTAACCAACATAGCTATGTTGGCAAAACTTTTAAGTGTAGACTTTGTCAGAGAGGCCCACCAATTAGGGTTTGAATATGTGGAATAGAAATGCCCACATGAAAATATCTATTCTCTGAAGGCAATATTTCCCAGGTGGGGTATGTATTCTATCCTCAACTCTATGTATTTTTTCCTAGGAGTTACATTCTCATTTGTTGATTATATTACATTGCATATCTTGGTCTGTAGTGTCAAGAAGTTACCTTTTTAGATGCCCACTTCCAGAAACTCTCAACGAAATTCACTGTTTTAGATACTCTATAATACAAGTGAAGAGAGAGGAATTTTTTACTATAAGTAAGCATTTCATTTTCATTTCCTCTTTATGAACCTGATCCTGCAACCTTTATTTGTGTCAATGACTATAGAAAGAGGTTTTTCTCCATAGCATAAGTTTTGAGTTCACAAATTAAAAAATCCTGTAAATTGCTGCAATGTTCTGCATTGTCCCCTTACTTGGATGCAATTGATAATAGCAATAATCTTCTTGCTGCGTCTGTCTGTATCAAGCCAGAGAAAGGCATAGATGGGATTAAGTAATTCTCCATATACATAAGGGCATATCCAAGGGTATAGGCCTAAGAGCCACAACACACTCCATCATATTAATGGGAGGACAGTTTAACTGGAAGCATTTTCTGGTTCAAGTTTCTTCCCAAAGGAGATCCTAAGTATACATCTATGCACTAATATTTGAGTGAGTTTAGCTAATGGTGGTGGTGTTATATCAATAGTAGTAAAGTGATGGCAATGTTTAAATGCAGATTTGAAATGTGGACTTGGAGCTATCAGTTTTGTCTTAAGGCATAGTGCATTTTTACATAGCATTAAGGGTACCTCCATCAAGTGGTTTTAACTTAGGAACAGAATCATATTGAGATTTAAAGAATTAATGAGTATAGAAGACCGACTACGTTATCCCTCTCTCCCTTTTATCTTTTTTACCTTCTTTGTGTCCATATGTATACCCAGATGTACCTGGAAAGTTTCACATAATAGGTTCCAAAAATGAGGAAGGATAAAATACAGACTGGTGCATTTTCATTCAGAGAGCAACATAATGATTTCAGCACAGGTGGGTTATTCAGATAAAAAGAATATCAGAGATACTGTTTATGGAATGTGATCAGAGCAAAGATTTTAAAATGTAGATGATTGATTACTGGATTAAATACTCATAGGACAGGAGAACAGAAAGCTTAAAACATTATATAAAACAGTATTTTAAATGACTTTTTGAACAGCTAAAGGCACACTGGAATCTGTTATTGTATGCCTAATTAATGAGGCTTACATATTTGAACATCTGTATTTCACTCTTCATTTACCAGCTTGGGAAGAACACTTGAAATGAATATCAAGTCAGTACACAAGCTGTGAAATATCTTGAAAGAGGATACAAGAATGTGTAGTTTGCAACTGCATCTGGCTTTCTTGCAAATTCTATTTCATATTTTCTATGTGGTCTGCCCACTAATGCAATATATTATCTGTTGTCAAAGGGGCAAAATTCTACTCCCAGCTCTTTCCTACATATGTCTTCTTGGATTCAGTGCGGGGTGGAGAAGTATATTTAAGAATACCCTTTTAGGAAAAACTGAGCATTAGTGATGGATGACTTTGTGATTAAATCATAGAACCAAGTTCAATTCCTGCCTCCACTACAAATTTCACCTGAGACTTGGATAAGCCAGTTAGTCTCTTTGACTTAAGTTCCCTATCTGTGAAATTGAGATATTAATATTTCTTTCCACCTTCTTTGTCTGTCTTGTCTAGATTGTGAACTCTCTGGGGACAGGGACCGTCTCTGGGTGTGTGCTCAGTATTCAGTTCAATTTGGTCTTGATCTCAGTCTCCTTCAGAAAATTGAGATGAGTATTCCTGAGCTGTGTACTTCAATTCTGCTTTGCAAAGTATTTTAAGGTTTTGTTTCCTTCCAGTTGTATTACTATTTCCTTTCTGGGTGATTATTGAGTTTGGATGGCAAGTTTGGGGTCTCGATGGATGCAGATTCTGAGGCTGCCAACTCCAAGCCAGGAGTTCAAGTTGCCATCTCTAGCAGGAGCCCCCTCATGGCCTATCAAATTTGCATTTTAAACACTATATGCATGGATTAAATGTTTGGTAAATATCTCCCAGAAGTGTCAGACATGTTTGCCTAAAATGAAATATAAATTAGCCATCTTCATAGTATCTAATTGGAGGAGATCAAAGTGATTTTTATTAATATTAAACAGATGCAATGATCCCAATGTTTAAAATAGATGAATGCATGAAGAGACAGATATTAAACAAATAGAATGAGTCACATTTTACATGCATTTATCCTACAGTGTATGTTTAAATTGCCTGCCTATCAAAAACTGGCTCAATAACATACATGAATCTAGTTTAAAAGATCATTAAAGCAAACATCAAAACATGATATTTCAGTTTCACTTGGTTAATTTTTCATACTCTCTCTACTCTGTATGCACATGCATATATTACATTTTTCAATAAAATCCTGACACGTCTAACTTAATTTCTTCCATCCCTGTGGTATTGAAATGAGACTACTCTACAGCCAGAATTTTTGAGTCGGTGAGTGACTGAATTATAAATGGCAGGAAAGTTCAGAAAGCATCTACCAAGACAATTTACTAGTGGCATATCTAAGAACCAACGTGACGTTAACACCACTAATTAAATACCTTCCTTGTGGGGATCAGTGCAAAGGAGGAATATGTTTAGCTCTTCCATTTGCATTGGAATTGAAAAGCCACTTAGTATTTGGGAGGAAGGATGAGCATGCTGGCCAACTACAGGAATATTAGCATTTAGCACATAAGCGTGACATGTGTGTGTGTGCACATGCACAGTAATTTCATGATCTAAGACTAGAGTCCAGTTGAGATTAGAGTCACAGACCTGCTTCAGTTTCAATAAAATCCCATATGTAAGTAAATTCCAATAATTTCCTATAACCTGAGGTTCTCATTCAATTTGTATTAAGTCCTTTACTCATGCAAACTCTCACTGAAAGTCCTTTATATTTTGCTGCATGGGTGAACATAGTTGAAATAAAAATGAGAATTTTTACTCCTGGTAACTACATATAATACATGTGGTATTTACAAAGCCCAAACTACAATTTTAGATTAATCTCTCTTAATATAGCTTTTACATTCCTTTGGGTGAAATCCAGCACTGGTCAAGATAGCAGAATTCAGCATGTGTAGGGAGCAAAGATGTAAAATATGGAGGTTCAGTGCAATTTGAGAGCATTCAGTATCCTGCAGGAGTAAGGCCATGATCAGCAATCCATCCCTATTCAGCAAAGCACTTCAGCACATGCTTAACTTTGGGCATGTGCTTAAATGTCATTGACTTAAATGAGACTTAATCACATGCCTACAGCTAAAATTGTGCTTACATACTTTTCTGATTGAAGGCCAAAGCCTTTCAAGCAGGTAGAATTAGTTCTACTCTCCTTGTCTGTGTCAAATGAGTATCTCCTGCAACTGGGGAAGAATCAGAACTGGTTGAAAAATTTCTGACAGCAGTTTTTTGTTGGAAAATGAGGATTGGACAAAAGTGAAAGGTTTTATGGAAATGGATCAGTTTAGTCAATTTTGGCCAAAAAAATTGAAATGTTTTATTTTGATAATGTTGAAGTGCTTCATTATGACTTTTAATTTTGATTATATTAGATTATAAAAGTCAAAATGATAAAATTGAAATGAAACACTTCTATTATATAAAACTGAAGCACTTTGATTCTATTGAAACAAAACATTTTAATAAGGTCATCCTGATATTTCCAACATTAATTTTTTGGAATTTGTTTCACAGAAAATTTAGAATTTGACTTTTCATTTCAATTTGAGGTTAAAAAGGAAATTTCAAAGTGTAGGTATTTCCTGTGAATGGAAATTCTAATTTTTGACCAGCTTTAATAGAAAAACTATTTTTATGCAAAATGGATAAAACCTTATATTTTCTGGGCCAAATTCTGATTAAGATGCTGTCTTGTGCAACTCCAATGTAGTCAATCAGTTTGCATGCTATTAGTGCAGAACATGGCACACCATGTTTTGATTAAATATAGAAAATTCTTCCTTTTCTTTTTTTTTTTTTACAGATGAGATTTTGCCTCTGAATTTAGACATCTAAGTACTTGATTATAGATATAACATTACTCTCACAAATGTGTGTGTGTGGTGGGGAGAGATTGAAATCCCTTTAAGACCTTCATCTCGGTAATTATACCTCACACATCACAATGATTATTGACAAGTGAAATTTCATAGAAAAAAAAATTAAGAAACAGAATTATGTAGTGGGGTTTTAAATTTAAGAATGCACAGAAAAAATCAATTAAATTATATATAAACATGTATAGAACTAAATTCTGCTCAGAGGTATAAGTGCATTCTCTACTCACTTTATGAGGGCAAAGTATGCTAGAAAACATACAGGAAATCAAAACTTCCCTTAAATACCTTTTTCTTAAATGTATGATCTTCAAACATACTATATGTGGAACATTTCTAATCTATATCACTGAATAACAGTAGAGATCATCAATAGCCACCTAAACAGAAGGAGTTCTGAGCTCTGCTTCATTCATGCATATTATTCCCATTAACGCTATTGCAAGCTTTGTGCAAACATTAAAAGGAAAGAGTGCCATAAGCTTTGGAATGGCAAATAAAGGCATTAATTCACTGGATTGATTCAAAGTGTACTCTTGACTCATAATTAGTGGGGTTTTGTTTTAATACAGTGCTATTTTTGACTAGTAGAAACATAAGCTTCAACAGTGAGACATCTACCACCATCCTGGATGCCTTGAAATTGGGCTTTGTATGAGGCCACAACACAGGCAAACATCATAACATTAAAAGGCAAAATTCTTATGGCTATGGATAAAGACAATATCTCCATGTTTATACTACTGGATCTCTTTGCATCTTTTGATACAATAGACCACAAGATGTTGTTCACTCACCTACATGACATAGGTGGATTAGATGGCACCACACTATAATGGCTTCTGTCTTCCTCAAAAGAAGCCTACAGCACCTATTTGACTTGTCATGGAGCTTAGATGATCAGGCAGTATCAATGACTAGTGACATCCACCTCCAGCTTAGGGAAAAAGTTTCCTCATTCTCCCAAACGACAAGCACTGGCTCCCACGTCCTCTCTAGCTGCCAGTTCAAAGTGTTGGTCCCGTTCTTCAAAGCCATTCAACGATCCCAGCTATCTTAGAAACTGCATTTCATTATATGAACTACCAAAACAGCTGTGCTCCTCTGAGGCAATGCAGATCACAAAGCTCATGGGAGCCAGTGATAAGGGAACTGAGGAGATCAAATTGTAGAATGAACTTCCAGAGATTAATGCAGGGACTGACCACTGCTACAAGATCTCAAGATCACAGAATGATTAAAATGTAGGACTGGTAGAGATCTTGGTAGGGTCATCTAGCTCAGTCTCCTGCACTCAGGCAGGACTAAGTATTATCTAAACCATCCCTGACAGGTGTTTAACCTGTTGTTCTGAAAAACCTCCAATAGTGGAGATTCCAGAATCATCCTAAGTAATTTGTTCCAGTACTTAACTCTTACAGTTAGCATTTTTTTCCTAATGTTTAATCGAAATCTCCCTTGCTAAATTTAAGCCGATTACTTCTTGCCCTGTCCTTAGTGGACAAGGAGAATAATTTATCACCCTCCTCTTTATAACAACTTTTTACATACTTGAAGACTGTCCTCCCGCCCCCTCAGTCTTCTCTTCTCCAGAACAAACAATCCCAATTTTTTCAATCTTCCCTCATACGTCATGTTTTCTGGACCTTTAATTATTTTTGTTGCTCTCCTCTGGACTTTCTCCAATTTGTCCACATCTTTCCCAAAGTGCAGTGCCCAGTACAGGACATAGGACTCCAGCTGAGGCCTTATCAGTGCTAAGTAGAATGGAAGAGTTATTTTTTGAGTCTTGCTTATAATACTGCTAATACAACCCCAAGTGTACTTTTTGCAATAGTATTACATTGTTGAGTCATATTTAATTTCTGACACACTATAACCCCCAGATACTTTCCTGCAGTACTCCTTCCTAACCAGTCATTTCCCATTATGTATTTGTGCACTTGTTTATTCCTTCCCAAGTGTAGTACTTTGCATTTTTCCTTATTGAATTTCATCCTATTTCAGAGCATTTCCTCAGTTTATCAAGAACATTTTGAATTTTAATCCTGTCCTCCAAAGCACTTGCAACCCCTCCCAGTTTGGTGTCATCCACAAAATGTATAGGATTACTCTCTATGCCATTATCCAAATCATTTATGAAGATATTGAATAGAACCAGACCCAAGACAGATCCCTATGGGACTCCACTTAATATGCCCTTTCAGTTTGACTATGAACCATTGATAATTACTCTGAGTATGGTTTTCCAGCTGTTGTACACCCAGCCTTTATCCCAAGCTGGTCTTCCAATAACTAGAAAAGTGAGTAGAACAGAAGACTCCAGGAAGTCCAGTAGGGAACTCACTATGGTATCCTTATCAGATGGGGGAAGTCATAAATAACAATGAAAGAAACTAATGACAATTATTTCATTCTTGGTTAAATGGTTGCTAACATTTCTGTAGGCAGCAGTAGTGGTTCTTTAATGCTACTACTAGTGGGCACTAACATCTTATGTTACGAACAGCTTCACTTTGTAAATTTCCAGCTGCTGCAGTGACACTTTATAAATAAATAATAAAAAACCTAGCAAATGTGTCATATAGTATGTATGTTCTTAACACATCATACATTGTAATGTAAATTTTAGCTCCTAAGGGAGAAAGTATAGTATAGCTGAATTCCACACAAAATAGCTGATTTACTTACTATGTGTGAATATGTATATACACATTATTACTTTGCCATCTGTTGCTATTTTGTAAATCTACAATAACCCCCAACAACAAAATTGAACATATAAAGGCATGTAACAAGTAAGAATTTAAAGTCTTATATACTAATATATTGTATTTGTGATCAAATTCATGATTTCTTAATTCTGGGATGAAAAGTAATTAACGTAGTAATTAACTCATCCGTCACAGAATGTGGCTAATGCAGTCACTTGAGGAAACATTGCCGAGTGCACCGTTCTCCAAATCAGTTCCCCAGTCAAGATTTTCAATATTGCTCTTCAGTTTGGGATTTAGCACAATCATTAGTCTATCACAAATAAAACAATCATTTGGTGTTTCAATTATGCTTGAAAACTTTAGATGTGAAGTGGGATTAGTATTGTCTTGGAATCAGAACACGCTGAATTTTCAACTCTCTGTATAAGACTAGAGCAGTGGTTTCCAAACTTGTTCCGCCGCTTGTGCAGGGAAAGCCCCTGGCGGGCCGGGATGGTTTGTTTACCTGCTGCATCCGCAGGTTCGGCCGATCGCGGATCCCAGTGGCCGCGGTTCGCTGCTCCAGGCCAATGGGAGCTGCTGGAAGTGGCGCGGGCTGAGGGACGTACTGGCCGCCGCGTCCAGCAGCTCCCATTGGCCTGGAGCAGTGAACCGCGGCCACTGGGAGCCGTGATCGGTCGAACCTGCGGATGCGGCAGGTAAACAAACTGACCTGGCCCACCAGGGGCTTTCCCTGCACAAGCGGCGAACAAGTTTGGGAACCACTGGACTAGAGTAAGGGACGGTGTATAAGATGCACCAGTTCAGGAGTAGTGCTGGCAGGAACATTTACAATCAGAGAAACACACAAGTCACAATTCCTCCCCTGCTTCTAGCCAGGGAAAGACATTTGTTGCTAGTGTAGACACCTCCTGCACTGACTCAGCCAGGCTGGCCCCAGTGAGTGGGTGTGGGGTGGGGAACCAGCCAAATGGTGTAAGTGGCAGGGTGTGTGTGTCCAAATCTCCCAGTGGGACTGCGTAGCCAGAAAAATGATGTAAGCAGCAAGTGTCAGTCTGGCCCCTACTGTTTCTGACCGTAGACATAAGGATTGATTTTCACCATAATTTTAAAATGCAGACTTGGGTATGTTAATATGCTAGGAATTAAATATTGCTGTGTTAACCATTTGACCTCTGGAGTAAAGGTTGTTTCATGGCAAGATACACACTGTTTCTTAGAAATCTATAATTCAGCTATAAAATTCAAAGTAGGCTGAAGACTTGTCATACAGGTTTCAGCTGAAGAGTGCTTTATACATTTTCCTAAATTATATAAGTATAAAGAACCAGGAGGTCAGATGCATCTATTCTTCACATTATCATCTCTTTCACTCAAATACCTTTGTTGTTGGCCACCTGTTATTCAGGGGCTAAAGAAGTCTGGGAGTTAGAACATATGGCCCAGATCCACAAAGGGACTTAGGCACCTAAACTCCAGATTTAGCCACTACTGTGATCCATAAAACCCCTGCTCAGCTGTCACTTAACCCAATAGGCATCTAAAATGACAAAGTGCCTAAATTTTTGTTGTAAATCTTCCCAAGGTGCCTAAATTTCTGCCTCTCATTATGTGCACTGCTGCCTCAGGCAGGCACCCAGATGCCTCTCCGAAGCCAAAGCCACAGCGCAATCCTCAAACCGAGTGGAGATAGGTGTTTCTCTGCTTATGTCACCTGCAGGCACTGATCTGGTAGGCAGGCTTACAGTATCCCTAGCTCCACACACATTACAGCTGGAGGAAGAGGACAACTCATTTATAACACTGGGATTTGGGAGACCCTGTTTCAAATCCCCACCTGCCTGATGAAGAGAAGGGGTTTAAACAGAAGTTTCCACTTCTCAGGTGAGCTCTCTAGCTCCTGGGGTATGGGATATTCTGATGTGGGTTTCTCTCAATTTCTCCTGTTGAAGTTGTTCCAGTTTCTTAAACAATTAATATCCAATGGGCCAGAGAGAGTGGGAAAATGGTGCATCTGTCTCTCTCTCTCTCTCTCTCTCTCTCACACACACACACACCCCTTAAATAGGGTCAGGATTTCACCCCAAGCGTGAGGGGCATACTTTGTGTGTGGATGTAAAGAAGACTAAGCAATAAACATTTTTGTCTGCACTGAATGGAGCTGGCTCTTAAATCCTAGGCACTCATACTCTTATTTTCAAAAATGTGAAAGAAAAGGGGTGGTGTAGGCATATGGGGTAAATGAAGATCTCCTCAAAAATCTCATCCTGGGTTTACATGTGGGGGTACTTCAAATCTTCACTCTGATCTCTGCTACATCAATGTAAATCCAAACGATTGCCACTAACTTCAGAGGAATTGTTCTGGATTTACAAGAGGGTAACTGAGATCACAATCTGACACTAAGTTTTTTCCTTGATCTCCTATAGAAGCAAAAGGTGTGTATTGGCAGAAATTGTTATAATTCATCACACATATTTGAATTAGTATACAGATAGACATCAACATGACCTCTACATTTCAGCACAAGTAAATGTCCTCAGCTGGTGTAAATTGTCATACTTTCTGTGAAATCAGGGGCAGATCCTCAGTGTCCAAAATACCCACAGCCCAAATAAGACATTTCAAAATAATTCACTATTCAGAATGACCAAAATAACCAGTAAAGGGAGTCAGTTTGGCATCTTAGAGGTTAATCGTGCCTAGTTTCAGGCTGTTTCAACAAAGACACTGCTCATAGTAATTATTGGGACACCTTTCTGTTTATTCTGCAGTGCTGCATTGCCATTATAATTTTCCTCCTGCAATAGTGCTATTCATAGACATATTGCCTAGGGATGCTAGCAAGCCAGCAGAATACAAAAGGAAAATGACTACAGCAGGCTGACATGCTGATTTGCTTCTTTTATAGTCCAGTCTAACAGTAGCTGCCTCCCACCACCAAAAAATATACAATTTTGTGTGAAGCTGATACAACACACACGTTCCAGTTACCAACCCCTGCACAATTCTTTTCTGTTGAAATTCTTGCTTTTGATAATAGATGGAATTCTGTAGAAAATTCCACATATCCTTAGAAAAACTACCTGTGTCTAGTAATGTCTCATGTCAATAGTCATATGAATCAGACCATTAGGAACAGTTTACAAACTGTTACAGGCCAAACTTCCAGTTAGTAATGGTTTAATTTAGGTAAACAACTAAAAAATTGTGGGCCATATCCTCAGGTAGGGTAAATCAGCGTAACTCCATTGTATAGAATGATTTATGCCAGTAGAAAATGAAGTTGGGTGGGAGTGGAGGGGAGAAGATAGGTTATTTCAGCATTTTTTTAACATGCAGAAAAAATAAGTTCAAGTTTTAGGTAGAGATTTTGGTCAGAAATGGGCAAATAAAACCAAACAAAACCAGTAGTAGTTTGAATTTTCTTAACAGATTTACTTCAGCTGTGTTTATGTCCTTTTCGATGTTTGGTTTCTATTAATACAATGGAGATACTAACACAAATGCTTGTGGAAAGCTAATTTTAACTAATTGGCTCATATAAGTACAGAAAGAAAATGTAAAATTCCCTTTCTATAAGCATCCACACCAGAGTTTTGATTACAAAAATTGCATTTATCCAAACAGGAAACAGAAACCAAACCATGTGACCCTTCACAACTCAGCAACATGGCTCAAACTTCGGATTTCCAATGTGGAATACCAAAATGCAGAGTAAATTAAATATGTGAAAACTGTTGTTGAATAATTTCAAATACTAGTACATCCAAGTGTGATCTGTTTGGGGATATTCCATGAGCAGAGAGAGAGAGAGTCAAAATTGATTTAAGAATTATTTGTTATGAAATAGTTGCTTGGTTCTAGTCAGTTTCACCCTGTTCACTCAACCCTACATTCAGTTTTTCAAGCCATTTTACTACATTAAATCCAGGCTGGTTAATAAGCACCTCTGTCTCCCTACTTTATTTATACTTGTCAACACATTCCTGGGGTTTCCTTTCACAATGGGTCCCAGAGCAGTGGAAGAAGAGGGAAGGTACATGAGCTGCATGGTTACTCTTAGTAGTGTGTAAGATGTGCCCCTCAATGTAATGTCTCCTCCCCACACATTCTTGCTCTAAATAAACTACTTAATGGTTGCTTAGCTAATAAACTAGAATGCATCCTCCCCAATTCATGATCCTCCTGGTGACTTTTACAAGTACACAAGAAAGCTGAAAGATCTTCATTATAGATTAGGAGGAAAAGGGAATTTTAGGAAACTTTTAACATTTCCTTTGTGGGCCACCAAGGCTTCATTCCGACATATATTAGGGTACTTCAAGGTTCACTGGCTTGATAGAGTTGAAATTAATTTTATCTCTTAATACTCAAACAAAGAAACTGCATGTTTACACATGGCCTTAGTTGCAAATGTGTTTTATAGCCTTTTCTACTTATATAACAGTCTCTGTCCAAGGGCTCTGGCAAGAGGTTTCTAAGCTGCCAGCCTGGATCATCTCATCAGAAAGGACTTACTGCCATGTCCAAATTTCTTTCAAGACCTTCCTGAAGGAGCACGATGTACTAACTCAAATGCAGAACTTAGACAAAACAGCCAAACAAAATAATTCCTCTGCCCACCCTGGGCTACTGTACCCAGAGCATTATCCCCTGCCTTCAGTTTCCTGCTTCAGAGTCTACTACAAGAACTTACCTCCCTCCTACAATTCCTCTTTAGAGGAGCCACTTGCTGGCTTTTGTAATCACTTGATCCCTTCCCAGCTGTGTTGGATAAATGAATAGGAGTGGCTAGCTCAGACTCCCTGGCCTTTAAAGAGGTAGGCTACCCTGTTACAGGGTTCCAAGCTGTGTAAACATATGTCTCACTCCTATAAGATATACTATTTCCAAAGGAAATATTCAAGTGTACAAGCTTAATACTGTGTTCCCCTGAGCATTTGAGTGAGATAGACAATCATTGTAAGCTTTGCAGAAAGCAAAACCAAAAAGGGATATGAGCTTGTCTTAAAAATCATTCATTTTAAAATGCAGGTGTATACTTGCAAAAATATTTTGTATCCACCTAGCTGTATTCCTCACTTAGTAGAATAAAAAGAATATTTCCCATCTGTCTTTTTATTAACCATAATGCTCAGTCCTTTCTATCTCCAGAAAAAAATTTCTTCTGAACATATTTATACTTTTCTCTTCAATTAGATTCTTCAGCAATTTATTCAAAATACCTGTTTATTACTCTTTGAGCAATAGTGTAAGCAGTGCTTGCAATTCCACAAAGAATGTGTTCTAACATGAAAAGCATATCCACCATGGGTAACTGAGAAAAAATGGAGAAAGAGATATTAATTTGAACTGCTTCAGTTCAGTGCCATTATGTGATTCCATTTTTTCTGTTAACACAGGAAAAACACTGTTATAAACGAGCTTAGAAAACAGTTTTTTGGGTAGTGCTCAGCTACACACATATGCACACTTAGAGATAGAGAGAGATATTCACATACATACACACACACACACATACACATCGTTCAAAATCAACCAACCATTACCAACTTACTGTTGTAGGAAGTATCTGTAGTATCTCAGATACTGTAGGGTGATAATGGATATTAAAAACTGACTTATTAAATGAAGAGGACTGAAGCTGTGTGTGTGGAGGCATTTTAAAGAAGAAAGAAACAGTGTTATGGAAGAAGAGACAGAAATATAGCATCATTTTCTGTAAAGGTTCTTTAGAAGTTGCTATAATCTCTGGTGCATTTACAGAAGTTCACAAAATATAGTCTACTACATAGGCACTCTGAAGACAAAGTGAAATAGTCTAAAATATCAAAATTGGGAGACCAAAAAATGAGAAATTACAAACAGCTCTTGATTTTTTCCTCACAACAATTAAGAGAGCCATCCCAGTTACGATTGTAATAAATTTTCAGCGGATCATTCCAAAAAATTAATTATGTTCAATCTTGGTACTATTAACTTTCAAACTGCAATAGAACTTCTAAAAGCAAAGACTATTTGAAGTTTGGAAGAGGCATGAGACAACTGTCATGTCGCAATTTCCCAAGGATCTTGTTTGACCTAACAATTGAGATGGGCTGGATTGACAATATCCTCTGATTTGATGGTTTATGTGAAATGTTGTCAGCCTGTCTAAGGTAAAAGCTGATGAAAGGTTTCTACATCCGAAAACCACCACCACTGGTATCACCCCTCTTGCATAGAGGCCAATGAATGAATGGGCCCTGCATACTGAACTCTTCCCCAATCCGTAGGAGAGGTTCCAACAGGGCTCAGTTAAAACAGAGAGCCAGTGTAGGGAAATTTACATTGTCACTTCCCATGTTGTACCTGTGCAGCCTCTAATACCAGTTAGAAAGCTTAATAAGTCAGATAATATGACATGTGAGTATGCTGAGCATCCCAATCAAGTTGAAAGGTGAAAGCTGGTGGGTTTGACTAACCAAACAACTTGACTCCAATTTTCCAGCAGTAGAACTCCATTGGTTTCATGGACAACACAAAGTAATGAAACATAAGGCATTTCTATCATTGTGATGTGAAAGCGTCAGTCATTTAGCATTTCAGAGGCTTCAGCATCATTATTACTGCATGGAATGTCACTAGAAAATATGATACTACCCACCATTCTTTGGAAGGAAGAAAAGTACTGAAAGAAAATTACCTGACCTCCCAAGTCCTTGGTGGGGCCCAATTTTTGTTTTTAACCATCTCACTCTACGAGTCAGGAAGGAATTTTTCTACCATGTACAATTGCCATTTTATATTCCTCTTCTCCCATCCTCGGTCCTCCACCATAGAGTATCAGTCACAGGCCACTGCTGGAAGCTGGATACAACATCTGATGGAGGAAGGGGCCAATATGGTATGTTAAATTCTATGCTCCTGTACTCTTACCACAATTTGTCACATCAAAATGTTTAATTTTTCCCCAACTTTCTTGGTGTTTCTAAAAATAAATGACAGCTCATATTGTGCGTAGGTTCTTGTTCATGACAGTTCAGTCTGCTAACAGATTGCTAAACTGATAACTGGTCTTATAAAATATCTTAAAGATGCAATTTCCTTCTGCTTTCTAGCTAGAATATGAGAAACTTATTTCCTCATATTAAATCATTATTATTATGAATTATTTCCATGGTACCCAAAGATATTTAAAGGGATATCATACTCACCCATTCCTACTTCAAAACACAAGTACCAAAAGGTGCATTATCTGACCCCAAACTAGTCCACAAAAATATGGGTTAAGAAGATAATTAGCACTGAGATTAATTAATCAAAATGCAATGTCTAATGATGGGAGGAAAGAACCATAATGGAATTTTACTCTTGCACATAAGACATGAAAAAAAGGGCATGGGGAGAAGAAACCACCAACAATGAACACTGGGAAGAAAGAAAAAGAAAGGAATGAGTTTTCCCTCCAATAGGACTCTTTATCTTCCCCTTGGTAAGGCAGTTGGCAGTGGAATTAGTACAGTACCTGCACATCTGCATATCTGCCAAACAACCATGTAATGTGATATTTGCTGGGTTTCCAAAGCAGTAGATAGATGAGTTGCAAATAGAGAAACCGTAATGCATTAATCATCCTCCACAGGCTCATTGCTCCAGTTTCCTTCCTCTTCTCCATGCACTTGTATGACATGTTTGGATTTGCAATACAAAGCATATCGTCAACACTGAGGACACTCAGGGGGCTCTAATGAACGTGCTCATTAGCATGATTTCTTTTTTCTCTGTCTGGAGCAAGTACTTATAAGTTTGAAGAGAAACATTATTTTATAGTCCCCAATGAGTTTGCTGTTGATTAACTTATCTGACCAAGCATGGAAGCCATATCAATCATTTAAAATTATTATTAATATTATTGATTATTTGTATTGAAGTAGTGACTAGGAACCCCACTCCTGGAACAGCACCATATTTTCCTGGGTGCTGTACAAACTCAGAACAAAAAGATGGTCCCTGCCTCAAAGACGGTCTCTGTCTAAGTAATGGTTTTCATATAGTTTCATGCACATAAGGTCAAATGCTGACCATGCATAATAGCTTCATGCTGACCTGACTGGCACTAGTGATAGTCAGGCCATGGGGAACAGAGAGACTTCTTAACTATTTCATCATCCTGACTCAGAAAACCTCAATGGGGGATGAGGAGCTCCTGCAAATGAATTCCCTGACCCCTCCACTGTTCTTCTATGGATCCTGCCCCTCTATTTACTCTAACCAGGGACCACAGAACAACCTGTATGGGATGGGGAATAGAATGGACTAAGTATGAGGAGTTCCATTAAAGCCCCTCAAAATGGCACTGATAGCTGGAGAGGGGGCTTGCAAATGGTTAGGGGATGTATGTCTTTCTCCTCACACTAGTAGCCAAGAGAAAAGAAGTACCTTACACCCTTATTGATCATACTCCTGTGTGACAACTGCATTTTGGAACTGTCAACTGACTTTATATGGTGGAGGCCACCTCACTGTTTCTTTGTCAGTCAGGGAAAGTCTACCCGTCCCTTAATATGACTGTCCAGTGACCTCACCACTATATACAGAAGTGAGAGAAGAAGAGGGATGCGTGGAATCAAACTGTACTTTGGGGATGGCTAGGTCATGGTGGAAGATATTGAGGGAGCTTCCCCTCTCAGAATTATTTTAGCAGGATTCTATGAGTGTAGTATCCAGTGAGCCACAGAGTTCTGGCCAAACTCCATGCTTGTGAAGGCCCAGGGTCAGGATTTTTTAATTATTATTTAAATTTCAGTGCCTCTCCAGAGGCACTACCCACATTTTAAGAACAAACTGTTAGAAAATCCAAACTTTATGAGAACAATATTTCAGTTAATCAAATTCCATTTACTAGTTTCCAATTAAAAGACTCTCCTACAAAAACCAAAGTGCTCCAACAGCCATACAATTCTATAAAGAATACACTCAAACCATCTCTTAATCTTCAGCCGGCACCCTCCTTAAACACCTTTGGGGAAGTTTGGCTTTGGACAGTGCTTAGAAGGTTAACACATTTGACCAATAAAGATAAGATTTTGGGTTGAATATAGCTGCAATTAATGAAGAATTCATGAGGTAAATATGTGGATTAACCATTGGAGTAGACGCCACATGATAGAAATCACTATTATAGCTAAGGTAAAGTGAAGGTGGTGGATGGGTCTGGCATATCTGGTAGGGGTAATCAGACAGGAGCTCCATTCCTGTGAACTTTAGCTGCTTGTCTCCCTGTTAGCCTCATAACATCACTATCAGTAGCAACCATCATTAGAGAGATAGTTACTAGCACATATTGAGAAGTTCAGTGACTTACTCAAGGTTAAGAAGAAATTCTGTAACAAAGGCAAGAATTGAACCCAGCTCGCCTGCCCAGTGTTTTAACCACAAAACCACCTTTTACCTACTGTATGTGCTGTTCTACATTATCATCTCTATAGTCAATCCTTCCTTCATTCTTCTCATCAACAATCTCCACTTCCTGCCTCACCTTGTATTTGTCTCTCTTGTCTCTTTAGGGTAGTGATCATAGCTCATTTTATTTGTAAAGCTTCGTATACTTATAGTTCTCCAGAAATATTATTAATATGAATGCTAATAATAATATTATAACAACTTTGCATATAAGGAAATCAGTATCTGTAGAAAAAAAGGACACAAGCTATTTAACTTGATTAATAAGACTTCCCCAGTTAAGCAATTAATTAACAAATTTATTTCAAAGGCTATTGGTTAATAGACTTATTTTATTGTTTCTTTGGTGATTTTTAACATGATACTGAAACAATTGTCCACACAACCCACCCAAAAAAATACATAGTGGTAGAATTGTCACACTGAGAGTTATTAAAACAATAACACTCTGCTAATTTTTCTGACATAGTGTGAGTGTAGGGTTTTTTTTTTTTTAATTGTTTCAGTTTGTTTCTACAGCAATTTAAATTTCCATAAACGTGATTGGATGTGTTTTTTTCTGAACCTTTATGGAATTCTTAAATGCACCGAAGCAGAATGTGCTGTTGCAAGTGTACCATGGCCATCACCAGTTCCTGAAGGAGATGCCTTTTTATAACATACAGGCATTTTTAAAAAAAATTAAAAATAAAATAAAATACAAATAAAAAGTTCTAGATGGCTCATATGTTCCAAGGTCAAAGCATCTGCTCCAAGGGAACAAAAGTAGATTTCTTGCTGAATCCTTTTTTCCCAGGCTGATAAAATAGAAAACAACCTGAGATATAAACAAAGGGAATAGCTGATAGAATTAGCTGAGCATCAAATGATTTCATGATTAAGAAATAGACATGAGCCAGCTAGAAAATGACTATTACCCGGAGGTAATGGCTGGCAGAAAACAGGTGAATGGGACAGTAGCAAGCAACAGCAAGTCTGCTGGGATTCTCTGTGGGAGATAACTAATTTCTGCATAATTAGTGTCTTCTTTCTGTATTATAATTTTTCAAAAATGGAAAGACGTGTTAACTTTTTTGGGTTATTTTTGATTCCTATGTTTTTCAAGTTAAAAGAAATTCAAATAAGTTAATTTTCAAGGCATCTGGCCTAGGACCAGGAACAGAAAACACTTCAGGAGAAAAGCAAAGTGGAAGAAAACCCAGTACCCAGGCAAAATAACAACAACCAACAACAACAAGACATTTAGGGACAGTTTTTGATTTCCTTACTCATGCTAAGTTGTAGTTTAGGGGTAGTCCAGCTGAACCCAGTGGGACTACAGGTTCAAAAGGGGAACGCTTAGCATAAGGCTATCAGAATCTTGCCCTGAGCACTGAAATAATAGAAACAAGAAGGTTAAGGATCACATGCGGTATCTAGAATCTGGAAAGCCAAATGAAGTCAGTTAAGACTCTAAGGGCAGGTCTATACTATGGGGCTAAGTTGACCTAAGTTACACAACTCAAGCTACGTGAATAACATAGCTGGAGTCGACGTAGCTTAAGTCGACTTATTGTGGTGTCTGCACCACACTGGGTTGATGGGAGAAACTCTCCCGTCAACTTACCTTATACTTCTCATTCTTGTAGAGTACCGGAGTCGATGGGAGAGCTATCTATGGTTGATTTAGCGGGTCTTCATTAGACCTGCTAAATCGACCCCTGGTGGATCGATCGCTGCAGCATCAATCCACAGTAAGTGTAGACATGCCCTAATTGTCTTCAGTGAACTTTGGATAGGACCATATACCAGTTAAAATCAAGTACATATCCTTTGAAGTCAATGCAGTTACTGCAGTGTAAAATTGGTGTGAAAGTATCACAAGAAATGTGTGCAAGAGAAAGTAAAGGAGAAAATGGCCAGCACCTGGAATTGGGATATGCCAGCTGCCTCCCCCCCCCCCCCCCAGTTGTCACGCAATGCTGTGACTATGGGTAACAAACCCTTGCTGCATATATACAGATGTCATGGGACACCAAAGGGGATTGAACTCAGGAGCATTAGAACCAAGAACATAAACCATTATGAATTAAGATAAAGAAAGAAATCTACTGGCAGTCAGGAAAGGGCTTTAACCTCATTGGGGTCAGCCAAGAGAGGGAGACATGATTACACATTCACAAAGTTTCTGTATTACACTTACAAAGTTTCAAGCCATTCAGGTTCAGAATCTTTGGAGTCTATCTAATTAGAAATCCCCAGAAGTGCATGTGATTTGATCTGACTAAATACATAGGAAAAACCAGACATATTCTAAGCTCTACAGTGAAAACTTCCTGCACAGGAGATTGAGTTTGGTTGCAGGTGTAATCCACATACCTTCTGGACACTCATAGACACTTACCTACATCCTTTTCCCAGAAACAGATTCTCCTCTCTCTTACTCCAGTGTAAGTCTATAGAAGTAACTTGATTTACACCAATGTGAATGCAACGTGCATAAGGCCTTGTCTCTCCAAAAAGAGTTAAGAATAAGCTATATGGATAAGCTAGCATGGAGAAGCACTCATGTCTGCTATTTGTTCTGTACTTTTGCTGCTGATAAACAGAAGAGTATAGGTTCAGCATCCTTTCTGAGCACTAAAAATCACACAAATAAATAGGCAAATAAAAACAAAAATAAAAAAGAGATTATCCCTCATCTGTATCTGGCACATACTCTTCCAAGAAAAAAAGATAAAGTTCCTAATAATTTGCCTGGTCCCTTCTTATAACTGAACACTTTGAAACCTGAAGATACATTAAAGGCATTCATGGCAGTCATATTATTTGACGCTGCTTCCATCAAAAAATTTAGTTTTATGGGTTGCAGTCCATGGAGTTGTGATCGCTAAAAAAATCTTTTTTGTTGTGCAGCCCCCTTTCTACACCTCATAAATTCTTCTTGCCCAGAGTAACTGGAAATTGCAATACCCAGCCTTAAAGAGAGAGAGAGAGAAGTGTAGATTAGTTCAAGAGGATTAGCTAGCCATAGGCTTTTCAATGACCATCTGAAAAGTGGGGTTCGTAAACATAGGTAGGCAGAACTTCTCTGGAATTGTTGGCAACTGAAGTGTTCTTGAAAAAATGTCATGAACAATGATAGTGATGGAAGTTGTTCACATTCAGTTTTCAGAGCAAGGCTTCCTTTTCTCAAGATGTTCAGCTACTGTGGGGATGATGACTGGATAGATAGTATCACAGGGCGAGCTGGCCCCTTGAGAGGGTTTAGAGGTCAGCTACCAGATGTCATCCATCTCCCGAGGTGGACATAGTGAGTGAAGCCATTTGACAAGGGTTCGGGTGACTAGGAGCAGGACCCAGGAGAAAAAAGAGGAGTGGGTCTCATTGTGTTGTAAAAGGAAGACAGGCAACACAAAAGTAGGGTGGGGTGGCTGATTTTGAATAATGTCAAGGTGTTGCTCTTCATTCAGACAACACTGAGATCTTTTGAATTTTTTTTATTTTTTTTGGTGAAAAATAAGAGCCAGAGATGCCAGAATGCCTAACAGTCCAGTAGTTAGGGCACTCATTGGGGATTTTGAAGACTCAGGTTCAAGTCTCTGCTCTGCTTGATTTGGAGCTATTGGCAACCCTGGGATGGGTCTCTCTTAGTCTCTCCTTTTGGACATGTTCCACTTGGTATAAATAATTAAATAATCATTGAGAGATAGAGTCTGACTCTACAGCCTAGTGTCTAGGGTAGCAGATTGAGCACAAGAGTCTCACACATACCAAATGAGTGCCCTGACCAGGGCCGGCTCCAGGTTTTCTGCTGCCTCAAGCGGCAAAAAAAAAAAAAAATCACTTCGACGGCAGTGCAATCGCGCTGCACCATTCTTCAGCGGCAGCTCAAAGAGGAAGAGAGGGACTGAGGGACCCGCCACCGAATTCCCGCCGAAGACCCGGACGTGCCGCCCCAATAGCAGACGGAGTGCCACCTCTTTGTATTGGCCGCCCCAAGTGCCTGCTTCCTTAGCTGGTGCCTGGAGCTGGCCCTGGCCCTGACCATGGACTATTAGTTATTCTGCAGTTTGGGATAGGAGATGGTCTCTCTCTCTCTCTATCTCCCTTCCTTCCTTTCTCTCCACCCAAAATCCCATCTTGGACCTGATGAATCAGTGAATATTACAAAAAATGGCTTTGCCAGCTGTATCAACCATGTGGTGATATGAGTCACCTTTCTATATACTGCATG
Source organism: Terrapene triunguis (assembly GCF_002925995.2). NCBI lineage: Eukaryota > Metazoa > Chordata > Testudines > Emydidae > Terrapene > Terrapene triunguis. The sequence goes on along the minus strand of NW_020665189.1, from coordinate 16,242,333 downwards.
CACATTGTAACAGTAACTCCACAGACTATGAGAGCATTACTGCATTACCTTAAGATATATTATGATGATGTATTTCTAAAGGGAACTTGAGTTACCAGTGTCCTTCCAAACATTTTTTTGGAAACCCTAGAAATAGAACTGTAGTTAATCTATGCCCTAGGCATTCTGAAACCTATATTCTCTTTAGAGATGAGTGTTAAGATAACATTTCTAACACTTTGGTCCTGGTGCTTTCTACAGAAACAATTTAGCTGATAGAATCAATGAAAAGGAGATACAAATTTTCTGATGACACCAAACTAAGCAGCTGGCCAAATAATCTAGAATGACACAGGAAGGATTATTCAGGATTTAGACAGCCATTCAATAGTATCCAGTGTTTGCTGGCATTCTGCTTAGAGGCCTGCAAAATTAGCTGAGGCATTCATAATTTGAAGGACACAGAGGTGTTGGGGAGTGGCCAACAAATGTAACACGGACTCTTAACAATAATTGATTGTTATGGAGGGACCAAATGGTTTAGATTATTTTAAGTGCTGCACAATACTTAAAAACATTTATGGACATGTGACTTTTGGTAAGTTTGACACTTTATTAAAAGGAATAGATAATATATTAAGAAGAATAACTCTTTCGTAATGAAAAACTACAGCTGAGGAAAAATTCCAGAACACTAATGAATGGGGATTTTTAATTTTTTTTCACTAGAGCTGTGATAAATGGTAAGTCTAATACAATGAAGACCTTTCAAGAAACATAGTCTTTGGGCATGCACAGTAAATCTGTTCTAATGCTGTGATTACTTTAGTGCCTTAGAAAACATTAACAGTAGAGATTTTCATCTCACATATATACCAAGGATAATGAGCACCACAGAACAGATTTGCCATTTCTTTCTTTATTGGTATCCATTTTAGCTGATAATTAGTTGATAGTTCAAAACAAATAATTTATTCAACATATTTTGTATATGGTGTGGAGAGGTAGATTTGTGACTTCCATAAAATAAAACCAGCTGATTCACTTTGCTGATGTCCCCTTTTATTTGCTTATCTGTAAGTATTTAACTGAGGGAGACATTAGTCACAAAAAATAAAAGCAATCCAGAGGAAATATTTTCATCTAGAATTCTCATTTTGTTTTTCTACACTCTGACTGACTCAGACATCACCACCTTGGAAAAAAGTTCAGTGGAAAATAAGCAAGTTTTTTTTTCTACTGACAAGTAATCACTAACAATTTGTAACCAAACATTTCCAGTCTCTGCTGGAGAGACTACAGATAAACAGGTCTCCACACACACATTTTCCAAGAATACCCTCAGATCCAGAACTTTTGGTTGCATATATATAATAGATTGCAATATACTTTCAATACAGAGTCTGATAAAAACCCTTACTTTTGAACATACCTCCCACCCTTTGGAAAAACAAACAAACAAACAAACACTGAAGAAGAGGTAGTGAAAATAGGAAGAGAAATAGGAGTCCAAGAAGCTGCGAAGTGGGAAGTGATCAGGTACATCAAAAATAGCCACTACATCAAGGAGAATTGGGACAGAGAAGGGGCTATTAGCTTTAGACAGGAAGGGGTTGTTAGTGACTTTGGTAGGAGGAGATGCAGCATTTTGAAGCTGAGGAAAACCTGGTGGAAGAGGCTTAAAGAGAAATTTGGGAGACGAACATGGAGGCAGTAGGAGTTGACTACTCCCTTGAGAAGTTTGGTGACAAAGGTGTAAGAGGATAGTTAGGAGGTAAATGAGTTAGAATTTTGTTTACTGTTTGTTTGTTTTTTAATTTTCAGGATAAGCAATATAAGGACATGTTTATAGTGGAGAGAAAGAGAAAGGCAGAGGACAAGAGAGGAATGAGAGAGAGAATGGGCATTTGACTGAGGTGATAAATTGTAAGCCTGGCAGATCTAGGAAGAGAACCCAAACTGCCAGATTCCCAGTTTGGTGCTGTATCCACAACACCACTCTGCCTTCCTTCTCACCTAATCCATCTCTCAAAACCTACACTTTTTTACCTTCTGTCCTCTGACTTGCTGTGCCACTTTGGACATATCACTTCATCTGTTTTCCCTCCTCCTCTTTGTCTGTTTTCTATACTTGGATTACAAACTCTTAGATTAGAAGCACGGCCTGTCAATGACTATGTGTCTGAACAATGACTAGCACTGTTGGACACTATTGAAGCTAGTCATACAAATAATATCAGGAAAAGTCCAGTCAAGTGGCATTGATTTATTTTTTGGAGGGGAGGGGGAAGTTATTCTTACTATGCTTCCTTCAAATTACACATCTTGGAAGAGAGTGTTGTTACAATGGCACTAACTAACCAGTCTGTATATTATGGCCTTCTTCATTTGAATTTTACTCTGCACCCTGGCTGCGGAGTAAAAGATCAATAGAGAATCACTTCTTTATCACCATTCTGCAGTTTTCCCTGACCTCACAGCTGACTGCAGTGCAGGCTTACCTTAAACAGAAGAAACAGAGTGTAATTCAATCTATTTCTGAAGGCTTTCCTTCTTCAGAGTGCTGCTTACAGTAATAGCACTGCAGAACAGTCTGTGCAGGGAGCTATGACATATATGACTGTAGAAAAGATGCTGGGAAGCTTCTAACACATGGTGTCTTTTCTGCCTCAAAGGATAAATACTTGAAAAATATATATAATGAGAAATCTTAACATACAAAGTAATGGGCATTATTCTATTTTGATTCCTATTTCAAAGATATCCCCATATAGGACCATGAACACACTTTTGTTTTTACATGCATAGTTCTCTAGGGAGCATATGCTAAGAGCAAGTTATAGACAGTAAAGCTTCTGTAAAATATGTGTTCTCATGAGATACTATATTTGAATTGATCAGTACATCAGATCCAGGAATATTTTAAATATTTTAAAATTCTATGGCTTGTGTTATACAAGAAGTCAGATTAGATTATCATAATGATCCCTTCCGGCCTTGGAATCTATGAATAAATGCTGGTAAATGTAGGTAGTCATGACATATCCAAATGGATTGGTAGTGGATAAGATATATTTTTCAGGGACTCATCTTTATGGAGTCTTGAGGACACCTTTAATAATTGTCCCATTTTAACCCCCCACTCCCATTTTTCAGCCCTTTTCCAGCCAGTAAAAATGTATTGAATAGGATTCTCTCCATAGTAAATCAACTAATTTTTAATGAACCCAAAGGGTGGTTGCTGAGTAATCCAAAGCACTCTTCTGCATCCTACTACCCGGGGCTGAGCCTGCTGCTATCACAAATTGCCATGTTTGATACCTGAATTCCTTATTAAAAAATTCAAGCAAAATGTCACCCAATTATTTGTGAGACATGAGTCCATAAAGAAAATGGTGTGTTCACATTACACTGTGAAGTGTGACTCAGCCACTTTCTGTTCTTTTATTGCAAATGATGGAAAGAAGAGTGGTTTATGCAACCAACAGTTGAATCAATGGAATTAGGTGCATTCACACGAAATTCAAATAGACTCAGATTTCTGTATTTATAAAAAAAAAACAGCCAATTTTTCATTAACAAGTCAGCCTTGTTTTCTCTACTCAAAAGCCTGGGCCAGGGCTAAATCAAGCCAATCAGGACTACGCCATGCACATCTCACCATGGGAGTGTACCGTAGCTGATCCCCACCTCAAGGCTCTACCCCCACCCCCTGGCGCTGCCCCTTTTCGGACTAGTAGTGGCAGGGGCACCAACCCAAGAGCTGTCTGTTTATTCACTGGGGGTCCCATGTTGTGTGTAGTCCTGTACTCAGTTGTCCAAGGTAACTGAAATCTAACTCAGCCTGCTGCATAGAACTGTTTGTGAAAGTCAGCAAGAGTTGGGGACAAATGGACTGGTACAAACTGAATTATTTGATTTAAAAGAACTGTGATAAGGGGGCTTTAAGGCTCCTGGTAAAATCATGGATTGGCATGACAATGAGTTGAAAAATCCTAGATATGGAGGAAATGTTCATTGTTGAAATAACCAAAATATGTGTTGACTGTTTTATTGACATGTGGCTGCCAACTTGTTACTTCTGTTAGGACATTGCTCTGAAAGGAATGACTGTGATGGTGGACTGGAAGGAGCAAGCTTTACCAACATGGCTATCACCGTCACCATTTCCTAGCATGCCAGGATTCACTGTAACTCCGAAAAGCCTTTATCAGCCTGATTCTGAAAGGCATCTTGACCAGACAGGGCCAGAAAGAGGGAACCAGATGATATCACCAACTCCATAGGTTTCAGCCAGCCAAGACAACGCCATCTTTTGCAACACAGCTGTGATCCTGGGACCAGAAAGGCAACTAAAAGCAAGTCCAGAAACAGTCTAGAGCTGGTAGAAGTTTGCCAGGTCTCAAAGTGGCTGTCAGGGTTCCTTCCCCACTGTGAACTCTGGGGTACAGATGTGGGGACCCACATGAAAGACCCCCTCAGCTTATTTTTACCAGCTTAGGTTAAAAACTTTCCCAAAGCACAAATTCCACCTTGTCCTTGAACAGTATGTTGCCACCACCAAGTGATTTAGACAAAGAATCAGGGAAAGGACCACTTGGAGTCCTATTCTCCCAAAATATTCCCCCAAATCCTGCACCCCCTTTCCTGGGGAAGGCTTGAGAATAATATTCTCACCAATTGGTGAACACAGACCCAAACCCTTGGATCTTAAGAACACTGAAAAATCAATCAGGTTCTTAAAAGACGAATTTATTTAAAAAAAGATAAAAGAATCGCCTCTGTAAAATCAGGATGGAAGATAACTTTACAGGGTAACAAAACAATTCAAAACACAAGGATTTCCCCTCCAGGCAAAACAGGGATAAACCTCCCCCTTAGTACAGGGAAAATTCACAAGCTACAACAAAAGATAATCTAACGCATTTCCTTACTATTTCTGCAATATTAGATGCTTAGTTCAGATATGGCTTAGGGAGATGTATTTTCCCTGCCCTGGTTCCTTGCTGACTCTGAGAGAACACACACACACACACACACAAAAACCTTCCCCCACAGATTTGAAAGTATCTTCTTCCCTTATTGGTCCTTTTGGTCAGGTGCCAACCAGGTTATCTGAGCTTCTTAACCCTTTACAGGTAAGGAGGGATTTTATGCTACCCTTAGCTGTATGTTTATGACAGTGGCTAATCAGACTTGTATGCTGGGCCTGTGTTTCTCCAGCAGCAAGATTGTCCATGTAAGTCAATATCAGAGGCAGAACCCATAAATTGAGTCTTTGCAATTCTTTTAATTTCCGTGTGTGTGTGCTCGCACGTATGTATGTGTTTTGTGTTTTTTCTTAAATGGAGCAAATTCATACTTCAGCATCAATAGTTCCAGATCTTCTAAACTATCTTTTTTTCTCTTCCCTGTCCTTCCCCCCCCCACAAAAAAAGACAGTTAATACCATGTCAAACAAGTGTTACTCTTTATAAAGACTATATATAGCTAATGGAACTGAGGTGTATTGCTAAAATGAACCTTTATTTAATATTTTACATTTCAAGTGCTTTAACTATCTGTCCTTTTACTACGTGCTTAATAAAAGGTTTAAAAGATTTTTTTAATGGTCATTGTTACAATGGGAGCAAGGCAGAGATAACTGACATGAAACCCCTGGAACACACTTAACTGTTGTAACAGTCAACACTTATCCCAGGGGTGGCCAACCTGTGGCTCTGGAGCCATATGCGTCTCCTTGTATAGGCACCGACTCCAGGGCTGGAGATACAGGCACCAACTTTCTGGGTGGGGGCTCACTGCTCAACCCCTGGCTCTGCCACAGGCCCTGCCCCCACTCCAACCCTTCCCGCACCCTCCCCTGAGCCTGCCATGCCCTCGCTCCTCCCCCTCCTCCCAGAGCCTCCTGCATGCCACGAAACAGCTGATCAGGAGGTGCGGGGAGGGAGGGAGCTAATCGGTGGGGCTGCCGATGGGCGGGAGGCGTTGGGAATGGGCGGGGCATGTGGAGCTGATGGGGGGCTGTTGACGTATTACTGTGTCTCTTTGGCAATGTACATTGGTAAATTCTAGGTCCTTCTCAGGCTCAGGTTGGCCACCCGTGACTTATCCCAACACATGCCCTTATCAGTACAATGTGCATCACTCGTCTTTGGACATGCTGGAGCCTCCACTCTCAGGAGACCATCACTCCCAGCTTTCACATAGGCTGGGTCCATCCTGGAAGAAAGCAGAGGACATGGGTGGGGTGAAGGAGCCTGCTGAAACCATCCATGGTTCAGATTTGTTCACATTTTCTTCACAACTTGAGGGCTATAAACTCCTTTTTAAACAAAAGCTTAGATTCTGACATTATCATGTGACCCCAGTAGCTAGGGCCCAAGCATGAGTCTATAGTGCCTATGGGCACTGGTTTTAGCATATATCCTGTCTGACCCAATATACTGGAAATGCAATGCACCCAGTATGCTGGAAGGTATGAGCAAAGTGCCTTACAAACACTGATAAGTTAGTGTTGTTCAGGCCTAACAAAACAGTTTTTCAACAGGAAGTGAAGAAGACTACATCTATCTGAAACTGCAGGGGAACTTAGAATAAAAAAATATTCACTTGAGTTAGAATATGGCCAGGAAACCAGGGTCAATACCCTTATTCATAGGACAATATGTACTTGGATCTTAATAAGCATAAATTATCAACGGTTAATGTAAGCCAGTATGAGTTTCTGTCTGAGACAGATAATAGATGCCATATCACTTGAGACTTTTACTACTAAACTGGAAAAATGCTAGAAAATGTAGTGTGGGGAACAATCTTTCTATGAGATGGAGATGGAAAGCAGGACCTAATAGGTATTTTTCATCTCTAATGTCCCTGACTGTGATTCCAGCAGAGTTTCGACTATCTTCTTCAAGGGGTAATGAAAGCAAAATAAGAAAAATCTCTGTGTCTGTTAATTGGGACAGTGGGTTGCATTTCCTCAGGAGGTTTTGGAGTATGAGTGGGGTTTTTGTTGACAGCTCCATCTGGTACTATAATCTCAAAATATTCACTGCCATCTCACATACTATAATTTAAGACAAAACAATAGAGCCCAAATGACTGTCCCTGGAAGAAAAATATCCACGCTAACCTGAAGGTTTGAGCAATGGACTGGGACACAGATGATCAGGTTTCAGTTTCCAGCTCTTCTACCTTCTTGCTATGTGACCTTGAACAAGTCAGTTTGTCTCTCAGACTCAGTCCTTCCCCCCCACAAAAAGTGTATAATAATATTCCTGACAATCTTGTTATCATCTTATTTAACTAACTCCCAGTGGTTTTTAAATTTGTGAGGTTTAATCAAAGCCCTATGAGACCATCACTGGGAAGGCAATATAGCAAAACCCTCCAAAATAATATTGCATCACTATGAATCTTCATCTGGTAGCTGCCTGAGGCTTTTTTTACATTTATCTACATTTGTCCTCTTAAACCATTAGCTGCTTGGAGAAAGAAACAACTCTTACCCTATTTCCTGAATGCACCAAGCATACTGCCATCATTTAACTGATAATAATACATGCATGCAAAGTATAAAAGTATTGTCTCTAATAATAATTTTATATTGTGCATTCCTATATGTATTATTTATTAGTGATATTGTTAGCAGTAAAGGGAATAACTGACAACTGAAACAGCTGGTGGTCATGATACCTAGATTATGAACCAATACTTTGGCACATCCCTACTTGGAAAGTTATTAATACCCCAGAATCTTCACCTTCCCCACCAACTCATTGACTGGTTCAAACTTTTAGTAGTCATCCAGCTAACAGCATGCTTGAATAGATCTGTATTTTAGGTTTGTATTTCAGGAGCTAAATTTGCTGAGGTGGCTTTTCTCTGAAGCAGTAAAGCTTCTTATTTCTTAGGAATTATGAGAACAACTTTATTGTGCACATGTAGTTTTTTCAGCAGCATCAGACATCCACAAGAAGTGTTTTTAAGTGGCATTGAAATAATCAACATTTCCAATTGCATACTTTGTTTTGGGCCTTTGAAAAAAAGGTGATTATTGATGGCCGTTCATTTCCCTCAGTATATGAATTCCTAAGTTATATTTCTGTAGAGTGAAAATATTCTTCAGATTTTCCTGTACCATATTATTTGGAGGGGGTTTGCCTTCTCCAAAGGAACAGATCAGGGAGTGGACTAACAGATGGTCCCTCAATATGTCTGGATTGTGAGAGGATATGCCAGACCCTGGGCAGGGGCGGCTCTATGTTTTTAGCCGCCCCAAGCACGGCAGTCAGGCAGCCTTCAGCGGCGTGCCTGCAGGTGATCTGCCAGTCCTGCAGCTTCGGCATACTCACCGCCGAATTGCCGCCAAAACCGCGGGACTGGTGGACCTCCCGCAGGCACGCCGCCGAAGGCCGCCTGACTGCCACCCTCACGGTGACCAGCACGCCGCCCCCCACGGGTTACCACCCGAGGCACGCGCTTGCTGCGCTGTTGCCTGGAGCCGCCCCTGATCCTGGGATCCTTTGGAAGATTTAATTGGAATATCTTCCTGCATCTGTCTTCTGGGGAGTGGGAAAAGTAGAAACTAACAAATCCCTCAGTCCCAAATGACCCCAGAACTTTATCTATTTATTTGAAGTCTAGTGTCTTTCTGACCCCTATCTTCAAGAGTAACTGACTGCCTTGCTCCTGTATCTAGGGGACCAGCAAGTGGGTTAACTGCCTTGCCATCCACAGAATTATCAGTTGGGTGTTTGCAACCTTGCAACAGCAGGTTCCTGAATATTCTCTTGATCCTGTTGCTGTCACTATATTGGTTCAGGGTGTTCCAGGGTTAAAATGCCTGTGAGTGAACTTCATTTTTGGGAATTACCTTTCTGTCCCATGATGTAATATCCTAGTAACATTTGTTTGGCTAAATGACACTGATATTTGTGCACTTCAACAAGTTTGTCTTTCATTTTGCTGAATCTTATATGGTATGATTTCTTTAAAAGATTCGCCAACTTACAAATCTGTACAGCTCCCACCTGGATGTAGTTAGGTTGAAGAGGAGACCCCATCCACCCCTCTGCCAAGAACTCCAGTCTCTGGCCCCAGAAAGAAAGCTAGCAGCACCTAATCCAAATCTTCAACTCCCTCTCATTGTTTGCCCAAGTCTAATTCTTCAATTCTTTCCAGGATTCTGTCCTTAGTCCCTTTGCCTCCCTCATTTCCACAACATTTTAATTTGTCTGTGTCTTGTTCTCTAGCCAAACTAAACTAACCTTCTAGTACCCCAGTAAAGATTGTCTGTTCATTTCTGCTCTGCCTTCCTAGGGTTTTGCAACAAAGACAACTGCCAACATCAGATGTCCGCAGGAGTCCTGTGTCCATGTCCAAGACCAAAACTCTCCTGCTTCCTTAAATAACCTTGGTCTGAAAGACCCCTTACACTACACTTCTAAGATTGCTACACACCACACTATTTCATCCCCACCCCCTACTTCCTTTTCCTGCTTATTTGTATGTGTTTTGATGGAGCACAGGTGCAAACACTTCCTCTAACTAACAGGCTGAGTAGATTCCTCAGGCATAGTAGGTCCTTTGCCTGCTCCCACCACCACTGCTGCTTCAGCTGTGGGGAATTAACCATTTCCCTGCCTCAACAATTGTGTGGTTTGTCCATCCCATCACAAAGTCCTAAGAGGGATTCAGAGACCTGCCAAACCAGTTCTAGTTGTCATCTTGGATTCTTTCCTCAAATGGGCAATAATCCTTAAGGCAAAATTTTCAGAATTAAGAAATACAGATTTTGTCTCTCAGCAGCGAATTGTGAATTGATTCTGCTCAAAAAAAGAAGTTGGTGAGAACTAAAAAACAAATTTTCAAACACTGCAAACTGCTCATGAGGACACATTTCATCCTAGGTTGCCAGCACTTGATGACCCCTATGGCCCACTCCTTTTTGTCTCATACATTCACCATGCTTTTAAATCACCATTAAATGAATGGTGTATTAGGAATAGGATTGTTTCTATCACTCACATTTTTAAATCCATTTGCAAATTTTTAAATCCAAGTGATCTAATAGCATAATAAATCCATTATAGGAACACTTTTATTAATAAGTTTTAGCAATTTAAGTTTCTTAGCTGGATATTAACTTACTGATAAAGAAAAGAAAAGAATATCAGGCTACTTATAAATTATGCTGATTCATCCATCCTTACAATGAGGGGAGATGGGGAGTACAGGAAACTGAAATTGCCATTACTGTCTATCTTAAAGTTAAAATAGCCTCAAAGGAAAGCACTGTTTATCATCAAAGACAGCTTTGCATACAAGCACTTTGAAACAATGACCTCAAAGGACATGTGCTTCTTAGCATGCTAATTGCTTCCAACTCTGGGTAGTGATAAAGTTCCACTTAACTGTTTTGCTTGCACAGTGCATAATCTGCATATTCGACACCTAAAATGCATCAGAAAGAGAATTCTAATTATATGTTTCATTAACTTTCAGAAAAATAATATGCACTGGTGACTTACAGGTGCCATAATGTATGCTATTGGATGTGCTATTTCCCGCCACCTCCCCCAGCTAATTTATTCTGTTTCAAAATATTCCTCTTCAGTTTAAACAAAAAGCATTGTGGAAATAGTGAAAGAATCTGCAGGAGAAATATTTTCTTTTTACTACAGACTATTCCTGGAGAAGGAAAATGATTATAGTGTTATTTGTAGTTAAATAATCCTGCTTACTTAACATGAAAAGGCTTTGATGTCACAACATCTGCAAAAAGCGAAATAGCAAGAACAACGCTTGAAATCAACAGAAAAAATACAGGTTTTTTGCGTATGAATATATAAGGGTTCTGCTTGATTCCTTGAAGCCCATAGTGTGCTCCTTACAGTCTATCTCTTGATAAGGTATTGGCTCTACTTTAGTGCACTTTTTGATCTTCACTCAGGATTATATAACTTCCTGAGTGAAGATCAAATATTTACCTATTATATATATATCATTTGTGAAATTATATATATAATTTGTGGATAAATACAGAGCTGGTCAAAAATGGGGGGGAAATCACCAATAAATGCCCCTTTTAGGTAAAAAAAATTCAAACACTGTATATATTGATTGGCCCATATAGTTTCACTTTATGTGAATGTTATGTACCATACCAAGGGCTAACAGAGTATACACTTATTTTTCATATTTTTATAACATGTCTTAAAATTCAGAATGCCCTTACCTGTGAAGAGCAGAAAACAAGTTTATATATATAAGTTCTGGCAAACATATAGTCCCATGAAGAAGGAACAATGTAATAGTTTGAATCGAATAAAGAAACTTGCAGATTATTAAAATTCAAAAATCACCACTAATTCAGTGTGTCCCACATAAATTTCTTAATATATTGTATATTTATGGTTAACAGTTATAAAGTAGAGCCTGATTAAAACTAAGTGTTATTAAACTAGAATAAATTACTGTGTATTCTTCAGGGACTTGACTGTGTTCCTTCTGTAAGAGCCCCTTTTTTCACAGAAATGTTCCCAATGGACTTTAGGCATCTTGACTGGAATTAGAATGCCTGTCTCTGCATCAGAGAGCTACAATAGAATTGCTTTTCAGAAAACATATGCTGTTTTAAGAGTGTAAATTATAGAGACCTTGGAACATTTTTACAAATCTCAGAAGAATTAGGCAGCAGAAAAGTGACAGAGCTCTTACTATAGGCATATATCCAGAGATGGTCTTGGATTGTGGGGGTGCGGGGTAGAGGAAGATTGTTTGTTTGAGGGTTTTTTTGTGTTCTACCACAAAAACTAACCTTGTAATCTTTTTCTCATGGCTCCTGTTATTGACTTCATTAATTGGGTTTTCTAATCAGAAACAGAGAACCAAAAGTCAAGTGCAATCAGGGATTTTTAGCAAGAAGTGATTTAGATAAGAACGTAAAGATGAAAACCAAAAGCTATATCAAAATACACACCCTTTAAACTCAAAAAATATGGATTGTCTCAGAAAGGTAGTTGTTTTCTTCCTCTTCCACCCATGTAACTAAATAATTGGTTGAGTTATTCCGATTCCTCCCTACTCCTCAGAATGGAATATATTCTGCTCTCAATTACACTTCACCAGACTTTCTCTGGATGTAAAGTGGTGTAAACACAAGAATTGCATGTTGTATGTCTGTGGTCTTCAATCAAACATTCATCAAAAAGGGAAAATGCATGGTTTAGGGCAAAGAGATAAAGCCTTATACATCCAGGACATTAGAACCCAATCCATACTAGTGATCAAAAGCTGATACTATCTGAGAGCATTTTGCTGGGTTATGTGAGATCAATTCATGTTCTCTTTCTGTAGGGACGCAGAGCTCCCGAATCGCCAGCCCACGGGTGCGGCACACTGTGCCCATGGCTACAAGGCAGGAGTGGCCTTCACCCCAGCGTTTGTGATTAGGAAACTTATTGGCTGACTTGATCATCACCCTCGCAGCTTGCTTTCACGTGCACAAGATATGGGTTTGTTATCTCATGTTGTTGTACACTGTACACTCCTCCTATGCGCAAGAATTTAACCACTTAGAAGTGTTGTAAGCAGGGAAGTAGAAAGAATAAAAACCCCAGGAAAAATTCCCTGGAGAGCTTTTTGGCTTTTTCGGCTACCACGACCTGGCTTTCTGTCTCCTTCCTTTTTCGTCGCCACATCTGGTGACCCCGACGTGATAACCCCCTGCTCACCGGCTGGATACACCGAGTGCACCCCCGCGGCCGTTTGCCGCCCCTGATTCGTGAGTATGGGGGGGGGACTTTCCAGTGCCCAGAAGGAGCACGCAAGAGAGTTACAAAAGATTATACGGCAACGATCATGTGTCGTTGTCCCGGTCGCTCATATTGAGGACCTTCTAAGGGAGATAGGTCGCCAGTGCCCCTGGTATCCGGACTGCGGGTCGTTACGGCTTCTTGATTGGATACGGGTTGGGACCACCTTGTATAGTGAACCCCGTGCCCCGGTCCAGCACCTGCTGCTCTGGCAGCGTTGCAAGGAGGCGCTGGAGGGGGTCGGCCCCGACGGTCCCAAGCCGGTTTCCCTTTTGCCCCCAGGTGATGGGCCACTCCCCTCCTACCCGCAGCTGACCCTCCCTGCGCCGCCGCCCGCGGCGGTGCCCCCCTGCCCACCGGTCGGGCGGGAGGGCGCTGTCGCCGCGGCGGTGCGGCGAGCGCGCGAGGCCGGTCTCTTGACCAACAAGGAATCCAGCTGTGGGTTCGAGGCGTTTCCCGTCTCTTGGTGGGATGATGGAAATGGGGGGCAGATCGTGGACTGGGAGGCTCTCCCCTACTCGGTTCTGCGCGAGCTCCGCAAGGCGGTTCGTGAGACCGGGGTGCGGTCCACTTTCACCCTGGGGATCTTGGAAGGTGTGTCAAACGGTTATTTCTTGCTCCCCTAAGATTGGAAAGACATGTGTCGCATGGTGCTGTCTCCCGCGCAATATGTTGTGTGGGATAGCGAGTATCAGCGAGAGGCGCTTGCGACGGCAGCACAGGGTGGGGGGGCCTATCTCGCTGAGCAGTTATATGGCGCGGGGCAGTTTTCGGGCATCCCCCAGCAGGCGGAGGACACGCCCCGGGCAGCTTATCCCTGGTGGTCTAGTGGTTAGGATTCGGCGCTCTTACCGCCGCGCCCATATCCGGCCTATCATTCTCCCCGTCCACCTTAATCTGTGGGGCCGTGATTTATTAACACAGTTCACTGCCACCATCCATATTGATGATTAGGCGTACGGCCCTCCCCCTCCGTTGGCTCACTGACGAGCCCGTATGGGTTGCGCAGTGGCCGCTTCCTCTGGAAAAGCTGGAGGCCCTCCAGCACTTGGTCAGTGACCAGCTACGGGCAGGGCATTTGGAGGAGTCCACTAGCCCCTTTAATACCCCCGTGTTTGTAATTAAAAAGAAATCTGGCAAGTGGCGCCTCCTGCAGGATCTTCGCGCCATTAACAAAATTATACAGCCTATGGGTCCCCTGCAGTGTGGTACCCCCAATCCCAACCTTATCCCCTGTGATTACCGATTATTTGTAATAGATTTAAAAGATTGTTTTTTTACCATCCCCCTACACCCTGAGGACCGGGCGTGTTTTGCCTTTACTGTTCCGGTCTTAAATTATTCCCAGCCCACTCCACGCTATCAGTGGAATGTGCTCCCTCAGGGCATGTTGAACAGCCCCACCTTGTGTCAATATTTTGTTGCACAAGCCTTACGGCTGTTTCGCACAGCACACCCAGATGCTTTAATTTATCACTATATGGATGACATTCTGGTGGCTCACCCCATACTTCCTGATAACTGGCTGGACGAACTGCGCCACCAGCTTGCAACGTTTGGTTTAGTTATTGCGCCGGACAAGGTCCAGCGTCAGCCGCCCTTTTTGTATCTCGGTCACCGTATGCTCCAGTCATATGCCCACCCAGTTTGTCCTGAGCTGGTGTTGCCCGACCCTCTTACGTTCGTACAGCTCCAACAGTTATTAGGGTCCCTTAATTGGATTCGCCCTTTTTGCCCTCTGACTACCTCAATGCTATCCCCTCTTTTTTCTGGCCTTCGGCAGGGCCGCCTCCCCGGGGATATCATTTCCGTTTCCCAGGAACAGCGCCAGGCGGTCGCCCTCATTAACCGGACCCTGGCCCAAGTGTGGGTCGACCGCCGAGATAGGGAAGAGCCCCTTTTTGCCATTTTGCTTCCCACACTTTCACAACCGACAGCTGTCCTCGCCCAGGAGGGGGCGGCAGCGCGTCTTCGTCTAATTGAATGGATTTATTTGACCCACTCCCCTCCGCATACTATTCAGACACTCCCTCAACAGGCCGCAGAGCTGATTTTTAAAGTGCGGGAACGGTCCCGCACCCTCTTGGGTTGCGATCCCGCTGCCATTATTGTCCCCATCCCGGCTAAAGACTGGGAACGCGCTGTCTCTTGCAGTGCCACCCTCCAGTTATCTCTTGCCGATTATGTCGGGGAAATTAAATATCACATTCCCCCTGACCCCCGTCTCTCGCTCTTGCAACAACGTTGCCTCAACCTCCGATCGTCTTTGTCCACCGTCCCCATTGAGGATGCACTTACCCTCTTTACGGACGGCGGCCCAACGCGAGGTGCGGTCAGCTGGCAGGAGCAGGGCACTTGGCAAGTCCGCTTTACCCTACCTCAGCGTTCTCCCCAGCGTGCAGAGCTGGCCGCTGTCATCCTGGCCTGCCGATGCTTCCAGGATGACCCTTTTAATCTTATTACTGATAGTCTTTATGTTACTAATGTTCTTAAGTCTCTTCCAGGTTCCTATGTGTCGCCCTCCCGTGATGACAATCTGTTGGCCCTTTTTCTCACCCTGCAATAGCTCCTTTCCTTCCGCTCTAGCCCGCTGTTTGTGGCACATATTCGCAGTCGCACCACACTACCGGGCCTATTGACAGAGGGTAACGCGGTGGCCGACCAGGCGGTCAAATCGGTGGCCTCGATTTTTTCCTCCCCAATCGAAAGCCACGCCTTCTTCCATCAGTCCGCCAAGGCCCTTGCCAAGCAGTTCACTCTCCCATTGCATCAGGCACAGGCCATTGTTCGCCAGTGTGACCTTTGCGCTTCTCTCTCCAATAGCCCGGAGGTGGGGGTTAACCCTTGCGGCACTTCGGCCAATCAGCTTTGGCAAATGGATGTTACACACTTTCCTCCTTTTGCCCCCTGGCAGTATCTTCACGTGTGTGTAGATACCTTTTCCCATTATGTGTGGGTCACCCCCCAGAAGGGTGAGGCCTCTCGTCATGTTATTAATCACATGATTCGCGCCATGGCAATCATGGGTCACCCGTCCCATCTTAAGACTGACAACGGCCCCGCCTACTGTAGCTCAGCCTTTGCCTCCTTCTGTACCACGTGGGACGTTGTCCACACGTTTGGTATCCCGTATAACCCCACAGGCCAGGCCATTGTGGAACGGGCCAACTGTACGCTCAAACAGGCCCTGGCCTGCCAAAAACAAAAAGGGGGGATTCCAGTAGGCCTTCCTCCCCGCCAGGAATGGCTGGCTGCAGTGCTTTTTACCCTGAATCATTTGAATTTGACTGACAATTACTCTGCGGCAGAACGTCATTTCCGCAGCCACCAGATTTTGCCCCGCCCCCTTGTCAAATATTGCAAGGCCCCGGATCCTCAGTGGCATGGCCCAGCGCCCCTTATAACATGGGGACGGGGGCATGCTGCTGTTTCTCTTCCTACAGGTCCGTTGTGGGTCCCGGCGCGTAATGTCCGCCCGTGGCACGGCGATGGCCTGGCACCAGGGACTGTCGAACCCCATTCCACGGTTCAACCTACATCTACAGGATCCCGAGCGTCCTCGCCAGCGCCCCCCACGGAAGCCCCCGCAGCGCATGACCTGGGGACAGGTTAAAGCCCTCTCATTGCAGGCCGAGCAGTTGCGAGCGCAGCAGCAGCTGGAACCTACCGCGGAAAATTACTTTGTGACATTGTTGGCTTGCCTTAATGCTAACTCACTCCTTATTTTGTGTGTATTGGGAGGTTTTTTGTTGCCCCTGGCGGCCAAGGCGAATCCCAGATGGAACAGCGGCTGCAGCAACATCTGGGGTGTGAGATTATAAAGGAAATGTGTTGTTTTAATTTTATTGATAATGGTAACCGCATATAATAGCAGATTGATATGCTGAAGTGTTATGCTCAAGCCATCCGCCAGGACGTTTCCCCTCCTTGGTGGGATTACATCTGGTCATGGCTACCCTCAGGGTGGATAAAAATCCTTTTACAGTATGGGGTCTTGGTCTTGGTCCTTGGCGTTTCACTTTGCTGCTTTGTTCAGTGTATACCCAGTCTGGTGGCATTGTGCATGCAACCCTGCGAGGGTGCTCCGTCTAAACACCGCATATAAAATAGAAAAGGGGGGGATGTAGGGACGCAGAGCTCCCGAATCGCCAGCCCACGGGTGCGGCACACTGTGCCCATGGCTACGAGGCAGGAGTGGCCTTCACCCCAGCGTTTGTGATTAGGAAACTTATTGGCTGACTTGATCATCACCCTCACAGCTTGCTTTCACGTGCACAAGATATGGGTTTGTTATCTCATGTTGTTGTACACTGTACACTCCTCCTATGCGCAAGAATTTAACCACTTAGAAGTGTTGTAAGCAGGGAAGTAGAAAGAATAAAAACCCCAGGAAAAATTCCCTGGAGAGCTTTTTGGCTTTTTCGGCTACCACGACCTGGCTTTCTGTCTCCTTCCTTTTTCGTCGCCACACTTTCTAGTGCCCAAAGTACAAATGCTACCTCAGAAAAAAAAAACCTACCACCAAAATTGGCATTAATTAGCACTTTTGTGGACAGTCTCACAAACAGACTATACTAGAACTGGTCCTGTCTAGGTCAGTATGGAAGCACATTGGCAATGCAATGTGAGGAAGCTAGCTCTGATGTTACATACTCATGCTGCCCATGTTCTGTCAATAACTAGGTAAGTCTTCACTCTCCAGGACTGTCAACGTAGTACTTTTTTCCATCTGTAAGTTCATTATTGAAATGTATTATATTCCAAAATACCAGATTGACTACAGATTTCACATGTAGGAGGATGTGCATTTCCCACACATATCATAAGTAATGTGGCCACCTTAAACACATATAGATAAAATCACACCACATCATCATGTATTATTTATGTTTATGTGTTTTCTAAAGAAGCTATTGCAAGAGATAAGAGACCGAGAATATATAGTTGAATTTGGTGTCTACTAATACAAAGTCAATTTTAAAAACAAAATCAGGGGAAAAAGTGAGCACTTTTTTCTTCCATAACTTAATCAGTAATAAATGATTCTCTGGGGACAGACACTGTTAGGAAGAAAAGACTTTATGTCCAGGGGATATTATCAAAATTATACACCATTCTTTAAGGATTATGTTAATTCTAATTATTAAAAGTTCTGCAGAGAATGATTCTTCTGAAAATTCTTCTAAAGGAACATCCCCTTCAAAAAAGACATGAGCAGCTACAAGGTAGAAAGTTACAGATCATGGAATGTCCACTAGTGATATGTATCAGAGTAGCAGCCGTGTTAGTCTGTATCCGCAAAAAGAACAGGAGTACTTGTGGCACCTTAGAGACTAACAAATTTATTAGAGCATAAGCTTTCGTGGGCTACAACCCACTTCTTCGGATGCATATGATATGTATGATATGTAGCATCTTCAAAAGAAGACCTTTCCCCATCTTGGGCATCTCTGAAAGGGATATCCCTAAACAATGTGAAATTGTTTGAACTGGAGTCACCTCAAGCACTATGAGATAATGGGAAAAGGCCAATCTCAGCTACATTGAAGAATATCTCCACTACCATTAGGAACTTTTAGAAATGCTGCTAAGTATACATTAATAACAAAAATTTGAGGGATGTTGATAAGATTTCCCCTTTCCGCCCCAAACTTTCTGAATTAATGATAGAGTTGGGTTTTGTCCAGTTCAATACTGAATTGCATCTGCTTGAGTTGCCAGAGTGACTGGTTGGAATTGTACTCTCAGTTTCTCATGCCCCCATTCTCCTCTATGACCATGCCACTTAGTCAGATTGTAGCTCCCATGAAGTCCCATGATGCTCCATGGTGGTTCAACTAGAGAGGAGATCACAGGGCATCATGTAGTCCAGCAGGGGAGCTAGGCCTTTAGGGGAAAGTTATGGGCATGAAAGACCCAGAACTACAACTCCCTTGAAGTAGTGCATTGGCTCAGGCAGATGCAGAGATGAATGTTTACCTGAAATGAAATGTTTTAATTTGTGTCCATGTCACAGGGCTCTTCACTTTCAGAGGGGGGATGGGGAGGAGCCCCCACATACCCACTGCAGGGTCGATACACCCCATCACACAGTCATTGAAACTCTCAGCTGGATCAGACTACCACAGTCAGAGACTTCAGCCCTCCGGGTGGGGCAGCACAAATGAACAGTATATAGCTGGGTCTCTGGCAGTAATGCCCACCTGCCAGTGCAGGGTAGAAGGTTGGGGAACCCAGGTCCATCTTACTCCACCGGGTTCTAACCCAGGGCCCTGTGGAGACAGCAACCTCCCTGTTCAGGGTTCAAGAATAAATTCCCCATACATTCCCTGGGTCACTTGGTATCCTTAAGTCCACTTCGGGCCTGTCCCCTCTAGCCAGTGGCATGGCATCTCCATCGGTATCCACAGCTGGTGGGTTGTCCCTAGCATATTCAGGAATATGCACCTCATCAGTTTGGAGGGCTGACCATCCTTCAGTAGAAGTCAGCAGCACACATCCACCCTCCTCCTCAGACAGCCCAGAGTGAGTTGACCAGCTTCCTTTTATCTGCTCCCTCAACATGGAGCATGTACAGCAGAGGTGAGGGGGCCCTGGCCTCTTGGGCCCAAAGTGACTGGTTAAGCACCACTTGCCCAGTGTGGAGTTGATACACCCCCATCACAGTCACCAAAATCTAAATGCTTTGTTTTGATTTTTCTCAATGGAAAATTCCAGTGAAATAGATTTTAGTCTGGACGAAAATTTAAATTTTCCCATTTTCTGATGGGAAAATATGTCATTCATAATTTTTCAACCAGCCCTAGCTATGAATCACTTAAACCCCGCTCCCCTGCAAAATTCATGTAGAATCAGCTCCCCTACTAGGCAGTAAATAAAAGCAAGAGATGAAAAAAGCTTGCCAACTGTGGGGCTTTGGGGAAGTCATATGGCTTGCAGCTGAGTCTTATTAAACTGTAAGCCAGAGTTCAATTCCCAGCACTCCCATAGGTGCTGCTCACATGTGAATTTATGACTATCAAAATGACAACTCTGTAGAGTACTTAAAGAGTAAATTGTATGTCCTGGCAATTCTTCCAGTTTTCAATTTAGTAGCTTTATGTCCCAGGACAAAGCAATCAGACCATCCAGACACTGCAGCATGACAGATGACAGAGGTGGATTGTTTTATGCACTGCATGAGCAATGCATCTGATATTAAAAACACAGAAAGATTAGAAAAAAAGAATAGAGAACAAATTAATATTCAATGCACATTTTCTTTTCTTTTTAATCAGCTCTCTCTTTTCACCATTAATATGTGTACAGGGTCTATTTAACTTAACTGCTCAATAGAAATTAAGAGAAAAATAAAAGAATAATAGTTTCCCCAAATACAGCAAGGTAGTGATTATTGTTAGAGCAAAATGAGATCTCAAGAGTAGAAATATTTATATGTTATTTTTCCCAAACAGAAAATTTTGTTATAAAATTGCTAAGGTCAAGAGTGTTTCAGTGGGGCTACAAAAACATTACAGCGTCTTCTTTTGGCTACAGACCCTGTCTAGGTCCTTCATGGCTGATGCTGCTAAACCAATTCTTTTCTACTTTGGAAGTGAATTAAGATAACCTAAATTAAGGCCATTTTAATTCTGAATTAGGATATTGACACGGGTTTAATGAGATTTAACCAATCTACTTTCAATTCACAGCTTTAGTTAATTCAGATTAATTTTCCTGGATGTCTCTGTGTAGACAAGCCCTAAATCAATATTATTGTAAATCAATTCATATTTACCCATGTCTTTACTGTTTTTTTAAAATAATTTGATCATTCATGTATACTAAGAAACTGTTTAAACTTCTATTTACAGGGAAAAAGTCTAATATTTTTCCATCAAAACTTGTACGGATAAATATTTATAACAATAAAAAGTATTATCTTTCCACAATTTTGTGATATATTTTCCTCTTCTCATAATAATATATGGAGATATCCTATCTCCTAGACGGGACCTTGAAAGGTCATCGAGTCCAGCCCCCTGCCTTCACTAGCAGGACTAAGTACTGATTTTGCCCCAGCTCCCTAAGTGGCCCTCTCAAGGATTGAATTCACAACCCTGGGTTTAGCAGGCCAATGCTCAAACCACTGAGCTATCCCTTCTCTTCGCCTCTTCTTCTTCATTTTTCTTCTTGTTTGAGTTAGTTTTTTCAATCCACCCATTTTTTCCAGGCATCAAAGGATGTTGGTGACACTGGAGCCTGAATTGGTCTACTGCCATCTGTATATAGTGTCATTGCATACTGCTGACACTGGAATCCATATATATATGCAGAGATCCTTGGCTATTGTAAAATGGTGTATGCTGATTTACACCAGCTGCAGAGTTGGATACTGAACAGACTGGTGAGAATATTGAACCTTGTGGGATTTCACATTTGGGGAGACTTAGGTGCCGATCTAATGTCCACCTGAGTCAGCACCTGCTCCAGTTATCAGTAAAATCTGGTAGCTACACTGCTTCCTCACCTTGATCCTTAATCCTGGCCATGACCATGGATTGGAATGATGCAAGGTGCCTGTACCACTTCGGAGGGTGGAAGAAGAATACATATATAGCTTGTCATGTCCCGCCTCTCCTCCCCATCCCCCGCCAATTGATTGGGTGTGTATATACCAGTTGATATATTTTTCCCCCAGAGATGCTTGTGTTTAAAATGACCCAGTTCAAAGTCCTGGGATTCCCTACAGCACCACACAATGAGTGACAGAGTAACCAAAGTGCACATTCCAAACTGAATCTAGCAATTTCTGCATGGCAGGCACAATAATCCAACATTTTCTTTAAGGAAGGGTCGCAGGTTTTGATTAAACAAAATGAGGGGAGCAAATACCCATATTTGTCTTTCTGATCCACCTTAGAAGTTGAAAAAACATGGTTAGTGGGCATATTTTACTTTAAATGTGAATTCAGCTGTATGTTTAAATATCATAAGGCTAGACAGCACATTTAAGTACAACCCTAAGGCCTGGTCCACACTACCCCCCCACTTCGGACTAAGGTACGCAAATTCAGCTACGTTAATAACGTAGCTGAATTCGAAGTACCTTAGTCCGAACTTACCGCGGGTCCAGACGCTGCAGGCAGGCTCCCCCGTCGATGCCGCGTACTCCTCTCGCTGAGCTGGAGTACCGGCGTCGACGGCGAGCACTTCCGGGATCGATCCCAGAACACCGATTGCCTGCCGTCGGACCTGGAGGTAAGTGTAGACGTACCCTGAGAGTGTGACAGACACACCTGACTGTCACAATTCCTCATGTGTTTTATCCTTGTTCCTGGAGTGTAGTAATTTATTGAGGGCCTATACGAGCAGTAAGTTACCGCTCTGTGCAAGCTCAAATACTCTTGCCAATGAATAGGAGGGAAGGAGCCAATGTTCCACCAATTCCCTATACACCCAGGGCTGGCGCAACCCATTAGGCGACCTAGGCGGTCACCTAGGACACTACAATTTGGGGAGCAGCGACCGCGGCGGTATTTTGGCGGCAGGACCTTCCGCTGCCTTTGTGCGGGGCGGCATTTCGGGGTGGGACCTTCCACCGCCTAGGGCGGCAGAAAAGCTGGTGGCGCTCCTGTATCCACCTGCTTCAGGTACGGAGTAAGCAGCTAAGTAGCCCTAATTCAAGGTTTGGTTACTCTTTGTGTTATGGGATAGGTGAAGGTTTTTACTCCCTCTGATTCTTCTGCAAGGGACAACAGTCCAAGTTACAATCTAGCCTGTAGTAAATTTGGCATAAAAATGGAAGAAGAAAGGAATCGTACCCAATTCTTCCCACCCACCTACTTTCAAAACATTGCAGATAAACTTTATGGTTCATTCACACTCATAGATGAGAATAATAACTTAAGAGTAGATGTGCCATTTCTTTTACACATTTTCATAACAAGCCAGATGATACATTTAGCTTCTACTCATGCGTTGCAATGATGAATTAGGACAAGACACAGATTGGCTTATAAACAGTTAATCGCTAAGGGACTGGCTGTGTCTCGGCTTTTCTTCTGCAATATTTCTAAGGCTGTACCCATTAAATGCAAATGAAGAAGGAAGAGATCTTGGCAGAACAGGAAAAGTGATGCACATTTGATGTTCTCATTGAATTTAAATATTATTTATGGCACATAGCCTGGTCCTTTCTCAGCTGATTCCAAGGCAGAAGTGCTATTTGGCCATTTACTGTTCCACCACATCATTTGCTAAGGAGAATTTTATAGCAGCTTTCCTGGTTTGTTGTACAGATAGCCAGAGACATCCACTGGCACTAGCCTCATGACGCTATCCTTGAGCCATTTTTGCATGTGTGATTTTTGGCACTGAGAAATATGCAGAAAGCTATAATGTCTCAAAAATAGATCAATGGGCACTCTAATGCTCAGGGAACACAGATTGAATCAAGCTATGCACTAATTGCTTTCTGAGATGTTATAACAAGTAAATGGTAATGATTAACTATTGAAGAAGGATATGTGGCTACAGCATTACTGCCACTTTATTGTTTTAGAGTGGGATTATTGACAGAGGTACAAGGGAGTCATATGACTTGTTAAAGGGCAGGCAGTAATTCAGGTCTCCTGGCCACCTGGTCCTTTGCTCCTTCCAACAGACTTAGTGCCATTGCGCTCATGAATCAGTGTCAGTTTTTCCTCTGGGGCACTGAGTCATTCAAAGAAGAGAGAGAGGAAATGAAATCAGTTTAAAATAAATGTATCTTCATCCCAATTATACCAAAGCAGCAGCAGCGGGGCTACAGAAAGGGCACTTCACTGAATAGCTCAGCCACCAAAACGAAGGACTGAGGGACTCCTTTGAAAATGTCCTTAATTAAGGAACACACGAAGTTATGCAGCACTTCAGGGCTCAGAGCCACTACTGAATCTGTTATTGACAGAAACAGATCCTCAGCTGATGTCAAACCATGGTGGCTCCATTTGACCCTCAGTGAGTCTTCATAGAATTCTGCAGCTAAGAGAAGAAAACTGTACTATTTTGTCCATTTTTCTGTTTACTAAAAGCTCAGTTTTCCAGCAAGCATTTAAAAAAAAGATGCCTAATATTTTTTTCATTTCCCTGCTTCTCAATTGCCTGCAGAACATTTCTATAAACTAGAAATGTAGTGACATTTCCTAGCTGCCTTATTCTTTACAGGATTCTATTCTTGCAGCCAATGCATTGAGACTAATACACTGGAGAACACTGAGAAGATAATCTTCTGGCATCAGCCAAATCACGACAGCTGGAATCACTGATGGGAGATGCCTTTGAGAGCACAAGGTGAAAAGCATCTGTTTTTCTTCTCACATGATTCATAACCTCTTTACTTGTATCTTACAGGAATGTCTGGTACAGACAAGAATATCCAGCCTAAATGACCTAATACTTCATGACAGTGGATTCTGAGTGCAACAATCATTGTTTTTTGTAGAATTTTCCCTTT
Source organism: Terrapene triunguis (assembly GCF_002925995.2). NCBI lineage: Eukaryota > Metazoa > Chordata > Testudines > Emydidae > Terrapene > Terrapene triunguis. The sequence continues at coordinate 16,218,057 of NW_020665189.1, read as the reverse complement.
CCCATCTCTGTCTTTCTGATAGTGATGGGTTAGATCTGGGCTGAACACAGATTGTATGATCTCAGGGACAGAATATTTTCTGAGGGGGGTCTCATGCATTATGACTACATTCTGCTTTCCCTGGAAATACATGAGCAGATTTGAGCCCCCCATTTCTAATATCACAAAATGTGATAATTTCCCCTTTTCAGAAAAGCAGATTAGGGCCCTTGTGGGGGGAGGGATAGCTAAACCCAGGTTGTGAGTTCAATCCTTGAAGGGGCCACTTAGGGATCTGGGGCAAAAATCAGTACTTGGTCCTGCTAGTGAAGGCAGGGGGCTGGACTCAATGACCTTTCAGGGTCCCTTCCAATTCTATGACATAGGTATGTCTCCATATATTATGTGTTCTGCATCATTCCCAAACACATTTTGCCATAATCTATGCATGTTTATTGGAATTCACTTGACATTTCTCACAGTCAATCTTTTTCTTTGTTTTTGATACCAGAATATTAATTGATGTCTCTCTTTCTTATGCAGACTTTTCACAGTAAATGCCTGTAGCAGTTCTGGAATATAAAAAAACCAACCAGTTATGCTGTTACTTCTAGAATATACAATTTACAGTATTAGGCTGAGAGCTGCTGTGATTAATGGTAGAAATAAGAAACCATGTTATGATTTCATATATACAAAAAAGGAAATATTATTTTATTTATCATTAATACCTAGGCACTGCCATATTACTGCCTTTGGCTGTAATATGGTGATGTTAATGCCACATGCTGATATAAATGCCCCATATCAATTGATTTGAAAAATTGTGCTCCTAGAGATGACAGTGTGCATATTATACTTGAAAATGGTATATTGAAGCTTATCGGTCATATTGACAGCACAGTGACATCTTTATTGATGACAGAATATATACATATATATTGTACGGTTTTCCAATTAGGAATTCATCAAGACTTTTCTGACTTTTGCTATCTGATTCAGTGCAAGATGAAATATAAACGTTCTTTTTATTCCAGCTATATCTCTTAACTTTTCGTATTTTTTCACCTCCGCCTCTCCACTTTCTAATGGTTTATATTCTTTAAGTGAAAGAAAGTGCCTAGATATGTGTTGTAGCCCCTATTGAATCAAACTGTTACATTATCCTTTGCTGCATTGGGTGTTGAATTATTGTTTTCTGCCATGGTCCTTGATCCTCCTCTAATATTAACTCTCACTTGGGAAGATTGACTGAGTTTTCAACATACCCTGATGTTATTTCTCAGCTTGTTCTTCCCTAACATAGATTGCTTCTGCCTGAGACCAACTATGACAGATAGTCTGTGTGTTAGAAAGTAATCATCACAAGCCCATTAGCTGGAGCCATTCTGTCTTTCGTCCCAAAGCAAGTTTATGCTGCAGTGGTGCCGTCCATCAAAGAGGGAGGAGGGAGACTCCCTCTGGAACCCCATCATTTCTGCTTGGTGCTCAGCCAGCAAAGGTCACTCTCATCATGACAATATGTTCACACTGTTTTCTCAACAGGCCTTCAAAGCCCTGGCTAGTTTAGGTACAGAAAGAAAAGTGTCAGAATCAGACTTGTAGTCTATGCATTAGCTTATGGGTTACACAATGAGCCCAAAGCTAGCTTACAAACATTAAGATAAGATATAAGGCAGAAATTCAAGAAGCCCACAGGCCTCAATCTGTGAGATAGTAGCTTAAATAGTTAACATAAGGATATGAGGCCTGTGAACTTTGGCAGGTGTAGTTTGGCAAATTGTTTAGTGTAACATAAATAAGTTAATTAGTAGTGACCCTAAGGGCTGGTCTACACTTACCCCCCAAATCGAAGTAAGGTACGCAAATTCAGCTAGGTGAATAACGTAGCTGAATTCGACATACCTTACTTCGACCTTACCGCGGTTCAGACGCGGTCCACACGCGGCGGTCAGGCTCCCCGTCGACTTCGTGGTACTCCTCTCGCTGAGCTGGAGTACCGCAGTCGACGGGGATCACTTCCTGGTTCGATTTATCGCGTCCAGACCAGACGCGATAAATCGAACTCGGAACTTCGATCTGCAGCCGTCGAACTACCGGGTAAGTGTAGACTAGCTCTAAGTCAGAAGATGGCAAAAGACATAATTTTGTAATAAAAGATTCTGTTAAAATTCTGCAGAATGATAACAGGTAACCGCAAAATTTAGCTGATGCCAGTTTGGAGTATTTTGGGATAGGGACATCAGCAGATGCTTAACCACACAATTGTTATAGTATCCAATTAGCATACATGCTAATAAATTCAATATAATTCATATACAAACCTATAGAATAAGGACACCCCAACATTATTAGAGTGAGGAAGTTAGCTTTGGGCAAAGGAGGCTGAACACGCTTATGAATATTCATTGAAGCAATCAAATAATAAGCCTGACCATGAGCAAGGCCAGCAAGATCTTGATCCTGGGAATCATTTGGCATGCCAGAAAGAGTATTGGATTCCTGTGGACTGCCATCTGTCTTACTACTTCTAAGTCTCCACAAGAATAGTTGTGAGAATGCATATGATATAACACCAGACATCAAATTATTATTGCATTATTCAAACTTTCTTGTCTGTATTGGAACATTTCTGTGTTTAGTAAAAAGAGCAAAAGATCTTTTCCAAGTGTGATGGTTGCAACCATGCACGTCAGGTTTCCCAGTTGAACAATAATCTTGATAATAGTGGGCCCAATCTCGGAACAAGAACCTACCAAATCTCAGAATGTTAAATTATTAATTGGTAATTCTTAAGTAATCAGTATCATTAATATACCATCACCAGGCTCCACAGCCAGATTTTCAAAAGCGTCCAGCAGAACAATAGGAGTTGCTGGATGCCAAGTGCTTTTTGGAATTTGGCCCCTAATCTCTCGGATGGAAACATGCAGAGTACCATTCCCACTGGGCCATATTGTAATGGAAGCAAGGGAGATCTGTTCTGTAATGCATCATTGTAGATCTTTGTAGGCAGAAACAGAAGAGAAATCCTCAAAATTTGGAACTCAGGCAGGTCCAAATTGAATTATGGTTATTTAAGCAACTTGTCCTTTTTTCATTTTTAAAGTAATTTTGTTTTAGCAATTTTAATTGGACACCAAGGAGAAATGAAGGACCTACTAATCTGAAATGTCATAATTATCATTGCCATATGCTCACAGGCATGTTTTCTTGAAGGGAAAATACTGACTTATGATAGGAGTAACTGTTATCTCTGAGCCTTTCCAGGCAATTGTTTCTATAGACACAAGAAGGAAAAGAGACTGCCCAAAATAGCACCTTGCCGCTACTGGCATTGTCTAGGCCCATTAGGCAGGGATTTCATTTCAGTGCATCACCAACAAACAACAATGCCTTGTCTTTGCAATTTGTCACCTTTTACTGTATATTATAATGAAGTCTCATCACTGCTATAGGCTAATGGCCAAGAACAAAATTCAGTCAGGACTGAAAAGATAAAGGAAAGGGGGAGTCACAAAGGAATAGGTAAATTGACCATTCACCTGTATGAAACTTGTTGTTTTATGCTATTTCCACCATTTATTTTGTTTTGGGAGTCCCTATCTACATATAACATTTCTGCCTGCTGGATGACAACAAGTCCAGGACTGTGAGGGAAATCATCAGGGCATTCCATAACTGGTTTCTAAAATGCAGCATCTCCCCCCCAGTTAACAAGGAAGAAGGGAATTGGGGACCTAGTGACCAGAGCCAAGGCACAGAGTGTGAAGAGCATACCTGGCTCAGCTCTGAGTGCCCTGAAATATCCTCTTTTATTTTGACACTACTGTCTGCAAGGCAAGAGTGAATGGGAAATGATTGCAAATGGAAAATTATTGCAGACATTACAGTTACCAATTAAAGACTTACATGTAGTAGATCTGGTCCTCAATTTCACTTAGTCAGTGCAAAGTAGCGCTAGAGTTACTTAACTGGACCTTTGATGATTCCTGCATTGGGAAATTCTCAGGTGACATAGCAACACCATAGTGGCTCCTATGCCACCCCCATTCTTGGACTCTAACACATATTGGGTAACAAAGGAAAGGGGGTGTGGCTTAGGATGGGGACCCCGGGCAGGTGACAGAAGATAGAGTAGCTTTGAAGCTTCTCTACCTTGTGATGGGGAACCAGGCTGGTATAAGCCAGCCTGAGGATTTAGAGAAACAATACATTTGCATCCCCCTCCACTCTCTGCAGTCTTACTATGGGTATGGACTGGATTAGATGTTTCTCTTTAGTTATTGCAATAATGCAAACTTTTAAGTGTCCATATATTTGTATGTGTTTGTACATGTGTATGCATGTACATATATATATTATATTATGTATCCACAGACATCATACTGTGAAAGGGCATATAAAGAGAAAAGGACATTGATTCTATTGTTAGCTCTTTCATTAACATATGAATAACAGTTTAACTGAAAGATGTTATCAATTTTATTTTTTCTTCCCCATACTCAAATAGTATGGCCTTTTCTTCCAGATTCAAACCTCACAATAGTGATTCATCCCTTCCAGATCTCACAGAGGTGATCCATGCCTTTAATCTCTAAACTGGATGGAATCTCCATCATTTGAAGTCTTTAAATCAAGACTGAATATGTTTCTAAAACATATGCTCTAGTTTAATAACAAGCTATTGGGCTTGATACAGGAATTAGTGGATGAAATTCTATGGTCTGTGTTATGCAGGAGGTCGGACTAGTTGATCCCAATAGTTCTTTCTAGCCTTAATATCTACAAATCTATGAAAATGGACCAATGTAACGTGCATTACTAGAATCTATCTTTGAAAACGCAGTTGTACCCTACCCCTCTTGCAGAAAACTAGAGCCTGTTCTCAAGGGCTGTGGTTCCTGAGTCAAGTGATGTCTATACTCTGCCACCTGTAGCACTTGATATCCAAAAAGTGTACATTAAGGTCTTGCTATATCAGTTATTAGCCTTAAGCAATATGAGACCAAGTGCCTTTATGCCAGTTACAATCAGTGGTAATTAAGTTGATTGCCCCTTGATATTACCTCAAGAAGACAGGAAGCATCTCCATCAAGCATCTATCTCTCTGGACTCTCTCTCTCTCTTAGAATATAAGAGGAAAACTTATTTTGGGGTTAATTCACTGGCATGGGACTCTGGAGAGCAATGTTCAATTCCTAGTTCTGCCAGAAGACTCCCTGTGTAACCTCCCTGTGCCTCAATTCCCCATGGGAGATGATAATACTTCCTTTCTCTCACCCTTTGTCTATTGTAAACTCTTCAGGGCAGGGACTGTTTCTTATACACTATTTATTCAATGCCTGGCATGATGGAGACCCAGTCTTGGGTGGGGCTTCTAGGCACTAGTATCATACAAATAATAAATAAGCATCAGTACATCTCTGGCATCCTTCCAGATGAGGCTGAGCTGTTTTCATGTTCTCTTTAGTTAATATTTGTTGGAAAGGTGCTTTTTTATATTGTATGTTGGGGGCGGATGGCACCAGGACAGGTTATATTATGATTTCATTTTTCTCCTACATTCACTCTGGTAATTAATGTGCTAGTTACCATTTTATTTATTATATGTGTAGGTTCTAATTATATTGCGTTAGGCACCCACAGGCATTTGTGCATGGGGTATTTTATAAATAAATTCAGCGTGTACTGTTATTATTGCTACCCCACAGGCTTTCTGGTTCCTGGAACATCAATCAAAGCTTGAACAACAAGGCATAATGTTGCTGAAATCTCCTCTGGTGCTGATGTCTATTGTCATTGAAGAATTGTTCAGCAAAAGACTGCTGAAGAAAAACGTTATTAAAGATGACAAAATTCAGTCTAATGAAACCAGTTGCTAAAATTATTAATAAAATAATAAAATAATAAAATAATAATAATAAGGCTCAATATTCCTTCTACATTTTCCTATTCTAGAATCATTATCTCACAGGAAAAGGCTGCTTTAAAACCCTATTCTCACTAACATAATTTGGGACATCTCTCTGTGTGATCAAAGGAGGAACTTGAATTGAATCCCTCAGTTTCTACGGGAGAGGAATCTTCACGAAGGATCCTCATCTGTGAAATTTCCTTGTATTTGTTAATCTTCCAACATGTTGTGAAGCCAATATTTTTTTTCTCAAACATTCGGAGAGGAGATCTGCTGTAGGGTAGGAGAGGCAAGGCCTGTATTGTTGTATAATGAATACATCTATGTTTATTATACCTGTAGCTCTGGAGAGGTTTAGTTTGAATATGAATCTATTTAAGTTCCAAAATGTAACAAACCTTTTCAGTCTCTAGCTTTCATGATATGTAACTACAGTGGGTAAGCAGTGAGGTAGTATGGGGCTAGATAATAGAAATTTGGGATGGATTCTGTCCCTGGCTTGCTTTTTGGGTGACCAAGGGCAAGCCCAAGATTTCAGTGGCATTTAAGAGCCTAAATACAGGATCTGTGCTTTGCTTTCCCCATTCATAACAAGGGGATAAAGATATTTTCCTCCTTTGTAAAGCACTGTGGTGAGATCTACAAGATTACGTAGACACCTTAGCCTTGGTTCCTCAAAAATATTTAGGCACCTAACTCCCATGGATTTCAATGGAAGTAAGGGGCCTAAGTCCTGTTTTTAGTCACCATTTTGATCCACAAAACTCCCACTCGCTGCTTCCTTACCCTGAAGCATCTCAAGTTGCTTGTTGTCTATGTTTTTTGCAGTAACAGTTCGCTTGTGCGTATGTTTCTGCCTCTGAGCATGTGCACTGCTGCCTTCCTCTGTGTGCCCGAGCCTCTATCTCCCAACTATGCCCCAGAGCAATTCATGAGCCATGGGAAAAATCGGTGTTCAACCACTTAAGTCATGTGTGGGCCCCAATCCTGTTGGCGTGCTCAGAAGCCACCTAACTCTATACAAAAGAGAAAGGGCCCTCCCTTATAACCTTTAACCTAGTGGGTAAAGTACTCACCCAGGATGTGAGAGACACCCAATTCAAATCCCCCTTCTGCATGAAAAAGAGAAAGGATTTGACTAGGGATCTACTAGCTCACAGGTAAGTGCCCTAACCACTAAGCTATGGAATATTCTGCTTTCGGTTTTTCTCAAGCTGTCTTATTAAAGTTGTTCCACTTGAAATAAATAATTGAAAAATTAAACATTAATTTAATATTCAATCCAGAGAAAGAGTTAGAATGATTTATGGCCTAGTGGTTAGGGTACTCTCGGCTGATCCCAGTTCATATACCCAAACTAAGGCTTTGTGGGTCATACTATTGTTCCTGTGATTTTGTGGGTCTAGGCTTTTGAGAGCTGTGAATGAAAAATGCTATATGAGAGCTACATATTCATAGAATCATAGACTTTAAGGTCAGAAGGGACCATTATGATCGTCTAGTCTGACCTCCTGCACAACGCAGGCCACAGAATCTCACCCACCCACTCCTGTAATAAACCCCTAACCTATGTCTGAGCTATTGAAGTCCTCAAATCATGGTTTAAAGACTTCAAGGTGCAGAGAATCCCCCAACAAGTGATCCATGCCCCACGCTGCAGAGGAAGCTGAAAAACCCCCAGGGCCTCTGCCAATCTGCCCTGGAGGAAAATTCCTTCCCGACCCCAAATATGGCGATCAGCTAAACCCTGAGTATGAGTAACTCAGATCCCACCCCATATTATTTTTAAAACACGTAAACTGGCTATTTCTGCTAATGTGAGAAGCATCAAATAGTTCACAAAAGACCCACTTAAATTATCGTTATTTGGCTTCAGAGTTAATAAGCCAGGGAAATGAATAGGGACAGTTTACATCTCTTAGTTCCATTGTCTTAGGCTGCTAGTCTACAGCATTGCTGCAGTGTTACATTGTACGCAGAAGATTTACTTCCTAACTGTATGACTAGATATTAATGTTTATCTCATATGCAAGCTGAAATCCTGGTAAGCTACAATAAAGTTCAATGAGCCACATGTTGCTTGCGTGCTATAAGCTGCACGCTGGCAATATGGTATGACATAAGAATATGGTGGTGTCAAGGGCTAGAAGAGCTGGGGTTGATTTATAACCTTGAGTATATCTCAGTTAGTCATCTCCTGCCATTACTGTGGCCTTGAGCACTGGTGCACCACGGTCCCTCCTGCTCCCTGCCTGAAGCAGATATTAGTCTAGTCTCCTGTAGGCTGTAATACATTCATCTAATTTCAGTTGTTGGGTTTAGCATACAGGTGCTTGGTGGTGTTGGTGGCTTGGGATATGCAGGAGGTCAGACTAGATGATCTGGCGGTCCCTTCTGGCCTTATGCTCCATGACACTGGTGCTCCAGTCAGTCAGATTAAAAGGACAAAAGTTCCTTTATTGATTCTGCCTTTCCCCAGTGTAGGGGAAAAGGGCCAGAACAACAGCAACCAACCCACCCACATCCCCAGGACTGGCAATAGCTGGACTAGCTAAGTCCAAGACAGCCTCTATTAGCTAGCCCCCACCTGCTTCCTGAGTCCCTGCTATTGCTACTTGTACAGTTTTTTACAATTTCCTGTCACCTTAATGGGCTAGCCTGACACAGCTGCTGCAGTTACCAGTGGCCTTCGATAACAACAGCTGGTTCCCATGAGTGTGGACTTGAGCTATCCTCACACAAATCAATGAGCTAAACCCTGAAGGAAAATGCAGCTTCTTAAGGTAATCAACCACCCTGCCAAGTGCCAGAAAACAGAATATGTTAGAGAAGGACACTGAACAGCATGAAACATTTTTTTCTACTTCTTACTGCACTTCTTCTATCCCCTCTTCTCTACTTTCTGGGGGCTTAGTATCCTTTCATTTATTGCACCTCTATTTTTCCTCTACTCTTAATTTGTTCTTTGATTTTAATTAAGCTGTCTCCGCACAGAGAGGCTTCAACTCCAGTAAGTTTTGCCCAAACTCTAATTATGTCATAATTTAAAATTTAAAAGAAAACAAACTGTTTCATATTGGAAGCTTGTACTTGAGAGATGCTTGCAGTATGGAAAGATGCATATTTCACTGAAGAACTTATCTTCATTAGCAAATACTAGTGTATACAGAAAGCTGCCCATACAATATAACGTTGATCTCTCCTTTGTGTGGGGGGGGAGGAGGGAGGCAGGAAATAATCCTATTGGATTTTATTAATATATTGCAAGGTTTTTTCATGCTGTTTGAATACTAAAACTCTAATGTTTTTATATGTATAAATAATTCAGCAAATTTGAGTAGAAAAATCAGGGCTTAAAAATGCTTAACTTGAATGTAGGCAAGAAAAGAATGAATTCCTCATGGCTGTATGTTGTTGTATTGTGAAGGAAATAAAGTTGAATGAGTCAAACAAAGTGAGAGATGTCAAGAGTCAAGCTAGAAGCTTTCAAATGCCAGGATAAGGCATTGAGTGAATGATAATGCATGGAACTTTAAAAGGAGCATGATGTGCTTAGAATCTATAAGAAACAGTGTTGATGCAGGAGAGAATCACTCCTATGTATTTTTTCTTCATTTTTGCTGTTTCCTGATGCTTAATGTTAGAGATATGTGTCTTTCTTGAGACTGGGAGTGAACTAGAAATAACCAATTAAAACAAAGTTAAATTGAAAAGAAAATATAAAGCCTAGACATCAAAGAGACTAACTTGTATGTGCATTGCCTCTGAGCTAATATAATTGTTGGATGTTTGCAGATCATATTAGATCTTGGCCCTGGAGGAGCTGCAGTTATTGTTTCTTACACGCTGCCATTCATAGGAGAACAATTCTTTCATTGTTAGGATCCCATGGCCTGTTTATCTAAGGTGGGGGTGTTATCTCATTTTTTCCCATTCTTCCTTCTCTCTCATACACACACACACACACGCACACACACGCACACATGTAGACACACAGACCTATTTGGTATGCTTACAGCAACACTAAGGTTTGCCATGGCCAGATGTGGGAACTTGTATTTCTCTGCTGTTGCTATTGCTATTCACATCTAGTGAAATACTGAACCACCATCATTCTGTTTGTACCAATGAATCTTGACAGCTCTAATATAAGAAGCTTCTCCAAGGAAATTACTGCACATTTCTTTGCTCCTCTGTTGAAAGAGTGCATGATTTTATTTTGATATATTTTATGAGAACTCTTTGAAATCTAGTACTAATCTGGTAACAGGGATAAGTGGCAATAGAATAAAGTCTTAACCTTCACTCCTGATGACCTATTGCAGATTTGATTCTTGATTAGTCACAAGCAAAATTGATTTGATCTTTGCATTCTAGGCCTAAAAATACATTTGTGACATTTGCCCACATATGAAATGACTAAGGATTTTGGCAGGTTAATAGTCTAAATTTGAGGGGCCCAGGATGGGGATAGCAGAGAGGTACGAGTGAGCTGTGAAAGGAAGTTAGCTCAGTTACTGTTTGCTTTAGTCTCTTCTTTCAATGAGCACCAAATTCACACAACAAAATATTGGATAGTGACTTTTAGAGCATCCAATTCAGTTACATTTCCTCCTTAATGCCCTGCCTTCTGATTTTCTCCACACCAACTGCTTCCCCACCTATTTGCAATTGTGTAAAATGCCTGAGATAGCTTCATCATATCTTTACATGAAAGACTAATATTAGGAAAGTAAGCATTTTTAATTTGCAACTGTGATGCTTTGTGTATATCTTCAGAAAGTTAATCACATCTTCTAAATCATTTAATCTTCTTTCCTCCATCTATCCCTCTCTCTGTCTCCCTGCTGTGCTGCAAGTACTTTTCTGTTGTTTGTTCCCTTCTTTTCCTCTTCCCTTCACATTTTCCCATTGCTTGAACCTCTTATCTCCTTTGTATGCTTCCTATTCACTTGTTTTCTTTTCCCATGGATGTTCTGTTATGTTCACAGCACATATATGGAAAAAATAGGTACAAGATACATACCCTTGCTAGGAAGTTGCAATTTAGTACTACTTGATTTTGTAGAATTCAACACACAACCCCACCAAAACAGAGCGAAAACAGTTTTCTCCCTAAGGCAATGAGGCACAACTCACCCATCCCTTGCTTTACACTGTGTTACTTCTACACTTTTCACAGATAGGTTCTGCCTTAAGCAGCAATGTATAAGCATTTAATTGATAAAGCAGATGATGGCACCTTCAAGCATGCTTATCTTTACTGAAAGAATGCATAAAGATAAAGGACAATATTTGCATACCATACCTAGTCTTTACGGAAACCGAAGCTTCTAGCTAATGATACGAGCGGTTTCAAGATCAATTCATCAAACCAGACTACTTATAGATTAGCTGTTTATCTATTATGACTTCTCCCTTTTACATGACAATTACTCATGTCTCCTTTGTTTGATGCATGTTGCAAATTTCCAAGCACATGTTGCAATATCCAAACTTTCCCTAATAATGCAGTCAGTACGTCTTGCAGTTAGAACACTTGTTCTGATAACCAGAGTATTATGCTATTAAGGAACTAAACTCTCCACTCTCACTAAAGTAAAATTTCCACTCTTACACAATTTAACATTATTATTACAAAATATTCTTTAAGCTTGCTAAGGGTTTGGTTCACTGGACAATAGGGTTTTACTTAGCAATAGGCCCTTAGGGCCTAACAGTCAACAGCTGGCCTTTTCCAGAATGGCTCTGCTCTCATCTTTGTCACAGAGGCCCCTAGTCTGGAGACAACCTGAGGAACCCCCCTGTCCCTTAAAGTGATAGCTTATCATTCCAACAGAATCATTGATTCCCCCCCCCCCCACACACACACACACACATTCCTATGTCATTTGTGACTGGCAGAGCCAGTCTCACTGGTCACTTACGTATCTGAGGTCAGCCTCTGTTTCCACTGCTCCTCTGTAACCCTGAGTAGAGACACTAAGGGTGACCACTCCTCCTTGTTTCCAGATGCTTCCACAGACCTCCAGTAAAGGAAACTGGAAACAAGGAGGAAGAATCAGTACAATGTGACTAGTCAGTTCTCTATGGACAAGAATTTTGGAACGTGTTTTAAATATTCTTCACTCACATGTAATTTAAAAATATCCCACATGGCCTAGATGATGTTTGCTTGTCTGACCATTATATTCAGTAATGGACAGTAATTATAATGCTAACATATTATTTAAAATCTAATTTATATAGTATCATATATCTTTATGTGCTATACAATCACACTATCTGACCTAAAAAGCTTACAGATTGTAGACTTGCAGGCTTTCAAGTGTCTACCTTTTCTTTTAAGTGGAATCTTAACATTGTATTTCTATGCTTTACTGCAATGTTCATTTAAAATGTTTTCCAAAAAGGTTACCATTATATCGTCTCAGCTTTAATTCCTGATTAACGAAGTTTCTTCTTTCCTGGAACTATCATATAGTTTCATACAAGCTTGTGCTATCATTTTCTATTCTAATAAATCAGGAAGGTCACAATATAGAAACTTGTTATTTATATGGCAATCTAGTCAAGAAATACTGTGTTGGTTTAGTCCCTTTCCTCAGCTAAAGCTAACATAAAATTAAAATATAATTGGATGAGAGAGGGTATTTTATTATTTACATGACTATGAAACTATTTCTATAAAAACACTATCAAAGCTGATTATTCTCATTAGCTCACAACTTTTTTTCCAGGTAACTTGGTCAGACAGTTAAACAAAGTACTGAACATTATAAAAATGTATATTTATATGTCAGAGGGGTAGCCGTGTTAGTCTGAATCTGTAAAAAGCTACAGAGGGTCCTGTGGCCCCTTTAAGACTAACAGAAGTATTGGGAGCATAAGCTTTCGTGGGTAAGAACCTCACTTCTTCAGATGCAAGTAATGGAAATTTCCAGAGGCAGGTATAAATCAGTATGGAGATAACGAGGTTAGTTCAATCAGGGAGGGTGAGGTGCTCTGCTAGCAGTTGAGGTGTGAACACCAAGGGAGGAGAAACTGCTTCTGTAGTTGGATAGCCATTCACAGTCTTTGTTTAATCCTGATCTGATGGTGTCAAATTTGCAAATGAACTGGAGCTCAGCAGTTTCTCTTTGGAGTCTGGTCCTGAAGTTTTTTTGCTGTAAGATGGCTACCTTTACATCTGCTATTGTGTGGCCAGGGAGGTTGAAGTGTTCTCCTACAGGTTTTTGTATATTGCCATTCCTGATATCCGACTTGTGTCCATTTATCCTCAGTATGCAAGAGTGGGGGAGGGATAGCTCAGTGGTTTGAGCATTGGCCTGCTAAACCCAGGGTTGTGAGCTCAATCCTTGAGGGGGTCATCTGGGGCAAAATCAGTACTTGGTCCTGCTAGTGAAGGCAGGGGGCTGGGCTCGATGACCTTTCAAGGTCCCTTCCAGTTCTAGGAGATAGGATATCTCCAAAAAAAAAAAATTATAAAATTACAAAATTCATATTATTTTCAATAAAAGGTTTTCACTATGCAAATTAATTAATCAATACAGTATCTTTATTGGGTGGGGTACCACTGGTACCAATAACTTTCTTGTGTATTATTGTGAGACGATATTAGCCATAACACCAAGGGTAGGAAAGGGAACACCAAGGAGAATGTAAATATACACAAGGGATATTAAATAAAAGTCACTCTGGTCACAAGAGAAGGGTATATCTGTGGTGGAGCTTCCTTAGCACAAAAGCTGATTTGGCAGAAGCATATGAAATTGCCAGTGAAAGGCTTACAAATAGACAATCCACCAACTCTGTCTTTTTTTACAGTGTTTGCACTGAGCATGGGGACAATAGCGAAGGAAAACACTCAGGAGAAACCTCAGTTGCCAAAGGGGTATAGCCACATCCAGCACCAAAGCATGTTGTTCACCAATCCCAGTGTCATCTGAAATGTGCCCCAAGGTCAGAGAAAATGGTGTTGCAGGTGTCTGTGTTGGAGCTAGTAGATCTAGATCCTAAATTCTCTTGTATTCCGTAGAATACCAGAAGGCTCATGTAACCAAACACTGCCACGTGAATTGAAAATATTCACAACTGGAGCTGGTCAAAAAACAGGATGATACTTTGATGAACATTTTGTCAAAATTTCTCACAATAGACTGTTCACGAATGATCTATACATCAAGCAGAAATTTAAAACTATTTCAAATAATAAATTCAAGAATTTTTGCAATCTTTTTGCAAAAATAATAATTGAATAAAGTATTGAGTGTGAATTATTCACATAGCTATTATTTTTTTATTCTCAAATAAGACTGTAAAATGATAAGGCTCCTGGAGAGAATCTTCCAGAATATGTCATGAATATCTATTAAACCTATTAGTAATTGTGGGGGGGTCATATAGTTCCATTTATCCCAATGCACAATTAATTATTTTAAAGAAAAGAAATGAGTTTTAAAAGTGACTCAAACAGTGGGAAGCACTGAGAGAGCTTTCTGGAATGAGAACAAAAGACAAAGTGTTAAAAACTCTGTATTAATATATTATACTTAAATGGAACATCAGGCCAGTTATATGTTGTGACACAGTTAGTGGGAAATTATCAGAAATGAGAACTGTAACTCACTGAAGCACTGTGTGGTTGGATGCAAATCAGATTCACATTGCAGTGAGTGTGAGTGAATAGTGCAGTGTCATCAAAATGTTGTGCTCATTATTGATTGGGGAAGAGTTTCATATGTGAATTGGATATATAATACATGAAAGTGAGATGCAGTCAGTACTATGAAGTCGCTTGGCTTTGGAAATATGGAAACTTTTAGGACAGAGAATGACATATCAGATATGCTCGGAATTGTTTGATAATTAGGATTCAAGTTCTTTGTAGTTGTTTTTTGTGTGAGGTGGCCACTTGACTTGAGTAGCCTGTGAGGTGCTCAAAAGTATTTAGGTATCTAGCTCCTACTGATTTTAGTGGGAATTAGACACTGTTCTGATAACTGGTCCTAAAAATTTACTCCAACTGTGAGCTCAACTATTAGAAGTAAGTGACATTTCATAAATTTGTCACAGTAACCTGTATGTTGATGGAGAAAAATACCAATGGGAGACAAAATAACTGAATTAGTCCAAACAAAAAAATCATGGACAGTATAAAGATTATGCCTGGTAACAAGAGAAGTGAGGGACCAGAAATCAATGGAGTAAAACTTGTATGTCAGAAATTAAGCCTAATTGTGGATAAAATAATGAGAGGGTGGACTATTCTACCCATCATTCCCCTTTTGGGATCCTTGAAAGAAAAGACTTTGGGGGGGGAGTGGAAGGGGGAAGACAGCCTAATAGGTGCAAATATAACAATTGCTGGCTGAGAGGCAGGTGGACCAGAAGGAGCAATCTTTAACATCATGGCTGCCACTATCTGCTGAGATCCCATAATCCAAGAATACAAAGTTGGGCCTTTGTCATCCAGATCCTGAATGATGTCCTGACCAGACTGAGCCAGAGAGAGGAACCCCAATGATATCACTAGCTCCACTGGTTTGGCTAAATCCTGAACACACCTAGGGTGTGAGAGTTGGTTTTTTCCCATCTCCCATGCCTGTGTTTCTGCAACAGTGAGGTTGCAAGTGAAAGTCAACACCAGAGACAAAAGGCATTCTCAAAGACCTCAGGTTAGACAGGAAAGGAAATTTAAGGATCCTGCTGGTGATTAAGCACCCAAGCAGCTTGGCAGTGACATGACTTAGGCAGCTTTGCACATATCCACCAGCAGAAATGTAGGCACCATGTGGACCTTATCTGTGGAAACTTAGATGCCTAGGGAATTTAGGCACCTACAGGGCTAGGCAGCAGCTGAGTGGGGATCAGGATCTAAAGTTTGGACTTAGACATCTAAAATGGCAGTTGCCTAAATTCCTTTGTGGATCTAGACCTAAATCTTTTTGAAAGGGGACTTAGACTTGTCACTTAGCTACTTTTTTGAAAAAAAATGACCTTTACCTGAAAAGTTAGTGTGAACATTGTAAGGCAACTGAAAACACAGACATGGTTTAAATGAAAAAAGGCTTGTGATATCACATTAAATTATCAGCATCTCAGCTACGGAGCAAATAGCTTGCATAACTGAATTGATGTCTAGTACTAAACAGTTTATGGCTGTTTGTAATACTTAGTGGAAATAAAAGTATAGTCACCTAAAAAGATTAAATTTGCTTTAAAATATTTGTAGTTATACTTTGCTGATGATTTAAAATAGAAAATTAGAAAGTAGCTGTAAACCAGGAAGTCTAAGTCCTTGCGGTTATTATTAACGTATGATATATTTAAGTATGTGTGAGAAAGGACAACAATGATAATTATTACCATGTAAGTGAATATTGATTAAATGACACTTAAGTAATTAACATTCATTATTCAAAATATTTTATTTTCTAACTTTAAAGTAAGTGTTTGATTAAACTATCACATAGAAGCCATCTTAAACTTGATTGGCATGTAACGAGATCGTATTTAAAATGAGCCATTATTGATTAAAAAATAATAATAATAACAACAAAATCATCTTCCCAGAACAAGGAGTAAGATAAGATTGTCACTTTGTTTCAAAAATTTGTTTGCCATTGTGAATTGAAATAATTAGGTTTGATTATCAATTCTTGATAAAACTTTGACTATGCCATCTTATTGTGTTTGATTTTGTTCTTACTATCATATAACAATCTAAGTTTATTTTCTGTAATTTTTAGTAATTCTTTACAATTCATTTAATTTCAGCCAATAATAATCATGTCTTAAACAGAGCCTCAAAGAAGATTATAAAAGTATTAATTATTCCATATTCTCAGTCATGTTACACAGTGATAATCTTTGTACAAAATAGACCTTGTGAGGTATCTTTTGAAAACTATTAACTCAATCATATCATGGTCAACTGTATGTAGCAACATTATATGTAAAGTTCTGAATTCCCCCAGTGTGATGTTACTTGTTCTAAACCAGACAGCCCTTGCCTAGGCAAAAGTTGTTAAACAGGCCTATCCTAAACAAAAGAATGTGTGTTTACCTCAATTTACATCTAAGTCATAAACACAACTATAACGACAATGGGGCAGGGAGAGATTGAACAATTTGTATTTTAGCAAACACAAGTGGAGGGGGAGCATGGAGTCTACTTCACCACCAGACTCCATGTCTCCTTCCTCACTGCTTGAATAACCTTTACTTTGAGGGGTAACCTTCAGAAGAATCCATTTCAAAAGTTCACTGGACTGTAAAAGAAAAAGGCAGAAAACCTCAACTTAACTCTTTCACCTCAGAAGACGATGGAACCAGCACCTTTGGAACTCTGGGAGAGATCCTAATCAAGAAGGGTTTAGCCGCCATCTTACTGGAAGACTGTGGGTGATAAAAACTATCTTGAACAAAGCCCTGAACCAAACCTTGCTAGATTAAGACTTTCAGATGTGTGTTTGATTTCCTTGTAACCATTTCTAATTTTAATGCTTATGCTTGAACTCACTGAAAATCCTATTTTCTTTGATAATAGACTTGTTTTACTATTGATCTAAACCGAAAGTGCTGTGTTTGTACTAAAGTGAATGTCAGCTCCAGTTAATGTGGCAGGCTGGTGGGTTTTGTCTCCTTAAAGGAGCAAACAGATCTTATTATTCATCTGAATGTTGCAGGAGAGAGTTGGACATATCGGAGAACATGGGTCTAGGGAAGTTTGGTACTGGTAGTGTGTTGGGGTCAAGTGCTAACTTTAACCAAGTCTAGCAAAGACATAACTGTGTCTGAGATAATGGATGGCAAGCTATTGGATTGAAAGTGGTTGAATCAGAGCTGTACAATATACAGAACAGGAAGTGCATACTTGCTGTGTCTATGTCCCAAGCAGGGAGCCACAAGTAGCAGAAGCATTTTGGGGCACTCCGGGTTATGATACAAGTGGTGACACAACTCACTGGTCTAATTGCACCTCAGAATGTGACACCTTAATCATTCCCCCCGGTTTTGATTCCTGGAGGACCAGTGATAACCCTCGCTGCCCCTGACCTCCTGGAATTGTCTGCAATCCCTACCCCACAGTGATAAATAAACATTACACAGTATGGCCCCAAAAGATATTACATCTATTGTACGAACCCAAAACTATAAATGGCTATATACCAGTACAGGAAGCTTAACAGCAAAACAGCTGAGATGTGATGCCTGGCAACAAAAGGAGAACTAGACATAACTGACATTTCTGAAATATGGTTGGATGATTGTTGGAGGCTTCTTTCTCAGAAGCCCCAATCCCACTGCTGTTCCACCCTTGCCCTTATGATACATCTATAGACCTTTAATGGATGTCCAAGGATTTAATGAGGGTCCACTGATGCCAGCTCCCATCCTTACTATACACTTAAGGAGATGACCCATCAGGAAGTGAGGCTAATATTCAAACAAACAAACAATCTCTTTTTTATCCTGGCTAGTGAGAGGTGCGCACAGTCTCCAGCAGTTGAATAGAATATCTTTAAGAGGTACACTGTATTAATTCCTTATAAGCATGTGGTTAAAGGATTCTAGGTTCAGGACTTATATTGTGCAAGAAGTCAGACAGGTTAGAAAAAAAAGTAAAATGGAAGTGAATTATACAGGAGACACATTACTGCAACCTACCTAATGAGGCATATTATGATAGGGCAGAAAACTTAGTTGCAAAAGCATGAAGTAAAGACACTTATTCAAACCCACAAGCCCCATTTTCTCTGAAATCCCATGTAGACTTCTATTTTTCCAGAAAGTGAGACATCTGGAAACTAGGCAGAGGAAACACACAAATAGATTTTCTATTTAAACCCTCCTGACTTAAGGGTTAGTTGACCCTCCCTATAGCTGTCTTACAAGTGGGTTTTAAAATGACCTCTTCACTTTAACTTAACAGGTTCCTCTTCCTGAATGTAGTGTGCATTATATTCCAAGGAAGTTTCTCCAGGCCTGCTTGGAATTCTTCCCTGCAGGGAGTTTTGTTTGAGAACTGCAAAATTGGCTCTGGGATAATTAATAGTTCCCTTGTTCACATCATTTGAATTAAAGTAATTCTGATGAGATGCAATATGTTGAGCCATTATACCTTCACTATATCATTAACACTACCAAATCATGCTTATCTCTTTTTTGTTCCTTTTTCCCAGATTAAAGTTTCCAGTCTCACAAGAAGTAATGGAATTCAGATACTATAGTGATAATACATTAAACATGGAAACTAAGAAATATTGATCTATTGCACTGACTTTCAGATGTGTGGACTCATTCTCTAAATAAAGTATTCAAATAAGAAAAATACATTCCTTTACAATTAAAGTAACAAAAGCTGTGGCTTTAAAAAAATTTGTCTGGGAATTTCCTTCCTTTTTTATTTAATAAAGAAAAGTTCTTCCTAGGGAGCCTAATCTGATGTACCAGAAAGCAGCAAGCAGCCCAAGAAGTAAAAAATAGCTAGGACAGAAGATCCACTCATGCAATGCTTAGTAACCTGATTAGGCAGGAGCTCCAAATGCATCTTTGCTGTTGCATAGTTCATGAACTTGATCTGGCACAAAATATCAGCCTCTTGTCTTTCTTTTGAACCAGTGGAGTTCATAGTCTTATCATTAACATGTATTAGGGAACGTTTAGTGCCTGTTAGAAGGGTCTACAGGGGCCAGTTAGTGTACAACACATTGGTACCCATTATAAGTTACACCCAACTTGTGTGCATTACTGCACTGTGTAGATAAAGCCTTTGAAATACAACAGATTCACAAACCCTGATGACTCTCTCATGCTGTAGATTGTATAAGCAGCGTAGGCTTCCCCACACCAATTGCTTTTTCAGATAAGACCTGTTTGACATATTCATCATAAGCACCAACAGAAATAATCACACAATCATTAAGAATACTTCTTTAAAATTTCCATTGACTATAAGTTACTAAAATACTTTTGGAATTTCTTAATATTCCAAATACATTAGAAAAACTCTCCTATTTTTTCCACACATAAACAAAATAATCTCAGACTCTCAAAACAAATTCTCCTCTGCTTGGAGACACAATATTGAAACATTCAAACATGTAGGAACTGTTTAATATAATGGAAATCTAGTTGTAGTCTTAACTATGGAGTCACAGTGTGGCTCCATATTAACTGAAACCTTGAACAACTATTGAAATACTGTATACATAGTGCCTAGATGCTAAAGTGATGGAGCTTTATAAGCATGACAAACAGGCAGACAGACAGACAGACAACCATATCTACGGATTTGTAAAAGCAGCAACAACAACATTGTTGTTATACTTTTTTGTGACTCTTCATTTTACAATCACACTCAGTGCAGGAGCTGCCTGAATTTCGATAGCCTTGCTCAGAATAAAATCATATTTTAGTTTAAAAATAATTAAATTCACAGTGCATTTCTTTAGATTTTGTAGAACAAACTTAATAACAAAGATGAGTGCATGTCACGGCAGTTCAGTCTGCAGAATTTTAATTACAGCTCTGTCATTTTTAGAGCCTCAAATCTTGTTAAATACACTATTATTTTGGAAAAGCTTGATTGCATCAATCATGTTGCTATTCCTTTACATGTTGGAATGCATTTGTTAAAGGTGACTTCATTTATCTCCATTTTCTAGTTCATCAATATGTTCCAGAATTTTTTTTAATAACTGCAAATGTGTAACATCAAATCTTAAAATACTAATTAAAGAGGTGTTTTGTGCCAACAAAGAAATTAAAAAGCATCAACCTTCATATATAATTATCAAGCAAATGGGCAAAAATTTCCATTACATAGAAGAAATGGTTTAGCATCCTAATGTACTAATCATTTTGCCATATCAACTTTCTTTGACAACATAAATATTTATGATTCCATAACTATACAAGAAGTTTTCCAGATCAGTGTCTTTACAGACAGAAAAGTAAGTCCAACTTACTACAGAATTTCCCTAAATCTTCAAGAAAAGCATCTACAAGGGGGCAATACACAAACTAATGATAAATGGACATACAGAGAGACAGATACGTTTGTTACGTCTTCTTTGGGAATGGATATCACATTTGTACATATAGATGGACTAAATGTGGGAGTTTGCTTGAGTAAGGATATCTAATAATGGAGAAAGAACCTAATATTTTGACCCAATAATAGTACTTCCATGAATGATCTCATCATGTGACAACTGAAATCTCTGCTCCCACAAACGATTGCTTTCAAGGGCAGTAATCTTGGGACTAATGTCAGAGGAAGTTATGGTGGCTGAAGTTCTGAGCATTCACTGGGTGGCAAGTATCAGAGGGGTAGCCATGTTAGTCTGGATCTGTAAAAAGCAACAGAGGGTCCTGTGGCACCTTTAAGACTAACAGATGTATTGGAGCATAAGCTTTCGCATCTGACGAAGTGGGCATTCACCCACGAAAGCTTATGCTCCAATACATCTGTTAGTCTTAAAGGTGCCACAGGACCCTCTGTTGCTTTTCACTGGGTGTGATAGTTAAAAATTCTTCATACTAATTGGTTGAAAATATCTCCACCGTCAGAGTATAGTTAAAATGTAGGAAACAAGGGCAAGGCTGAGACTATGCTATAATGACTAGGAACTCTACCAATTTCAACAGTTTAAAAAAGGAGAATGATTTCTGGCCAAATTTTCAAATGAGCTCCAATTCCATAAATGAAGTGACCAGAATGAGAGCTGCTGGGTGCTGAGCACTTCTGAAAATCTACCCACTTTTTTATATGCCAAAATGGGAGCTGAGCTCTTTTGAAAATTTGGCCCTTAATCGACCAAATATCAGGTTTGAAGTGGCACAGGTTCAAATGCAGGCAGGTTTATCTAAGCCTCTTGGATTTCTTATGCAGGAAAATTGGGTACCATGAAATCAGTGGGATTACACACAGTAATGAAGTTAAGCATGTGCATAAGTGTTTGCAGGATCAGGACCTTTGTGTGCAATTCAGCTCCATTGAGGTCAACCAAAATCTTTTCATTGACTGCACTGGGGATGGATCAGGCTTTTGTACTGGAATCTGTTCCTGGGCACTGGCTCTTTTCAGATGTGAACAAGCTTATTTTTTGCTTTAAAATGGTTTAGTCTCACTTACAAAACTAAATATTTCCACTTGAAAATATGTCCTTTCCAGATGGAAAATGAGAACACTTGCAGTCAAAATAGTTCAAGGTTTTATTTTAAGAAAAAAATACAACATTTTGGAAGATGTCCATGAACACTGAACATTTTTTGTATTGGTAGCAACACTGGAAAAATCTCAAATTTGAGGATTTCCCCTTTTGTTGCAAATATTTTAAAGACCTCTGGATTTCACAATGTAACTGTGAAATTGCTGAGTGTCACTCGTGTGTGTTTCACTTGAGAAGGACAAGATGAGTGATCCCTGGGGGAAAATAAACCTGCCCTGATTCTGAGGCAAGAATACATTATTCATATGTATAAAGTCTAGTTTTTTTTCTTGGCATTTCATTTTCACATCGCACGGTATTTCCAGGCAATTTACTACACTTCTTATACAATACCCTCCCTGCTTTTCTCCATGCTGAAGTGACTACTCTTACAGCATATGTAACAGTCAGGGTTCAAAAAGAAGAAGAAGAAGGAAAATCACTAGATCAGAAAAAGAGAAATAAATTGGAAAAAATATAAAGCATGAATACTATGTGTGGTCATTAAAATATTTTTAAAGAGGATATGCAAATTATCGCTTATCCATAATTCAGTAACGAGGACCCTAAAGTTGTGAGTCATTACTATCTCAGAGTTGCCCAGGCATCAAGACCCTTTAGAAAATCTAAAACACAGGGCTAGGAGAATAAAAATCCAAGGTCTAACAGACAGATTTCTCAATAAGCTGAGTTGCTGCAGCCTTTCATAAGAGTGTACCATTGGTGCAGCTAAATAGACTTCCCTTTTTCCCTGCCTGTGAATGAATTAAAATTGAAATTAATACCAAACATTGATATTATGTGTTGTGCCATTTTCAGCTGTAAAAATGGAACTTTATGGAATCCAATATTATGGTTAAAATGTGTATAAAAGGAAAGTCAACTGTAAGTGACACAGGTTTGGGCAAAATATTGTAAATGTTAGTGACATGGGCAATCTTGTTAGGAAATAAAAGGATTGTGTTCATATTTGATTTTTTTAAGTTCTAATATTTGCCATCAAGCGTGCTTATGTTATCGAGTTAGTGAAATACATCTCTGCTGAAAGTGGCAGTAAATAAAAGGAATTAAAACCAAATAGTGTGTTTAAGGACACTTGACCACAAAGTGGAATATTCCGATAAGTAACTATCTGATCAATAATGCACAGACTCAGCTCAGCCATACATACCAAGCTCCCACCACTCTTGTTAAAAGAATGAGAACAGAAATGGAAGATGTATACAGCTGTTCAAGTCTTGTGGAGAACAACAGTTCTTGAAGTGAATTTGCATTGTATAATGGACTGTTAAAACAAGTTTAGAGAGCATCAAATATGAAAAGACTTTGTCTAAATTATATAAACTTTAAATTGAACATTTTAATAGCTAGCAGTGTTGATGGAGAAACTGAAACTTGAGAAATCATAACCACAATGTTGGTTAAAAGATGCACTACAAAAAGGCTCACAGAAAGTGACTTGCAGAGGTTAGTTGCTGACCAGAGCAAACCACTGGATGTTGAAGGTTTGTCCCAAGATGCTTGTACCAAAAGCCATGGCCTAACTTGTCTTACAGAAACTGGTGTGACAAGATATGTTGCACACAGAGACTGGAAAATTCCAGTCCTAGTTGTAAATACTCAAAAGCTTATGTGTTGTTCCCTGATTGGATGGTGAGGGAGGCCAATTCTCATTTTGGTTGGACATTTCACATTTTCTGAAGAAATATGGGTCAACATCTGATAGGCCCACACCCCTACCTGCAAGAAGAGGAACCAGTTTGGACCAGCCAGAAGAAATGGGTCTCCTTCAGCAAATTATTTCCTGAAGGCTGAAGACATCTGAAAGGGAGAAGACTCAGGTCCTTGGCCAGTCTCCGGATAGTCTTCCTGGTGATATCAAGTACCTTGGATAGGCACCCTTAACTGTCTCTATTTTCTAGAAATTTGGGTTGACTGCTAGTGTAAACTGTATTTGTGTACATCATTTGTTCCACCTGTGTTTACAATGTCAACTCCTGCTGTGAACAATAACTGAGATGAAAGCTGATGGCTGAGCATAGAATAATAGAATCATAGACTATTAGGGTTGGAAGAGACCTCAGGAGGTCATCTAGTCCAATCCCCTGCTCAAAGATCTGGTGATAAGTAACACACAGACTTTTTCTTGGGTGATGATCCAAATCAGTGAATTGACCACTTCCTGAAACTGGGTAATTAGTAAGAAATGTATATCCATGTTTTGTAACAGTGCCAATCAAGTAAGCAGGAAAGTACAGGTCTGTCGTATCTTATGCGCATTTAACATGCGCAATTTCAGTTTTACGCGGTCGGCAAAAACAAAAAAAAAGAGAAAAATAACAATTTTAATACTGTACCTGTAGTGTGGGCAATTCCGCCCGCCATTACACTCAATGTAATTTTGACGATACGTGATTTTCGCTTTACGCGCTGACTGCGGAACGTAACCCCAGCGTAAGATGCGACAGACCTGTAACTTTAAAACTGAACAAGTTACTGTTGTTGACTATGATAGTAGAACACTTTATATTTGTCTACCATAGTTAATGGTTTCATCCTGCCTTACAAGTTCTAGGTGCATATAGACATAAAATGAGATCAAGCTTCTTGAACAGCATTCTGTCTATATAGTCTGTCATCAATCTAGGAGTTTATTTTACTTTGGAGTGTTAATCAGATCCTGGGACTAATATAATCAGTTGGGAAATAGGTTAAAAGGGTTGATTATTATAGATCCAATGGGAAGAATCTTGGTGAATTGGCATGTAAATAATTGACCAAATTGTTTTGTGATCTAGCTTTAGATTATTTTCCCTCTGTCGTGTTAGAAACACTGGAGTTGCCCAAGTAAGGCCCTATTCTGAAGGATTCAGTCAAAAATCTAGTCAAAAATCTTAGTAAAAAATCTAGGCAAAGTCACCTTCCCAACATAGTGACTGAGCGTAAGTGTTATTTTCTATTGTGGTTGTGTGATTTGATTCAGAAAACCTAAATGGTTATATGGACCAATTTTATAATTTATTTAAATCATAGTCCAATATTATATTTGGCTTCTTATAGCCTATACTATTAGTTGCTATTGTTAAGGATATTTAATAAAAATCTATAAAACTAAATTCAAATCTCAATTCCTTTTCTTTAGTTAAGCAATCAAAATTAAAAGAACCCTAAAAAAGGTGGTAATGGTAAATAGTTAAGCACTTGTTTATCTGTGGTTTGTTTTATACTCTAAGTATAAGTTTCTTACAGTAGCAACCACTAAATACTTTTCAGTATGATTTGAGTCTATTTTAAAATACCTACTTTTTTTGCATTTATTAGTATCTGGATAGCCTTAGCAACTGTTGTTATTGTTAGAGTTATTACAAGTGTTCGGAGGTGGGGAGAGGCAGGAAGGAATCAGGTGTGGAAATGGCTGCTTGATAACCATATTCTAAATCCATTCCCCCAAACATCCATAAAAAGAAAGGGAAATAATTTTTCAAAATATTAACTACAGCTGAGCTGTTTTTATTACAGGACATGAAAGAAAATCTTTCATTTGAAATGTGGCTAAAGAAAATACAAAAAAAAAATTAATCACAGCGCAAACACAAATCACAGCACTATAGGTTCGTGTCCACAGTCCCACTTCCTGGAATCATGTGATTACAACAGAATCTCAGCTTTCATTTAAAAATAGAAGTCTCTAGTTCTCATGATTGTGAAGAAAAGTTTGAAAATATGATCCGAGTTTAACCACTACAATGATGTCTCTCTGAGACTGCAAACAGCCTGAAACAATGTTTACATCCCACTGTCATAACTAACACTAGGTAGGGCCCAGGGAGCCCCTGCTACAGGACTGTATGGGTAGCAGGAGGAAAAAAGTATAGCAAGTGCAGAGGGAGAGCTACCTTGGGCCAGCTCTACCATTTTTGACGACCAAGCAAAAAAAACAACAACAAAAAAGCCGCTTGGACTGTGCCGCCCCAAGAATGGACGGAATGCCGCCCCTTAGCATGTGCCGCCCCAGGCCACATGATTCCTCCGCTGGTGCCTGGAGCCGGCCCTGCTTGGCTGCTCTGTTTACTGTTGGGAGATCTGACCACCAATGCCTTTCCAGAGGTGGGGAGGCCCTGCTTCTACTACAGAGGGGACAAGATGAACCAATGATGCACCCCTTCCTCTCTAGAAGGGGAGGGTGACTCCCTGCCACCACCACTCCAAGTGAGAATGAGGCCACAGAACAGCAGTAGGACTGTGGAGCAGAGTCCTGAGGGGCACTGTGTCATAGTGTACCTAGGACCTTGGATTACCTTAATCGGAAACTGTCCCAAGAGCTGTTTGAGGATCACTGAGTACAAGCCAATTCTTTATGTACAGCATATAAGAAACAAGGGAAGATAGCAACAACCCAGAGCTTAAACATTAAATTGCACCTGAGCAGAATGTCAAACTACTATTCATACACTGCCACCTGTATAAAATGTCTAGCCTTCACCAACTAACCACACTCCTAGTTACTGTACCATGGACAGTGTCTACATCATCTGCCTCTGACGCATAGATGATAGTGCTACAAAGGACACCCACCCACATACATATATACAAAACATGCTTATTTATTTATTAAAAAGAACCATGTTGCACTGGTCACCAATGTACTTAACTATACAATACAATGCAGCATCAAAAGAAAACCTGTATCATTTAGAATATTTAATAAAATTCTCCTGTGGAAACCAAAGTATGTATGTATATCTCACCCAGTGGATCTAGTTAGAACATATCGCGTGTGTCTCTGTGTAAATGTACTTTAAAATATTAATAGTTAAAAGATAAAATTAATGTATTACAAATCATTTAGGGCCTGATTCAAAGTCTATTCTAGTCAATGGCTGAACTCTTATTGACATGGATCAGTTCCATACTGAATGAACAATACAAGCCAAAGATGACATATCATATGAAAGAAGTTATTAAAAGATTACAACACCGAAAAGGTAATTATTGTAGGTCTTCGAAGAAATTGACCCTATTTCTTTAAATTTGTCCTGCCGTTCCATCAGACAGAATGAGACTCACTAATTTGCTGATTCACTCAGGCACCTATGTCAATTTATAATAATTAAGTCCTTAGATGCCTTCCATTTTAAAGCATTAATCTTATCAGTTATTAGATTAACTCTCAACAGAATTTTTTCTTGCACTTTATTAATATTGGTTAGGTTATTTAAGTGCCCTAATACAAAGCTTTCAGGATGAAAAGGAATATCTCTGTCCAACATCATGTCAGTTCTGTGGAGGAGTCACCCCCCTCCCCATCCCCATTTCATTTTAGATATTGCTGAAGCATAGGAATTACTCTACTGAATCGGATCAGCAGTTTATTTAGGTCAGGTCTACACTACAAAGTTAGTTCAATCCAGATATGTTGCCTGGGATGTGACATATCCACACCACTGAACAATGTACTTAAGCCAACTAACCCCCACTCTAGATAGCACTAGATCGATGGAAGAATTCTTCCATCAACCTAGCTGCCACCTCTCGGGGAGGTGGATTAACTGCAATGATGGGAGAACCCCTTCCATTGCTGTAGTGAGTGTCTACACTGAAGCACTACAGTGGCACAGCCTCAGCACTGCAGCTGTGTATCTAGTGAAGACATAGCCTTAGTCAAATATCTTGGCTCCAATGTTGGCCAATACCAGGTGCTTTATAGGAATGTACAAAAAAACGCTCTGTGGGGGACAATTAGGGAATAATCTGCCCCTGAGAAAGTTTCTTCATAACACTTAACATTCATTAAAGATTGGCCTCCCTAAACCATCAGTTATTGGTTGCCTGAATCCGGAGGCTTTATAACTCTTATATTTTTATCCTGTGTAATGTATTTGTGGATGTTCTCAATAAATACATATCAATCGACTTGAAACCTGTAATCTCTTGGAATCAATGGATATGTCTACACAGCAAAGAAAAGCCTGCGGCTGGCTCCTGCAAGTTGACTTGGGCTGTTTCATTGTTGTGGGGCTGTTTTGTTGCTGTGTAGACTCTGAAGTGAAACAGTCCCACAGACTGAGTCCCAAGAGCCCAAGTTAGCCTGCACTGTGGATGTCTAGTTGCTGCATAGACATACCCAATGATATTGTTATAGGGGAGAGTGCTCATGGCTTACACATTAGGAGCCATTGATAAGTAAGCATGGAGGGTGAAATAATCCATAGAATAAAAGATGCCATGCAGCACCTGCCCCTAGAGTCATTAAAGACACCTTGTGAGTTACAGCACTCTTCATTGTCTGCGTCATTAGACCTTTCTCAGCTTGTTTTGTGTTGCAGAGCAGCAGAGTTGCAGAGAGGGTTCATAGCCCAGACCAGTCACCTCTTCAGACCATGCAGTCCAGGGGAGCCTTGGACTGGCAGTTGCTCAAAGTGCAGGGGCACAGTGTGTGTATAAGCAGTTGAATCTGTCTGAGTTTTACATGACACCCTAGCCTAGAGGCTTAAGACAGTTTTTCTGAGGACAGAAAAGAGGTGTCTTACCTGCTTTTTCTGTAGAGGGGAGTTGATTACATACAATTTCTTACCACTGCTGTTTAAGGAAACAGAACTTGTGTATATTTTGTAACCAGCTCCTCCAACACCTGAAGGCCCTGACCTCCACCAAGCCACCGGCCCCAGAGCGCACAGCCAAGCCTCCTCACTCTGCCAGCCCTCCCCGTCCTGAGGAGGAGGGACATGGCGAGCAGTGGGGACTTGGGGGTGGAGTGGAGGAGGTGGGGGGGTCTTGGGGAAGGGATGAGGCCACCGTGGCCCAGGTGTCCGGCGGTGGGTCAGTGGCAGCAGCAGGGAAGGCTAAGCCTTCCCTGGTCTATTATACCCACTGCCCATGCCGGTCAGCACTGCTGACTGGGCCGTTAAAAGTCCGGTCAGCGGTGCAGCTGGACTAAAGCAGGCTCCCTACCTGGCTCCGCGCAGCTCCCCGGAAGTGGCGACATGTCCCTCAGCTTGGATGCGGAGCTGTGGCCAGGGGGCTCCACGCACTGCCCCCATCCCAAGTGCCGGTTCCGCAGCTCCCATTAGCCAGGAACCATGGCCAATGGAAGCTGTGGGGGTGGTGCCTGTGGGTGGAAGCAGCACATGGTGCGGATCCCCCCAGCCACTGCTCCACCTAGGGGCCACAGGGACATACCAGCCACTTCCAGGAGCCGCCTGAGGTAAGTGCCACCCGGACTCTGCACTCCAAACCCTGCACTCTGAACCCCCTCCCACACCCCAACCCCAGCAATTAAACAGCCCCTTAGCCCAAGCCTGATTTAGCTGGCGTGGGCCAGCCATGGGTTTTTAATTGCAGTGCAGACATACCCCTAGTAGTGATTATGGAGAGCAAATTAAAGGAGAATTACCATTGGCTATAACAAAGTTCAGCATTTCCTCTTCTTTGTTGTACAGACAGTACAGTTTCAGCATTATTCTGACAGGCCCTTACAGAGGTGCACAGAGTGAAGGGAGATTTTTGCATCCTTGTATGCTGTGCTGTCACAATGCAGTCCCAGCACCTGAAATACCAGTGACTGCTGCTGCTGTACTTCACTGGGGGGTGCACAAACCTTCATAGGGCTAGGGAGGGTCAATGTCATGACCCTACTGCTTCCCTTTGCACTGTCCAGCAGAGCTAGCTGGGTGTGCATGCAGGAATAAGAAGCATCCCATGAAGTTAGGTAGTTGTAGGTGTGCTCACACTCTGTGCTGGGATCATGGGTAGGAGTTTGACTCTGAATGCATTCAAAATAATGAGCTCTAAGCACTTACTTTTTACACACTCTATTTCTATGCTTTCTGAGCCATTAAAATCCATTATGGGCCTGATACAATGCCCACTGAAGCAAATAGAAATACACTTATTGACATCAATGGCCTATTGTGTTTTTTTTTCTGTTTTGACCGTGTATGTATACCAGTGCCCTCTGCTGGATATAATGTGATAAAATGTAACCTGGCATTTGTGACTATAGCCCAAATCCTTTTCAGTTATGTTGTGTTGATTTAAATGCATTGGTGGTCTTTTGGGAATGGGGTGTTATATACTTCCAGACTTTTCTCAGATTGTTAATGCCCCCACTGCATGACTGCAGGGTTTAATCTCTCTCAGATCTGGTCTCTCCTTACATTTTTTTTAACATGCTAGTTAAGCACAGTTGTGCAGTGGAAGCAGTGTGGAATTGCACTGCCCCAGTGGAAAGAGTCCTTAACAATGGTTCAAATCCTGATCACCTGAGGCAAAATTCCCAGTAGAGTTTGCCTTCAGGTGGTGGAAACAATGGGAGTTTGGGTGTACAGAAGCAGTTTTTTCAGTCATGCATTACGTAGGAGCTAACATAGCAAGTGTGGAAATAGCATGTAGCTTATAAATGCTCACAAATTTAATACACAAATCCAGAATACCATGCACTGGGACAATACATCCTAATGCCTTTACAGTTCCTTAAAGTTATCTACAGAGAAATATTTTTTCTTATTTATTGAAATGCATGTATAACAAAGCAAACATTAAGAAATTCACATTTTCATGGTGAAAATGCTGTGTACAACTTTGTTCCTCTTTGATTCCTTGTCATGTAAAGTCATGAAGTCATTTTAGTTAATTTTAACTATAATTCCTCACTATTGCAGCAGGCGGTTATGCAAAGCTTCATTTATGATCTTCTGACATATTAGTGAGCAAAGCATATTTCTTCAAATGCAGTCTTCATTGACATCGCAAATAAACAGTAGGGTAACTTTGCTTGTGACCAAATTGAAGTCCCCCCCCCCCCCCCCCCGCCCCTTGGAATCTTAATGAATTTTGAATTGTCTCTCAATTTTACTTTTTAATTACAGTGCAATGTGCACTTACTTGAGCTGATTAAAAATTGATTTGCCCATCCTTTGAGTGAAACTTTTATTTCCAAATGCCTGAATTAGAAGGGATTTATTTAGAGTATGGGCTGAATCTTCAGGAAGCAAAAGGACTGTACATGTAATATTCATAAGTTAGAAGTGTGGTCCATTTTTTTATCTGTTTGTTCTTTATTTTTTTGTACTTGATGAGGTAGCCAGGATATTCTTTCTGCAACTTGTCATATGATGCCTGGCTCTGATTATTAATTAATTAATTTTCATCTAGGAATCCTGCACTTGTATAACAATTTCATTCTGTGGATTCAGAAAAGACCTCCTTGAGTGCACTGTTCTGACATGAGCATCTAGCCACTTCCTAGTGGTAGTATATATCCAGGCCTTTACAGGTCAGCTTCCCAGTGGAAAAGGAATCAGTGATACAGAGTCTGGGTGTAATCTAAGTGTAACTTGTTTTATTTACACATATAAAACAGAGGTGGTCATAATGCAGAGGGGTCATCAGCATAAGTTACTGCAAACTCTCCCTCCATACATTTGGTGTGGAAAGAGTCTGCCAGATCCCAGTCAATCCCTCAACCTGCTAACTCTTTAGACCCAAACCCTACAGAGGCAATTTCACGGAATTGGGGAACACCATTCCATCTTATGCACCTCTCCCTCCTAGATGCAAAAATACAATTTTCTATCCACAGGCATCTGCAGAGGGCAGACAAACCCCACTTAAAAGAACCTCAGCCCAACACTGCTGTCCAATTCCCAGAGTGCAACGCCACCTCTAGAACTGGCTCTAATTAGAGACCAAGCAGAAAGCAAACTCTCCTGCTGCTTGTTACATCTCCTCTCTGCAGAAGCTGCCACTACACAGTACTAAAATAACACAGTATGTCTTTCTAAGACTGACCATTTGCTCACATACTAAGAAAAATAACTTGGAAGACAATGTGATGTCTGTTAGAGTATTTTCAATGGTGTATTTACATTGTGTTATTTAGCTGTATAAGCCACCCAGTCAGGAAACAATATCATGTGATTTATGTAACTAGTCAACATAATGTGAATTGCTTGTTGCAAATATTAACAGCAAGCCACTTGTGAGGCATAGGCAGAAGTGAATTTCTTGTATACAATCTCTTAAATTTAAGAAAGCTGCTATTTTGTCCTTTCCAAAAGGAGGCAGTGAAGTCAAGTCCAATGAGCAGCTAATGAGTCCACAAAATAACTCATAAGCTCCCCTCAGTAAGAAATTCTAAATACTGTTACTGGAAGGAAAGCAGCTTAAATAAATAGATAAGGATAGACAGTTGGAAGACATCATTGCAGAGGAGATTGGATAATCTCAAAGAATTTCGGTGCCTCACATCTAACAATTGCTGAAGCTATGGTGTCATGGGCGAAATAATTCTGGATCATAAATTGCTACATGTACTGGATGTCACAATATTTCAGTAGGCAACATTCTCACCTCTGGGCCAGAATGCTGTGAGTTCATATTTCCCTATTAGGCTTTGGGGTTCCATCTTAATAATAACAGGGCCAAATTCTGCCCTTAGGAACACCATTCAAACCCATTTACTTCACTGTGATTACATGGTATAATTGAGGTCAATTGTACCATGTTCCAGACCAATGGCAGATAACTTCCCCGCTTGCCCCAGGAGGCACAATTTGTTCCCTGGTTTGTTCCAAGTGCAGTGCAGCTATGTGCTCCTCCTTATTCAGGGTAAATTGTTAAATCACAACCTACCCAAAATCTTATCCAATACTTTTTGATGCTTCTTAGGACTGTACAGCACTTTTATGGAAGGTGCCAGTAGGGGGTGCTGCTCATCTTTTCTTCAGAGTTCTTTTTTGTAACTTGCAAGCAAATGTTCAGCCTTGGGGAGGCATGCTATGTGTTGTTTTTAGATTTGGTTATGCAAGGTTACAGGTAGAGGCAGCTGTTCCAGCAGTAGGGAGGTTTTTCTCACTGCCTTAGTCTCTGATTAGAGTCAATTCTGGAGGTAGAGTTGCTCCTTGGGAACTGGGCATTGGTGTTGAGATTCTGAAGAAAGAGTTCTCCCTGAATGCTATTGACCATCTCTGTTCTAAGACTGATGTCTCTGGATAAATTAAACAAGTTACATGTAGAATATAGCCAGTCTCCCTATCACTGATTTCTCCACCACTGTGAAGCTGACCATCAGGGTCTCAGACATCTGCTGCCACTTGGCAGAGAGGTGACACTGGTGTCAGAACAGAATGCTCCGGGTGTCGGAAGAAAGGGCAAGAGGACACTGATGTTTTGTTTGAGAGCTAATACTATATATATTACTTTTTCCATCCTAGTGCCTGATTCTGCTTATTCATATTGAGTAGTGCCATATTACACTTTAAATCAATGGAACTATATGTATAGCATGAATTATGGTGTTACAATCTGTCCCTACATTAATAGACATAAGCTGATTTCTGATTTATATGCATTTTATTTCAGTCTCCACTATTTTGAATAAAGTGGGATTTAAAGAGGATTTGATGTTGTATTAAGCCACTGTGTAAATAATGTGGATGTCAATTAGAATTTGTTTATACCTTATTGCTCCTTTAGTTTTATGTAATCTATTAAACATACAGTAATATCAACTGCTTTTTTTCTACTCATGAAAATACAACACATATAATATCTCTGTGTTTGGGATAATATATCTAATAATAACCCCCAAATCATATAAACTGTGCACTTTCTTAGACAAACGTATGAATTCATAAATGGGAGATTTATGGGAGAAACTATATATTTATAGTTGCTGGGCTAAATCTTGCTGTGATATATTCTGTTATGCTTCATCAAATAATATCCAAACATCCAGTCTCATAAACCACCAAATCAAATATAACTATGTATTTTTTTCAATATTGCAGATTTTTATCACAGCTTTTGGAACAGCTCAGCATTCAAGATTCCCTGCTTCCCATCCCAATATTCATTTAAAAATATATTTTAATTTAATTACATTGGGTTAAGTTTATATATATTTTTTGACACTTACTCAAAAGCTTTTTACTAAATTCACAGAGATAAGGTGTCAAGGCTGCATCCCCACTTTGAACTTTAGGGTACAAATGTGGGGGCCTGCATGAAAACTTCTAAGCTTAACTACCAGCTTAGATCTGGTCCGCTGCCACCATTCTCGATGCTAATTCCCTTCTCTGGGTAGCCTTGAGAGACTCTTCACCAATTCCCTGGTGGATCAAGATCCAACCCCCTTGGATCTAAAAACAAGGAAAATCAATCAGGTTCTTAAAAAGAAGGCTTTTAATTAAAGAAAAAGGTAAAAATCATCTCTGTAAAATCAGGATGGAAAATAACTTTACAGGGTAATCAAACTTAAAGAGCCCAGAGGAATCCCCTCTAGCCTTAGGTTCAAAGTTACAGCAAACAGAGATAAACCCTCTAGCAAAAGGTACATTTACAAGTTGAGAAAACAAAGATAAACTAACACGTCTTGCCTGGCTGTTTACTTACAAGTTTGAAATATGAGAGACTTGTTCAGAAAGATTTGGAGAGCCTGGATTGATGTCTGGTCCCTCTTAGTCCCAAGAGCGAACAACCCCCAAAAACAAAGAGTACAAACAAAAGCCTTCCCCCCCCCAAGATTTGAAAGTATCTTGTCCCCTTATTGGTCCTTTGGGTCAGGTGTCAGCCAGGTTACCTGAGCTTCTTAACCCTTTACAGGTAAAAGGATTTTGGAGTCTCTGGCCAGAAGGGATTTTATAGTACTGTACACAGAAGAGCTGTTACCCTTCCCTTTATAGTTATGA
This sequence comes from Terrapene triunguis, assembly GCF_002925995.2. Classification (NCBI taxonomy): domain Eukaryota; kingdom Metazoa; phylum Chordata; order Testudines; family Emydidae; genus Terrapene; species Terrapene triunguis. The sequence goes on along the minus strand of NW_020665189.1, from coordinate 16,183,252 downwards.
CAGAAGGGTGCTTGTGGGGCAAGGGGCTGGAGATTAAAGATATTTAATAGGTATTGGACAAGATGTACTCTTGCGTTACATGGTACATCAGAGAGCCAAAAGTGGAAAGTATGCCATCTGAGCAGGGAGCAGCTCATTGGGTCCAGCACTGCTTCTATTATTAAATTTTAGTCCACTGTTCCAGAACTGAATTAGGCAAAGATTTTCAAAGGCACAAATAAGAGTTAGGTGCCCAACTCTTAATGGCAAACAATGGAATTTGGATGTCTAACTCCTCTGGGCCCCATTGAAAAAGATTGCCTTAGGTTTTGTACAAGACCATTCATGTTCAAGGAATCTCAAGGTGCTGTAAAAAGTAGTGATGAGTTTGATACTGTATAAGCAAAGAGAAGTTTTGGTCCCCCCACTACAGAAGGGATGTGGACAAATTGGAGAGAGTCCAGCGGAGGGCAACAAAAATGATTAGGGAGCTGGGGCACATAACTTACGAGGAGAGGCTGAGGGAACTGGGTTATTTAGTCTACATAAGAGAAGAGTGAGGGGGGATTTGATAGCAGCCTTCAACTACCTGAAGGGGGGTTCCAAAGAGGATGGAGCTGGGCTGTTCTCAGTGGTGGCAGGTGACAGAACAAGAAGCAATGGTCTCAAGTTGCAGTGGAGGAGGTCTAGGTTGGATATTAGGAAACACTATTTCACTAGGAGGGTGGTGAAGCACTGGAATGGGTTACCTAGGGAGGTGGTGGAATCTCCATCCTTAGAGGTTTTTAAGGCCCAGCTTGACAAAGCCCTGGCTGGGATGATTTAGTTGGTGTTGGTCCTGCTTTGAGCAGGGGATTGGACTAGATGACCTCCTGAGGTCTCTTCCAACCCTAATATGCTGTGATTCTATGAAAAACTGCTATAAATTCTACTGGAACATGGGCTAGGGTGTGATCAAGCTCATATGCAATCAATGGAAAGATTTCCAGTGAGTTCATTGTTCATTGGATCGGGCTCTTAATGAGAGAGGAGGAAATGGCCATGTAATTAGATTGTTTCTGATAAAAATGTTTCATGGACATATACTGGTAGAAGTGACCATTATTTATAACTTCTTAGGTGAAGCCTAAATATTCATTTAAGTTAGTCAAAAATAATTCACTTCAATGGTACTATGCTGATTTATGCCAGCTGAGGATCTGAAATCAGCAGAGATATAGCAATAGAGTAGAATAATGCTGATTGTAGATTTAAGAGTTACAGAACAAATCATTTATTTTTATTAAGAATTAATAATTCATGCACCTCAATAAGGCAGTGATGGTTTTGTCTTTTACACATAGAATAAACAATTATAAAAAAAATTGCTGTTTGCAATTCAAACCTTTTAAGAAAAGGAATGCCTTAAATTGTGATTGCAAAGCCATGTTTTCAAAGCAAGTACTGAAAAGGTAATATAAATGAAATTGTTAACTTGAGTTCTATCTAACATGATAATAAAAACAAAACAAAACACTTCTAATGAGTTTGGATTACCAAGATTTCTACTTTTCACTTTAGCCAAGAGAAGCCACAAATAGTTAGTTTCAATGAATAGTCCAAATAAAGTAGAAGCCAAAGCTGCATAGAAAATCCTGATGGTACTAGTCTTCTTGTATTACAGTTGAAAGCATCCAACTCAAGCTCTTGAGCTTGACTTCAGATTTAATTCTAGATGTCCTTTCCCTTATGCACACGTGAATAAATAGGAAAATGATTTTTGTTAGCTAGATCTCTGGTTTAAGCAGAAATGCAATCAGCATGGTACCTACGTGTTGTGTATACACTATCTAACTCAATTTTCTCAGCATTATTTAGACACGCTCAGTGATTACACCTGATAGAAAGCCTTCCCACCCATACCAATTAACCTAATCCTGCGATTTCATTCTAGCCCAGGGGTCGGCAACGTTCGGCACGCGGCTCGCCAGGGTAAGCACCTTGGCGGGCCAGGACAGTTTTATTTACCTGCTGACGCGGCAAGTTCGACTGATCGCGGCCCCCACTGGCAGCAGTTCACCGTCCCGGGCCAATGGGGGTGGCGAGAAGCCACGGCCAGCACATCGCTCGCCCGCGCCGCTTCTCGCCGCCCCCATTGGCCCGAGACGGCGAACCTTGGCCAGTGGGGGCCACGATCGGCCGAACCTTCCGCGTCAGCAGGTAAATAAAACTGGCCCGGCCCGCCAGGGTGCTTATCCTGGCGAGCCGCGTGCCGAACGTTGCCGACCCCTGTTCTAGCCAGTCGTCCTTGAATCTTCTCTTGTTCTCCTCTCTACACTACTCATTTGAATGAGTTTGAATCCCTTCCCAGAAAGTGTTTGTAATCTAAAAGTTGTCTTAATCAGTTTGGTCCTGTTTTTCCAGGTTTTTTAATTTCCCAGGTGACATAAATGGATTTCCAAACTTTTTTTAATGTGTTGCTATAGAAGCTGAAGCAAGGTATCAGGTGCAGAGACAATCTTTGATGAACAGGTCCTCTGAGCTCAGAAGGAACTCAGGGTTTCATATGCAGGAGTTAAATAGGTGCAGAAAATACATGGTGAAGTTCCATTCAGAATTACTATATCATTATCTCACCATAAATGGGATTATTTTTAAATATGGCTGTGTGACAGAGGCAAGGCTCACTCAATAGAAAGGCCATTTTGGGTCTAAGTCTTACCTTATGACTTGTGTTCTCCCCATGTGTGACTTGTATTAGCACTAATGGGAGTTGCATAAATCAACTGAGAAGTAAATAATAGATACACGAATGCGGCAGTCCCTCTTGTGACACTCCTCAGGTGCCAAGGATTGTGATTGTGAAGCACCTCACCACCACCAGCCCTTAACACAAAGAAGTCTTGTCTGTGCCTGCTATGGAACAGTTCCCTGAAACCACCAGCCTCTGGCAGCACAAGCACTGCCTTCCAAACCTGTGCAGGCCTCACCCTCTGTGTACAGGTAGTGATAGGCACACACTAACTTCTGAGTCCTTGGAGTGTTCTCGGCAGCATCCAGCCCCTTAACCATTGAACACTCAGAGAATTACGAGGCCTGCTGTTCCCAAAGGAACAATACATGCCAGCTTGTAAGATTCAACTAAGGATCATCACTTTGTTTAATATCACAGCAGTTAATATATATTTATAGAGAAAAGAAGAAGTTTATTACCCAAGAACAGAGGTTCAAGTGGTAGTGAATAAGAATATTGGAAACAAATGGTTACATATAAAACAAAACCATAATATGCTTTCTAGAGACGAAATTTAAATAAGAGGTTCACCTCCTGTCTAAAGAAGATTATCTCACCCAAAGTTCTCTAGAGACTTTTCAACCAATCCTGGTTGAGAACAGTTATTTCACACAACACTTGCTGTCCGTTTACTTCCTCTGTGAAGTCAACAGGGTGTTTTCTTTGTCCCCAAAATCTATAGTAGCAAAGGCTTTGAAGTGCACTTCAAGATAGCATTCTCCCCTCCCTCTCCAACCACTCCACCAGCTGCTTTTCTCCTCTTCTTAGTTTCTTCCTTTGAAGTTTTTACAATCCTTCATTAACATTCAGTTCAGACTGGTGATGGGACATCTATTGTGACCTATACAATACTTAAATGACATGTAAACAGCCAACTATATAAACATTTCTTGTCTGACAGGAAACCTGTTTTCCACCTTTGCTAGTGACCGGACCCTGGACACAAACCTTGTATTTTTCAGAGTATATACCCCTTACACAACATCTGTACATGTGATTTGCAATTATATTGATGACCAGGATGACACCAGTTTGAGCCCTCACATGACATTCTTTAGTGAAGTAGAATGCACACATCGGATTCAAGAGATTGCTATAACCCCTATTAACCCTCTCCATGCCCCTGGTCCCTGAGGGATTCTTGAGTCACAGCTGTCTTTTTGGAGGCAGCATGGTCTAGTGGATAAGGCACAGGACTTGGGGGTCAGGAGACTTGAGTTCTGCAGTGTGTAGGAATTGGGTAGTAGCCCTTTAAATAGTTTGTGAGCCATCACAGCCTTCTAAGTTTCAGAAGCTCACTAGAACCATGTCAGAGCAGTGATGTACCTACTGTTGCAGGTGCGTAGTTTGTCCCTGTATGTTGTATGTAGTGGAAGAACAGAGTTATTTGGATCCCATTTTGCCCATGTTGTTTCTATTAGGTTTGCTGTGTAAAGAGTGAAAGGCACAGCAGGTTCTATTCCTGACTCTGCCACTGACATTGGACAAGGAACACAGATATAATGCTTTTCTTGTGCTCTTCCTTCCCCCCCCCCCCCCCCCCATAGCAAAGTTCAGAACTGAGAATCATGGACCAGATCTGATCCCTTATTCACACTGAGCAATACCTTACTCCACAAGTAGTTATTGGCTTCAGTGGACTATTCAACACAAGTAAGGGTATCACAATCTGGCCCTAAATATTTCCAGTGTGTATGTCAGTGGGTTTCCATCTCACAGAGGTGAAGTCATGGCTCATCTTAAAGCTAATTTATGTATATTCACATCTGATTATATATTTTTAGCTGACATTTTAACTGAAGTGTATGGGGTGAGCCTATTATTCCAAATTGCAAACTTCAGTGATGCATCTGGAGGAGGAAGATCCTTTGAGGTTTAACTTTATTTTTAGGAGCATGATTTTAATCTAAACTCCAATATATTACAGTCTCAACCTTGTGTTCTCAAGGCAGCAGCAAGGAGAAAACCTCATTACTGAAACTTTGACTAATCTCTATTTATTTATATGATGTAAAATTTCTCCCAAATCACCACATTCCAGTCATGTTTAGGATCTGACTCCTAACTTATAGTTAGGGGTGCACCTATGGTTTTGGAAGGAATAGACACTTTCATTTCTCAGTTTGGCTAGAGCTAAAAGCATTGCATAGATGATGATTAGGGGGAGGATACAACAGGCATCATTGCTTTTGATTCCCCAGTGGCTGCTTACAAACCAAGGGCTAGATCCTCCAACTAAGGAGCCAAACCAAAATGTTGTGGTATTCAGTGGAAACTGCTTCTCTTCCCTACTGCAAAATGACTACACTGAACATGGTTGTTTCTGGAGAACAGCATATGGAGGCTGGTGAAGGGAGGAGAATGAGATTATCCTGGAGTGATGACAGAAGGCAACCCAGAATATAAATTGAATGAAGTTTAAGGAAACTACTGAAATTGAACCACTGCCTTGGAAAGGTTTGGTCAGTGAGATCTGTGACACAAGGGAAAGCCTGAAAGCCCTCCACCATACAAAAAACTTTTGAATCATATAGTTTTGGCAATTTTCTATTGTTAACTCTAAGTGAGCTAAGTGTCTCACAAACTAATCCAAATTCTCTCCATCACCTACATTATATTAGTTGCGAGAAGAATCTGACATAGAACAGATTGTTTCTTAGTTATCTTGACATTCTGTATTGTTTGGCCAATCCAGCTTCCAACTGAAGACAATGGCAGTATTTCAGTGACTTTACTGGGAGCTGGATGAGCCCCTAGGATGGCAACTATAACTAGAGCCGATAGAAATGTGGGAAAATCGTCCATGAAAACTTTAGCGAAAGTGATCCTGTTCACTTCTTCCAAAATTTGAATTTTTACTATATTTTTGACTTATTACAAAGCTAGTCAAAAATAGATTAATTGTGCACAAAAAATTCTGCAAAAAAATCAGGCTTTTTACTATATTTTATTACAAATCATGGGATCATTCTTTCTACTGAGACAGATTCTGTAAACCGTGCTGTCCAATTTATGCCACTCTGACAGCATGAACATGACAAATAGTCAGTGGAACTGGCCTAAGTCAGACACTAGCATAGGGTTGTCTGTTGGTTATGAGGGTCATAATACTGCTATTCCTAGCTTCACAATGGTCCCTTGGGGGCTCAGACAGATGACTATAAGATAAAACAATGCGGAAATAGCTCTAATTTACACCAGGGGCAAACCTTTGTCTGGCCTTGTATATAGGAAGGTGCAAAGATGGAGTAAACCCACCTTTCTTCATTCCTGCACTGAGTGAAGTTGGGAAGGAATAGAGAAGACAAAGTAAATTATATACCATTGGGCACTTATGTTTTCTTCTTATTGTCCTTAAATCAGATCATATTTAGCCAATGCAATAAAGTCAAATAAGCAACAGTGGTTGTACTCACACACTGCCAATATTACAAATTTCCAGTTGCAGCAGGCATTTCATGTGACAAAAGAATCTAAAAATTTGATCTTAGAATCCTTATGTTAAGAGAAAGGTTTGATTTTCTATGAATTGTTTATTTTATTTATGGGTATTTCTATGATATTCACCATTTTAGTATCTCAGCACCTTGGATTATCATTTATCAGAGTAGCAAATACATCTTTTCATTTCGGGACAATATTGGTAGAAAACACATTTCTTTATGATATTGCCTGTGGAAATGCTATCATAAATCACTGTCCTCATTGATATTTCCACACAGCACTATTTTTAATTATCTCAGAAGCAAATATTATGGGAAGGACTAATTAATTAGAGAGCCTTTAGCACTAGATTCCTGATGTCTAGAAAAAGTAATTGCGCTTTAGTAGATCTAGAATCTGCTGAAAGCAGGTAATTTGAATTAACTGCAGATAGTTCACATTAGTGGATAATTAATTTTCCTCACCCTGTGTCCCAGATTTCATTAGACTATGATATACAAAAGCTAAACAAATCATTTCTCTTTCAGTGAAAGGAATGCCAGGATTTAGGGTTATATCATGAACACCCAATGACCTGTTGATATTGGGAAAAGTTACAAGACAAAATCAGTAAGATGAAATTTGCAAAGATCCCAGTGACTCATTTGGCTGCAGATTTCCCAGACTATGGAGGGACGTTGGGAAATATTACCCTCGGATTTTTTTAAAATCTATGAGGAAATCCAGCATAGTTTAGAACATCCATAGAGCGCCTGGCTGATCGACATGATACTGACAATCTTCTATTATTTTTAATACATTTGAAATTCGTAACAATAAAATAGACTGGACATTATTTTCAAAGCATATGGTGACATAGTTTACATGATAGGTTACGTTGTGTTTTTTTGTTGGAATAAGTATACATAGTCATTTTACATTATTTTACCCAGGCTTTTCTGTACATAGTTCTTTTTACATCTCCTCCCTTCCCTAAGAAGAGATTAAAAAGAAATGGATCAGATCCAAAAGCACACATTTTACCATTATTCTATTTATGCAAACACCTTTAAACAGAGGGAAGATTATGACAACAAATTAAAATGGGTGAATAGAAAGTAGCTCCATGGGACAGGTGTGATTAGTATGTGAATATGCGTTCTACATAAGTATGGCTAATAGAAGTGCCGTGATGCTAAGATCTTTTTATAAGCTGTCTGCCTAGTGATGGGGAATGTAGTGCCTCTGTTGTTCTGGTTCCTAGCTTCAGGAAATAATGTAGTGGACAGACAAATGAAATAGCACTCATGTCATGCATGTCTGTTTCACTAATTAAGAGCTCTATTGTGGCACTACCATAAGCCCTAAGGAAGGTGCAGTGAATACTAATACTACCTGTAGAACCTAGGAACAGATCAGGAACCAAATGGTGACTCAGAAGGTGACTAATCGTGTATGTAACATTAAGCAATTGCATAAGGCTTTCTAGGATTGTGGCTTAGCTACTGGGACCATGATCCAGCAATTGAAGGCACCAGAACTACTCCCATACTTAAAATTAAGCATGTGCCAAATGTTTTGCTGGATCAGAGCCTGAGATTCCAAACAATTTCTGATCATTGGCTCCAAAGTATTCTTACACATTGCAGTCTCACACATTAACCATGCAAACACTCTTGCAAGAGTTTATAAGTTCTAGATAATGTTCAGTAGTATATTTATTAGAGTTTATTAGGATTAAAGTTAGCACTTGTAATCATTTTTCCTACTAATTTACAGACATTTTTCTCAAAAGCCTCAGAGACCTATTAGATTAGCAAACCCCAGAAAGAGTAAGGTAGTATTTACAATCAGTCAGATTCATGTAGATGGTAGTGGAAGATAAGACTTGTTTTCATGCCCAAATACCAGTAGAATTATTTATTGATAAAGAGAAATGAATACAGCACATTTGGAAGGAAGATTGGTCTTACAAACCTGAAGGACTTGACAAGATCTTATGCAGATTACTGTAGGCTTATGACAATGTTTTTAAAAGGATATAATGTATTGTTGAAGACTAATTATGCAGACAACTGAGCAGCTAGTGTAGCCGTGCTGTGCCTACACATCTGCCCCATGCATTGAAATAACCATGTTGAAAAGAGCATAATGAATCTGCTTTAAAAAAAAAACTATTTACAATATTCCCTCCTTTATCTGATCTAACAGAATGAGAAAAAGAGATTTCCATCTAAATGATCCTCTTTTTACTGTGCTTTCATTAAAAACGTGGAAGCCCTAGATGTTAGTTAAATAAACCACTTACCACAGACTCTGGCAATGACATTTAATGTTTCTCGGCACTCTACATGAAAAGGATAACTAGTGCAACCTATTGGAAAACTGATTTTATTTTGCTTCCCTGAGAACAAAGACATTTTTTAAAATGTCAGTATAATTGACAATTGCAGATACAGTTTGGGATTAGGAACCTGATCTTGCTCCCACCAAAGTCAATGATAAAACTTCCATTGGCTTCATCAGTGGAGGATTAAGCCATTTTCTGGGGGAGGAGGGGTGCAAAAAGGAAAGGGAGAGGAAAGGGAACTAGTAGAATCCTGAACTCAGATCTTGTGAAAGGGCATTTACAGTAGATATTTTCCCTCTGCTGTTGTTCAAACATGTTCTGCATTTACAGATAATCCGTCTATTTTAGGATTTTACATTGCTGCCCACAGTGTACTTCATAGAGCTAAGATATACCTCCCCAGGCCAAGTCCAGTTAGCATAGATTCATTCTACACAAACTAGGTGCTGGCTTTGGATATTTGTCAAGTCACTGACCCTTCTCTGATCCATCTACCAACATCTTCCTGTAAAAATCATCTCCCTTGCCTAAGTTTGGAACAAAATAGGTATGAAAAATTAAAGCAGAGCACAAAAAAACCCTGGGTTAACAGGTTTCTGAATAGGTTTTTCTGTTGTTTTTCAAGGATGACTGATACAACCATAAAAAATAAAGTATAAATATTGCTGTCTAGGGAAATTGTTTCTCACTCAGAATGAAGGTAACAAATATGACTTTCTTTAGCATTTCTCCTTATCTGCCTCCCAAGGTGATATGCTGTAAACCTCCTAGGTGTCACACTTAATAGTTTGTCATTTGAATTTGTCCAGTGTGTTTTCTACACATCTCCTCATATCAAAATAAAATGTATTCCAAAACCAGTATCACTCTTCTCTCTTGTTAACGGAAATCCTGTAGGCCAGAATCTACTGCCTTTATTCATGTTGAGAAGTACCTTGCTCTCTGAGTAGTCCCATGGAAGCACTGGGGCCACTCAAAGTAAGTTAGTACTCAACGTTAATATGAGTGGCAGACTCTAGCCCCAAGGAATTATTAAGAAAAGCACAGCTGAAAGAAATTCCATTGTAAGATATTTAAAGACACTCATATTACCGAAAGAAAAAGAAAAGGAGACCAATTTTTGTACATCCTTCTAAATTAGCAAAGGAAGAGTTAAAACACTTAAGAGTTTGCCATTTTATTCTGTTTAAAGCCATCTCTTTAATAGTTCAACTCAGCTTCTGCAAACACTAATTTTTTGTTGCAAACTGGCTTTTGTCCTGATGCAGGAATGTTTACAGCCCTTCCAAACCACTCATTTTTATAATATATTTACTGTTATAGCTCTGGATATTCTTGGTATCCATATAAATCATAGAATCATATGGTTGAAGGGACCTCGAGAGGTCATCTAGTCTAGTCCCCTGCACTCATGGCAGGACTAAGTATTATCTAGACCATTCCTGACAGGTGTTTGTCTAACCTGCTCTTAAAAGTTTCCAGTGATGGAGATTCCATAACCTCCCTAGGCAATGTATTCAAGTGCTTAACCACCCTGACAGTTAGGAAGTTTTTCCTAATGTCCAATCTAAATCTCCATTGCTGCAATTTAAGCCCATTATTTCTTGTGCTATCCTCAGAGATTAAGAAGAACAATTCTTCTCCCTTCTCCTTGTAACAACCTTTTACATACTTGAAAACTATTATCGTGTCTCCTCTCAGTCATCTCTTTTCCAGACTAAAGAAACTCAATTTTTTCAATCTTCCCCCGTAGGTCATGTTTTCTAGACCTTTAATATTTTTTTTTGCTCTTTTCTGGACTCTCTCCAATTTGTCCACATCTTTCCTGAAATGTGAAGCCCAGAAATGGACACAATACTCCAGTTGAGGCGCGGAGTAGAACAGAATTACTTCTCGTGTCTTGCTTACAACACTCCAGCTAATATACCCCAGAATTATGTTCGCTTTGTTTGCAACGGTGTTACACTGTTGACTCATAGTTAGCTTGTGGTCCACTATGACCCCTAGATCCCTTCCCACAGTACTCGTTCCTAGGCAGTCATTTCCCATTCTGTATATGTGCAACTGATTGTTCCTTCCTAACTGGTGTACTTTGAATTTGTCCTTATTGAGTTTCATTCCATTTACTTCAGACCATTTCTCCAGTTTGTCCAAATCATTTTGAATTTTAATCCTATCCTCCAAAGCACTTGCAACCCCTCCCATCTTGGTATCATCTGCAAACTTTATAAGTGTACTCTCTATGCCATTTTCTAAATATTGACGAAGATATTGAACAGAACCAGACCCAAAACTGATCTGTATGGGACCCCACTTGTTATGCCTTTCCAGTTTGACTGTGAACCACTGATAACTACTCTCTGGGAACAGTTTTCCAAGCAGTTTGGCACCCACCTTATAGTAGCTCCATCTAGGTTGCATTTCCCTAGTTTGTTTATGGGAAGGTTATGCAAGACAGTATCAAAGGCTTTGTTAAAGTCAAGATATACCACGTCTACTGCTTCCCCCCATCCACAAGGCTTGTTCAGTGCTTCTACTAATTCCTAATAAGTTCTTAGTCTGAATGATATTCAGTGTTCACATATGCATCAACTACATCTTGCAGTCAACCATAGCAAAGGCTACAGATATATCTAAAAGAGTAGGTACTGATGCTTGATTTTTGTCCATCACCAGAAGGAAATCATTAGCCAATGAGAGTAGAACAGTCTCTGAACCATACCTAGGTCTACAATCAGACCAAAAGGACCCAAAAATATTCAAGGATGGAAGGTATTGCCAGACCTGCCTCACCTTCTGTATGAAAAAGAAACAAAGATTAGATAAGAGGCATTAATGGGCAAGATAGCCAATAGCAACAGTTGGTTTCTTGAGCACAGTCCGAACAATATTAATTTAAATTCCTACCTTGTGCAGGCAATAATCTTTAGCAATATTGATCCAAAGTCTCATTACAAGATTTTAGCAACCAATGTACCCAAGCACAGTTCTAGAATAACAGTGAGCAAAATTGGTTAGTATTCAAGCATTCAGGCAACAAACTGGAGAAATGGTCTGAAGTAAATAGGATGAAATGCAAATATCTGTTAACTAAAATGTCCTTGTGCAGGAAAGGTGGAATTAAATAAAGATGAAGTAATAGTTTTTACTATATTTGCTTTTCAATCATATATACCTTCCTGTGGATTTTGCTGTATAAAACAGATACAGGTATAAACTAGCACATTTTACCTGTTTCCCTGAAATGAGTATATCTGATAAAACATCCTTTTCAACCTTGATTGGCTTGATTGCATTTTTTTGGGGGGGAGGGGAAGGAGGAGAGGGAATGATGAGGTTGTTTTCATTAACGGAGACTTTAAATAACATACTTTTAGTTGTTTTTTTTTCAACAGCAATGATCTATATGTAAAACCTAAAATCCAATTACAAGGCATAGGAAGAAAAAAAGGTGTCTCCAAAGGGGATTTGTTTTGTTTTATTTTTTAATGAGATACATTATAATTAAATTTGAAATTGGTTAATTGCAAATACTTTATTTTGACAAACTGCATCCCTAAGCTGTAATGCTTGTAGGTGGATTCTTCTATATTATTAGTATTCTGTGTGATCTAGATATGCCAGCTAAATACAGAATGTCCTATGGGAGCTGGTTGTATCCATAGCAACCAGATTACAGTTTCCAATAACTGTGTAATGGAGTGGTGGTACACTTTAAGCACAAGGTGCTAAGTAAAATGTTTTTTTCACTGCAGTCAGTTTCTTCATGACTAACAATGGCAGAAAATCATACAGTAAATATACTAATGAAACTTCATTGACTACTACTTTTCAGTTATACTGTTATACCGATATACTGAAAAATTGCTGACTTTATACTTCTTATGCTAGCAATTAAAAGTTTGGCATCATGTAAAATCTTGAGACATCTACTATAGGTACCAAACACTCATCAACACTGTTTATTTAAGAGTCAACACTGTTTAGTAGTCAATTCTAACTAGCTTCTTTATGATACTTTTATTGGATATTGTTTGTAGTCCAAACAGTTTTAGCATTGTGAAATTAGAAAAAGTACCTTTGGCCTGACTCAAAACCTTCTGCTGAAGTGAACAGAAAGTTTCCCATTGACTTCAAGGAACTTCAGATCAAGTTCTTTAGGCATCTCCTTTGAATGTGTGTCAAATATACTCATGAAGGTTGGAACTTTTCAAGGGTGTAGAAGAGAGTTTGGGTGTAGAAGGGAATGGCGACCCACGGTCACTGGGAGCTGCGGGTGGCCGTGCAAATGTAAACAAATGGTCTGGCAGGCCGCAGGTTATCCACCACTGCTGTACATGATAACAAGATTTATTGGGCCAAGTTCAAATATGAGTTTGCTGATTTCAGCGAAGTGCACCAGGGCAGAATTTGGCCCCATTGAATACCAAATCTTTGGTAACCCATAGGTATTAATTCTATGTAACTTTTCATTCTCAATTAGATTACAAATTAACAGAACACAGATTAAGGAGAGAAGACAAAATCGGCATCATGAAGAACGTAAGTGTCAATGGTCTAACAAAGAGTGATGAATGAAGGATTTAAAGGTCACTGAAAGACTTTTACTTTCCAACGGGAGATTACAAAATAAAATGGATTATGTCATCAACAGGAGCTTGAAATCTTTGCTGGCTCAGAAGATAAAGCCATAAAAGTCTTTGGTGATGTACAGAATTAACTGCACAAAATAGGGACTCTGAAATATAAATTCACTAGTCTTCTGTAAGAAATCTTGTATTGAGAAGAGTTTAAAGTTGAGGTATAATATTCATTTCACCTTTTCCACTGCTGTTCAAACAGTTATCATATTAGGGGAAAACAAAATAAGAGTCACAAAGGATAAATGATTATTATCCAAGGGGGTGACAATAAAGCAATTTAACCTGAATGAGAATGAACGAGAAATATACAAAGCATATGAATCCTGTCACTGTCCACTCATCAACTAAAATGACCAATGAAGCACAAACCTGGAATTTGCCAATTTTATGAGGCAGTCAAAAACATTGCTTGAAAAAAATCCCCAGATCAGATAGAAAGATTTGAAAATGTAACGAATCAGTGACACCTCCTCCCACAGAGACTTACCCTAAAAAATGTTGTCCCGGACCTTTAGGCCTTTGTAAAATTCCTCAGGCTTGAAATGTGAATTATTGATGTATTGTAGCCTGCAAGCAATGTTAAGAATGTGAATGGAAGAATGGATCTTTAAAACAGAGAGAAAGATCAACCTCTCGTTCATTTTTAAAAATGCTACTACTCTTCAGATAGTTGCTAATATCTCGTTGTGATGTGAAAGGAAAAGGAAAAGAAATATATCCCAGAGTTTTTAAAGTTAACAACGGAACAATTTCCAGCAGATTTCTCAGAAAATATCTGCATAAAGGGCACGAACAGGCAGGGCCATCCCTAGCTATTTTGGTGCCCTACACAGCCCCCCCCCCCTGTGGGGGGGCTATGGGGGACCCCAGGCCTCCGCGGGGTGGGGAGGATGGCCCCAGGCCTCTGCCGAGGGGGGCGGTGTGGGGCCCCGCCCCAGGCCTTCGCAGGGGCACGGGAAGGCTGTATGGGGCCCTGCCCCAGGCCTCCACTGCGGGGGAGGGCTGGCCCCAGGCCTCCAAGGGGAATGGGGGGGAGAGGGGGCTGGCCACTTCCTGCAGGAAGTGGAGTGACCCGGCCCCAGTCTGCTCTGCTCCCCTAGCTCCCAGACTTGGTGGGAGGTGGGAACTTCCCCCCAGCAATCGCCGGTGGCACAGCTGGGAGCCAGAGGAGTGGAGCAGGCTGGGGCTGGGTCGCTCTGCTTACCGGTGAGTGCCGGCCCGACCGCTTCTGGAGTCCTCAGGGGAGTGGGGACGGGGCTGGGGTGGGACGAGGCGGGGCTGAGGTGGGGAAGGGGCAGAGCAAGGGCGGCGGCTCTGGGGAAGAGCTGAAGCAGGGGCTGGAGCAGCACGCAGCTGCGCAGGGCACCAGGAAATTTGGTGCCCTAAATTTCCTGGTGCCTTACGCAGCTGCGTACTTTGCTTATGGGTAAGGACGGTCCTGCGAACAGGCTCCCTAAACCTTTGTTTACTTGAACCTGAAAATGTACTTTCCAAATATGAAGCACATCAGTCATCATTAAACATTTGGAAGATGTAAAAAAGAGAAACAGACAGGATCTTAAAGCAAATTGGCTTCTCGCTTGTTGCCCTTCTTGGGGAAACCCTCAGCACAATAAAAAGTGCAGTTTCTGTAAGACCAAATACACTCTTATGGCTTTTTTTCACAATTAAATATAGCTCAATAAAAAAGCAGTCATTGGAGTATTTGAGATATTAGCAGTTTGGAACTGTTAAAGATATGGCTTCAATCCGAATAAAATGGCAAATTCTTAATAGTATATTGACTTTTCCTTTGCTAATAGAAAACTCAGGTGTATAAAACGCTTGGTGATTTGAGCCTTTGGTACCTTAGCATTTCTCTCCTCATCCTGTCAATCAACTATTAGGCATCAGCTGAGGTGATTGATACTCAGCCATGTCTAGTGACTGCCAGTTCAAACAGGTGCATTCAGAGTATTCTCAATGGAGGACTGTCAATTTATTAAATTTACTCTTTGCTTTTGTCTCAGCAAGGCCTACATTTGACAGTCTAAGTTTGGCAGAGCTTATCTATTCATTCAGAATTTTCCTGAGGGAAGGGGTTAATTCTCTTTCTTGAGAGAATAGGGAGTTAGTTACATTAATACTTGCTAAATATAAATTATTTATTATGTCATCTTTTTTGTTTTTTGTATTTATCATGTGGTTGGTTTGGTTTGGTTTTTTTGTTTGTATTTTAAGAGCACCTATTGGTAGCTTGTGAGACCATAACTCACATTGAGTTGTACCCTACTAGAGCTGGTTGAAAACCTTACAACAAAATATTTTTCCATTGGAAAATGCCACTCTGTTGAAATCAAAACTTTCAGTTGGAATTGCAACAAAATGTCACGTAGAAAAAAAAAAATCAAACACTTTGTTTTAATAATGTCATAATGTTCTGTTTCAACATTTTCAGAACACAACAGTTTGATTTTTTACTCAAAACAACTGTGTTTTGAAATGTATTTTACTTTACATTATAAAAACATTTTAAAATGTAAAAGTTGAAATCAAAACAAACGGTTTTGGTTAACCCCAAACTATTATTTTTCAAAAATTTCATTTTGTGGGAAATGTCAGTATTTGATGTTTCATTATGATTTGAAATGAAAACAAAATTTGAAATTCTGGTTCCCACATCATTCTATGCCCTACTCCATGTACAGTCCTGCCAAAATCAATGGGGTTACTTGCAGAATAAGGTACTACTCAGTATGAAAAGGAGATTGTTAAAGTCTGTCCCCTTTTCACTCATTATTGATACACACTCTATGTACACTGATAAAATAAGTAATTGATATACATGTAATGATTCAGATCCACTTGATCAAATGCTATATGAATAAGCCTCACACATGAATACATCAAGGTCCACCTTTGAGGTTATGTTCAATAAGGTTTTTATGCATTTCTCCTACTTAGGTTCTACAGTGAACAAAATAGTAATACTCAGAATTTTGCTTTCTCTGAAAAGCCTGAGCACCAGTGTAAAAAGGGACGCACAGCCCTAAAGAATAGATTGTGTAATTTTCTCTAAGGGGCTTGCTGTACTTCCCTAGAATAGCTCTGACTTGCTCAGTGGGGATTTATGTAACTCCAGTAATGTACTAATTATTTTGCTACTCAAACAAAAAATTGAATTGAAACATTGTAAGCAACCACAATATCTCATGTATGCATATCAGAGCATACTTAGTCCATGCCTCTGTCATAGACACAGCACACTTAAAAGAAATGGCAAATATGCTGAAGCCCCTTAATGTAAAAACAATATTCTCTACTAAATTCGATGGACCAGCTTCTCGAGAGTGGTGTAAAGGAGTCAAAGTTGCATAGGATTGGTGTCAGGGCATGCCGGGGTGGGAGGAGATTACACCTTGCATTGTGGTGGTCTCCGGCTGCATAACAGCCCCTTGGGAGTCATTACTAGCTAGCATTAATTGTATCAGTACTGAGGCTCCTCTAACATGTGCATGCTGCCTCTTCCTTCTTAAATTCTACTGGATTTTTCCATCAGCAGCCCTTTCTTTCTTAACATCAGTCACTGAGAAGAAAAGGG
Source organism: Terrapene triunguis (assembly GCF_002925995.2). Lineage (NCBI taxonomy): Eukaryota > Metazoa > Chordata > Testudines > Emydidae > Terrapene > Terrapene triunguis. The sequence continues at coordinate 16,166,504 of NW_020665189.1, read as the reverse complement.
CTAAATAGCTAAGCTATGGTTAACAAAATCATCAAATGACCTTTAAAACCCATCTTACAGAATCAGAAGGTGGTGAAATTATTATATCCACTTGACATTTGCCTAATGAAAAACTGTTTTCCACAGAGAGTGAATTCAGATCCAAGAAAGGCCACAAAGTAAGTCTCTGCATGTGCACCCTTTGCTTCCACAGTTCCAACACACAGCTGACTGAGCCCTGCTGCGTTTTGACAAGATGCCATACGTTAAACCATTCCTAGGCTCAGTCCTCAGGAATGCACATTTTTAAGAGACCCTCTAAGTCAGGGGTGGCCAAACTGTGGCTCCGGAGCCACATGCAGCTCTTCAGAAGTTAATATGCGGCTCCTTGTATAGGCACCGACTACAGGGCTGGAGCTACAGGCGCCAAATTTCCAGTGTGCCGGGGGATGCTCACTGCTCAACCCCTGGCTCTGCCACAGGCCCTTCCCCCACTCCACCCCTTCCCACGCCCTCCCCTGAGACTGCCATGCTCTTGCTTCTCCTCCCCCTCCCAGAGCCTCCTACACGCTACGAAACAGCTGATCGGGAGGTGTGGGGAAGGAGGGGGAGGCACTGATCGGCGGGGCTGCTGGTGGGTGGGAGGCACTGGGAGTTGGATGGGGAGCTGATGGGGGGCTGCTGATGTATTACTGTGGCTCTTTGGCAATGTACATTGGTAAATTCTGGCTCCTTCTCAGGCTCAGGTTGGCCACCTCTGCTCTAAGTTCATACAGCCTCCACACAATAGCTACACAAAGGTGCATCTACACTAGCAAAATGAATATTCATACTTCAGCAACTGCCAGCAGCTGTGCAGTTGTGCTGCCATTAAGACTCTCATGTAGGCAGGACTTTGAGCAGGTTTCATAACGTGATTCATAATGCCTGAGTGGGCAGAAAAGTCTAGTCTAGCACTTACACTGCTGCAAGCACAGTAGGCACTGCATCACCGCTGGCAGTTGTGTGGGTACTGATTTTGTTAGCGCAGACAAAGCCAAATAGACACTGGTTCAGATTTTCAAAGCCAAGCAGAAGACTAGTCACCTTTGCTAAGGTAGAAGCGCTTCTTTTTGACTTAATTGTTTCAACTTTTCTATTCCATATAATATAAAATTATATCATACTATGAACTTTGAAATGATAAAATCAAAATGAAGCACATTAACCTTATCAAAGTATAGATCTCATTTCAAGAAGGCCATTTCAGTATTTCTGAAACTATTTTTCAATTCATTTTTTAAGAAATGTCAAAATTTTGACTTTTTATTCAGGCTTCATTCTTTTTTTTTTTTAAATTGCCAAATATCAGAAAAATTCTGAGATTTGACCAGCTCTAGTAAGGAGCATCACTCCAGAATCTACTGTCTTCTTTTGTGTCCTAGCTTTTTGCCTGTAAGAACTACTGGTATTGAGTGTCAAGCTGGTGTCTCTTTAGCTTGTACTTTCTGCTATCAGCCCCCTCCATTCCTTCCACATTCTGAATGTGCATCTGGTCTCACTGCTAAACTGAGGGAGAGGACCACTATCTCACACAGCAACCACCTGTCATAAGCATGGTGTTGAGGGTGAAGAAGGGTGATGGAAGACTGGAAAGGAGGAGAAAGAAGGGACAGCCAGGAAGGGCAAAAACAACAGTAGGGACAGAGAGAGACTGAGTAGGGGGAATGGAGAGAGACAGGGACCTTAGAGGAGACACATTGCATAGGATTTGCAAGAAAGAGAAACACAGAATGGGTAGATGGGGAACAGAGAGAAAAGGGGTGGAGAGAAGTCTAAAAGCTAGGGAAGGGAGGAATAGTGGGTGAGCTTAGGACATGGAAGAAAGTGGATACAGAATAAAAGGAGGTTGGGGGACCCAGTCAAGAAAAAAGTGAGCAAAGTGGCAAATACAAATTCATAGGAAATTTAGAATGAATGAGAAAGCAGGAAGGAAGAGTGAGGCAGCACTGTACAGAGACAGAAGAGAAGTGAATAAGCCAGCATTCAAAGCAAAAGAGATTAAAATAAAATAAAAATAGAACGGATCCTGCTGGAATAGGATTGAATATGCAGTGAAAAGACTAGTTCTAGTAGAAAACAATGAGGATTGGCGGGTAGGAGATGCAGAATAGTAACTGTCTCTACCTTTTTTCCCCTTTCCTTCCCAGTTCACGCTCTGCCTTCCCACAGTGTGATTCTCTGTAGTTTTTGTCTCTGTGGTAACTAAGCAGAAGTCCTTTTGAGAGACAGACTAGCAACAAAGTTGGAAAATAAGTTCAGGTCTTGCAGGAAGAAGGTTTACTCCCCACAAGGCGAAAGGACAGAAAGACAGCAGATGGAGTGAACTAGTTAAATGGGAAGGTTTAGGATGAACATCAGAAATGGAAGTAGGAAAAGAAGCTCATCGCAAAACTATCACACCTCTACATGCAGGAATAGGCAAAGCTGCTTGGACTCATGGACATTAGCAGCCCAATTCATCCCTAGTGTAACCCCACAGACTTCACTGGATTTCAGTGAAGTTACACTAATAATGAATCTGACCATTCCTGTATCTGATAAATTTTGTCAAGGACATCCCAAACCTACCCCCACCTGTGCCTTTGCATGCTGTTCCGGGAGCCATCTGAAAAATTTTCCATAGGTCCCATGTCATCATAGAGGTCCAAGGTAAGGAAAACAATACAGTGGAACCCCACTTATCTGAAACCTGTATTATCCAAAATTAGAGCTGGAACCTGCAGTGGGCTGAGCAACCACTGGTCCCACCACACTGACCTTTAATCTATGTCCCAATGATGTCTGGATAATAAGAGTGTACTACTACCATTTCATTCCTTTAGTCTCACCCAAATTACTGGATGAGCTTTTCAGGGGTGTAACCTAGTGTGGGCCTGCCCTTCATGTATGCATCATGCATGAACAAAATTGAGTCTTTTAGAAAGGAACCCAAATACTACAAATACACTGCTAAGGGAAATAACCTGAAGAAGAACTCTACAGTCCCAATTCCAGCAAAAAAGTATTAATAGGGAGAAAATGGTGTAATTCACTGTAATGAAGAGTAAAACCAGGCATATTTTAGTAGGTCTTATATAACAGCAGGACATAGATGTGTAGCTTCCATTTGAATTTACAATACCCACTGATTAATTTGTATCAGTAAACATTTATGACAGTAATGAGGGATATCCTGAGATAGCAGGCATTATCTAAAAAAGGGTTTTCTAGTCTACTCTGTTAACCATGCATAGATGAATCAATGGATTATGCTGAATTCCTGAAGCAATCAGAAATAAATTGGAGCAGCAGAAAAGTGACCTATACATACAATGTATTAAATGTGTAGTCTCAAAAAAGAGAGAGAATTCATAGAATCATAGAACTGGAAGGGACCTTGAGAGGTCATCTACAGTCCCCTGCACTCAAGGCAGGACTAAGTATTATCTAGACCAGTGGTTCTCAAACTTGGGCCGCCGCTTGTTCAGGGAAAGCCCCTGGTGAGCCGGTCCGGTTTGTTTACCTGCTGCGTCCGCAGGTTCGGCCAATTGCGGCTCCCACTGGCCATGGTTCACCGCTCCATGCCAATGGGGGCTGCAGGAAGAGCGGCCAGCACGTCCTGCAGCCCGCGCCGCTTCCTGCAGCCCCCATTGGCCTGGAGCGACAAACTGCGGCCAGTGGGAGCCGCGATCGACCAAACCTGTGGACGCGGCAGGTAAACAAACCGGCCCGGCCCGCCAGGGGCTTTCCCTGAACAAGCAGCAGCCCAAGTTTGAGAACCACTGATCTAGACCATCCCTGACAGGTGTTTGTCCAACCTGCTCTTAAAAATCCCCAATGATGGAGATTCCACAGCCTCCCTAGGCAATTTAGTCCAGTGCTTAACCACTCTGACAGTAAGGAAGTTTTCCCATTGTCCAACCTAAACTGCCCTTGCTGCAATTTAAGCCCATTGCTTCTTGTCCTATCCTCAGAGGTTAAGAAGAACAATTTTTATCCCTCCTCATTGTAACAGCCTTTTAGGTACTTGACAACTGTTATCATGTCCCCTCTCAGTCTTCTCTTCTCCAGACTGAACAAATCCAATTTTTTTTCAAATCTTCCCTCATAGATCATGTTTTTCTAGATTTTTAATAATTTTTATTAAAAATAATTTAATTCTCTAGACTTTTTCCAATGTGTCCATATCTTTCCTGAAATGTGGCACCCAGAACTGGACACAATACTCCAGTTGAGGCCTAATCAGCATAGAGTAGAGCGGAATAATTACTTCTCATGTCTTGCTTACAACACACCTGCTAATACATCCCAGAATGATGGTTGCTTTTTTTTGCAACAGCATTACACTGTTGACTCATATTTAGCTTGTGATCCACTATGACCCCCAGATCCCTTTCCGCAATACTCCTTCCTAGGCAGTCATTTCCTATTTTGTACGTGTGCAACTGATTGTTCCTTCCTAAGTGGAGTACTTTGCATTTGTCCTTATTGAATTTCATCCTATTTATTTCAGACCATTTCTCCAGTTTGTCCAGAGCATTTTGAATTTTAATCCTATCCTCTAAAGCACTTGCAACCCTTCCCACCTTGGTATTGTCCGCAAACTTTATAAGTGTACTCTCTATGCCATTATCTAAATCATTTTCTAAATATTGAACAGAACTGGACCCAGAACCAATCTCTGTGGGACCCCACTTGTTATGCCCTTCCAGCATGACTGTGAACCACTGATAACTACTCTCTAGGAACGATTTTCCAACCAGTTATGCACCCACCTTATAGTAGCTCCATCTAGGTTGTATTTCCCTAGTTTGTTTATGAGAGAGTATCAAAAGCCTTACTAAAGTCAAGATGTACCACATCTACCGCTTCCCCCTATCTACAAGGCTTGTTATCCTGTCAAAGAAAGCTATCAGGTTGGTTTGACACAATTTGTTCTTGACAAATCTATGTTGACTGTTATTTATCACCTTATCTTCTAGGTGTTTGCAAATTGATTGCTTAATTATTTGCTCCATTATCTTTCTGGGTACAGAAGTTAAGCTGACTGGTCAGTAATTCCCCGGGTTGTCCTTATTTCCCTTTTTATAGATGGGCACTATATTTGCCCTTCTCCCGTCTTCTGGAATGTCTCCGGTCTTCCATGACTTTTGAAAGATAATTGCTAATGGTTCAGATACCTCCTCAGTCAGCTCCTTGAATATTCTAGGATGAATTTCATCAGGTCTTGGTGATTTGAAGACATTTAACTTCTCTAAGTAATTTTTGACTTGTTCTTTCCCTATTTTAGACTCTTATCCTACCTCATTTTCACTGGCATTCACTATCTTAGATGTCCAATCGCCACTAACCTTCTTGGTGAAAACCAAAACAAAGAAGTCATTAAGCAGCTCTGCCATTTCCACATTTTCTATTATTGTCTTTCCCCCCTCATTGAGTAATGGGACTACTCTGTCCTTGGTCTTCCTCTTGCTTTTAATGTATTTGTAGGATGTTTTCTTGTTTTCTTTTATGTCCCTAGCTAGTTTGATCTCGTTTTGTGCCTTGGGTTTTCTAATTTTGACCCTACATACTTGTGTTATTTGTTTATATTCATCCTTTGTAATTTGACCGAGTTTCCACTTTTTGTAGGACTCTTTTTTGAGTTTTAGATCACTGAAGATCTCCTGGTTAAGCCCGAGTGGTCTCTTGCCATACTTCCTATCTTTCCTATGCAGTGGAATAGTTTGTTCTTGTGCCCTTAATAATGTCTCTTTGAAAAACCGCCAACTGTCTTCAATTGTTTTTCCCCTTAGACTTGCTTCCCATGGGATGTTACCTACCAACTCCCTGAGTTTGCTAAAGTCCGCCTTCTTATAATCCATTGTCTTTATTGTGCTGTTCTCCCTCCTACTATTCCTTAGAATCATGAACTCTACTATTTCATGATCACTTTTACCCAAGTTGCCCTCGACTTTCAAATTCTCAACCAGTTCCTCCCTTTTTGTTAAAATCAAATCTAGAACAGCCTCCCCCCTAGTAGCTTTCTCCACCTGCTGAAATAAAAAATGGTCTCCAATACATTCCAAGAACTTGTTGGATCATCTGTGCCCTGCTGTGTTATTTTCCCAACAGACGTCTGTGTAGCTGAAGTCCCCCATCACCACCAAGTCCTGTGATTTGGATTATTTTGTTAGTTGTTTAATAAAAGCCTCATCCGCCTCTTCTTCCTGGTTTGGTGGTCTGTAGTAGACCCCTACCATGACATCACCCTTCACAGGTAGATATGTCAAAATTTCTTGTGAAAGGATCATTAAAACATGTAACCCTATGATCTGCTAGTTGAATGTAGAGTTTGCTAGTGTTAGTAGTAATACACAACTCGTATAAATACTGTACAGTGATATTGACAAAGTTGTCGTGTACTTGTATTTCCCTTTATAAATGGGCTTAGACCAGCCAGAATGGGTTAATAAGGTTGTACATAGAGAGAAGAGTTAGTCACTAGTTAGTCACTAGTCACTGGCTAGTCTGAATGGCGGATATGAAAAAAGACTCCATTCAGGTATGCAAGATTCTTCTGAAAGTGTGGCTTTTTCAAAGAAATCAGTCAGATCCAGGCTTCACATGGAATATTTGGTTCGGCAGGTAAATGCAAGCTTCTCAGGTTTTGATCATACAGTTATAGATATTGCAAACCTAATGAAAGCCCTTGTCTAAATTCACTGGTCGGTCAATTGTTTGATTGTTGATGCTCAGAAACCACTGACCAATATTGTCCCATAGTTTCCTTGTATTTCCCTGTCTCTCTATCTCCATCTGTTGCCTCTTGTTTTACACTGAGATGGTAAGACCCTTGGAGCAGGGAGCATCTTTTCGGTTTGTATGTGTACCGTGCCTAGCACAGTGGGATCCTGGTTCATGATTAGGGCTCCTAAGTGCTATAGTAATACAAATGATACATAATATTAAATAATAATAACTGTGTAGTACTTTTTAGGTATGAAAATTCTTATTTCTTGATACTGAGACAAAACTCAAAGCTAAACAGGGGGTTCATGACATGAATCTGAAAGGCCTGATACACCATAAACACTTGGCACATTTTCATGAATTATGACACATTTTAAATATGTCATCGTTTCAGTGTCAGTTTGCAGTTGCTTGTTCTTAATAGGGTAACTTGGAAAGTCAAAATTTAAAAAAAAATTACAATGTAGCATATGATATAACACCCATACACAGAGACATAAATCAAGCAACTGCTAAGCAACATTTTAAATGATGTCAAGAATCTCTTTATCTACTGTCAAGATCTCTTTGCAGGTTTTATACATTTCATTTAGAGTGACATTTGGAGGCTCCCAAGGCTGTACGCACGTTCAGTGGAACTTATCAACACAGCCCATAATACGTGCCTTTGTAGATGAAATACTGTAAGCACCACTGACTGTATGCACCTGTTTGTTCAGCAAAATAATCTTATCTGAAATCTGTGAGTAATTACTGACAGATTTTAATGGCTCTTTGATGTAACCCTCCTAATGAATCCATAGCAAGCATTGTGGTTATTGTTTGTGCAAACAACGGGAAAATGAAAAAAAGAAGTTAGAAAATGCGTATCAAATATGCATCAAGTATGTGTATGAAATATGTGTGTGTATACTCACACAGCAGCTGTCTTGGATCAGGCTGATAGGCAGGGGAAATAAATCTCTGAACAGTTTTTTCTTCCATATAGGGGAAAAACCTCAGGCATTTTTTTTTAACTAGTCAAATTATTCATGCCACCACAAGAAGAAATTTAAACACTCATCAAGATTCTGATATCACATATGTAGTTGCTACTCATAGCCATGTTGTTTGGAAACATCTACTGCCTCATATGTGGAAAAAGACAAAGCAGAGGTAATACTGTGTAGTACATTTTATTCCAAAGAGCTTTACAACTTTGGTCCAAATCCTGAGCAGCTATTAGCAGAGGTGTAGCAAGCGCCCTCCGTACCCTCCGACCGGAGGGGGCCCTGCAAGGAAGGGGGCCCCTAAAAGTGGCAAAATAAATACCGCATTCCAGTTTCTGCATTGTAAGGGGCCCCGCCCGGACATATGTTCGGAGGGGGCCACCATTCGGAGGGGGCCACGTTCTTTGTTGCTACGGCCCTGGCTATTAGGCCACTGTAACTCCCATTAAACCAAACTTCAGGTCCTTACATAGGCAAAATGCTCACTAAAATCAAAGGCTAGCGAATAAGTAAGAGCTGAGGCTCAAATAGTCCCCTTCTGCAGAGAAACAACTGCATGGAGACCAGATGGCCAGGAAAACCCAGGATGCTCCCTCTTTCAGAAGTTCTTGGACATTGTTTTGTCACATGGCAGGGGTCTAGGAACCTGCAGAGTTTACAGTGGTGAATCTTCCCAAATTCATGTGTTCTTAGAAATCCATGGGGAAAGGAACCCCAGTTCTGTAGAAGGAGAATCTAGAGGAACTGCTCCTGCTCTGTTTTGTTTTCTGACTACCATACATGACATCTATCTGTCTTGGGTATTTATAGAGTACTAATCACCACAATATCTAGGTGCTATGGGTAGGAGCTCCAGTTGGCTGAGTTCCCTTAGATGCTCAGTAGTTCCCATGGAGGGGATCTGAGGTGAGCATAGGACAGCACCATGAGGTATAACTGCTCCCCTGATTTCCCCCCTCCAAAACAGTCCTGATCCAAAGGCCCACTGAAGAGATGAATCTGTAAGGTTCCAGGTAGAAGGGAACATAGGAATTACCATACTGAATCAGACCAGCAGTCCATCTAGTCCAGTTTCCTGTCCTAAAACTGTGGCCAGAAGTGTAGGCTTCAGAGGAGAGTGTAAGATCCCTGCAGTGGGCATATATGAAATAATCTGCCCCCACGTAGGTACCATCCTGATCTCTAATCATTAGACAGTGGTTTCACCCTTAAAATCACAGAGCTTAATATCTATTGCAAAATATGTATGGTCATTAATGCTAACTCTGGATATTCTTGAAATCCATATTCATGTCCAAGACCTTTTTAAATCTTCTACAGTTCCTGGCCTCAATGACTTCCTGCAGTAATGAGCTCCAGTTTAATTACACGTTGTGTGAAAAGATTTCCTTTTATCAGTTTTGAATTTCCCACTTTCTAATTTAATTGAATGTCCCCTTCTTATGTTCTGAGATAGGGAGAAGAGAACACATGATCTAATTTCTCTAGACCATTCAATATTTTATATACTTTTATCATGTCTGTTTTATTCATTCCCTTTCTAAAGTAAACACTCCTACTCTTTCCAGTCTCTCTCCATATGAGAGTTTTTCCAGGCCTATAGGACTTAGCAACATAGAGGACCTGCAGAGAGTTCCCAGGATAGACAGGGATGGTGGAGCCATGTTTGTATTCTAAGCAATGTTTGATGGCATAGGAAGGATTCAGATTCAGATAACATTTTTGCTATTATTCTCCATCCCATTCCTTATGCCTCCTAACATCTGATTTGCTTCTTTGACCACAGCTGTGTCAAGAAGGGTTTTTCATTGAGCTGTGTACAATGATGCCCAGGTCCATTTCTTGGGTTGGTATAGTTAATCTAGAACCCTGTGAAGTGTAGGAGTAGTTTACCTTTTTTCCCCTCCACTGTACATTACTTTGCATTTGTCAAGATTAAATTTCATTTGCCACCATAGTGCCCATTCATCTAGCTTGTTTGGGTCTCTGTGAAGTTCATTAGAGTTCTTTCTCGTCCTCACTAACCTAAATAACTTGATGTCATCTGCAAATTTTGCTACCTCACTACTCACTCCCCTTTTCAGATCATTAATCTAGTATGGTTCTATGGAGACTGCACTCCCTCTTACCACATGGCCAGGGGAAAGTTCTGCACAGAGTGGATGCTCTGTACCTGAGTAAGGTCTTCAGGATTGGGTCTACTGCAGTAGCGCTAGAACATTTTTATAGTGGGGTGCTGAAAGCCAGTTAAACTGTAAACCACGTATGTTCAAAAGCAATGTGAAAAAACACAATTCTCACTCACACCACATGGGTGCAACAGAGCTGCGGGAGTCTCAAGAATCGCGAAACAATACTAGCTTTGTGCTGAGAGCACCAGCAAACTTTTCACAGTGAAACCTGGGGGTGCTGCAGCACCTGCCATATCCCTAGTTCCCATGCCTATGACTTCAATGGGAGCTGCAAGTCCTCAGTACATCTCAGGCTTTGGAGTTCAATATACACACATGCACCATATATATACTTATAGTTAAAAGAGCTGCTCAAAACATATCCCAGTAAATGTGGTGTTAAAATAAGGTTGAAGAAAATGTTCTTTTACTGGGCAATTGTTTCTGACAGTGCCTAAATTATAAGCCTATGAAAAAATCTCAATTCACACATGCTGGGTAGAGGTTTGTTAGGGTGTGGCTGCTACATTTCCTGAAGGTTTTCTGTACTGGGCTCGCTCTGTCCCTTCACAGCTCCTGCATTCTGACCAGACTGCACCATCCCCACACAGAACAACCGAGCAAGCAGAGTTAGAGGTGCTCAGAAAGACTTTCCCTGTTAGGGGAACATGCTAGAAGAAGTGGGATGGGAAGAGGGATAGGAAAAGAGAGTGCATGTTGGGGGTCAATATGGTTCCACAGGATTACATTTTTGCTTTTTCCATTGTTAATGTTAAGAAACCTTAGGAAATTACATTAAGAAAAACTACATTAAAAGCATATTACAGTTGCAAAGTCAAGCACTCAAAAGTTAGGGAATGCCTGAATTAAGGTTGCCTTGCATATATCCATTCTATATTGTAGTTAATTACATGATCACATACTATTCTTTCCACAGAATGGACTTGCACTGGGGATAAATCTGGTTGTGTAGTGAAGGAGGCTTTGTCTGTAGGATCCCTGCCTCATTTGCTGCAGAAGTTGGAAGGTGTGTAGTGAAGGAGACAGGGACTTACAGGAAGAGAAAGGACATTTTCATCATTAAGACAGTTGAATTCCACCTTGGAGAATTGGTTTCAATCCCTGCCTCTGCCACATAATTCCTATATTATGCTGGACATGCAACATAAACCACAATTTCCATAGGTAGTCACTGTGTGTTCCTCTTTTTCTCTGTAAATTTGAGACACTTAGGCTTTAATTTGCAGAAGTGCTGAACACTCACACTGCAACTGTCATCAGTGGGAGCTCTGTTCTGAACACAAAGTGGTATAAAATGTTAAGAAATCTACAAGATCAGGACCTAGGCTTCTCAAACTGGGCACACAAAGTTAGTTGTCACCAAACAATTTTGCCTTTAATCTCGTTGCCTCACTTTCCCACATGTAAAAATATGTATAATGTCACCACATCATCTCAAAGAGGTGCTATAAAGATAAATCCATTAATGTCTGTAAAGAATGAAAATACTATGATGACAGCACCATAGAAAATACCATGAGGAAATGAATAATTGGGTATTCAGTACAGAGTTTAGGTGGTGTGTGGTAAATACTACATGGGGCTCACACATTGAATAATAAGGATAATAGTAAATAATGAATAGCTACTCATTCAGGGATCACTGCACATCCTGTGTACAGAAGTAGACGAGTTCAATGGAAAAAATAATTTGTGATCATATAATTAAAAACTATATCATAATGCACATCTACAAAGGGGCCAAATGAAGGTTGCACAGGCATTTGGCATTTCCTAACTTTTTTGTGCTTGATTTTGCAACCTTAATGTTCTTTTAATGTAGTTATTTTTGAATTAGACCAATTATCTTGATAAGTACTTTCTTATTCTATTTATTTCCACCTGAAAAATTATTCTAAAAAGTAATAAAATATATAATGTTTCTACACTTAGCAGCTTAGCTTGACTCCTTTAACTAGGCAGATAAACATTTTCCAATTTGCCATTAAAAATCCTTCTATTTCTTCATTTAATTTGTAAAAGGAAAAGTAACATGGAGAAATGAACAATAGGGTTTTCAAATGGAAAGTAATGCATAAATGATACAGTGATTCTTTTCCTTCTGCTATTAATACAGGAGCCTTATATTTTCAATGTTTGTAGATAACACTAGTTCTGTCTTTTGTGGAAGTTTCCCTTTAAGACTGTAACTTCTGAAGAAAATTATAAAGGGACATATAGCACTACTGGAAACATCATATCTATCATTAAATATATATCTGCAGTTTAATTCTTTTGCTGAGGGTAAAAAGTCTATTTTGTTTACCAGAGTCTGCTGAGCTCCATGCATTTCATCCCTCCCTTTCACATCCCATTAAATTGGATATGTGGAAACATGAGGGACAAACTGACATCTGCCTACCACTTTCCTGAAATTCAGGAGGACTAGTTTGCCTAGAAGCACATGTGTCACCTGTTTGGATACAACAAACTCTTCTCACTGAATTTCAATAGGCAATCAAGAGCAATTTCAAACCCTCAAGAAATTACAATGCAGAATGAAGAGAGCATACTCCAAAAGGCCAGTTTTCTGATAACTCCTTTTAAGTATTTGTGAAAATGAACATTAACATACAGCAGACGTTGATACAGTCATCTTTTGTAAAATAATTTGATACCTGAATTGAAGAGAATTTAATTCCTCCGAAGAGAAATTTGTGACAGTCAGTGCCCACCATAAGGCTTTATGGAAATATGCTTATGTATGTGTCTATATATAACATAACTAGAATGTGTTGTATGCTACATATGCTATGTAACATATCTCTGTAAAGGTTATGATCTACTGAATCTATTAATCCTATTTGTATGCATGTATCATTTTTGTACTCAAAGTTATGAATATTGGCCATGTACTGGCTTGATTTCTAAATAACCTTAGTAGAGCTTTTGGTCAGTTCCTGGAGAAAGGAATTCGCAAAGTTAAGTGACCAATCAGGAAGCACTTAAGGAACAATGCATCTTGGAATGCTCCAATCCACATAAGAAGTCTTCCTGGAGACATTCAAGATACCATGTGGGCAATGGCTTCTGCCTGTAAAAACTGTGAGTCATGCATGGACATGTGACTTGCCCAGGTGACTCCAGAACTCCATCTTGGAGCTAGACTTTGCATAGGAAAGAGGAGGGGGTCTCCACCCACAAGAGAGTCTATTTAAGCCCATAGGAGACCCCTCCATTTTGTCTTCAGCAGGCTAAAGAGAGAACCTCTCCACCCCCAAAGGACAGTGACTGCAAGGGGTGTGAGTGATTGCTGGACCCAGACTAAAAGGAGATTAGTCTGTAAAATGAAGCATTCTAGAACTGGTGAGGATCTTATCTGTATTCAGTGTCTTAGGCCTGGTCTACACTAGGCTTTTATGTCGAATTTAGCGCCGTTATATCGAATTAACCCTGCACCCGTCCACACCAGGAAGCCATTTAGTTCGACATAGAGCTCTCTTTAAATCGATTTCTGTAATCCTCCCCAACGAGAGGAGTAGCGCTAAATTCGACATGGCCATGTCGAATTAGGCTAGGTGTGGATGGAAATCGACGCTAATAGCTCCGGGAGCTATCCCACAGTGCACCACTCTGTTGACGCTCTGGACAGCAGTCCGAGCTCGGATGCTCTGACCAGCCACACCCCGGGAAAATTTGAATTCCTTTTCCTGTCTGGGCAGTTTGAAGCGCAGTTTCTGTTTGGACACCGTGGCGAGCTCAGCAGCAGTGTCAGCAGTGGCAACGATGCAGAGCTCTCCAGCAGAGATGGCCGTGCAATCCAATAGAAAGAGGGCCCCAGCATGGACGGATCGGGAAGTCTTGGATCTCATCGCTGTGTGGGGAGATGAGTCCGTGCTTTCCGAGCTGCGCTCCAAAAGACGGAATGCAAAGACCTATGAGAAGATCTCTAAAGCCATGGCAGAGAGAGGCTACAGCCGGGATGCAACGCAGTGCCGCGTGAAAATCAAGGAGCTGAGACAAGGCTACCAGAAGACCAAAGAGGCAAACGGACGCTCTGGATCCCAGCCCCACACATCCCGTTTCTACGAGGCACTGCATTCTATCCTAGGTGCGGCCGCCACCACCACCCCACCCCTGACCGTGGACTCTGAGGATGGGATATTGTCCGCGGCCGGTTCCTCAGCGGACGGGGAAGAGGAGGAAGGAGATGAGGAGGACGAGGCAGTAGACAGCGCTTACAACGCTGATTTGCCCGACAGCCAGGAGCTCTTCATCACCCTGACAGAGATCCCCTACCAACCCTCCCCAGCCGTTACCCCAGACACAGATTCAGGGGAAGGATCAAGCAGTAAGTGTTTTAAATATCTAAATATTTATTTACAACATAACTGGCGTATTTAAAATATTAACAGTAGCTAAAGTGCTTTAAAACATGTAAACATTTATTTGCAACAAAACAGGAAGATTGAAAATATGAACAGTGGGTAAAGTGCTTCAAAACATGTAAACAGGAAAGTCAAACAAAAGGGGAATCAGTGCAAAGTGTATCATGATTAGTCTGTCTTTGGGCGCCTCAATATATAGTCCGAACCATTTTCAAAAAATTGCACAATGTCCGCTTCATGATTATAGTGCCCAAAACCCTGCAGTCATTTGTCCCTCCAAGGGCACCTAAGCCAAGAACTGGTCAATGTAGCCGGGGATAGAGGCGACATCCTCCGGGGAGAACTCCTCATACACCTCCTGCAGGTGTTTTTCCAGCCTCATCAGCAGGTTCCTGGGCAGGGAGAGCTTATTAGGCCCCCCGTGGTAGGACACGTTTCCCTGCCACAACGCCAGCAGGTACTCCGGGATCATGGCCTTGCACAGCAGTGCAGCAAATGGCCCCGGTTTCTGCAGGCTGTCCCGGAGCATCTTCTCCTTCTGGCTCTCGGAGACCTTCAGGAGGGTGATGTCTGGCATGACTCCCTGCTGTGAATTAGGTAGGGGAAAGTTAGTATTGGGACTGCTTGCCCGTCCCTTTATAGAACTGCAACCGCCGGTTTACAGCCACGCGGTTTACAGCCGCGAGGGGGTGGGACAGGGCCAGAGTTCATGCTTGCAGGATTGCTGCCAGCAGAGACTCACATTGCTTTCTATGTGAAAGGAGGCCAGTGCCACTCTTAAAGTTTTAAGCGGCCACAAGTCTACGGCTTACCATGTTTGCCAGCTAGACAAAGTCCGGTGTCCAGCCCTGCTCCTCAGCTCGCCACAGCAAGACCGCAGGCACTGTAGGCGAGGGCCGAAAATTCGACCTAGTCCTCAGTGCGCGTGTGATAGGTGCTCTGCATGGTCTTGTTGACAGAGAAAGACTATGTTCTCTGTTCACAGATACATTGCTCTGTCTCAGGAATTCACTCCCTTTTTCCAATTCCCACAGCCACATCTGCCCAGAGGCTAGCGCACATTAGGAGGAGGAAGAAGAGGACACGGGAAGACATGTTTGCAGAACTAATGGGATGCTCCCGAGCACAGGCAGCCCAGCAGACACAGTGGAGGGAGAACTTGTCCCAAATGCACCGGGCAAACATGGAACGGGAGGAGAGGTGGCGACAGGAGGACAGGCAGGCTACTCAAACGCTGCTTGGACTAATGAGGGAGCAAACGGACACGCTCCGCCGCCTTGTGGATGTTCTGCAGGACCGGAGGCAGGAGGAGAGAGCCCCGCTGCAGTCTCTCTGTAACTGCCCTGCCCCGCCACCAAGTCCCATACCCCCCTCACCCAAAGTCCAAACACGGAGGGGTGGAAGGGGCCGTGAAAAATTTCACTCCACCCCTGCGGACTGCTCTAGCACTAGAAGGCTCTCATTCCCCAAAATTTGAAAAGTCCTTTCCTACCCGCCTCACACAAGACCCCGTCCAAGTTTCACCCCCCCGTTCCATGTGCGGTTGTTAATAAAGAATACGTTTCTGTTCATTTCTGTTTCCATCCTCTTCTTTTGGAGGGGAGTCTGTCTGAAGGGGGGGGAAGGGGCTTGGTCATTGGACAGGACAGTCACCTTTAGCAGGGGGCAGGTGCAGCAGCAGGGCACATATACAGTGCAGTGACTAGTTATCCTGGTCAGTCTGGGAGGTGGTTTTCATGTTTTGTGTGGTGGGGGCGGTGGTGTTGCTCTGTGACTTGGTGGCGGGGGAGGGCAGTTACAGATCTTATGCAGCGGTCCTTACCCTGCATCACAGAGCCGCGCAGCAGGGGATCTGTAACCCTCCTCCCCCTGCAAGACAGTCACATAGCCGACACATACACGCAGTCCCGGCCAGGAGGGCTGGCAGGCTCCGTTGAAACAACCAGTCCACCACCGCGGAGCCTGTCATTCCTGGAGTTTAGAAGCATCATTTGCATCACAACCCTAAACCCGCCCCCCGCCACAGTCTGCGTCCCAGGTTTAAAACATTCCCGCGAAAACAGTAATAAAGACAACGGTGTCCATTAACAAAACAGAACAGATTTTATTTTTTGGGAAGGGGGTGAAGGGGGTATGTAAGTGGAGAGGATAGTCGACGGCAACTGGGTAAAGAAACGGGGGCAAGTTCTGCCTCTGTGTCCACAAACTTAAAAGTCACTGGGTACCCTGCTCAGCCTTGAAACTGGCTTTCAAAGCCTCCCGGATGCACAGCGCGTCCCGCTGGGCTCTTCTAATCACCCGGCTGTCTGGCTGGGCGTAATCAGCAGCCAGGCTATTTGCCTCAACCTCCCACCCCGCCATAAAGGTCTCCCCCTTGCTCTCACACAGATTGTGGAGCACACAGCAAGCTGCAATAACGATGGGGATATTGGTTTCGCTGAGATCACAGCGAGTGAGTAAGCTTCTCCATCTCCCCTTGAGACGGCCAAAAGCACACTCCACCACCATTCTGCACTTGCTCAGCCGGTAGTTGAACAGTTCTTTTTCTGTGTCCAGGGCGCCAGTATAGGGCTTCATGAGCCAGGGCATTAGCGGGTAGGCTGGGTCCCCGAGGATCACTGTAGGCATCTCCACATCCCCAACAGTTATCTTGTGGTCCGGGAAGTAAATACCTTCCTGCAGCCGTCTAAACAGACCAGAGTTCCTGAACACGCGAGCGTCATGAACCTTGCCCGGCCATCCGACGTAGATGTTTGTAAACCGTCCCCGATGGTCCACCAGTGCTTGCAGCACCATTGAAAAGTAGCCCTTTCTATTGATGTACTGGCTGGCCTGGTGGCCCGGTCCCAGGATAGGGATGTGAGTCCCATCGATAGCCCCACCGCAGTTTGGGAATCCCATCGCGGCGAAGCCATCTATGATGACCTGCGCGTTTCCCAGGGTCACTACCTTTGACAGCAGTACCTTGACGATTGCCTTGGCTACTTGCATGACAACAACCCCCACGGTAGATTTGCCCACACCAAAGTGGTTCGCGACTGACCGGTAGCTGTCCGGCGTTGCAAGCTTCCAGAGGGCTATGGCCACTCGCTTCTGGACAGTCAGGGCTGCTCGCATGCGGGTGTCCTTGCGCTTCAGGGCAGGGGACAGCAAGTCACAAAGTTCCAGGAAAGTCCCCTTCCGCATGCGAAAGTTTCGCAGCCACTGGGATTCATCCCAGACCTGAAGCACTATGCGGTCCCACCAGTCCGTGCTTGTTTCCCGGGCCCAGAATCGCCGTTCAACAAAATCCACATGCCCCATTGCCACCGTGATGTCCTGGGCGCTGGGGCTCGTGGTTTCTGACAGCTCTGTGCTACTCTCATACTTCAGGCCCTCACGGCGGTGCCGTAGCCTCCTCGCCTGATTTCTCTGCATCTGCCTGTGGGAAAGGTGTATGATAAGGTGCGAGGCGTTGAGAACGGCCACAACTGCAGCGATGGTCGCAGCGGGATCCATGATCGCAGTGCTGTGGCGTCCGCGCTGTCACTGATCAAAAAGTGCGCGAACTGATTTCCCGCCGGCGCTTTCAGGGAGGGAGGCAGGGCGGTAGTGACTGACGGATGACGACAGTTACCCAAAAGCACCCTCGCCACATTTTTTTACCCAGAAGGCATTGGGGGCTCGACCCAGAATTCCAATGGGCAGCGGGGACTGCGGGAACTGTGGGATAGCTGCCCACAGTGCACTGCTTCCAATGTCGACGCTTTCCCTGGTAGTGTGGACTGACAAAGTCGAATTACTGTCCTTAGTGTAGACACACACGTTCGACTTTCTAATATCGATTGCACATATTCGATTTAACTAAAATCGAACTACTCTCGTAGTGTAGACATACCCTTACTGTATTAGACATAAACTGGCGTGTTTTATTTTATTTTACTTGGTAATTCACTTTGTTATGTCTGTCACTACTTGGAACCACTTAAATCCTACTTTCCATATTTAATAAAATAACTTTTTACTTATTAATTAACCCAGAATATGTGTTAATACCTGGGTGAGCAAACAGCTGTGCATATCTCTCTATCAGTGTTATAGAGGGTGAACAATTTATGAGTTTGCCCTGCATAAGCTTTATACAGGGTAAAACGGCTTTATTTGGGTTTAGGCCCCATTGGGAGTTGGGCATCTGAGTGTTAAAGACAAGAACACTTCTGTTAGCTGCTTTCAAGTAAGCCTACAGCTGTTAGGGGACGTGATTCAGACCTGGGTCTGGATTTGCAGCAGGCTAGCAAGTCTGGCTCAAACCAAGCAGGGCATTGAAGTCCTAAGCTGACAGGGCAGGAAAGCAGGGGCAGAAGTAGTCTTGGCACATCAGTTGGCAGCTCCCAAGGGGGGTTCTGTGATACAACCCATCACAGAATTATTACTGGAATATTTCTTACACACACAGGAAAAAAAAAACAGTTTGAGATAATTATTCAGCAAACTGTCTTCATTGACCTTGTAGATAGCTATATATATTTAGCTATGAAATGAGTAGTTTTCCTGTGTCCAGTGGGTGACTGTCTCTCTAGAAGAATTTCATTTTGTTCAAGGAAGGCTGAGTCAAATCTCCAAGGCCCAGTTCCCATTCACACTAAGGCTACTTTACAACACTCTGGGAACAAGTTACATATACGTCTACTTTAAAGCCTCTTTACACTGGCCAAGACATGTAAAAAGACCTTTGTGTAAATAAGAAATAGGACCCCAAGTGTGTGTTTCCTAGGAGTTCATGTGGAGAAAGACTATGGTTCCTATTGATTGTGACAATTGCTATTAGCTAACATGTAATTTCAGTTTCGGCTTCCTATTGACTTCAGTGGAACTTTATACTAGAGCCGGGAAATAACAATTAAAAATAATAAAAAGAGTAAAGTGAGAAAAATACATTAGTGTGAGATGAAATTGCCTAACCTGCAAAAGCTTTGAAAAATCCAAAAAGCAAATAAGATTGATTCCCATATGGTAATCAAAGGTTGGAATTCTCGTTTCTAAGAGTAACTGACAAAATCCATATCACTGGAATCCTGGATGGCGATTCAGTCCATCATGTCAGGCTAGTTAATGCAAGGTTGCTGGCTAATACGGTTAATACCATCCATGATTTCACTGTGCATGAGGCCTCTGACTAATATTGACATGGTCTCAAAATTACTTACAGAGAACACCAAAAAAAACCTGACCTCTGCATTGATTCTTGTGTGCGAACAGAGTCAAGCTGATGTCAGATTTATAGCAGAGAAGCAGAAATGGGAAGGATAAAAGTATTAATATAGAAAATGATTCATTGCAGTATAAAATGTTCTAGCTCAAGCAGAAGTTGAATTGATGCAGGAATTACTGGGTGAAATTTTATGGTCTGTGTTATACAGAAGTCAGTTTAGACGATCTTCTTGGTTCCTACTGGCCTTAACATCTGAGTCTTAGGGTATGTCTACACTACGAAATTAGATCGAATTAATAGAAGCCGGCTTTATAGAAATCAGTTGTATACAGCCGATTGTGTGTGTCCCCACATAAAATGCTCTAAGTGCATTAGTTCGGCGGACCGCGTCCACAGTACCGAGGCTAGCGTCGACTTCCGGCGCATTGCACTATGGGTAGCTATCCCACAGTTCCCGCAGTCTCCGCCGCCCATTGGAATTATGGGTTGAGATCCCAATGCCCGGATGATGCAAAACAGTGCCGCGGGGGGTTCTGGGTACATGTCGTCAGGTCCCTCCCCCTACGTCACAGCAACGGCAGACAATAGATTCGCGCCTTTTTACCTGGGTTACCTGTGCAGACAACACACCACGGCAAGCATGGAGCCCGCTCAGCTCAGCTCACCGTCACCATATGTCATCTAGGTGCCGGCAGACGTGGGACTGCATTGCTACAGAGCAGCAGCAGCTAACTGCCTTTTGGCGGTAGACGGTGCAGCATGACTGGTAGCCTTCATTGGCGATCTGGGTGCGGGCAGCCGTAGGGCTGCATTGCACCAGCCCCTTGCCTTTTGGTAGAAGATGGTTTATTACGACTGGTAACCGTCGTGTTCGTACTGCAGTGGCTGTCGATCATGGGCACCCGGGCAGACAATGATGGTTATCAGTCGTAGTATGCCATTTTCTGCCACGCGCCCTGTTGGCTCATTGCACGTTAGCAGAGTCATAGTATGCTATTTTCTGCCAAGTGCCCAGTATTGTCTGCTAAGCACCCAGAAGAGGCCAATGGCGATCTGGGTGCTGGCAGACATGGGGCTGGCAGACGTGGGGCTAGATTGCTACACAGCAGCAACCCCTTGCCTTTTGGGCAGTAGATAGCATATTACGATTGGTATCCATCATTGTCATACTGCAGTGGGTATCAGATCGTGCAATAGACCTGAAGGCTTACTGCCAAGCGCCCAGTATTTGCTGCCAAGCACCCAGAAAATGCCAAGGGCTATCAGTCATGCTGCACCGTCGTCTTAAGATGTAAAAAATAGATTTATTCTGTATTCATTTGCTTCCCCCCTCCCTCCCTCCTGTTAAACCCTGGCTTTTGAGTTCAATCTTTGGGGGGGGGGCATTCTGTGTGACAGTTGTTTGTGTTTCTCCCTGATGCAAAGCCACCTTTCTTGATTTTAATTCCCTGTACCTGTACGCCATGTCGTCACTCGCCCCTCCCTCCCTCCCTCCCTCCCTTCTTCCCCTGGTCCGTCAGATACTACTTTCGCGCCTTTTTTCAGACCAGACGCCATGGCTAGCACTGGGATCATGGAGCCCGCTCAGATCACCGCGGCAATTATGAGCACTATGAACACCACGCGCATTGTCCTGGAGTATATGCAGAGCCAGGACATGCCAAAGCAAAACCAGGACCAGGCGAGGAGGAGGAGGAGGCGATTGCAGAGCGTCGATGAGAGTGATGAGGAAATGGACATGGACCTAGACCTCTCACAAGGCACAGGCTCCAGCAATGTGGAAATCATGGTGTTCCTGGGGCAGGTTGATGCCGTGGAACGCCGATTCTGGGCCCGGGAAACAAGCACAGACTGGTGGGACCGCATCGTGCTGCAGGTGTGGGACGATTCCCAGTGGCTGGGAATGAGAGACCTGGTGATATCAAGGGTAGTGACTCTGGGAAACGTGCAGACCATAGTGGATGGCTTTGCTGCAATGGGATTCCCAAACTGTGGTGAGGCGATAGACGGAACCCATATCCCTATCTTGGCACCGGAGCACCAAGCCACCGAGTACATAAACCGCAAGGGGTACTTTTCAATGCTGCTGCAAGCCCTGGTGGATCACAAGGGACGTTTCACTGACATCAACGTGGGCTGGCCGGGAAGGGTACATGATGCTCGCGTCTTCAGGCACTCTGCTCTGTTTAGAAAGCTGGAGGAAGGGACTTTCTTCCCGGACCAGAAAATAACCGTTGGGGATGTTGAAATGCCTATCGTGATCCTTGGGGACCCAGCCTACCCCTTAATGCCATGGCTCATGAAGCCATACACAGGCAGCCTGGACATGAGTCAGGACCTGTTCAACTACAGGCTGAGCAAGTGCCGAATGGTGGTGGAATGTGCATTTGGGCGTTTAAAAGCGCGCTGGCGCAGCTTACTGACTCGCTCAGACCTTAGCGAAAAGAATATCCCCATTGTTATTGCTGCTTGCTGTGCGCTCCACAATCTCTGTGAGAGTAAGGGGGAGACATTTATGGCTGGGTGGGAGGTAGAGGCAAATCGCCTGGCCGCTGATTACGCGCAGCCAGACACCAGGGCGGTTACACACAACTACAGCAATATATTTAAAATAGTGTAAGCCCCATTGAGTGGATTCAGTTATACTGGTATAAAAATGCTTATTCCAGTAGACCTATTCCCATACAAATATAAAGCACTTTTCTACTGGCACAAATATGCCTGCACTAGGCACATTTTTGCACATATTCTGTTTGGGGTGAGCTCATTTTCCCATTGTTGTTTGATTTTGTTTATTACTTTTAATAGGGTTGTGCATTTTGAAGCAATTAATCAAATAAAAGATGTAACAAAAGAAACGTTGCAAAGGTCCTTTGTTGTCTGCACTATACTCTCATCACCTCATGCCAGGACATACGGTCATCGTTCTAGGCCAATTTTCATCCTTTTTCTCCTTTCTCAAAAGAAAGATGATTGAAAAATTTAAAAGACTGTTAGATAAATCATCTCATTGCCATGGCCCCAATTTCTAGCTCCCTTGTGTGTGTTTCAAGTGGAATAAAATCACCCTTTTTGTAGTTTGAGAGACAAGCTGGGTGAGGTAATATCTTTTATTGGACCAACTTCCACTGGTGAGAGAGACAAGATTTTGAGCTTACAAGAGCTCTTCTTCTTTTTGTATTTATCCAGTTGAGAATGAGTATATTTATTGTCTATAAGATCATTTTTTGCAATTCAATATTTTGTTGTCCTCTAGTTATCTTTTTAACTTGTTTATTTCTATCATTTTTATACATCACCTAATTCTCCTCCACCTCACCATATTGTCATTTGTAAAAGCTTTCTGTTTATTGCTTATTTTATTTCTTCTTAAAAACATTGGCCTCTTTCACATTTAGTCTTACCCAGAAGGAACTGCAAAGTCAGGTTCTCCATCTGTTTATTAGGAATGTTGCACCTCTTTTCTTCAGTAGATTTCTAAACCATTAGAGAATTAAATCAGAATTCCAACTTATATCAAACAATCCTTTAAATGTATTTTTCCCTAAGAGAATGGCTGTTCCAGGAGATTTATAATACAGTGATTTAGGAGACTGTTTTCTCCTCTAAGTAACTGGTTTGAATTAGACTCCGATTGGCAGTAAGGGAAGCCATCTGACATTAACATCTGATAGATATTTAGTGGTGTGATTGAGTTCAATTGGTACTAAGTGTATTCTTGCTGGAAATCTCTGGAGAGAATTAAGAAGTCAATGGACATCAAGGACTGGCATTTAGAACTATGCTGGTGGGCATTCCAGAAATACCTGAGATAAATACCGTAGGTTCAAGTCCAGACACTTTGGTGATGTGCATCTTATGTATAAATGTATGTGCATCTGAGATGTATAAATACATCTAATAATCCAGGCACAACAACCTCTTCTATTCAAATCAGAGGTGAAGAAAGCCAAACATTCTGTACAACTGTCTCTCAACTGTGATATATGACATAGTTGCTTGGCTTTCAGAAGTGCTGAACACTTGCAGCTCTCATTGACTTCAGTGGGAACGGCAGATGTTGAGCATCTCTGAAAATCAAGTCAAATCTCTTTCCTGTTATATATTGATTACTGGGACATTACATATGGTCCCCTAATTCTACCTTATTTAAACGCACTTTTCATTCCTATGCTTAAATACAGAATAACACTGTATTTGACTACTAGGAGTAATCAACAAACTGCATTTACCTCTAGAAACACATATCCCCTCCAAACTGTTTGCATAATAGATAATCCAATCAATATATAAGTAATTAAACTCCACCATGAGCCATGTTCTGTCCTTCCTCCAGGCTTCCCTTAGCTTCCTGTAAGTTACATCAACAGGTCCTGATCTAATCTCTCATACTACCTCCAAGATTATTTTGTATTACAAGAATCAATTGATCACGTTGTGACGGGTTGGGTCACAGAAACCCCCTTGGGACTGCCACCTAATCTGCTGAGACTACCTCTAAACCCATTTTCCCTGGCAGTTTGGGACTTCAGTACCCTGCCTGGTTGTGCCAGACACACTAGCCTGCTACAAACACAGACCCAGGTCTGAACCATGTCCCCCGAAAGCTGCAAGCTTAACTGAAAACAGCTTAAGAAGTGCTCCTGTCTCCAACACCCAGATATCCAGTTCCCAATGGGATCCAAACCCCAAATAAATCCGTTTTTACTGTGTATAAAGCTTATAGAGGGTAAACTCATAAATTGTTCGCCCTCTATAACACTGATAGAGAGATATGCACAGCTGTATGCTCCCCAGGGATTAATACTTGCTCTGGGTTAAGTAATAAGTAAAAGGTGACTTTATTAAATATAAAAAGTATGATTTAAGTGGTTCCAAGTAATAACACACAGAACAAAGTAAATTACCAAGCAAAATAAAACAAAAACATGCAAGTCTAAGACTAATACAGCAGGAAACTAAATGCAGGTAAATCTCACCCTCAGAGATCATAGAATATCAGGATTGGAAGGGACCTCAGGAGGTCATTTAGTCCAACCCCCTGCTCAAAGCAGGATCAGTCCCCAACTAAATCATCCCAGCCAGGCCTTTGTCAAGCCTGACCTTAAAAACCTCTAAGGAAGGAGATTCTACCACCTCCCTACATAACCCATACTAGTGCTTCACCACCCTCCTAGTGAAAGTTTTTCCTAATATCCAACCTAAACCTCCCCCACTGCAAATTGAGACCATTACTCCTTGTTCTGTCGTCTGCTACCACTGAGAACAGTCTAGATCCATCCTCTTTGGAACCCCCTTTCAGGTAGTTGAAAGCAGCTATCAAATCCCCCCTCATTCTTCTCTTCTGCAGACTAAATAATCCCTGGTCCCTCAGCCTATCCTCATAAGTCATGTGCTCCAGCCCCCTAATCATTTTTGTTGCCCTCTGCTGGACTCTTTCCCATTTTTCCACATCCTTCTTGTAGTGTGGGGCACAAAACTGGACACAGTACTCCAGATGAGGCCTCACCAATGCCAAATAGAGGGGAATGATCATGTCCCTCGATCTGCTGGCAATGCCCCTACTTATACAGCCCAAAATGCCATTAGCCTTCTTGGCAACAAGGGCACACTGTTGACTCATATCCAGCTTCTTGTCCACTGTAACCCCTAGGTCCTTTTCTACAGAACTGCTGCCTAGCCACTCAGTCCCTAATCTGTAGCAGTGCATGGGATCCTTCCATCCTAAGTGCAGGACTCTGCACTTGTCCTTGTTGAACCTCATCAGATTTCTTTTGGCCCAATCCTCTAATTTGTCTAGGTCCCTCTGTATCCTATCCCTACCCTCCAGCATATTTACCACTTCTCCCAGTTTAGTGTCATCTGCAAACTTTCTGAAGGTGCAATCCACACCATCCTCCAGATCATTAATGAAGATATTGAACAAAACCAGCCCCAGGACCGACCTTTGGGGCACTCTGCTTGATACCGGCTGCCAACTAGACATGGAGCCATTGATCACTACCCGTTGAGCCCGGCGATCTAGCCAGCTTTCTATCCACCTTATAGTCCATTCATCCAGCCCATACTACTTTAACTTGCTGGCAAGAATATTGTGGGAGACCGTATCAAAATCTTTGCTAAAGTCAAGGAATGACATGTCCACTGCTTTTCCCTCACCCACAGAGCCAGTTATCTCATAATAGAAGGCAATTAAGTTAGTCAGGCATGACTTGTCCTTGGTGAATCCATGCTGACTGTTCCTGATCACTTTCCTCTCCTGTAAGTGCTTCAAAATTGATTCCTTGAGGACCTGCTCCATGATTTTTCCAGGGACTGAGGTGAGGCTGACTGGCCTGTAGTTCCCCGGATCCTCCTCCTTCCCTTTTTTAAAGATGGGCACTACATTAGCCTTTTTCCAGTCATCCGGGACCACCCCCGATCGCCATGAGTTTCGATAGCTCTGCAGTCACATCCGCCAACTCCTTTAGCACCCTTGGCTGCAGTGCATCCAGCCCCATGGACTTTTGCTCGTCCAGCTTTTCTAAATAGTCCTAAACCACTTCTTTCTCCAGAGGGCTGGTCACCTCCTCCCATACTGTTCTGCCCAGTGCAGTAGTCTGGGAGCTGACCTTGTTCGTAAAGACAGAGACAAAAAAAACATTGAGTACATTAGCTTTTTCCATATCCTCTGTCACTAGTTTGCCTCCCCCATTCTTATGCTTGTGCATAAAAGTTTGCATGTGCGTAAACCATGGGCATGTTATTGTGAAAATCTGGCCAAAAATTACACTTTATCATACTGCATTTTAATTTGAACAATTACTGAAAAACATAAAAACAATATGGGTGACAAGGGCAAAAGAGATGGAAAGAAGCAGAACAAATGGATGGTATACTGAATGGGACACTCATTACTGTTTAAACTGTTGTGGGGTGCGGGGAGGGTGGCTCCTGAGTCCCTCTTTTATTGGCACGATGAGAGAGAAAATTCCCTACAAATAACAGATGTTGGTCACATCACTACTGGACGATGCAATGGTGATAAGGGTGGTATAAGAATCTAGATAGGATAGATATTCTCCATCGGCTTTGGCATTCACTTTTCCCTGATCTGAACAAGTCCTAATCCATCAGACTTCAAGGCACATTGCTAAACCCATTTGTTTTCCCTAGCTGTGAAAGATTGGGTCATTGGGAAGCCTCTAATGGGAGATCATAAAGATTTGAAACAAGTTTTAGACGGCTGAATTATCATATATGTTAATTGAAGTGGGATTTCTGGAGTAGCCTGTGCTTTTTTAAAATGTGTCAAGGGGCACCTGCAGCAAAGAAATAAGTATACAAATATATATAAACAATATAAAAAATAAACGAAGTTGGTTCCATTGTTTTCTGTGACTGGATATTAACAACTCCATTCTGGACAACCACTAGCCTACAGGGCTCAGAGCACGGCTGACAGGGTTTGTACAGCAGCATAGAAGATATTTTTTACAAATTATTTAATGAGCTAATTTGCATAGGCAAATAAATTGGAAATAACTATAGACTTCAAATTATTAAAAAAAATGTGGATTTAGTGTTGGTGAAAGGTATTGACTTAACAACTCTTGTGATTAAAATCTACTGGGGAAGTAACAGGGCTAATCAAGTTTCCATGGAGCATAAAGTACTTGGCCTACCTCATAAGTCTTCTAATTAGTGCAAAGTAACGTGCAGAGAGTACAGGTGGGCAAAAAATGTTGCACTCGTCTTTTTGGGTGAAAAATGCAGATTTGGCAGCAATGAAGTTTTATGTGAATTCTTGTCAATTTTGCTGAATTGTTTCAGTTGGGGAAAAAGACAAACAAACAGAATCAAACCATATTGTTCTGACAGTTCTGAAAGAAAGATTTTGATTTTTGAGTTTGAAATTACTTTTCACTTAAAAATGTCCTTTAATTTTATTTCTAAACATTAAAAAAATTAATCAGTCCAAAATGGAAATGAAATATTTAGTTTCAAATTAAACATTTTCAATTGATCCAAAAACAAAAAACATTTTCCACTTTCTGATTCGCTGAAAATTTGGAAAAAAATGCATTTTCAGTTCAACTCAAAAATGTTTTTCCTGACTCTCCCCCCCCCCCCGAATTCCTAGGGAAACTTAAAAAATATATTTGGTGAGTTATAACAGTGTTTGTGCTGGAAATTATATCTGCCAAATTTATCCCATATGAGGGCTACCAAACATCCATTAGATAGGAACAACTTTTTTATCCCCGCTGAACTGAGTTTGAATCATTCTGATTATCCAAAGGTAAATTCAAATGTCTCTATGGCTCATTAGCAATGCATAAGGCACCCAATTCCCTAATAAACACTAATGTTACTCTTTCAAGAATAAGGACTGCTTTCTTGGGGGGTGGGGGGGGAGAGTCTATTAAATCAAGTTCTGACCTTGTTAGAGCTTACACTGGTGGGATCTTCCACTCTGTGAACACACAGGAGTTATCTCCTATGTACTGCATCCGTAAAATACAATCAAATGTCCACTCTGCTCTTAAAGGAACAGTTCCTGTTAACTAAACACAATAAAATAAATATTAAACAAAATAAAAATACACTTCTAAATATGACCATTGACTTCAATGGAGTCAGAATTTACTCAGTGTTTTCAGATATAAGAGCATTAAATCTATTAATATTCCTGGATTCTCACAATAACTTAAGATGGGTGATATTCTATATATATATCAAGCTTAGTGCCTTGTTGTAGAAAAATCACAGAACACCAGCTATGTATCTGAATAATGGCAAAACAGACTGTATAATACAATTCACAAAAATGTACTGTAATGATCATCACCAGTGGTCGGTCTGATTTATAAAATGTTAGGGCTGTCAAGCAATTTAATCGTACTGTTAATAATACAATAGTATTTATTTAAATATTTAAAGATTTATTTAAAGATTGTGCTACAGTACTTTTATGAGGTGAATTGAAAAATACTATTTTTTATCATTTTTACAGTGCAAATATTTATAATAAAAGTAATATAAAATGAGCAGTGTACACTTTGTATTCTATGTTGTAATTGAAATCAATATATTTGAAAATATACAAAAATATCAAAAATATTTAATAAATTTCAATTGGTATGCTATTAATAGTGCAATAAAATTGCAATTAATTTATTTAATTGCAATAAATTGTTTTGAGTTAATCATGTTAGTAAACTGCGATTGACAGCCCTATTATATATCAAACATAAAAATAAATAAAACCTTATATTAAAATAAAGTCAAGGTTGCAAATTTAAGTGCTAAAAATAGGAAATGGCAAAATTAAGGTTACTGCTAACCTTAAATTGTCTTTGTATATGCATTATAATAATATTTAACCACATTATCACACTCAAATTCTTTTCTGTGTGAGTGGTGATCAATGATTGAACCAAGAGTTTTCAGATCCATAGCACGGATCAATTCCACTTGCTAGACATAATTTTTAGCAGAAGTAAGTTGTTATCCTGTCTGAGGGCTGTAACAGGGCACAGGTGAGCCCCTCTATTTTCTGCCACTTCTGCGCCCACAAACCAGCCAGAGACCTCTGCTTTGGTGCAATCACATGTGCTCTTCATTTACAGTACAAGTTCCCACCACCTTGTAACTACAGATAGCATCAGGCTTGCAGCCAGCAGGGGAGACCAGCCTCTAACTCCCCGGCTCCTCCCTTTCCTCTCCTAGCTTCCTTCCTGCCAGCCTTTATGTAGCCCCTGGCTAACGAGGCCAGCAGCTGTTGCCTGTTTGCCACTTAAGCCTGGGCTTACTCAGCCAACTCCAATTCCCCTTTCCTGATTGGAGCTTACATGACAGAGGTCTGGCTCAGGGTTTCGTAGCCAGCACCCTGTCACAAGGACCAAAATCAAGCATGATACAGACACACACACACACACACACACACTTATATAACCATTTGTGATGTAGCAAACACACAGGCTTATATAACTATGTGTGATGTAGCACTGGAATGTTGAGTGTCAGGATCCATGGGTTCTAGTCTTGGCTCAGGGAGCAGAGTATGTTCTAATGAACAGCCCAGTGGTTAAAGCTAAGCATGTACATTCTCATTTGTAAAGGTAATGGGTTCTACTTTCCTGCTCTGCCTTAGTGACAACTTGTATAAGTTCTCTGTTACCTTATTGATAAAGGGAAAGGAAAAATATAGTTGCCTGCCTGCTGGGAAAGGGATAAGAGGCCTTAGTTAGTAATAAATTATGAGAACTGTACAGAAATATTAATAGCACACAGTAGAAAAGGGAAGACTAGAATTTATGGGCATGTGGCTCCCCAGTTCAGTGCTCCTTCTGGTAGGCCAAAGGGTATATTTCCTAAAAAGAGAGTCTCTCTCTCTCTCTCTCTCTCATATACATATGTCTGAGATTTTAATTGAACTGCATGGCACTTGGCAGGTCTATGGATACATTAAGGTAGGAACTCAAGGCTTGTGAGGTTCCCACTAAAGTGCCTTTTAAAAACCAATTTATCTTGTGCTAACTGCTAAGCTCAAGGAGCCTTCAGTGCTTTAGTGATGAAGGCTCATGAAGATTTGTTTTCTGAGGGAAAAGCAGTTTTTATTTAATATGTGTTTCCAAATTTTGAATGAAACATGAGAAGGTAAATGAGAATATTAGCCTCTGGTGGTACAGCCCTAAATTATTTGTTATGGTTCCCACTGAACTTGAGTAGATTTTGTAAAAGCTGAACTGATGAATATTAATGAATCTGGCCTATGAGGCTCTAGAATACTGGGAGATAGAACAGTTGGGGTAGAAAAAAGAGGCATCTGGCGTGAGCCAAAAAGTAAAGAAAATGAAAGGGGAAAGGACTGGATTCTGCCATGTTTAGATTTAGGGTTGGGTCTCAGGGATGCCCCAGCAAGCACTAGTCCCAGCTTCAGCTGTTAAATTAATGTAAATTTAAGTCAAGCTTTTTAAAATTTCACCCAAAGCCTTTCTGAACTTTTTATGTACGGAGACATCCTTGCACGACATTGCACTAATGGCTGTATATGCCCTATCACTTATGAACACTGGGGAGAATAATGATTGAACAATGTTAATTTAATTTATTAAGGGTGGCAGACTTAAATCCCTGGAACATTATATCATACTACTTACCATGCAGCTGTACAGGGCTGTATATTTAAAAGTCTTCTGGGTCATAATTTCAACAATAAAGTGCAGAGCTTGCAAAAAAGGTGGTTTTTAAAAATTATTTAAATATTCAAGGTCAGAACCATTCTTGTTCAAAGAAGAGCAGATTCTGAAAACACTAAAGTTTTGTGGGAGAAAAAAGAACACTCATGTTCAAACGTTTGAAATAGATTTTTTTTTCAACTTGCAAGTCTCTTGCTACCAATACTGTAACTGTTGTAGAGGAGAGTAAATGAAACATTTTGAAGGGTTATTGATTTTATTTCTCAAACTCATCAACACTGTTAAGAAATGACACACAGTCGTTGAAATGAAAAGGGGTTATCTATTTTCCTTGAAAATTTGAAATGCTATAGTGATTTCAAATGATGGAACCAGATGACTACTTTTTGACATCTCTCATCTTTGCAAAAAAATAAATAAATCTACTGCTTTTCTATTTACAATGTGTGCACATAGGAAGGAAAGAGTGTAATTGACAAAGAGTTTGGGAAACAGTATGATAACAGTAGGGTATTAAACAGCTGGAATCTAATAAATGTTTAGCTGGAACAGCCCAAAAGCTTTACCTACCCTAAAATTATGATTGTATTATTTCCCTGTGGCTTACTGACACTTCTTGTTCAACTTATCATGTACTACCTTCATAATTATTCTCTCCCTTGTTTTATATATATCTAATTTTAAATTTTGGTTCATGAATTTGTGAGCAGTTGATTGCTTCTAATTTTGGTTCTATGTCTGGGCAGATTCTCAAGTGAACCAGTGGAGGCGTAACTCACAAACATTATGCAGTCATGGAATAAGAAGCATGGAAGTCTTTTAGGAAGGTACTTTTCCCCCTTACTTTTCCTCTTTCTTGTGTCCCCAGCTCCCACTCCTCCAGGCTAGCAAACTGTCTGGTACCTGGAAAAATGTAAGGAAAGTGTTGCTAATACAGTTTACAACCTTAGAAACTAGATGTGTAATCACATAGAAAAGATTATGAGAAAAGTTTGAAGTAAAAATACTTTGCACTTATAGAAAGGGTTCCATTTCTTCTTCCACTATTTTGCAGCTGCAGTATCTACTCCTCACAGCAGAATTGTGCTCCAGAATCTACACTTTCATTTAAAAGAATGTTAGTCCCCAGGAGTGTGAATAAAACCAGGAAAACAGGAGCAAAGAGTAAACTGATGCAGATTACAAGGTGCAAAACAGTGGAGAATCAACTCCTGGTTATTTTCTGGGCTGCATGATGGAATCATCAAAATAGTGGGCAGGGAGGGAGGTTAGGGGAGGAGGCAACTGATTCCGTCAAAGGGAGAACAGGAAAGAGGGAAGTAAACTATCCAAATGAGTGTAAACCTAAATTAAGAGTCCTGTTAAATTCAGGATGAGGGGATAATTTCTTGGCCTGATTATTCTCTTAAATATATATATATTATATATATAAAAAAGAGGTGAACTAAAATCTGGGAAAAGGGTATCCCTACTAATGAATGATAAAACTGAGTTGGTAGAGGGGAAAAAAAGACACACAGTTTGGGTGAAAGGAAAAAGGTTTGGTAGAAGTTAATGAAATAAAGGTGTGGGACATTGCACCCCATAATGCTTAATAGAAATATGCTTATAAGTGTAAATATGACATACCTGTATTATGTTTTATGCTAGATATGTCATGTAACATATCGTTGCAAAGGTTATGTTCTTCTGAATGTATTAATCCTATTTGTATGCATGTATCATTTTTATATCTGAAGTTATGAGCATTGCCTCTATTCTTGTATTTAATGTGTTTGCTGTAGGAAGCACATAAGGCAGATTTGGTCAACATAGTGCGAAGGGTAATTGGGAGTACTTGGCTAACAATGGACCTTGATAGATGCTAATCCACATCTGAGCTTTCTTGGGAACAGTCAGACTAACATGTAGACAATGGTGTCGGCCTGTAAAGAACTGAGTCATGCATGGACATGTGACTTGCCCATGTGACTCCAAAACTCCATCTTGTAGCTGTGATTCTGCACAGGAGAACACAAGGGGTTTCCACCCACAAGAGAGATTATATAAGCCCCTGGAAATCCCTCCAATTTGTCTTCAGCTGGCTCAGAATATAACCTCTCCACCCCAAAGAGAGGCCTGAAAGAAACTGGAACAAAGGACAGTAACTATGGGGGTGTGAGTGATTGCTGGACTCAGACTAGGAGGAAGTCTAGTCTGTAAAAGAAGCTTATTGGAAATCTCGGCTGCAGATTTTTAAGGGGCAAACTGCACTTGCTTATAGCTTGGAACCCCCACGTTAATTCACAGGCTAAAAATCCCTTTAGCCTGGGTCCAGCATTTTCACAGTTCAGTCTTTTGTTCCTTAGGTGTTTCCACAAGTCTACTTGGGTGGGGAGTCAGTGAAGAACCACGATGATATCACTCACCTGCCTTATATAGCTTTTGCATAGAGCAGAAAGCCTTTGTTTCAAAGCTTGGTTCCCACGCCAGTCAGTGAAAAATACTGACATCCCAAGATGGAGTCCATCACCAAGTGACCTGGCCACATGTCCCTGTAGAGTCACAGTAGGGGACTGGACTAGATGACCTCTTGAGGTCCCTTCCAGTCCTATGATTCTATGATTACTCGGAGGCTGTCTGTAGCATCCTCGGGAAGGCTCCCCGGGTGGGAGATAAGCTTCTCCTAAGGCCTATTCTCATAATGGGCCATTGCACTGAATAAGCCCTTCCCCACCCACTGTCTAGAATGAAAACATCTTGTCTAGTGGGCATTACCCAGGTGTAAACACATTTGAAATACAGATACATAGTCAATATTCATAACTTCAGATACAAAAATGCATGCATATAAATAGGATAATCATATTCAGCAAATCATAACCTTTCCAATGACACCTCGTGAGTTATCTTGCATAAAATACATTATGATTATGTCATAATCATATCATATCATATCACTGTGAAGAATATGGGGTGCAGTGTCACACTATTCTTGGCTACAGTTACTTCACTCGCACAAGCTTGACCATTAACTCAGAATTCTGATTGATAAGTCTGACCTTTAAAACAAGTTGTGACTAGTATGAATGGGTTCTGACCAGCTAGAGGCTTAACTGGCTGACCCCTCTCTCATCCCCTCCCTTTCTTCCACATGCTCACTCTTGTTGTTTACTTTAAGTTAGGACTCTGCTGACCCCTTTTGGCTTTTTGCCAACTCCTCATCTTGGAAATTCTGGGCTTTCTGCCAGGGCAGCCTTTTACATTTTTTTTTTTTTTTTAGAAATCTTAAGTTCTTACTGAGCATGCTCAGGGTTTGCAGCTTCTGTCTCAGAGTGGAGTGATTTTTGCTTAATCAGAATGGAGATCAGAAATGCAAAGTAGAGACTGGAGAGTTTTCTCTGGTAATACCCCGCCTCCTCCTCCCCTGACGCTTTCCCATCCACTCCTCTCTGCATCCTCCCCCGAGGTGGAGAGGAGTGAATGGCGGGCAGGAGGGGCCTCCAGGGAAGAGGTGGAGTGAGGGCAGGGCCTCAGCGGAAGAGGCTGAGGAAGGGGCGTCAGTGCGGAGCACAGGCAGAGCCACAGTCTGTGGCTCCCCAGTGGCTCCCCACACTTCTAGGGAGCTTCGCTTCCGGCACTCCAAAAATGGCTGGCCGGTGTGCCTCCAAAGGGAGGTGATCCATGCCGCATCCATGGCATTCGATCTCCTGCCTGGCCTGCCTTTTTGGGGGAGGCTTAGCCTTCCTCATGTATGTGCTGCCCATGGGGACAGTGGCATCATGAGTCCACCTCTCTCTCCTCCCCCACCTACCCTGAAGGCAACAAGAATGTTTGGAAGAAAAAGACTTTGAACTGGGGAGATTGGTCCCAGGCTAAGCAGAGAATTCAGCTTGTATATTAAGAACTGTGAATTGCGTACATCATCTACTGGGGTGAAAGAAACTGCTTCATTCACCTCTTTCTTAGTCCGATAAAGTTTAGGATTTAGAATTCATGTATACTTTTTATTTCTTATGTAACTGTCTCTGACCTTTATGACTACCACTTATAATCACTTTAATTTATTAACTACAGAAATATAGATTTTATTTTAATGTTTTATCTTTGCCAGTGAATTTGGGGAATCCGTTGACATTGCAAAGGCTGGTGCATGTACATTATCCTTTGATGAAGTGGCGAACTGATTAATGAGCTTGCACTGATCAACAAGGTCTTGGGATGCAAGGCTGGGGGGGATTTGCTGGTGTCTTCCTGTGTATAGTTCATAAGAGGCTGTGGGAGTCCGCATGTAACTTTGAGTGTCCCTTCACATGCTAATGGCTGTGTGAGAATGCAGTGTGAGAGGTACCCTGATTCAGAACATAAAAGGGGACACAGTGGTCCCACAGTCCAATTTGTACCCTAGGGGGTGTCATACACCCTCAGTACGAACATCAGTGCCCCTCACAGTGTCTGCAACATCATTGGAACTGGTGCTCCTACACCAGTGCTGTTGTTTCACATACTGCAAGAATTCAAGTACCTGAGAGACCCTGTGGTACCAAATGAGCTTGAAGTTTCCACTCCTTGAAACCTCTGGGTGCCTCTCAATACCGAGGTCTGATGGGTCACCAACAGCTCATGTTTATGGGAGACCTATCTCATCTTCAGCTATCCAGGAGGAGGGGTTGTCACCTCCTATACCGTATGTGGAGGAGCATTCTGATTCAGATTCTGAACTTTCTGTTCAAGGATCTCCAGTTTATTCTAGGAGCTGTTATTCTCTGTTGCAGATGCAACAAAGGCAACGTACTGTCAACAATTTTAAGGGATCTCAACTCAGTTCCATAGGGAACAAGACAACCTTTGGTATCTTACTCTGGTATTGTCCAAGAGGCAAGAGTGGACAAGGAGGTTATGCCTCCCTCTTTATACACATCTCGTCGTTATCACCCTAATGAGGCAGTAATGCCACCACTGCCATCATTAGCTGATGAATTTAGACAATGCCAGGACTTAATTAAGTGTGTCACAGACACCCTGCAAATTCCCCTGGAGGAAGTCCAGGATTCCCATCACAAGCTCCTGGACATATTGCACATCTCTACCTCAGCACAGGTGGCACCACCAATTAATGAAGCCCTTCTTGAGCCAGTCAAGTCCATCCGGCAAATTCCAGTAACAGACCCCCCTACATGCAAAAGGACTGATTAAAAAATACTACCTCCTGGTGATTCTGAGGTTTTTATTCTCACCTGGCACCAAAGTCTCTGGTTGTGGATGCAGTCAATGAAAGGGGCAGAGAGCATATCCAAAAGACTACCCCTTATAATACAAACCAGAAAAGTCTAGACCTGTTTAGTTATAAGAGCTATTCATTAGCAACACTTCAGTTCAGGATAGCTAATCACCAGACACTGATATCAAAATAAGACTATCTGAACTATGAGACATTTAAGGTTTTTATTGATCATTTACTTCAGGATCATTGAGAACAGTTCAGTGCCATAATAAAGGAGGGTCTGCTTTTTTGACAAAGACTTCACTGCAGGTATCACTAGCTGCTGCATACATTACCGCCAGGTTTATTTCCACCATAGGAGTGATGAGGTGAGATTCATGGCTTCAGTTGTTGGGGTTTCCATGGGAGGATTCTATCAACCGTGGAGGATTTACTACTCCTGGGGGTATTCTACGCCAAAAAATTAAAAATTCTGTGCACAGTATTTTAAAATTTTGCAAAATTTTACATATTTTTTGTCAAAATAACACAATATAATCACACCAATTTCAATTATTTTGGTAATTTATTTCAGAATACCTGTCAGCAAGTATGTCTGTAATAATACAGACAACAAAAAAGATTCAGGAAATGTTTTTTGAGAAATAGTAATACAGAACTTGTAATAATTCATTTAAACTATAATGCAGAAACTTATTTCCTGCACCCCTCAAAAGCAATGCAAAGGGTTGGGGGAGTCACAGGTAATGGAAGAGCTGAGAGAGAGGGAAGTAATTGTTGGGAATAAGCCTGGGAGTGAAGCTGGAGGGTTGTTGGGTGTGGGTGAGAGAAGTATAGAACAGGTTGTTGTTGGTTTTTTTGCGGGGGGGAGGGGGGATTGGCAGTTATTGTTAGGGAGTTGGGGAGCCTCACCCATGCAAATCCTGGCTGATCCCTAGCCTCTCTCATTCAATCAGGCACATCTGCCCCATCCCCATGTAGCCATGCAACCCCTCCCCATGTGGCTCTGTATGCACCCCCACTCAGCCACCCCTCCCTCTGTCTCCATGTGTCCCTGCAACTCCCCTCTCACCATCCTCATGTGTCTCTGTGCCCTCACTCAGACACCCCTTCTCTCCCCTGTCCCCATGTGCCCCATCACCCTCACTAAGTCACCCCCTCCTCCTGAAACCATGTGGCCCTGCACCCCCACACCCATTCAGCACCTGCCCAGGTCTTTTCCCCCCCACTAGCCCTTCTGAATCCCAGTCTGTGACCTCCCAGCAGCCCCATGTACCCCACATTGTCAGTCACCCTATATCCCATGCCTCCTTAACTGGCCCATGGGCAGGGTGCTGTGAGGAATGCAGCCTCTTCTCCTCCCTATCTGCACAGGGCTGCTCCCACCCGGAAGCCGCTGTCCTCTGTTCTGGTGCCACAGCACCCCTGGTGGGTGAAAGACATAACTGCAGTGCCTCTCTGGCAGAATATTTTATGCAGAGGGAAAAAAAATTCCGCAGGGGACATGAATTCTGTGTGCGCACCATGGTGCAGAATTCCACCAGGAGTAAATTTGCCTTTCAGTGACCAGAAGTTTTTGCAGATTCCATGGAGAACTCTAGGGGAATACTAATGTTTTTAGGAATACCCACACCTTTGAATAAGAAAAAAACTTAGGAGGTCCCAGTTGGCACAGACGTCTCACCCTGGTCAATTTTCCAGCTTCTGTGGACCACCGGAACCACCAGCTAGGAGGACAAAATTTTCAAAGAAAATCCTGCCACTACCTCCACTGTGTCATCCCTGCAGAAAAGGACCTAGGGGTTACAGTGGACGAGAAACTGGATATGAGTCAACAGTGTGCCCTTGCTGCCAAGACGGCTAACGGCATTTTGGGCTGTATAAGTAGGGGCATTGCCAGCAGATCGATCATTCCCCTCTATTCGACATTGGTGAGGCCTCATCTGGAGTACTGTGTCCAGTTTTGGGCCCCACACTACAAGAAGAATGTGGAAATATTGGAAAGAGTCCAGCGGAGGGCAACAAAAATGATTAGGGGGCTGGAGCACATGACTTATGAGGAGAGGCTGAGGGAACAGGGATTGTTTAGTCTGCAGAAGAGAAGAATGAGGGGGGATTTGATAGTTGCTTTCAACTACCTGAAAGGGGGTTCCAAAGAGGATGGATCTAGACTGTTCTCAGTGGTACCAGATGACAGAACAAGGAGTAATGGTCTCAATTTGCAGTGGGGGAGGTTTAGGTTGGATATTAGGAAAAACTTTTTCACTAGGAGGGTGGTGAAGCACTGGTATGGGTTACGTAGGGAGGTGTTGAAATCTCCTCCCTTAGAGGTTTTTAAGGTCAGGCTTGACAAAGCCCTGGCTGGGATGATTTAGTTGGGGATTGGTCCTGCTTTGAGCAGGGGGTTGGACTAAATGACCTCCTGAGGTCCCTTCCAACCCTGATAGTCTATGATTCTATGATAAGCACCCCTCTCTAGATGTGTGAACAAACTAAAGGTTGCACATGGGCATTGAGTTTATATGCCCAGTAATTTAGGGTTGCACAAAAATTCATGTGTATTTTTTCTAATCTGGGTTTAATATTTCATAAACCAAAGACTGACCACTGGTGATGATCGTTACATTATATTTATGTGCATTGTATTATACAGTATGCTTTTCCATGAATTCTCTATCCAGGTCACTCAATCTGTGATAATCCTGGAGTTGAGATGAAACCAATATTTTATCTACCAATTTTATCTTTTTTCAGAACACGAATAAAAGTCAGGACTATAAAAGAGCAACAAGTCTGCTTCAAGATGGTGATCATAAGATAATCACACTCTAGGGGTTGAGATTCTTGAATTCACTTCACATTTCCTGAGCTATAACTTCTACAGCAGTAATTATTTTGTGATAATTAGATCCCGACAAGACTTATTCCTTAAATGTTTGCAATATCTAAACATGCCAAATCATAACCCAATTAATATCTTATTCACAGTATATTAACATCTGTCTCAATATTTTCTGGCTCAAGTGCACTAAATTCAATCTTTTGTGATTTATTACTGGCTCAGACAATACAAAAGCCCAAGAATTTTGTTTTACAATTCCTACATACAGTTGGAAAAGCTCCCTTATGTGCCCCCTGAAGTTACAATGTATATTGTTTTTCATATCCTGGGCTAAGCTCGTATGTAGTGTTGTGTAACACATACCGGTAGTAAAAGGGACCTACATAGTGAAGACTGGATCAATGCTAACATTTTCACTATTGTTAGAACACCACCATTATCGAAAGGCAGCAGCTGCACCTGTATTTTGCAAAACAGAAATTATTTAGATGGACAAATACTGAAGCACATGAATGCCTACAAGATAACATTCTTTAATTGACCTTGGCCACAGGCAGCATTTTCTCCCTGAGTCTAACATCTAACTTCCCATAATGATAGATAATACCTCTCTCTCCTGTAATATAAAGACAGAAGCCCTGACCTCAACTCAGGATGTGGTACCATTAGTCTTCCTCAAAGTACTTCTCCTGGCAAGATCCAGACCTCCGAAGAGCCTTTCAATAAACAACTCTTGTTCAATTGAAATATTAGATACAGATATTCAGTGTACAAGCCTCATCAATGTCTCTACAAGCATATTAGGAGGTAAGCTATTGCCAGTGTGATAGTGTACTAACATGCCCAGAGCGTACAACAAGAACTGTGCAAATAATGATTTTTTTATGGTTTACTGGTAATTTAAAAAAAAGTTTGAGTCAAACTGAAAATGATTTTTTTTATTTTGGGCTAATTGAAATGTTGAAAAAATTAATTTAAGATGAAATTAAATGTTTTGTTTCAATGTTGATCACTTTAAATGTTTTTTGAAATAAAATTAAAAGAAAATTTGAAGGGAGAAGTTAATTCTAACTGAATTTTTGAGGTTATTTTTAACCAAAACAATTTAGCAAAACT
This sequence comes from Terrapene triunguis, assembly GCF_002925995.2. Classification (NCBI taxonomy): domain Eukaryota; kingdom Metazoa; phylum Chordata; order Testudines; family Emydidae; genus Terrapene; species Terrapene triunguis. The sequence goes on along the minus strand of NW_020665189.1, from coordinate 16,126,689 downwards.
GACATGAATTTGTAAAACATTTCAGTGTCACAGAATCTGAACCTTTCACTGAAAAAGAATTTTGGCCCCAAATTTTGCCCTTTCCTCTTCTACTGACACCTGTTAAATTAAGAACATTGCACTGTCATTGCTCCACATTCCTCTCTCTGCACAGTCCCAGGTGCACTACACACAAATAGAGATAACAGAAGAGGATTTAAACAGCATAATCCTGATGGTATCCATGAAAGCATCCATAAAACTGCCAAATACCATTGTTATTACTGAGCACAGCGAATAGACTTGTGTTTGTAACACAAAATATACTATGCAAAAATCTTATATTGCAGCTTATAATACACCAACCAGTGACCTTTCTTGAAACCCACACTAAAGACTTCCTGCAGTAGGCCTTTTATTTTAAGGAACTGCTTCAAGTACCCAGAGTGGTTCTTTGCTTTAAAGCAACAGGAGCTTGTTTGAATTTAAGTTGCATAACACAGAAACCAGAGCCTGCTGTATGCAGTGGCCTGCTGCTATCTGACCTAGACCCTGTAGTCCAGAACCCTGCCTTCTAAAATGGAGGAGGACTCTTGGTCTCCGCAGTCAGAACCTATATCATTACATAACATAACAAGTTTGTTTGGCCCTTGATGTTTGTTTGGCCATTCATGTCAATGAGAGCAGGATCAGACCCTTGTTGTCCAGGAAATCAGGAGTTGCCTATGTGCATTGGAGTTTGCATGTGCCCAAGAAAGGTGGACATAAAAAGTCTTTCCATTCATCTTACATTCCTCCTTTCATTACAAACATCCTCGCTTCTGGCCAATGATTATATTCCTTATGGATTCATACTCCATTGGCCACTTTCTGAATGAGAAGGTAAACCTCCAAAATAAGTGTTTTGGGGAAAGTTAGGTGAGAGGGAGGATTTGCCATTTTATTCCATTCATTCTCCTAGGCAGATGGTCTTGACTGAGTAAAGGATATGGTCAATATATAGTATAGTCATTGGATATTATACATCATTGTTACTAATGGTTTGAAAGGACAAGTTGAAGAATATGAAACTAACACAATGTACTGACTCTTTAAATCTTCTCATTTGAAGACAGCAATAAAATACTGTAGTTTTCTTTTTTTATAGTAGTAGGTTTTAAATGTATATGATTTAACTATAGCAAGCATAATGGGTAACTTATCTTTGCAAATCTGTTTGCATTCCAGATGCTTCCTTTTGAAAACAAGCACTGTACTATAAATGGCAGATGATCACTATTCAATTCTTTGTGAAAGAAATGTCCATGTAGTTCAGTTATGTGCGCTGAAATAGTGCTGAAGGACTTCACTATTCATAGACCAACAATCTCCTTCCTCAATCTGAGATCTTCATTTCTGTTCCCTAACATTTTTCTTCCTTAACCCCTTAACTGCAGGCTGACATGCATTTTTCCCCCATCTGCCTCGGCTAACTTGAAAGCTCAATTCTTGGTTGAACCCTAACTGCAGATAAGACATTTTCATCATGATGAAGTAATTATATACTGTACCTGCATAAAAAGCTACATAGATCTGTATATTTAATGTAGTATTTTGCTTCAGTGGAAGCTCTGGGTGGTCAACACATCTGAAAATCAGACCACTTCTTTAGGCACTTATTTGTGTACTGGGGTGCCTCACTTTAAACTCTCAAATTTGAAAATGTAGATCTTAACCTCACTTGTATTTAGCTACCTGTCTGTAAAATGGGCACAGTCCTCCCCGTTGGCAAAGTAGTTTGAAATCTACATCTCAAATGCAGTATGTTATAATGTTCCTTTTCCATCCAACTGAATGTTATCATAGTCTTTCTGCATGAATTCTAGTTGCCTTATTGACTCCCCAAAGCACTGTAAGTTGTATTGCACACTGAAAATGTTCTCAGATGCTAGATCACATCCAATCTGTACACATCGTGTAAAAATTGGAAGCACTGTGCATAAACCACCTTTAATTAAGCATCATCAGATTCTTGTTTGTGATCTTTAATAATTCAGCATGAGGTCAAGAAGGGTTAACTGAACTTCCTCCCATCCCTACTATTGTCTATGTTCTGGTGGTGTCGACTTCACTGTAACAGTTATGAATGAAATATGCATACAGATCTCCTTGCTAGTAGCTCCATACTGCTTCTCCTTTATTTATCATTCCCACTCTCAGACAAAAAGAAGGCAATTGGATATTTTAAAAATCAAGCATAATACTTAGGTCAGAGAAGAGTCAATATAGCAGTGAGAGAAAAGTTACCCGAGCAGCCTTCTGATTTTAATAAGAACCCTAAAACACATTTATAGAAGAAAAATGCAAACTCAAAATAGCCAAAGATTTCAGACAAGTGAGCACAGTTGGCCACCTTAAAGTGGCAGCTAAAAATCCATGACATACCCATGTTGCAGGAGGATAGAATGAAATTAAAATGATTTTCTAACCTCTTTGAGACAATAGTTCTTTCTAAAGAGTCTGGCAAAAAATCCCATATCAGTTAACATATTTTTTCCTGGTTCCTGAGACTCTAAAGGAGAATGTCTGCACTGCAGCTAAAGTGGGGAGGATGTTGTCCAGGCTTGCTGGAGGAAGGCAGTAGTGCTTTATGGTGTGGGGGGAGGGGAACTAGATCACACTGCTGCAAAAAGGTAGGTGTTGGTCAGCTTTGCAGCACTGACTCACCCCCCTGGGAATGTAAGGGCAGAAGGCTTTAAAGGTGCAAGCCCTGGCATTTGAACCTGCTTTGGGCATTGTGCTAGTCGCTCCTATTTAGAGGGGCTGGGAAGGAATATTTCCCTCACCACCATATTGGCTTTGGTGGAGTGGGGTTTTTTCGCCTTCCCCAAAGCAGGTGTCTGGGAAGACCTATTATGGTGGTCACAAAAGGTGGTAGGATATATATCGCAACTTATTTTGCAAGTGTTGGGCAGATGTTCAGTGCAGGTATTCCATAGGGAAGGCATCCAGTGATCAGATAAATGGCCTGGTAAAGGACTTAAAAAGGAGATACTGGTTAAAGGAACAGAACGGTGTGGGGTTTGGGGCTCCTATGCTTGGAACGGCAGGGAGCCAACCCCCTTTTCTTATAGCCCACCTTACCCCTCCTAGGAGATGGAGTGGATGGTAAGGTCCCGGCAATGGATTTGCTGGAGGGATTTCGATGGAAAAAGAAGGGTAGCTGGTAAAAGCCCCCTGGGTAATTACGGAATAAACATGGGATTACCTGCGCTGTACACTTTTCTCTGCCAGGTAGTCCCAGACATCTAATAATAAAGTTGCAGCCTGATTAAATCCATATCAAGTATCTCCTGTCCTTTTGGTGTAGCTGGACAACATTGCTAATGAGAAACCTCTTAAATTTGAATATGTATATGTTCAATATTCCACAGAGTAAATTCCCCAGGGTGTTTATGAACATACCACAGGAACTGGGGGAAATTGTTATTCCTGTGGTATGTTTATAAACATCCTGGGGAGTAACTAATCATATATTCGGGGTATACCATCAGATCACCACAACCCTAAGTTCAGAGGGATTCCTCTTGAGCCAGCATGGAAGTTCTTTCATCATCAATTGCATCATTTAGGGCAGTAAACTCAATCCCTTTCAAGACCCATGTGTGGCCGTGGCACTACTTGGATTATCTTCCTACCCAGTGGGTAGAGCCTCTGATCTCCTGGTGGTAGCCAGGCAAAGGCTCCAATCTCAGTAACTATGGAGATGTTGTGCCACACAGAGTTCCACCTGCTTCTGATGGGCAGCACTGCCTGGATTTATAATTCCCTCAGCATTATGTGCGGAGGCCCTGACTCCTCCTATGCATGACACACTCCTCTGGCCCAGGACCCTGTCCCTAATATTTCCCATACACTGAAGCTAGGGGCAACCATAAACTGTCTTGAGCAAAACCTGCAGTAGGAGGAATTCTCCTCTGTCCAGATCCAGGACTTGAATGGAGTTTTTACACTGCTGTAATAGTGTAAAAGGGCCTATTCCATAGGAGAGAATCACTCCCACCATCTTCACCTTTTGTTAGGATCTTTCCCCCATTCCAATTCATAGTGTGTTGTTCTGGGTAGAACATTCTCATTTTGTCTCCCGAACTATATAATAGATAGATAGTTCGGGAGACAAATATATATATGGTGGACTCTGGAAATCTATCTCCAAAGTCCACCTCTTTTTTTCCCCATTCTTCTGGACCCCATTATTGTCTCCAGTATATGTTTTAGAGGCACATCTGAACTTTTTTCCTTCCAGACCTTACTCAGGAAGTCATTCTATATAGAAAGCTTGTAATTCCCCATTACAGGGAGATTAAAAAGTTGTCTGTTCACGTATAGCCTTCTGTCACACCTAGTGCTGAACATCAGGCTTTTTTTCAGATAAGTTACATCACTGCAGGAAGAGTCCCATGAGATTGCCCATCTCCCTGCATGATGTCTTTACTGCAGCACTAAGTTGGGGGTTTAAAGTGCTTTAGTGAAGTTTAAGAAAACTGAACACATGTGGTGAATAATAACACTGGTCTACAATTTTTGAGAAGTCGTCTGCTTCAGAGATAAAATGTGCTATTTATTATGTATTTTGATGTGCTGAATTCAAATATGACAATTAAAACAACTGATTGGCTACTGTTTCTAAGATATTTAAGTTTTTACATTTTATGTCTATGTATATTGTGTAGATAGTAGAGTTTTAATCATAAATTGTAAACCTAGGTCTTTTCATGTGTTTATGGTTGCTTTACATGATAATATTTCACCTGTCCTGTTTATGTAACACTTTAAAATCAGCAAAAGGGTTATATAAATAAAATTTATTATGAAACAAAAGGCAAAAAACTATTCTGTACATAGTTTAGTCCTATTCAGTGTCTACTCGGTGCTTCTTGGCTTGTCTCTTGTATTCATTAAATGGAGCATCTCTTGTCACTGTCCAGCAATAGTCTGCAAGCATTGATGGGCTCCATTTGCCCTGATAGCGTTTCTCCGTTGTTGCAATGTCCTGTTGAAATCGCTCGCTGTGCTCGTCGCTCACTGCTCCGCAGTTCGGTGGAAAAAAATCTAGATGAGAGTGCAAAAAAATGTACCTTTAGTGACATGTTGCAACCAAGGCTTTTGTATGCCTTGAGGAGGTTTTCCACCAACAACCTGTAGTTGTCTGCCTTGTTGTTTCCGAGAAAATTTATTGCCACTAACTGCAAGGCTTTCCATGCTGTCTTTTCCTTGCCACGCAGTGCATGGTCAAATGCATCATCTCGAAGAAGTTCACTAATCTGAGGACCAACAAAGACACCTTCCTTTATCTTAGCTTCACTTAACCTTGGAAATTTTCCACGGAGGTACTTGAAAGCTGCTTGTGTTTTGTCAATGGTCTTGACAAAGTTCTTCATCAGACCCAGCTTGATGTGTAAGGGTGGTAACAAAATCTTCCTTGATTCAACAAGTGGTGGATGCTGAACACTTTTCCTCCCAGGCTCCAATGACTGTCGGAGTGGCCAATCTTTCTTGATGTAGTGGGAATCTCTTGCACGTCTATCCCATTCGCAGAGAAAACAGCAGTACTTTGTGTATCCAGTCTGCAGACCAAGCAAGAGAGCAACAACCTTCAAATCGCCACAAAGCTGCCACTGATGTTGGTCATAGTTTATGCACCTCAAAAGTTGTTTCATGTTGTCATAGGTTTCCTTCATATGGACTGCATGACCAACTGGAATTGATGGCAAAACATTGCCATTATGCAGTAAAACAGCTTTAAGACTCGTCTTCGATGAATCAATGAACAGTCTCTGCTCATCTGGATGGTGAACGATGTTGAGGGCTGCTATCACACCATCGATGTTGTTGCAGGCTACAAGATCACCTTCCATGAAGAAGAATGGGACAAGATCCTTTTGACGGTCACGGAACATGGAAACCCTAACATCACCTGCCAGGAGATTCCATTGCTGTAGTCTGGAGCCCAACAGCTCTGCCTTACTCTTGGGTAGTTTCAAATCCCTGACAAGGTCATTCAGTTCACCTTGTGTTAGGAGGGGTGGCTCAGAGGAGGAGGATGGGAGAAAATGTGGGTCCTATGACATTGATGGTTCAGGACCAGAAGTTTCATCCTCTTCCTCTTCTGACTGAAGTGAGAATGATTCTGGTGCATCAGGAACCGGCAGTCCTTCTCCGTGGGGTACTGGGCATATAGCTGATGGAATGTTTGGATAATGCACAGTCCGCTTTTTCTTCTTTGACACACCTTTCCCAACTGGAGGCACCATGCAGAAGTAACAATTGCTGGTATGATCTGTTGGCTCTCTCCAAATCATTGGCACTGCAAAAGGCATAGATTTCCTTTTCCTGTTCAACCACTGGCGAAGATTTGTTGCACAAGTGTTGCAGCATATGTGTGGGGCCCACCTCTTGTCCTGATCTCCAATTTTGCAGCCAAAATAAAGGTGATAGGCTTTCTTAACCATAGTGGTTATACTGCACTTTTGTGATGCAAAAGTCACTTCACCACAAACATAGCAGAAGTTATCTGCACTGTTCACACAAGTACGAGGCATCTCTGCTCACTTTGGCTAACCAGAAATGTATCCCTTTGCAAAATCAAACACTGACAAATAAGAGAGCACGACACTGTATGATTTCTAGAGCTGATATAGGGCAATTTGTTCAGCAGAGTGATGTAAGCTTCGTTATGATTGCATCATCCATGACTTCTAGGAATAACATGATGCAATACATATCATGTATGACGCAATACCAGCTTCAGATTGTATCATTCATTGTTTTGCCTAAAAAGCAAGTACTGTCCAAACCCAGTCATAGATTTATTCATAGATCCAGTCAAAGATGTATTTTAGTCATTTCTGGTTTAAATTGAGATCCCTTCCCTTTATAACTCACTTATCCTCCGCCATTTCCAAGTCAAGGGTCGTATATACTGACCCAATAGCATATCTTGAAAACTAGAGCCAATCAACAATTTTAAGCATCATTTTCGTTCTCAGTGACCCAGAATTAGTAAAGTTTGACTACATTTATTTCAGAAGCATTTTGGCTGTAGAGCAGTGTAATCTGTGTTACGCGTTTCAAGCTATGTATAGAAATCAACACCATTGAAATGCAGACCCCTCTGAGGCAGATGTTTAACAGTGCACAGCAGCACTACACAATAGTTTAGGACAGGAGATAAAGATGAATACTGTATCCAACTGAAAGTGCGGGAGGAATTTAAAGAAGCAGAAAGTAATAACGTCAACTGGAATTAAGCCTAGACATCAGCACTAATACCTTCACTCTTAAAAAAAGAAAAAAAGAAAAAAAAAGTCACAGCATATACTGGCCAATTTGCTAGTGCAATTTACTTAGTTAGACTTGCATAATTATTGCAATCACACAAGTAAATTAGGGGATTCATTACCCTGCATCTCATGTTGTCAATTACACCAGTGCAAAATGACTGCAAAGTGGGTATAAAACACTACTGGCTCTGAGTGGTAGTATTTTACACCCACTAGAGAATCAGACCCTAGTCTCCAGACAGTTTGAAACTTTAGCCCTCATGCTACAAATAGTTCCCCCCAAAACACAGTGCCTTTTAACACCATGCTGGGACACTGGTTCAGTACTGACCGAAAGAACAGATTCTGATCACTTAATAGGTAAGGTGATCAGTGTCTGTTGTAGTCACCATATCTATTAAACATTTAAATTACATAAATATTTACCACCTCAAGATAACTTCAGAAAATATTCCATGCAGGGTGATACTGATACAGTACTAGAAACCAGCTGTTTTCTAAGTGTTTTCTTTTAAAATTGAGCCTGTAAATTATGTAGTTTCTTCAAGCAACTTATATACAAGAAAAAAAATGTGGCTAGAAAATGAAATTACATCAGATGCTTGCAAGATGAGTGCTTGTAAAAGAAATAGGCAAAACAAACTCAATTTATTGCAGTTGACATTATAAGGATAAACATTGTACAATTATAATCATAATCATAGCAGGCAACTGAGCTTTAAAATTATTTCAGAAATGGACAAAAATAGAGGGTTCAGACTGATGTTTTCATATATCTTTTACAACCAAAGTAGAACATTTTCAAAGATTATTCTGTTTCACATCACTAAAGTTATACCTAAAATAATGATATTATTTATCAGGTAGGTCACATTTTTTTGCTAGAGGAATTTATAATTCTAGTGGATCTTCATAGCTAAAAAATGAACTGTGTAAGAGGGAAAAACTCTTATGTCTTCTTGAAGTATCCATGGCAAAGCACAAAATGGCATGGGAAATATGGGGATGGAAGCAAACATAAGTCTGCTGACTTTTTGGGTATTGGTAAGTTGTGTCAAAGGTTGTGTATTGGAAGTCTCAGGGAAGTTTAAAACAAGTCTTATGCTGACCTATTCCCAGAGCATGACTAAAATCATCCTCAAAGGAGATCACGAAAAGTGGATAGCAAAGGGGATGGGAATAAATGGATGGCCCCTGAAATAAATTGTGATGTGGAAAAAACATTGTTGTTGTTGTGTGGCACTGTTGTAGATTAAAAGGGTTAACCTAACTCTAAATTGCCCAGGGCCTGCTAGGTTACAGAAAGTCATAGTAAAACTTTGAGACTGGTTAGAACCAGCCAAAGGAAGAATGTAGTAAACAAGTGAGAGAAGTTTCCAGAGAACTGTAGAAAAGCAAGTGAACAGTGTGGTTGCCAAGACAACGCAGCAGAGTATAAAAATACAGACTGAGGAGAAGTGTCAGACTTTGCGAGACAGATAGGAAGGAGAAGCTTCGGACTTTGCTGACTCTGTAAGACTGCTGAAACTCTGTCAAGCCACCATCAGGATCCATTGATACAGACCTCAAGGACTCATACTGGTGCCTGGTCAGCTCTGTTGTGGGACTTTGCTACTAGTTGCTTGCTTGCATATTCAATAAACTTTGCTTAATTAGAGAGTAGAAGGCTCTTGTTCGATTACTGGTGTTCCCCATTTCACTCACAAAATTCAGTCAACAGCACCACAAGTTACCATCTTCTCTACTATAGCTATTCCAGTGATAGTAATGTAGCGTGTGCGCACACACACTCTCTTCAATATAAATCCACTGCTATCTACCATATGCTTCCCCAAATCAGAGACCCCAAACCTTTGTCTTCTCAGATGTGTGAGCACCAGAGATCTTAATTAAAAGGAAAGAAGAAGTTAAAAAATGAAGACGTGAGGTCATCACAATATATTAAATGTCTAAGTTGATCCTAAAACAAATAATCAGAAAAATGTCCAAATTCTCAGATGGTATAAATTGGCATAGCTCTATTGGCTACACTAATGGATTTGATCCAGAATAGGTGTAAAAATTAGAGATTGCCCCGTTTTGGTTCTGTGGCCCATACAAAGCAATGAAATGCCTCAACCTTTCTTGAGCAGGTAGAAATTAAATCAATAAGTAGTAGACCAACAAATGTGATTCAAGCCAAAATGTAGAGTGAAAAGTGTGAATTAACTTCAGCCTAATAGGAGAAAAGGGAAATAGAAGAACAAATGTTAGTTCTGTATTCACTGACAATACAACTTTGGGCAGCAGAACTTACAGCTCACCATAGACAGCCCACATTTGTAATGTGTATAGGGCCCACCTGTGCACAGTTGAGGATACCATCTCCCACTTGTAAACCTGCAGCCGATACAGGAGTTTCACTCCTGAACACATAGAAAAGGATAACATGAAAACCATAGTAAAATAACATTTCTGTAGGGGCCAGTAATGGACTAAATAAACTATCCTAGCCAGGGACCTAGATACAGAGAAAGCATGTATCACAGCAGCAGCGTGATTTAAGAAAAAGCTAATACACTTTTCTGCAACCAGAGTCACCCACATGCCATTGTTAAAGCATGTTATGGATTGGAAGCACATTAAATAGAATGAACTGATCCAAATGAAAAATATTGTCACCACTCCCACTCACCCAGGTAAAAATATTGCAGGCATTTGAAAAACTGTCAGATACAATTCAGCACAACCTAAATGAAAAATAAAAGGGCGGGTGAGTGAGAATCTTTCACTGACTAACTGGCAGGCTCTCAAGACAGCATTTTTCTATCTCTGTGGCTCTCCCAACAAAGTGAAAGATATCCATGTATGGTTTGCTTTAAAGAAGGATGTTGTTAGAAGTCTCATTTTCTTCCCCTTGCTATGAATTGTTTCAGAGTTAGCTGAGGCATGGGCTCTGGGGATCAGACAAATCTTTAATGTTGGACCTCCTGCCAGTTAGTTCAGGGCATTTGAGATTATAAAAGGGGGCTTCAGATGTGGTGGCAGGTCACTGCATTATGACCATGCAGCTGAAGAATCATCCATCCTTCCAATGCATTCATGGCTGGTGAAGATTATTCTGCTGTCACCACAATCAAGTCTTTGCAGCCTCCAACATCTCCTGCCTCCTCCTACAGCAAGAGGTGACTTCTTATGCCTCTTCCATGAATTATTAGCAACAATGATAGATTAAAGTAAAAATGCCAAGATGGCATCTTTCTTTCCCCGCTCACTGACTTTGTACACAGATTCTATGTTATACAACATGGTTCAGACAGATTAAGAGAACAGGAATCATGAATTAATGAAAAGGCAACTTTTCATTCTTTTGCATGTCACAGTCATGACATTAGTATTCTTATAGATGGTATCTATACTGCAATAGGATATATTGTGCTTCAACAACTGAACAGCCCTATTCAACACAGAGAATTTTGTCAGTCACCGATGATGACCCAGTATGAAGTCTGCATAAGTTGCCTCGGTACAATCCGATCATCAGGGCCGGCTCCAGGCACCAGCTTGTCAAGCAGGTGCTTGGGCCGGCCACTCTGGAGAGGGGCGACACATCCAGCTATTCGGCGGTAATTTGGCGGACGGTCCCTCACTCCAGCTCGGAGCGTAGGACCTCCCGCCGAATTGCTGCTGCAGATCGCGATCGTGGCTTTTTTTGGGGGGCTTCTTAGGGCGGCCAAAACCCTGGAGCCGGCCCTGCTGATCATAATTAGCTGAGCAGAAAGATAGTGCATTCTCCTGAAAAGCAGACTTCTCCACCTTTTTACGAGTTGACACAGACACAAAGCGAGCTCCCATTCCTCACTGATATTCTCTGACCATCAGACAGACTCATTCAGACTGTCTGGGCAAGTGACCCCTTTAGTGAAGTGAGTCACAGTTTGGGGAATAGAATATGATTTGGTGATTTTTTTTGTATTGTGTGTAGAAATTCCATAAGAATATACGGAATTAGGGAAAACATCTGTGGGAGAATTTATGCAACTGCTTATACTGGAACCTCAAAGATTTGCCCTCTGTGCTCCCTTGTGGTCTCCGGAATCTTTATTTCTTCAGACCTCCACCCCTCTTCTCCCATTTCTGGAGCACTTTTTATTTCATCTGATAATCTGTATCTGATTTTTTTTCTGTGCCCTTCCCTGTGGCTGTAGAACATATATTTAATTCATCCAGAACTGGATGAGCACTGATTCCCTCTATTCATAGCATCTTTAGCTTCTTCGGTTCATTTTAAACATCACCCTCAGACTTGGCCTCTTTATTTATTTCATTTCAGATAGGGAGAACTGAGTGGGCTGTTTACTTTGCTTGCTTGAATAACTGATTGTCTCAGCTATTGTGACAAAGTTCCTCCTCTATCTTGGTGGGTCCTGTGCTTATTGGCGGATTTTCTTGCCTCAGAGATTCACCATGTGGGTTGGGGAACAGCCCAGAGAACTTCCCCTCTGGGAGAACCCACAGTCCAGGTCAATTGGGAGGTTTGGTGGAAACCCGAGCCCACCCTCTACTCCGGGTTCCAGCCCAGGGCCCTGTGGACTGCAGCTGTCTATAGTGCCTCCTGTAACAGCTGCATGACAGCTACAACTCCCTGGGCTACTTCCCCATGGCCTCCTCCAAACACCTTCCTTATTCTCACCACAGGACCTTCCTCTTGGTGTCTGATAACGCTTGTGCTCCTCAGTCCTCCAGCAGCACACCCGCTCACTCTCAGCTCCTTGCGCCTCTTGCTCCCAGCTTCTCACACCACAAACTGAAGTGAGCTCCTTTTTAAAACCCAGGTGCCCTGATTAGCCTGCCTTAATTGATTCTAGCAGCTTCTTCTTAATTGGCTCCAGGTGTCCTAATAAGCCTGCCTGCCTTAACTGGTTCTAGCAGGTTCCTGATTACTCTAGTGCAGCCCCTGCTCTGGTCACTCAGGGAACAGAAAACTACTCATCCAGTGACCAGTATATTTGCCCTCTATCAGACTCCTGTACCCCACTGGTCTGGGTCTGTCACACTATGTAAACAGCACCAAGACTGCTGCTCATCAGTAGACAGACGTTTTGCTCGGGCGCACCCATAAGAATGACAGAGCAGCAATACCATCCATTCTCTTTTCCTTCCTGTATCTCTTGATGGGTATAGATTTGCTATTCTTTCTTCCTTTCTGTTTCTAAGCTATGCGGTTAGGAGCACTTCAGTTATTCAATATTATTTCTTTTACACACAGGTGAAACCTCATATTTCTGTACCTTTTTTCAGATTATGGCAAAAAAAAAAAAAAAAAGGAAAAAGGAAAATACAATTTCCTAACAGAGAAAGTGACAGCTCTGTATGACTCAACCTGGAGCATTACCCATTGTGAGTTAATTTTCACTGAATTAATTTCCTTGCAGGCACTGTTTGACAGTGGACAGGAGAATGGTGGCATAGAAAAGAAAGGACAGGAAAATCTGGATTAGAGTAATAGAAATTAAAAATGAAAGAGACTAATTTAATTCATTCCCCTGCTAATTCAGGGAAAATGCAATGCTCCAAACGGATCAGTGCCCAGCTCATAACTCATGCAGGGTTTGCAACAAAAGCTCACAAGTGAAGTTCAGATCTGGTTAAAACAGCAGCTGAGGAATCCTAAAGAGAAGGAAGGTCTCTAGGGAAATGTCAGAGCTCTGGGAACCAAAGGTTCTGTGTTACCTGGAGAGTTTGGGGAACTGTCTGATAGAAAGCTGAGGCACAAAGGTTCTATAGAAGTGGAGGGCAGTAGAAATTCGGTTCAGATGAATAAGGAGAAAAGAGGCAAGAAGATGTTCATGTGCTTATCTCTGACACCTAAAGTCTTGTTTCCCTCTTTCCAATCAACCAGGGCACCACAGAGAGCCCAGAAAAGCGTGTGTCTGGCTGAGCTTAGTGTGAAAGGAATCAGTTATACTGTACCAGTCTCTCAGCATTATCCATGTCAAGAAAATTGCCCAGTGGATGAGTGCATTCCAGTTTCCAAACCAAAGATGCAAAGTTTCCCTACTCCACAAGGCAGTTAGATCTGCTTCCCTACTAACATATTGTGAATGTTTTCCTGCCTTACCACCATATGCAGCTGAAAATACTATATTGGGTAATACCATAATGCTTCTATTTTTACTATTATCATTAATAAGAATGCTGATCTATACAGTATCATAAAGGCGCATGGGCATTGTAAACAAAACAGGTATCATCCCTGTTACTAATAGCATTCAGTCTTGAGTTAACTTAAGCTTAGTTAGGGTATATTTCACAATAATGGGAGAAGAGTCTATAAGTCTATAATATCTAGGGGAGATATGCTTTCTGCTTTGTTAAACTCTTCCCAAAAGCAGCAGATTATTAGTTTGCTACTAATATCTCTAGGGTGGACCAATACCATATTTTGGTTTAGTTTCTTCTGTTACATGGGAATCTTCAGACTCAGATCAGTGATTTCCTTACACCTATTTCTTAGATTTTTTATGTTCAGAGTGTCAGATTCCTTCTGAACTAGCAGAAGAGGAATTAAAGCCAACATCACCTACCCGATTACCCTCTAATGACTGTCAGCATATTAATTGAATTTTTCATTAATAGGACCCCACTCTAGATATTGAGAGTGCTATTTGGCCTAATGATCTGGGTTTGAAGCACAGTTGCCAACTTTCATGCAGTAAATAAGCACTCTGACTTTCACAATAAGCCAAAAAATCAAGCTAATCCCATTTCAAAATGGGGCCAAAACAAGCCAATCCCTAAGAACCCCAACACTATGTGCCTAGATCCCCCCCGTGTGCAGTCTGGGACTGTGGTGGGCCCGCTTTGCACCCCTGACTCTCTCCCCTCTTGCCCCTGCTTTCTTGGAGCCGAACCAAAAAAAAAGGTGCAAGGTGGAGAGGATGCGAGATAAAAAAAGCTCAAAACAAGAAGTATTTCTGTGACTTTTACAGCTTTTTTTTATTCTCCCCTCATTAAAAACCCTCTTTCGTGAACCCAATTAAAAGTACATCATCTGGTTCACCGGAGAGGTTCCTGTCCCTGGTTATTGCTTCTTGGGGGAAATGGATATTTTTGCTTGTGGCACATCTAGGACTGGATTCTGCACTGCTTCCCCCACCACCCTGGATTCCTTTGCTTTGGGACCAGAGCAGGGCCACAGCACAGTGCGGAGCATTCTGCCTCAGTATAATGGCTGGTGAAAACTGTACACTTCCTGAGTTCCTAGAGCAGCAGCAGGTAAAATTGTGTCAGCCTGAAGAAAGAATGAGAATGTAGTTTTCAGATTGACAGCCCTGGAAACTCAAGTCCTCTAGTCATGCATGGAACAGGTACAATATGGTCAATTGGCTTTCCCGCACTGTCCCAAAATAGGTCTTAACCCTGTTGTAAGGGACACATGTAGTTCAATCCATATTTACAGTTCTTTACCGGACTGCTGAGACTGACAAGGTGGCCACTGTCCATTGGGAAAGACTAAGTGACAGATACTTAGATAGTGTAAATCAGCACAACTATGTTAGTATAAATGGAGTTGCACCAATTTATTATCAGTGGAATATCTGATCCTAATTCTGTATTTGTTTGTGAGGTTTGCTACTCTTGGTTCTGGCCAATAACATGAGGCTTCCCTCAGGAAACAAGTGTCAAGTGAAATCTGTCTTTTCTAGTGTGCCAGGTTGATCCGTGGTGTTGTTCAGTGGAATCATGCCAGCAAAGTTTAGTAGCACATGGTCTTAGAATTCCTCCTTACTGCTGGCCTCAACACCGTGCTGAGGAGTTGGGGGAATAGAGTTGTTGGAGCAGCTTCAATCAAAACTGCACATAAAGACAAATGGCAGAAAGAAAGCCTACCATAGCATCAAAGCTGGCAAGAATTAAATAAATAAATCAAACAACACTAATGGGTGAGTGACTGAAAGACAATAGCTTATCAGCTGTTGGTTGTATCAAAAAGTTCCAATTTCACATTCTGACACCTCACATTACTGATGAGAAAGATATAAGCTGGTGCATTGATCAGAAGAAAGCAAAACGTAAATGATTCTCCCTCTCTCCCTTCCTCCAACTTGTTGTTAGGAAAGATAACATCCGAACAGTGGGAACTTGCATTAAAATAGAGATAGAATGACATCTACTGGCTGTCATAAATTAGCTTTTGGGGCAGCTGGAAATGTTCTTTATCTTTAAAATAAAAATGTTACACCAACCAGCCCCTCATCATCAATGGGAATTGTCTGTGAACCATAAGGGAAAAACAGAATTTATAGGTTTCTTTAAAAAGAGAGAAGGCAGATCAATCTTTAATTGATTAACCATGTAACCAGAAGTACTCACATAAATATCTTAAACTTGTCTGGATCTTTATTTATTTATGCTTGTGAATAGGTAACCACTCTCTTAACTCCACTTCTTTTGTGAGGAATAAAATCTTTCCTTCTGTGATTTAGTCTAGCAAAATGTGCTATGCAGACTCACATCAGGCTGTTTTGTTATTTCTAACAGCAGTTAAGAGGCTTACTTTGACTTCAAAATATTTGCTGCATTGCATTGCAAAAGCAATCCTTAATGTTTTCCCTGAATGAATTTAGTGCATTAGCATTAATTTGCTTTACGTAAAAGACCTACCGATGTCTCCAACTTCAAATGAGTTTGGTTTGAGACTCCAGAATATAGAATATTTGTATTCTTTTGTGTATTTAAAGCTAAATGCCCATAGCCTCTGAAATCTACCAATGAATCAACAGGAGGAAATGCAGTAGACAGCTAACCATAGGGGATTTGATTAGTTAAAATCCTACCTTTATGTTATAGCAGAGTTGTCATTATACAATAAAATAATGAGTGAAATGATCTAAACCATGTTTAACCTACTGTATGCAATCTAATTAAATAGATAACTGAAACATTTAAGAATGAATTCTATCTTATAAAACATCTTTGATTCAAAAACGCTTAATATATTTACACATACATTACACCCACGACTAAAATACAGCCACCACTTGAGTTAAACCCCCAGCAACACTCTGTAAGAATATGTGACAGAAAATGAAGAATAGATCACCTTGAATTGTGTCACCGGTCCTGAACTCAGTCAGACAGAAGAGCACCACCTACTGAATTTTAAGTAGATTTGCCTTGAAAAACAACAGCATCAGGGTTATTTAAACAAAAACTGGAGATAAAACAATATTTTTAGAAATCTAACTGTGATGTTATTCATTCTCAAACAGTATATGGAAAAAAGTGTATGACATGATGTGCCACTTTGTTTTTATAATAAGAAACTTCTGATTTACATCTTTCAAAAGATTACATAATCCTGGATTAGCTGAATGTGATCTTACTTTAATCACCATAAGTAATTATTGAATAATTTGTTTAAACTCAACATAAACCTGATTTCACTGCTGACTTCTTAGTTTGCGTCCATCAGGTTCTATAGTATCTTTTGCCTGGTCTACACTACACAGTTAGGCCCTGGCTCTCAGCCCCCCACCCCACCCCACCACCACTCTGTCCCTCTTCAGTTGATAAGGACGTGCTGACAGAAGGAAAATAATGTGGACATCAGCCAGTGCAGTAATTACTGCGATGGCTGTAAGTCAACCTGACATAGGTCAACTTACATCTGTAGTGTAGATATGTCCTTTGTCTGAGAAAGAGAAGAAGTATTATAATGGTTGTACGTGTGGGACTCACTGCTGCGGCACCTCCTGCTGGCTGTCTCTGGGAATTAGCTCATCCAGCGTCCAGAGCACGCTCTGCAGGCCGGTGTCCCGCTGCCGCTTGGCCCCCGTGTCCCTCCCAGACCTGGTGCCCTGTTATCTGGGGTGCTGCCCCCTGGCTGTACATCCCTCAGTCTCAGGGTTTCCCCCTCCCCAGGGAACCCCCAACCCCCTATCCCCACCTCACCTCAGTCGTAGGCTACTGCCAGTCACCAACTAGCCCCCACACCCTGGGGCAGACTGCAGTATCAGCCGCTCATCATAGGCAAGGTTGGGTCTAGACCTGCTGCCTCTCTCTGCAACCCAGTGCCTCTATGGGGCCTTGGACATGGCCCTGCAGGCTTCTCTGGCCTTTCCCCAGCCCTGCCTCACTTTAGGCACCCTAAGTTTCCCAGCAGCCAGGCCCCCCCTCTCTCTGAAGGCAGAGAGAGACTCTACCTGGGATCTAGCCTAGCAGCCCATTTATAGGGCCAGCTGCAGCCTGATTGAGGCATGGCCCAGCTGTGGTTACTTCCCCAATCAGCCCAGGTTTCCCCTACCCCTCACCAAGGGCTGTTTTAAGCCCTTCAGGGCCGGAGCGGGTGACCACCTTGCTACAATGGTCAATGAAGGTTTCATACGATCTATTAGTATGACAAAGCAGAAAATGTTGTGTAGCTTGTTGCTATGTTTAGCTGTGTACTCATTTACCACTTAGTTCTCAACTACTAACTGTTCACAAAGCCTACTCTTTTGAGGTTGGATGATTAGCTGTTTCTGAAGTTCTGTCTGAAAATGATCAGACAGTCTGGGGTTTCTCACTAAGAAGGCTTTACCTTCAACTCAAGAGCATTTGTCTGTCTGTAATGCAATAACTTTTGAATGCAGTATTTCAGGAAGTGTCCTAGGCATTAATGGCCAGAACCCTATTGTGACATTCTACTCCATATTCTTTATGAAAATATGCTTGTGGTAGGAATATGACATAACTAAGATATGCTTTATTCAAGATAACTCTTGTAAGGTTTCATTGGAAAAATTATAATTTATTGAATATGATTATCCTATTTGTATGCATATATCATTTCTATATCTGAAATTAGGAATATTGACTATGTATCTATATTTCAACTATGGTACTTTGGGTGACTGCTAACACTTCAGGTACAACAAGGAAAAAGCCCAACAGTGCTGATGGCCCATCAGCAAGAGACAATGGACTGTAAAAGAGCTTAGTCTTCCTGTGAACGTGTGGGTCAGCCTGTGAAGAATGGCTATAGGGGCCCTATAGAGGCATGTGACCATGTTACCTGATACTGGAACCCATCTTGAATTCTGTACTTTTCCACGAGAAGCTGGGGGGAGAGGGGGTTGGGAGTGAGGTAGTCTTGGTTGTCATTCTCACCTGCTACCCACCCCAAGATGACTGCTGGAAACAACTAAGACTGAACTGGAGAAAAGAACTGGACCCAGGCTGGAAGAGCATCTGGCCTGTGAAGAAGATTATTAGAACCACATTTAGGGTGAGAACTTATATGTAACCAGTTTCTTTAATGTATTAAGCTTAGTTTGCATGCTCTGTTTTATTTTCTTAGTGATCTGTCTTGTTCTGTCTGCTACCACCTTAACTACCTAAAATACACCTGTTATACATTTATTTCTGATTTACAATATAACCCAGTTTATGTGATTTCTAACTGGAGGGGGAGGGAGGGAGGGAGAAGTTGTGCATACCCTCCTCCACATTGAGGGAAGAGGCAAATTTCATATAATTTTGGGTTTCTACTCCAAGGGAGGGGGGGTGGACATCTGGGTGCTGTAACAAGCCCCTTAAGCTGAGCCTTCTCAGAGCGGATCTCTGTCTTTCTGTGCAGCTGGGTGTGGGGAGCCTAGCCCAGCAAGACCAGGTAAAAAGGGGCCCAGGCTGGCAGAATAGTCTGCCTCAGTTGTGTCCCAGCACACCAGGTGACATCCCAGGGGGTTCAACTCATCACACCTATGTATTTGGGAACTTGAAAAAAAACCAAAGGGGGGAGTGTGGTGGGTTCCCCTCGGGGTGCCACCTGCAACTGAGGTACCACTGAGCTCCCCAATCCATCAGCCTGGGCTCCCTCTCACACTGCATTGGACAGTATTGCTGTGACAAGCTGCAGAGCCCTCCAGCCTGCACTTTCACTGGGATACATACAGGTAGGGACACACCCAGCTGCAGTTACAAGCAGGCTCTGAGCAGCCCCTGCATGGGAAGGCTACTGCCAGCTCCTCAGGCACGCACCCCCTTTAGAGTATAAACCCAGAATTAGACAGTCTTGTGTTGCACAGGGAACTGTACAGTGTAAGCCAGGGATCGGCAACCTTTGATTGCCGATCCCTGGTGTAAGCTCATAAAATTCACTCCCTCTCTCAATGTGGTTTAGATAAAGAAAAACAAGTTTATTAACTACAAAAGATAGATTTGAAGCAATTATAAGTGATAGCAAACAGATCAAAGCAGATTACCTAGCAAATAAACAAAAACTGCAAACTAAGCTTAATATACTAAATAGATTGGATATGAATAGCAGATTCACACCCTAAGAGATGATACAAGCAGGTTGCAGATTCTTAAGGGGCAAGCTGCACTTGTTTTCAGGGCCGGCTCTGGCTTTTTTGCCGCCCCAGGCAAAAAAGCCTCCGGCCGCCCCCCCCCCCGCGGGGGGGGGGGGGAGGGCGGGCACCCCCCCGGGGGGGCCTCCCCCCTCCCCCCCGGCGGCCAGGGGGAGGGCGCCGGGGGGGAGGGCGGCCAGAGCCCTGGGAGGAGGGCGGCGAGCCCCGGCGGGGGCTCCGCTCTCCCCCCAGCAGCCGGAGCCCTGGGAGGAGGGCGGCGAGCCCCGGCGGGGGCTCCGCTCGCCCCCCGGCGACCGGCGGGGAGGGCGGCCGGAGCCCTGGGAGGAGGACGGCGAGCCCGGCCGTGGCCCCGCTCTCCCCGGCGGCTAGAGCGCCGCGCCGCCCCCCTCCAGGTGCTGCCCCAAGCACAAGCTTGGTGGGCTGGTGCCTGGAGCCGGCCCTGCTTGCTTTACAGCTTGGAATCCCCAGGTGTTTCATTCACGGGCTAAAAATCACTTTAGCCTGGGTCCATCATTTCCTCAATTTCAGTCTTTGTTCCTCAGGTGTTTCCATGAGTCTTCTTAGATGGGGAGTGAAGGACACCAGATGATGTCACTCCCTGCCTTATATAACATTTGAATATGGCAGGAACCATTTGTTCCCAAAGCTTGGTTCCCAAACCAGTCTGTGGAAAAATACTGGCATCCCAAGATGGAGTCTAGAGACACATGGTTTCATCACATGTCTTTGTAGAGTCATAGCAGCCATTACTTGTCTGTAGTGTTCTCGGGAAGGCTCCCCAAATGGGAGATAAGCTTCTCCTAAGACCTATTTTTTTTCCTAATGGCCCATTGCCCTGAATGGGCACCCATTATCTAGACTGAAAGCATCTTGTCTAGTGGGCGTTATCCAGGTGTAACTACATTTGAAATACAGATACATAGGCAATATTCATAACTTCAGATACAAAATGATACATGCATACAAATAGGATAATCATATTCAGAAAAATCATAACTTTTCCAATGACACCTCACATGACTTATCTTGCATAAAATACATGATAATTATGCTACAATCATATTATAATAATATCATTATGAAGAATATGGGGTACAGTGTCACAGAGAGAATGGGGATCATATGAAGCCCCTGATAGTTCTTTATCAGAGCTACAACCTCAAGCAACTCTGCAATTGTCCATAGATCAAAGAACTGGTTGATGTCACCAATGAAAGCCTTATAGATAACAATACCCCCATCTCACCTCTGCTTATCCACTCAATAGAGTTTAACATGTTGACACCCTGAATGATTTCTTTCCCACACAGAATTTAAAATAATGGTGGTAGGGGGGAGGGGAATAGGGAGTATGGGGGGAAGATATGAGGGGCACACAGAGCCCCGAGAATGAAGGAAAATGGGGCACCCTACAAAGGGGGGAAAGGGAATGGGGGGCACACAGAACCCCTGCCATGAGGGAAGGACATTGAGGGGGTTTTGGGGAGCCCCTGAAATGGAGGAGGACAGGAGGGTGGCACAAGAAAGCTTGTCGGAGGGAACAGAGGGATGGAAGTATGTAATAAACTCAGTGTATGTAATAAACTCAGCCTGCACAAGCTACAAAGTGTGTGATTCCTCCACCCCCACCCCCACCCCCATCCTAGTAAAGGTGAAAAATTTATTTTATAATATTAAAACTGGCAGGTTAAATCCAGATTATTTACCTAAAAATTCCCCTAAAAAGAGACGCAGCCTGAAAATACCACAGCTTCCTATAAGTGAAATTGTGGTATTTCACAGTGATTCAATAGTGTACGCAGTGTGGAGCCGCTCTGCATCAGGGAAACACAATTCTCTCTTAGCAACCCACTGCTCAGCAGCCTACTACTTCACCAGTTCACTTGACCTGCTCTGTGGGCCAGTGCAAAAGAGGGGCTGGTCAAAGAAGGGGACAAGTCTGAATACTTCCTATCACTCTCTATCCCATCAGGGCAAATACGTGCCTCAGGGGCACACTAAGGGTGCAATCCGTGTGCTCCTGAAAGTGCTGGGACTGCAAATGTAAGCTGCTCTTATACATGCTATGCAAAGTAAGAAGAAAAGGCTCCTTACACATTTCTTCTATTCCCACATCTACATAATGGCTAGTTATACTTTGGCCCAAAGCAATTTTTTCTCTTCATTGACAGAACAACAAAACAATGTCATAGAGGTATTTAGTTTTTACCTCTTTAATAGTTGTGTGAAACACTGTCTGTTTTTCCCTGAACAGCCCATCAACATGGACTCAGTGACTGATCAGTGCTCCTCTCCCTCTGCATCTCAGGCAATAGGGGGGAGATGGAACAAGAAGACAACAGTGTGACAGCCTTCAGTTCCACTGACTAGGGATGTGTGCAAAAAGAGCAGCTGTCACCCAGCAACCAGGTGCAGAGCCATCCTCACTACCAGGATTTAGTAAGGGACAAATCGTGAGGTCTACAAATGACCGACTAAATACCCCAGCATTTCTTGGGGTGATGTTTGATTCTACAACAGAATCTCTACACTCTTGATTTTAAGGGTTCACGGTTCCCTATGAATACAGCCCCATATGTGACCTTAATCAAGTATACAGTTCATAAAAATCTCAAGGTTCAAACTGTCTGTATCTGTATCTGTCTGCCTACATCACAATTAGTAATTCATGCTAACTGTAAGGGATATCACTTTTTATATGTTTTTTGAATTGTGGATATAAAATAAAATGGTTTGATTCATCTAATACAGTTCAGAGCATGGTGACATAATTTACACACTATTTGAATTCATTTTTTAAAAAGTAAATTCAGAATAAATGCGTAAAATTTACAGTTACAGTTTCAGAGTATATACTTCTATTGTTGCCATGGCAACTCATTAGCCACAACTGTCAGGTTTATTGAAATATAACCTTCTGCTTAAACTATCCCATAAAATCATGCCCTAAGGTAGCCTGGCTAGTATTTTTTCTCTCATATAATTGTTTCCTATATTCCCATAAAACTGATGAGTGTTAGGATAACTGAAATCGTAGTAATTGATTTTACAATAAACTTGTCATGAAAAGTTTAATCTAATTTAGGGCAGCAAGGTTTAAATGTTTTGTCTATTTAATAATCTTTTGGCTGGCATCATGAGGTTATGTAAAATAATACCATAGATTATATGACCTGCATAACTGTGCAATAAAAATGCTAGGTGCCACATCCAGGAAACTTTGCTGACCTGGGTTCAAATCTCACTTCAAGCAACAAATAAGAGTGATTTTGCTGGGCTCACCTTATGCCCTATTTCTCAAGATCACAAAAAAAACAAAAACATTTCTTAGGTGACAGCTGCCATCTTGGCTGACACACGAGGGACCTAGGGACCTTAAGAGCAGAAAGCATGAACTTCCCCAGCTAAAGGGCAAAGGCTTTGTACATTATCCTCTGTATACTGGCACACAGCAGGACCTGTAACACACACTCACCATTAGCTTTTATTAAGGCATTCCCTCTGGCTAAGTCTAGACAATCTATTACTATGCTATTTTAACCTTCTCTGGCCAAGATATTCAAAGTCCTGATCCTGCAATTGACTCTATGCATGCAGACTCCACAGAGAGCTCCATTGAACGTATTTGTTGGCCAGACCCTTAGATCTCAGTAACAATTACAAATCAAGGACAGATGGAATAAAATTGGTTAATCTATTTTTATATTCTGAACACATCAGAATGTCTGAGGGACATAGCATTAAAAGATGGTTTGTTTTTTCTTTGTTTGCTCTTACTCAGAAATGACAGACCAGATGTTGTTGATTTAAAACAAAACAAAACAAAACAAAACACTTCTACATGAGGTGAGGCATGATGAATTCTAGGGTTAGAGGACTTTGTTTGGCACAGTTATGGACATGTAGAAATTGCATTCACCATCTTACCTACCATGATCCACATAAACTTGATAACCCAAAGGACCAGCAAAAATCAGTTGTCTTGTAGACATGGAATCTTTAACTAGGAGGTTAAACAAAATTGTAATGGAAACATTGGGATACCATAAAGTGGTCATTTAAGACAAGAAGTTGGCTGTTGGCAGTAATTCTTAGTGCAGGATTTGCTGGAAGTTTTTCACTGTATCGTTATAATAAAGTGAATAAAATCCAGTCAAATTTCTTGCTCTCACATCATTTCCCATTCGATGTTACATCAAGCCATATTACTATGTTCTCACAAATCAATGCCAGAATAATTTATAGCAATTTAGGACACAAGATAACTTCCTGAGGTTTGCCCAAATGGCGTCACGCCATCATTGAAATATCTCATTTCAATTTCAAGTATACAATATGTGCATTTCCAAGCATGACTAATGGTGTTGACCACTGAGCAGTTTTGGGAATTTTTAGTGAGTTTCTGAAGATCTCTTTCTGTAGAACACAATGGAACTTTTTTGCAAAATTCCTCAGATCTCTCAGTGCATCTGAACACTTTTCAAAATCTTCACTGCATTTCCCTAATGGCACTTCATAAAACCCTGTGATTCTTTTTGAAGCTGATTGGTGTTCTCTACTTCAATGACCCTTTTCATAATTTATTCCATAATTAGCATACATATCAAATCTCACAGCATACTTGAGGGATTCAAGGTTTCTCAGACTCAATGAATGCTTAATATTGGCTCTCTCATAGGTAAAAATCAAGACACCTGTGAGATGCTTTTTTGCTTACAGCAAAATTTGCAACCTATTTATTTCTCCATTGAGCCTTATCAGTTGGGAAAGATGTATGATATATTTTTCCATCCCTTTTAATTTAAGAATTGCTATGAGCATTATAATCTTATATTGAAATAAAAACTGCTTACACAAAGAAAATACCCTCTACAGCAACTGTGGTTGGCAACCCACATAACAACCCAGGGGATATGAATAATAAAGCTCATAAGCACTGAGGTATAAATAATGAAATTATTGTCATCATGGTCTGATATTGATTATTATATCATACTGTGTAACTTTAAATGCAACACAAAATACTTTGACTAGTACTTCACCTCTCAATGTTTATCTCAACTGCTAGAAGAAAATTACTTTTTCTTGACCTTCTACTATGGGCAAACCTTTCACGTATCATTCATTGATCTGGTGCATTTATAACATTATACAGGATAGGTGATGTATCCATGAAGACAGAAATCCTAAATGAATTATAACTGAAGAAACCTTTCTTCAATAAAAAAAGGATTAACTATAATGCATTCCTATTCTTTGTTCAAAAAATATGAATGGAAACCGGACATCTAAAGGAGAAAATCTGCAACAGCATGTGGATTTCAGTTAATATATTTTTTTTAAATGCAAAAAACTCTGTTCGCAATATAAAACTTACTGTTCACAGTAAGTATATAGTATTTGTAAAATTCTATATTTTATATTGCCAGTGTCAATAAAATAGAAATAAAAATTAGCAAAATTGCTTATACTGTATACACCTGCCCCTCTAAAAACTTTTAAGCTGTCTGATCCATCTCCTCACTAATAAAATCTGTGAGTTAAATCACTATCAAATTTTTATTTTAATGCAACCACTATTTGAATATTGTTTTAAAGATAACAGGAATAAATTTATTTTGCCTTGTCTCTTCTAAGACCTTATAGAGCTATTCCCTGTGAATCACCTGTCTATTTATGTGCAATGCAAACATCAAGGAAAGTATTACTTTATATCAATAGGCCTTTGTTATAATACATCTAAAATCAAACAATGAAGCCCTTTGTCAAATTATACACATTCATTCATTCATTCTCTTCAGTAACAAGCAGGAGTATTTCATTTCCCATAGGGCCTCCAGGGATGGTGAATCTAAGTTACAGTTTCAACCTGACTGAAGCATCACTACTTCTTGGTGACTCCAATTTGTTTCCTTACTCTGCCTGATAGGTGCACAAATATTGACACCAGTTTGATATCTTCTACTAGAGAAATCTTGGCCTTTGTATTTGTAGTAGAAAGGCTGATTCAAGAGCAGGGGACTTAATCAACCTTCTCAATGATGTTTTTAAAATTGGCAGTCATTAAGGCGTAGAGCAGGGATCGGCAACCTTTGGCATGCATCCCGTCAGGGTGAGCCCCTGGCGGGCCGGGACGGTTTGTTTACCTGCAGCATCCTCAGGTTCGGCCAATCGCGGCTCCCACTGGCCGCGGTTCACCATTCCAGGCCAGTGGGAGCCGTGATTGGCCAAACCTGAGGACGCTGCAGGTAAACAAACCATCCCGGCCTGCCAGGGGCTTACCCTGACGGGCCGTGTGCCAAAGGCTGCCGATCCTTGGTGTAGAGGAAAATCATCCACACTGTCTGAGCACAACAGGGGCATTGCTGTCTCTCATTTTCTCCCTCCAAATGCAGCCTTTCCTTTGGTGAACACCATTCTTAAAGAGTGGTTGAGTTGATTCTCCTGATATATTTTGGGCCATGCCCTATTTTTATGATTGGCATCCAGAGGGACATATCTGAGGTACAACCAATAGTCAAATTGTCATATTACTCAAATGAAGGATGCTGATGCTGCTAATCAGTTACTCAAGTTGCTGTTTCTTCTTTCAGGCCAACTGAAATTTCATGAATAAACTATTTTCTCTCCTGTCAGGAAAAACTGTCATGATTGCTCTTCTCCTGTGAAACAAGGTTTTGTATGACCTGTTTCCAAGAGCTGAACCAAAGCTCACAGGATCAAAAAGTTTAATAGCGTGGAACAGTTACGTCTTCTATGTGCTGTGCTGGTGCTCTCTCTCTTTGGTAATATGTTGCATAATTACATCTGGAATTTATACTTTGACCTGGCACCAATGCAAGTTTCAAAATAAAACAAGGTGTAATGTACTGTTGAACGTCAAACAAAGGGAGCTTAAATATGTTCCCATGATATATATTTGAAATGTGAGATACTGCAATCCAGGCCATTTTGCTCCTGCAGTGCTGTAAATTCACAGCTAGCAACTTTTATGAGGATCCTAATAAAAACTTGCCTGGCCTCTCATGTTTGCTGGCAGTACTGCACTGCTTTTTCTCTACCCGCATCATGGAAATCAATTCTCCTAAGGCTCACACCAGATGGTATTTTTTATGTTTACTGTGATTACAAAGTATGGCTATGACATCTTAGATAAGGACCCAATCTTGTGAGGTGTTGAGCATAGCAGAGGCAGTAGCAGAGCTAATAGAAGGGATGGGGAGGGAGGAGTGACTGCACCCCCCAGCAGCCGTTAGGAATATGTGTGGTGTCTTTTCAAACATACTATGCAATTGACAAAAGGAAGTGTACGACACAAATTGTCATATGAGGCTAGAATGCAAGCCTAGCCTGTACTCACCTGGCAGTGGCGGCTCCTGACCCATGGGGCTAAGTCTAGCTTGGTGCATGGGATCACATGGCACTGTAACCCCATGCACCATGTCACAATGCCACTCACTCAAATTTGGGCAGGGTGTCCCTCTTCATGACAGATGGGTGGTTGGGCCAAAGATGAATGGCATGTTCTGAATCAGAGAGAGAAAAGATTTTATTGGATTGCTCTCAACTTGAGTCTCTTCCTGTGACAATTCCAATGGCCACAAACTGTCCATTTGTTGGAATGTGTGCTCCATCCCTAGATGGAGGCATCTGCAGGGGCAATTCTCAGCTGTCAAGTAGGCAGAGCATTTCTACCAAAGGTGACGCTTTGTGTAGGTAACTGAAGAGTTTTTTCCATGTTCATCACGAGTCCCAGTGTCTCGAAGCAGGAACATGTCCAATATATGTTCTTTGACAGGCCTTTTTGTGATGATGGTTTCTTCAAGCCAATCATCTAAATAAAAGTAAACAAACATACCTTGGCATCTTAAGTGAGCTGCTAAACTGGATGGGCACTTTGTAAACACCCAGAGAGTAGTAGATAGGCCAAAGGGTAAGGCTTTGTACTGGAAATTGTCTTGTCCAGAATGAAAACTAAGGTAATGTCTCGGTCTGAGAGAGTTCTGGAAATTTGCATTTTCAGGGTAAGAACTGAAAACCAATCTTGGGTAGATAGGGAAGGGATGAGGGACGCCAGGGTGAATATACATAAGCTGAATTTTCTGGTAAAGGAGTTGAGCTTCCACAGATCTAATATGGAATGAAGCCTTCCAGCTTTCTTCAGTATCAGAAAATATCTGGAATAGAAACTTTGTCCTCTGAATTTCCATGATACCTCTTCTATGGCTCCTCCTTCCAATAGAGAGTTAATATCTGATCTCAAAAGGTTTTCATGAGTGGGGTCCTTGAAGAAAGGTGAATGATGGGGGGAGGGTTGGAGAGAGGAGGGAACTGAATTGGATGGCCTAACAATCTTTCATTATCTTCGGAATTTATTTGTCTGAAGTGATGGTACTCCAGGTGTTGACATAATGGGAAAATCAGTCTTCAAAAGATGAGGATGTGGCATGGCTGAAAGTTGGTCCATAGCTCCCAATCTTCACATCAGACTCAAGGCCTAGTATTTGGTTTTGATGAAGAAGCGGATAGTTGCTTCCTTTTCATTTTGGGCATAATACTCTTTCTCCGCTGTTGTGTCTGTAAAGGAAGAGGTTGTTCTTGTTGGAAATTATACTTTTTTGAAAACTAAGAGGAAGGAGAGGAAGAAAGATAAAACTGTTTTTGGTATCTAAAGACAAAAAATCTTGCAGCCAGTCTTGTGCCTTTCATTTTCTTGAGTATTTTGTCAGTCTTAATACTGAACAACCGATTCAGGGTAGCTCTTCTACTTTCAGTTTAGATTCAGGTGAGAGAGTAGCCATGCCTCTAGACAAGTGTAATCTAACTGAATAGGAATTGAAGAACTGCTTTACTAAACTGAACAGTCCATCTGGATGCTAGGTTAAGGGAATGTAAATGTATGCCTAGAGCCCTAAGTTTCATTCCTTCAGATATTTGCATCTAAAATGTGTGTAAAACATGCTGTGGAGGCATGATTAAAGCCAAACATATCTACATAACATGATTGCTGGCATGATCGCTCGTCACTGAGTTGGAAGAATCTAAAGATGCTCCTAGAGAATGCTTAGTCACTATTTGATGATCTTCTGTTATCAAGGCATTGGCCAGCTTCCTTTGTTCCTTGAAACGCATTGACAAAGATGGCCATTCAATCCCATAAATGAGATTGATAAAATGACATCACTGCTTGGACATTTGCTGCTCTGATACCAAGTAATGCAGATGATAAGATGTTCCTCATTATTACACCCATCTTTTTTCCCCTCCCTATCAGAAGACTTAAAATGTACTTGCCTTCTCTTGCAGACAACCATGAAAGATACACAATCTCTTCACTGACATCATCTAGATAGATTAGACTGTGCATAGAGAAAGGTATAAATAAGCAACTATTCAACCTCTGTAAGGGTTAGATTACACTTCTCTAGAGGCATGGCTGCCTCCACAGCATGTTTTACACACATTTTAGATGCAAATATCTGAAGGAATGAAACTTAGGGCTCTAGACATACATTTACATTCCCTGAACCTAGCATCCAGATGGACTGTTCAGTTTAGTAAAGCAGTTCTTCAATTCCTATTCAGTTAGGATTCCATGTCCCACCTTCCTTACATGAGGTACTGCTTATCGAACTATCCCATGAGTGGGAATATGTAGAGGATACTCAAATGAAAGTTACAGATATGTAACCAGTGTTCTGTGAGATGGACACTCCTTTTATACCTTCCCCTCTTCTCAAAGCCCTAATGAAATCTCAGACCTAAGGAGGCAGTGGAGGAACGAAGGCAGCCAGGGCACCACACTCACTGTTATAGCTTCACTCTCAGATCATTCTGGAACAGAGAAAGGAGGGTTAGAAGGGGTGTTTGAGAGTTCCAACAGGTACTGCTATGAGAAGGTTCCACTGTCAGAGCTGCACCTGTCAACACACCCCATGATTGTGAATAGGCAGAGTCCATCTTGAAGAACTCTGGTTACAGGTAATTACTTTAATTACTTACTTAAGTAATTACTTTAAACCAACTGAGGAGATGGCCTTTACATTTCCAGATCACTTCACTAGCAAATGCAGATTAATTAAAGGGGCATAGGTCCACTGAGTTGAAAGGAACTACACTGATTTGCCCCAGTTAAAGATCTAGCCCTAAATGTAAAAGTCAACCTTTAACTTCAATGAAAGTACACAGCTACTTCGATATAACGCGACCGATATAACACGAATTCGGCTATAACGCGGTAAAGCAGTGCTCCGGGGGGAGGGGGTGGCTGCACACTCTGGTGGATCAAAGCAAGTTCAATATAACGCGGTTTCATCTATAATGCGGTAAGATTTTTTGGCTCCCGAGGACAGCGTTATATCGAGGTAGAGGTGTATAGTGAGACCAACATTGAAGACTTTTGAAAATCCCACCTTACATGTTCAGTTCAGATAAATTGCCTGAAAATTTAATATTTCTGAAGTTAATGCAAACTACTTGATTTGAAATAAGGTTGGAAATCTCACAAGATCAACCTTACCTGTACTTACTGGATGAGATGAGCCAAAATTACCACATGAATAGTAGTTTACATGTTATTTCTTTACTTCCTCTTCTGTTTCCTGCCCAGCCCATTAAATGTATTTGCAACACACTATGGAAGACAGAATGTGGAGTGTACGCTTTATATCTGGGATGCTTTCTGGGACAATATACAAAATGTCCTCAAACATTGTTTAAAGAGGCAGGATTGACAAAGATGTGTAGTCACAATGAGAGTTCTGAATGAAAGTTTCAATCAGTTTTTAAGTTACCTGAATCTGTTCACCCATCATTTGTCACAAAACTACTGTTTGCAAATTTCTAAAAATCCTTCTTATTTTCAAAACTTTCACATCCCTAGAATGAAAAAAAATTGCTCCCGTTTTCTTAAGGCCTTTCATAAAATATTCCATTTACAGAAGATGTAAATCAAGTGCTTCCATGTTTGGCAGACTGAACAGTAAAGTAAACATTTTTTAGTGCTGCAATTACCACTGCTTCAATTTTCCTGACAGTATTAATCTGCACTCCCTGCAGTAATTTAACCAATGACAAGTGATTTTTTTCCAGCTAATTGACCTTTGGAAATCTCATGGTCTGAAATTGTGATGCTTTTGGCATTCTTGACTGGAGAGTGAATGAATTGGTTACTTTTATGACATAACATAGTTGACAATACATTGCTCATGCAGATGCTATAGACCAGAGGTTCTCAAACTGTGGTCAGCTCGGGGGCTGCCGCAGCAGGGGAGAGAGGGAGAGACCCCTTCCTTCCCAGCCCCAGCTCGGGGGCTGCTGTGGTGGGGGAGAGAGGGCACATCCATCCACAATGTATTAGAAAGGTAAGACTACTGATATTAAAATATGAGTTGTGTGCTTTTATTTGTAGAACAAAAAAGTACTCATTTCAGGTCTGATTTTTTGTTTACAGTTTTATTCTTTGGCTGTAGAGAAGTGTAATCTGGATCCTATTTTTAAACTAACTTTTAAAAAATATATAATTTCTGTAATTCACAACTATCTCTTTTCTTTCTGATTACAAGCAGATGATTCCCTTTGAACTTATATGGTGCCTATCATCTGAGAATCCTAAAGCAATTTACAAAGGCTGGTAGTTAATATCTCAAATCTACAAATGGAACAACAGAAGGACAGAGATATTGGGCTCATTTCTCCTCTTATGCACAGTGGTTTTACACTAGTGTAACTTCATTGACTTTAGTGGAGTTATACCTCATTCACATCAGTGTAAGTCAAGTGTTTTACCCAAACTTACCCAGGAAGTCAGTGGCAGAGTCCAGAAGATGACCCATTGTGTCTCATTTCCAGTTCCATATTTCAACAGCAAAAGTACACGGTTTCCCTCATTCTGTTAATTATAGGCAAGTTAAACTTTCATAGTCTTGCAAGACAGGGGCCAAAGTGAATGTAATCATTATAAAGTAAGTCTACTGGCAAGCTGAACTCTTGCAAATCATCCACACTCCCCTTTCAGGATTATTGAGTAACAGTGCTGTACACTAGATTGTTGATGGCATTTTCCAACAGCAATATCAAAGAGCGTCCAGTTTCCGTGATTCCCCATAGCTGTCAGGATGTCACCTATTTTAAGTGACATTCCCTGCAAAAATGTAAATGAAACTCAATATACAGAAAGAAAGAAAATGTATGTCTCTGTTTTTGCCTTGAGACCCGTCTGTAATAGAAAAACAATGTGACTTCCATACAAATGTGATGTACTCAGGAGAGTACAGAGGCTTATATTCCTAAACCATGGTTGTTTAAGGCACAGCACAGTAATGATAACATAAATTTTTAATGACTTAGAGGTCTATTCTGTTCAACAACATTGTTTTACATTAAGGGTCTGTTTGAATGAGGACTCAGCAAATGGCTCAAATAAATTAAAACTGTGTAGTTACTAAGACTATACAGATTCATATATCTCCAAACAGCATCCATATTTCCTTGGGTCCATTTAGAATAACAAATTATTTTATATGTATGCTAAGTTGTGATACTTCTTCCTCTACTTAAGACATGACACAACGAATCATAAAGTGCTCATAGTTAAGCCTAGTTAGTCCTTTCCTCAACCAATAGGAGATCCTTTTTGGGTCTGGAAAAAGCTCTCATCCCTCTTTTTTTGGGGGGAAAGAGGGCTAGTATTTGTTTTAGAGAGGCTATGGTAAATAAAATCTCTCCCTACCAGCCCTTAATGGTCTAGATAATACTTAGTCCTGCCATGAGTGCAGGGGACTGGACTAGATCACCTCTCGAGGTCCCGTCTAGTCCTATGATTAATCCTTAGGTTATTAATTGTAGAGAGATTCATAATGCAAAATAAGTAAAACAAAAAGCACACACCTTTATATATAAATTCTTCCTAGCAGTATTAGCCTTCTGAAGAGACTGCCCTCTTTATATGTGTTTTTTTTTAAATATACACAGCTGTTTTGTCTGTTTCCCTCAATGTCTTATCTTCCCTCTTCAGGCAGATGTAGCTTCTCTTCATTAGGCAACTGGAGACAGAGGAGTGCCATGATGGTAAGTCCTAAAGTGCCTGTACCACTTATTAAAGTGCTAATGGGAACTGCGAGGGGATGTTGTCTGTACTAGCTGAAAATATTCTGATTTGATTCAGTTGGGATGGAGTCCAGCCTCATGCCAAATCTAAGTAGTTCCCAAGGATCACCAGACCATAATAGGTCTCACCATGCAAAGTGCTGGTGCCTCCCATTAGGAGCTAAGCACCCTCGAATCCCTTTTGACTACTGTGACCCAGAAGGCATTCTGCACTTCACAGGATAAGGTCCATAATGCAGACCAAGTATCAGAATGTGGGGTTTATGTATACAGGATTACTTTGTTCAGGCCACTATTGGGTATTTATCTTCAGAGAATAGAGAAGGTTGTGGTATTTTGTTTCCTTCATCTACCTTCTTTTAAGATAAACAGTTCCTTAATTTTTGTGATCACCAAAGTCAGCAACACTACATCATCACACAACATGTTCTGAAGCAACACAACATAAATTAACTGTTCTGTTTTTTTCTCTGCCAGGTGACAAATTACTTCCATTGGAGCTGTTGCTAAGGCCAGATCATCTGTTTTGAAGCTTCCTAAACAATGTGTAAACACTTTAAAGACGTGAACAATCCATTCCTATTCTACGTGCAATGGGTGGAGGAAAAATCCAGTTGTTAATTTTCCCTCTGACCTGCCATTTCTAGAATTTACTACTCTCAATGACTTGATACTTCTAAAGTTATTTCTCCTGACCCAGCATTTCTAGAACCTATGCCTCCAGTCAGACAATGGGATGAAGTAGTTTCTGGGCGATTTGCATCAGTACTCCAGCTACAGTCACTGGAAAACTTGAGAGAAGTTTAGAAGCAAGAAAAATCTACTTTCTTCAAGACAACTTCCAGCAAAGAGCCTGATTCTGATCAATCTTGCACTAGTGTATTTCAATGGAGTATACTGACATCCGAGAAGCCATAAATGAGATCAGAATCAGGCTAATAACCTTCAGCACTCCAACCCCACCCCTAACACACACTGTAGATGGATTTGTGAGAGTGTGATATCATATCTCTACATTCAGTATTGATGTTGTGTCCATATAAGATATTAAATGGGAGATGTCTGAGATTGAAATCAAACTGTTAAGAATTAGAATTCTTCACCCAATAATTCACCTATTTTTCATCATGTCACACTTTATTCCAAGACTCATTTTAAAGTCAAAATTACACTCCTAGGTTTACAATGGCATGATCTAAATAATCTTATTCACAATTTTCCACTGAGTTATAAAAATTTATGAGACTCCAAAAGTGTTTCTTTTCTGATAGTATATGAAAGACTTCCACATAGCAGTTCCACAATACACCTATTGCTAGTTTGCATATCAATTAAATAAGTGAACCCCTAATCAAAAGCTGCTAAAGATATCCCCTACATTCAGATATTTAGTAACAGGATCAATATTTGCCTCCTCTCTTCAGAAAAGGTAATTTAAAGAATTTTTTCCCCCTCTGGAATAATTTATTTTAATAATTTCCACTTATACACAGCTGGTCTAGTTTTGTTTGTAGAATTTAAATTACTTATCACTTCACTTGTCTTGTTTATTTTGACATAAAAAAATATAAGGGCAAATGTATTGTCATCTGAATGTTATATTGTATAGCTTCATAAAATATAACATACTAATCTGAATATTTTTAATATTACCAATATTATATCACTGATAACTGTTACATCAACTCCTGTGTATTGTGTTTTTCTTTAAAATTTTCTGTTACTACTGTCCTGGAATTTAAGGGATGCAAATAAAAATATAAATATAAATATAAATAGAAGAAGCCTTTCATAGTAAAGTAATTGTTCCCCCCCAGAAAAACTTAACTGTGCACCGTGTATTCATTGATTCAATATATTGCAGCAATGTCTTTCATATTACTTTGCAATATATAGAGTTTCACTGTATCTGAATTCACTACAGCAAATTCCACAGTATGTATAGATCAAAAGGGCACTTTGTGCAATGAGGAAAAATCTATGTTGTTCAGATTATTTTTCTCTCCTCATCTTCACTGTTGGGCTGCTCTTGTTTTTCTGAATGGTTCAACTTTTCTCAGTTTTTCATCTTGTTTAATGGATTTTAAATTCTTTAAAACAAGTCAAAGACCTGAGAGAAGGATTCAAAATATCCAGAAAATATATAAACTAAAGGTGACAACTAAAACCCCTCAATAATGAATATAGGTATCCTATAATACTTAAGAAATGATAAATTTTGTGTTTGGTTAATGTAACCTCATTTAAAGATTTGTAATTATTGATTACTGTCCAAACTTAATTTAAATAATTTTATCAAATATTTCAGAGGATTGTATTCTCAGCATTAGAGACTTGCTGAACAATTTCCCAACTCTTTTGGTTTTGAACTAGAGAAGTCTGAGGTTATTAAATATTCCTCTTTAGTACATTATTTGAGCCCCAAACTATCAACAATAAAAATGATTAATAATTTTGTTTACTTAATACTTATTTTCTTAAATACAACTGGTGCCAACACTAATCACTTAATCATAATCATGGCTATTTATCTGGGTGCTCTACCTGTACACTTCCATACTGAACATGTTTGTATTTCTTTTAAGTTTAACTTTGACTCTGAATTTCCTGGGATTATAATGCTTGTATTCTGGGTAATTACAACATCCCTGTAATATATTTTACTCTAAATTGCTGATAAATACTCTCAACCTTAATTCTGTCTTAATTTCGTTTGTTTGGGAATATATATTTGATAAAAGAGCAGATCTTCTAAGCACCTTCAGTAATTTACACTTGCCAAATATGTACACATGGACAAGTGATTGCACATGCAATTACCCTTTGTCATCTGCAGCTATCTATTTTGCTGCTTTTGCTTACTCATGCATATTTTGTGGGCACAACTTAAGCGTCCATTTGTGTATATTTGTTCCAAAAAATAAGGAAAATATTATATATAGTGCTTACCAAGCTTTCATTATACAGAATACACACTGACAAATGTGTTACATTTAAAATGTTTCAATAAATTATTTCTTATCTATTAATAGTTAATGGTTCATAAATGTCTGGTGGTTTAGTTAACTTATTCTGGATGAGTAATACATTTTATTAAATGAATAAAGGCCAGAGCCTCAACTGGTGTATATTAGCGTAGCTCCATTGTAACTTAAATGGAGCCATGATGATTTACACCAGCGAAAAGAACAAATATTTAGAAAATATATATTTCCCTCTTATCAGGGCATCTATTCACTTATCTTCATGATCAATTTTTAAAACCTTTCCACTTCTCTTTTTCAATAAAATATGAACATCTACATTAACATTGAAAGTTAAAAGAAATGACTGAATTTACTCGATTCAAAAGAACATGTTCATTTTGTCAAGCATTTAATGGGTAAGCTGGAGTGAGTTGTTTACTTCAGAATATTAGCTGAACATAGTTTTTGTTACTCCTGATTTGGCCATGAAAATTTAAGCTGACAGCTTTAAACCTATAGGCATCAAAGTCCTTCTCTACAAAATTAGCATTGACCTGTTCTTTGAAGCTTTAAGATCAATATGAAGTAAACTATTTTAGTACCAATTTTTAGAAATACTGTTTCAAATCATGAGGCCTCAACTTCTATTTTACAAACCTAAGTAGGATCCGAACATATCCTTTGATGGCAAAGTCCATCTGTGGAGAGGGGAACAAATTTATGTGGGCAATTCAGTGAGCTGAAATTTAGAGCACCCAGCTAATCATTTTAGGCACTATTCCCCAACCTATGAAGAGAACAATGAGAGCACCTCCCACTCCCCCCTCCCCCAAGCATTCAGATGTCCCTGGCTCCGTGGGGAAATCCCACATATATTGAAGCATCTGCAGAGGATCAGGACATCCAATCCAAATACAGTGTGACAGCCACAACATACAACTGGAAGAAGTATATTCTTGTGGCTAAGGCAATGGCACTCAGGAAATCTAGTGTCAAGTCCCAGCTGTGCCATAGATTTTCTGTCAAGTATCAGGGGGTAGCCGTGTTAGTTTGTATCTACAAAAACAACAAGGAGTCTGGTGGCACCTTAAAGACTAACAGATTTATTTGGGCATAAGCTTTCGTGGGTAAAAAACTCACTTCTTCAGATGCATAGAGTGAAAGTTACAGGTGCAGGCATTATATACTGACACATGGAGAGAGAGTTACTTCGCAAGTGGAGAACCAGTGTTGACAGGGCCAATTTAATCAGGGTGGATGTAGTCCACTCCCAATAATAGATGAGGAGGTGTCAATTCCAGGAGAGGAAAAGCTGCTTCTGTAATGAGCCAGCCACTCCCAGTCCCTATTCAAGCCTAGATTAATGGTGTTAAATTTGCAAATGAATTTTAGTTCTGCTGTTTCTCTTAGAAGTCTGTTTCTGAAGTTTTTTTGTTCAATGATAGTGACTTTTAAATCTGTAATAGAATGACCAGGGAGATTGAAGTGTTCACTTACTGACTTTTGTATGTTACCATTCCTGATGTCCGATTTGTGTCCATTTATTCTTTTGCGGAGGGACTGTCCGGTTTGGCCAATGTACCTGGCAGAGGGGCATTGCTGACACATGATGGCATATATAACATTAGTAGATGTGCAGGTGAATGAGCCCTTGATGGTGTGGCTGATGTGGTTGGGTCCTCTGATGGTGTCGCCAGAGTAGATATGGGGACGGAGTAGGTAACGAGGTTTGCTACAGGGATTGGTTCCTGGGTTGGTGTTTCTGTGGTGTGGTGTGTAGTTGCTGGTGAGTATTTGCTTCAGGTTGGGGGGTTGTCTGTAAGCGAGGACTGGCCTGCCTCCCAAGGTCTGTGAGAGTGAGGGATCATTTTCCAGGATAGGTTGTAGATCGTGGATAATGCGCTGAAGAGGTTTTAGCTGGGGGCTGTATGTGATGGCCAGTGGTGTTCTGTTATTGTCCTTGTTGGGCCTGTCCTGTAGTAGGTGATTTCTGGGTACCCGTCTTGCTCTGTCAATCTCTTTCCTCACTTCCCCAGGTGGGTATTGTAGTTTTACGAATGCTTGATAAAGATCTTGTAGGTGTTTGTCTCTGTCTGAGGGGTTGGAGCAAATTCGGTTGTATCTTAGGGCTTGGCTGTAGACAATGGATCGTGTGATGTGTCTTGGATGGAAGCTGGAGGCAGGTAGGCACTTATAGCGGTCAGTAGGTTTCCGGTATAGGGTGGTGTTTATGTGACCATCAATTATTTGCATTGTAGTGTCCAGGAAGTGGATCTCTTGTGTGGACTGGTCCAGGCTGAGGTTGATGGTGGGGTGGAAATTATTGAAGTCCAGGTGGAATTCTTCAAGGGCCTCCTTTCCGTGGGTCCATATGATGAAGATGTCATCAATGTAGGGCAAGTAGAGGAGGGGCACTAGGGGACGAGAGCTGAGGAAGAGTTGTTCTAAGTCAGTCATAAAAATGATGGCATACTGTGGGGCCATGCAGGTACCCATAGCAGTGCTGCTGACTTGAAGTTATCCCCAAATCTGAAATGGCTGTGGGGGTGAAGACAAAGTTACAAAGCTCAGCCACCAGGTGTGCCGTGGCCTCATCAGGCATACTGTTCCTGACAGCTTGTAGTCCATCCTCGTGTAGAATATTGGTATAAAGAGCTTCTACATCCATGCTGGCCAGGATGGTGTTTTCACGAAGATCACCAATGCATTGTAGTTTCCTCAGGAAGTCAGTGGTGTGACCCTGAGCAAGTCATTTAAAAGTATGTCTACACTGCAGCTGGGAGACAGCCTCCCAGCCTAGGCAGACACTTGAGCTAGCCCAATAAAAATAGCACTGTGGATACTGTGGCTCGGGCCGAAGCTTGGGCTTTCAAGCCTAGAGGGTTGATTGGGCTTGAGAGCGTGAGCTCCAGACTCAGCTACAATATCCACATTGCTATTTTTAGTATGCTAGTTTGATCCCTACTAGCACGAGTCTGTCTAGCTGGGCTGGGAGTAGCTCTCTGTGCCACAGGTTCCCACCTGTAAAATGAGGATATTGTGAAGATAAGCTGATAAATGATTTTGAGGTATTCAGATATTACATTAAAAGGTCCATGTGCTGTGAATGGAGCAGGTTCTGTGATATGGGAGAAAGGATATGTTTATGCTCTTTTAGGTGACCACTTTGGCCAAACTACACCTCTGTTTGCTTTTTGGTATTTTCGGATATGTAACGTGCTATCATTGGTTTGTGTAAAGTTGATGTTTTTGGCCAGAATTGTAAGAAAATTATTTTAGGTGTATGATGGATAAATGCAGTCTGCCTACCCACAATCATCTATATTTATGTTCATATTCTGATATGGCTCTCAAGCCAGAATTTGGTCCTTCATGTTGAGGCTTTGAACAGAGGAGCATCTTAGCTATTCAGTTACTGTGGAACCTTGCAGCAAGTTAAAGTTACTGTGCAAATGCAAATGTAGAGCATTGACTTCATATTTGACATTCATGAATCTGTTGAAAAAGCTACAATATATTTTCCTTTAAAACATTTATTTTAGAACACTAGGATGTGGCATTTTGAAAAGTCATTAAAAAGATTTTGTGCTAATCAAAATATACACTAAAATCCACTTCTGTATATACAATACAGTGCATTAAAGGATCTATTGTTCTTGTAAAGTTATTTTACTGCTAGGTACGGATATCCTTTGGTTTGTTAGCTTGTTTTTTCAGGGAAAATAGTGATGTGTTTTTTTTTACCACCAGAACTTAACAGATTTTTACATTAACCTAACTCCTAAGTAGCTGAGATAGTTTAACAGACAAAACCCAAAAAACTGTAAGCTCAGACTGTTTAGACTGGCAGTTATAGCCTTTCAGAGTAGCAGCCGTGTTAGTCTGTATCCGCAAAAAGAACAGGAGTACTTGTGGCACCTTAGAGACTAACAAATTTATTTGAGCATAAGCTTTAGTAGGCTACAGCCCACTTCTTCGGATGCATAGAATGGAACATATATTGAGGAGATATATATACACAACCACAGAGCATGAAAAGGTGGGAGTTGTCTTACCAACTCTGAGAGGCCAATTAAGTAAGAGAAAAAAACTTTTGAAGTGATAATCAAGATAGCCCAGTAAAGACAGTTTGATAAGAAGTGTGAGAATACTTACAAGGGGAGATAGATTCAATGTTTGTAATGGCTCAGCCATTCCCAGTCCCTATTCAAGCCTAAGTTGATTGTATCTAGTTTGCATATCAATTCCAGCTCAGCAGTTTCTCGCTGGAGTCTGTTTTTGAAGCTTTTCTGTTGCAAAATTGCCACCCGCAGGT
Source organism: Terrapene triunguis (assembly GCF_002925995.2). NCBI lineage: Eukaryota > Metazoa > Chordata > Testudines > Emydidae > Terrapene > Terrapene triunguis. Next base: position 16,086,665 of record NW_020665189.1, on the reverse strand, counting down.
CTGTCATTGAATGACCAGACAGGTTAAAGTGTTCTCCTACTGGTTTTTGAGTGTTATGATTCCTGATGTCAGATTTGTGTCCATTAATTCTTTTGCTTAGAGACTGTCCGGTTTGGCCAATGTACATGGCAGAGGGGCATTGCTGGCACATGATGGCATATATCACATTGGTAAATGTGCAGGTGAACGAGCCCCTGATGGTATGGCTGATGTGATTAGGTCCTATGATGATGTCACTTGAATAGATATGTGAACAGAGTTGGCATCGGGCTTTGTTGCAAGGATAGGTTCCTGGGTCAGTGTTTTTGTTCAGTGATGTGTGGTTGCTGGTGAATATTTGCTTCAGGTTGTGGGGTTGTCTGTAAGCGAGGACAGGTCTGTCTCCCAAGTTAGAGCCTTGACAGTTTCCTCTTTTTTTCCCAGAGCATGCATTTGTATTTTGTGATTTTGATGAATATGGAGAAAATCTCAATATTCTTTCTATCCCGATGGTCATGACACTAGAACAACCCAGCATCCTACTTAGTTTAAATGTCATTTTTTCCAAGGATTATATAAACTTAAAAAGCAATATTATGGAGGAAGCTTAACAATATACAGTACATATTAAATCAGATTTTATATTAAGAATCCACGTGCTTTCATCCAAGTTGATAGAAAGACCATATGGATTTTTTCTCTCTCTGTTGGTACATTATCATAATCTTAGCAGGTAGAATGTCCTTTGAGAGGAAAATTACAGTTTGAGGAATACAGAGCATTATTAAATAAAGTACATTGAAAAAGAAGAGGACGTAAACGTAGGTGAATCTTCCCAAGGCAGAAAACAGCTTAGAGAAAACAGTATTTTACTATCAGAGAAACATTGTATTTGCTGCCAGGGGTCCAATCTATCCATAAGAAGTATTTGTCCTCATTATAAGAATCAGTATTCAAATGTGCAAGATCATCTGTTTTGGTTCAAATATTGATGAACAATACAATAGTGTATGAATTCATGTTACCTCAGATATTTTGGTGATGAGCTATAAGTAGCTGGCTAGCTAGCTACTTTCAAACAAACAAACAAACAAACAAACAAACAAACAAACTGCCATGCAGAGATGTGAACCACTGGATACACTTCCTTTGATCAAGATGCTGAACTTGTACTGAGACTAAAGATCCAATTCTAATAGGATCTTCAGTATTCTATCTTGTCATTCAGGGGCACTTTATTGTAGATACTTCTAAGAACAGTAATTTTCCATGATATTTGACAGTAGTGTAAAATGTTAAATGTTTGAAGTGTAGTCACAAGTTGTGAATTCCCCCCCCCCCAAGAATGTGGGTCTTTACTGCCCTCAACAGTAGCAATGCTGTACATGAAGCCATGTGTTGCCTTCCATTAACATACAGCAGAATCACTTCAAACCTTGCGTCTCCATATTAGCATCCCTTCAAGCCCAGCTCTGAATGTATTATTGCTCAAATTTCACTTTGCTAATTTTTACAAATAGTTTCATGGGAAGGAACTTGATTGTGCAATAATTCCTGAAGCATCTCTCGAGTGTTTTGGTGCCATGACATTTTAACATATTTACTCAGCTATGCAGAATGTTTGCTCAGCAGTCACCTTGTTTGCAGGCATTTGCACACTGTTTAAAGTTCATTTAGAAACCCTTTCTAGCATGAAGAATGTGATTCTAGAATTTGGTTTTAAGGAAGCTAAGAGTGCTAGTTTATGCTGCTGCAGTAATGCATTTGGCCCCTTGCTGTTTGAATTATTGACTTAACAGTGTGGCACCTGCTCCAAGGACTGAAAGCCTTGGACACAGGACTAATCTGAAGGGAGGAAAGGTCATATTGTACTTAATAATGACCATTGAGTCAGCTCTGTTTTACCGGTTTCTAGCCTTGGAACATTCAGCTAAAAATTTGTTATGATTTTCTTTCTGCATCACTGGTTTCTTGGGGTTAATTGTTTAATATTATCAAAGCTTTAACACTTTTGTAAAAAGCAAAAAACCACCACCACCACCATACTATTCTCCCTATCTCCTGGAGATTTTCCCCTACAGTACAAATCTTGTATTTCTGGTCATTATTTTTGGATAAGGACTATATGTGACGTACATCTCCAAAAGGAAGATACACCTCTACCCCGATATAACGCGACCCGATATAACACGAATTCGGATATAACGCAGTAAAGCAGTGCTCCAGGGGGGGGGCGCGGGGGAGGGATGCGCACTCTGGCGGATCAAAGCAAGTTCGATATAACATGGTTTCACCTATAACGCGGTAAGATTTTTTGGCTCCCCAGGACAGCGTTATATTGAGGTAGAGGTGTATTTTAATTTCAGACACTGGCAACTGTACTATTTTAATATGTACCACCAATTTCTCCTTTGTATATGCACAGTTAAACTTTATTACAACAATAGTGTTCAGGTATTTGAAAATTGCTTACGAATAGAATTCAAGAAAAACGTTGAAGCGTCAAGAATAAGTAGGAATAGTTGTACTACAACTGTTTTGATCACTACTATGTATACAGCACTATAGATGTATATGATGCTTAGATATTGTGTGTTATTGATTCTGTGACATTGAGCAATAGAAAGTAATATCCTAAGTAAGGGATAGTTGAGTTGCCCTAGGAAGGGAGCAGGGACTTGATTGTCACTTAGATTCACAATTGAGTCTGTGATGCCCTTAGGGTAACCAGATGTCCTGATTTTATAAGGACAGTCACAATTTTGGGGTCTTTTTCTTATATAGGCTCCTATTACCCTCCCCCCCCCGCCTTCCCGATTTTTCACACTTGCTGTCTGGTCACCCTAGATGCCCCTTGCTCTATGTAGGGAGTCAGATGTCAGCATTTTTCCAGGTTCTGCCCATTCTCTATCCATCTGCACAGGAGGGTGAGTAGCAATGCAGGTGTCTGTTAGCACCACAGGGGAGTAACAAGGCATGTTATTCCTTTTCATGGGCACACAGCAAGGGTTACAATCTGGTTGTGAATAAGGTGCTCTTTTTATGTTTCTTATTGATTTTCATATAGAAACAGAGAATAAAAAGTGCAAATTTAGCTTGTTTTGTTTCCAAATATTGCATGCTTCCTGGATCTCCAGTAGAAATAAGGTACTTTTTATGATGACTGATGGACATTAGGGTTACCATTGCATGGACATGTTCCCTTTAAATAACTCTACTACCAAGCACTCCTAAAATATTTCATTCCGGACAATATTTGCAAATCAAATGTAATACCTAGAGAGTAATTCTAGACATATGAAATATTTAACAGGTAGGAATTTCTGAGTGGCCAAGGATCTCAACTCAGCCATGGTTATATCAGTAAATCTTCACGCTAGACCTATACATCTACCCCCTGCAAGTCATTTCTACTTAGATATGGGCTGAACCCAGCCTCCAGATCCAAACACCCATGAATATTGGTGTCTGTGCAAGTTGGATCCAGATCGTGCAGTTTCAGCTCATCCCTCCTTCTCTTTTTTATCTATTTCACATGAACAAACTTAAACAACTCTATTACATTGATTAATATTAAAACAAAGGTTGTAACATGCAATGTTCCTTTTGTGGGCAAATGTACTCTGTTTGAGTATTCAGTAAATTGTACTCAAATATTTATTCAGACTGTCTATTTTGCTCGGTATGTCCTTGATGTGTTATTTTTTCCATGACAATAGCATCTCATATGACAACATCGCTCCTTCTAATCCAATCAAAAAACAAAATAAAACTAAAATCACAGAACAAAAAATGTAAGAAAAGAGGGAACTGGGACTTATATAATGAAATTGATTCTTTATTTGAGAAATCATTCTCCTTCCTAATACTCCTGTAATGAAAACAGGATTTAACAAGGAGGCACAGACACAGCTGATGGATAATGATAAGACCCGTAAAAGGCACAATTCTATATTAGCAGTGAGATAGGCTAGAATATTGTCTTTTCCATCTCTATGTTATATGGAGCAAATCTTTACATCATTACTCAGCTTTTATTCTGTTTTTACAGAGGCAAAATTCACTTAAGGATTTCAGAATTTACCCCCAAGGATTCATAATACATAATAGTACTGGTGCCATGACAACAGCACAGGAGCCAGCAAACAGAGCTGTAAACAGGGAGTTTGAGTGGGAGTTTACAGGGGGAGTTTGGAGGAAGACTAAGAGAGGCAGGCAGAGGAACACACAGGCTACTGAAGGGAGTGTGCGGTGTTCTAGCAGTGTTTTGGTGCTTGTTGGGGGGTTGTTTTGCTGTGGGCGGTGGTGTTTTGGGTTAGTTTGTGTTTCCCAGATTTACAGGATTTAGGTGGGAAGCCTCTGACAGATACAGAGGCAGCAGTTGTAGTGACCCAAGCAGTGGAAGCCACAATGAAGATGACTGGATGTGGAAGCTGCAGCATGTACATGATCCTGGAGGGGGCTCCTGAAAAGAGTTTTGTCTGCATGAAGTGCTGCCTGATAGAGCTGATGGAAGAAAAGATCCGAGGATTGGAGATGCAGGTGGAAACTCTGGTCAAGTTTAGAAGGGGGTTCGAGCAGATGATGGAGCAAAGACTTGAGGAGGCCAACGGGAAAAGCTCAGACTTGTAGATGGAAGCAGGACCAAAGGACTCTGCGGGGAGACTGCTGGGTGAGGAAAGTGGACGGTAGAAGCATGTGACTAAGAGAACCAGGCAGAGGAAAAGATGGGCTAGTGAAGGAGCAATAGAGCTCAGGAACAGGTTTGCGGAGTTGGAAAATGAAGAAGGGGCACAGCAGGTGGTCGCTGAAGGTGAGAGGGCAAGGAAGAAGAGAAGAGCAGCTAGCCCTATAAGGAGAGGGGAAGAGTCAATGGAGATAACACCAAACATGAGCCCCAGGGGGATATGGGATGGGTTGCAGAGGATTGCAAGGGTGAATAGGAAGTGAGAGGACTTGCAGCCCAAGGGAACAGGGGATAGACCAGAGAATCACACCGTCACCAGGAAAAGGCAGCTATGTTATTGGGGACTCCTTACTGAGAAGAATAGACAGGCCTGTAACCAGAGTTGATCCAGAGAACAGAAGGGTGTGCTGTCTGCCGTGTGCTAAGATATGGGATGTGGACCTGAGGCTGCAGAGGATCCTAACGGGAGTGGGAAAGAATCCGCTGATTGTCCTTCATGTGGGAACGGATGATACGGCTAGAGTCTCGCTGGAACGTATCAAGGGAGACTATGCCAGGCTAGGGAAGACACTTAAGGAAATCGAGGCTCAGGTGATCTTCAGTGGGATTCTGCCTGTTCCTAGAGAAGGGCAACAAAGGTGTGACAAGATTATGGTGATCAACAGATGGCTCAGGCAGTGGTGCTATAAGGAGGGCTTAGGGATGTATGGCCACTGGGAGGCATTCATGGACAGAGGACTGTTCTCTCGGGATGGACTTCACCTGAGTAGGGAGGGAAATAGATTTCTAGGATGGAGGCTGGCACAACTGATTAAGAGAGCTTTAAACTAGGAATTGGGGGGAGATGGTTGGGAGATGTCCAGGTAATCTCCACGCTGGATTTTAACATTGAGAGGGAAGAAAACGAAGCAAGAAAGGATACTGTCGTGGATAGGAGAATGGACATACGGAGGAAGGGTACTATAGATACAATTCTAACAGGTGATACTGGTGGTAGAATGTCTGGGCCTAATCGGGTAAAGAATGTTAGTGAAGCCAAACAGCAAGAATTAAGATGTTTGTACACCAATGCGAGGAGCCTAGGTAACAAAATGGAGGAACTAGAGTTACTGGTGCAGGAAGTGAAACCGGATATTATAGGGATAACAGAAACATGGTGGAATAGTAGTCATGACTGGAGTACAGGTATTGAAGGGTATGTGCTGTTTAGGAAAGACAGAAATAAAGGCAAAGGTGGTGAGTAGCAGTGTATATCAATGATGAGGTAGACTGTAAAGAAATAAGAAGGGATGCAATGGATAAGACAGAGTCTGTCTGGGCAAAAAACACATTGGGGAAGAAAGCTACTAGAGCCTCCCCTGAGATAGTGCTTGGGGTGTGCTACAGACCACCAGGATCTGATTTGGATATGGATAGAGACCTTTTTAATGTTTTAAATGAAGTAAATACTAATGGGAATTGTGTGATCATGGGAGACTTTAACTTCCCAGATATAGACTGGAGGACAAGTGCTAGTAATAATAATAGGGCTCAGATTTTCCTAGATGTGATAGCTGATGGATTGAAGTAGTTGTTGAACCAACAAGAGGGGATGCCATTTTAGATTTGGTTTTGGTGAGTAGTGAGGACCTCATAGAAGAAATGGTTGTAGGGGACAACCTTGGTTCGAGCGATTATGAGCCAATTCAGTTTAAACTAAATGGAAGGATAAACAAAAATAGAACTGTGACTAGGGTTTTTGATTTCAAATGGGCTAACTTTAAAGAATTAAGGAAATTAGTTAGGGAAGTGTATTGGACTGAAGAACTTGGGGATCTAAAGGTGGAGGAAGCCTGGAATTACTTCAAGTAAAAGTTTCAGAAACTATCAGAAGCCTGCATCCCAAGAAGGGGGGAAAAAATAATAGGCAGGAGTCGTAGACCAAGCTGGATGAGCAAGCATCTCAGAAAGGTGATTAAGAAAAAGCAGAAAGCCTACAAGGAGTGGAAGATGGGAGTGATCAGCAAGGAAAGGTACCTTATTGAGGTCAGAACATGTAGGGATAAAGTTAGAAAGGCCAAAAGCCATGTAGATTTGGACCTTGCAAAGGGAATTAAAACCAATAGTAAAAGGTTCTATAGCCATATAAATAAGAAGAAAACAAAGAAAGAAGAAGTGGACCGCTAAACACTGGGGATGGAGTGGAGGTTAAGGATAATCTAGGCATGGCCCAATATCTAAACAAATACTTTGCCTCAGTCTTTAATGAGGCTAATGAGGAGCTTAGGGATAATGGTAGGATGACAAATAGGAATGAGGATATGGAGGTAGATATTATCACATCCGAGGTAGAAGCCAAACTTGAACAGCTTAATGGGACGAAATCAGGGGGCCCAGATAATCTTCATCCAAGAATATTAAAGGAACTGGCACATGAAATTGCAAGCCCATTAGCAAGAATTTTTAATGAATCTGTAAACTCGGGGGTTGTACCGTACTACTGGAGAATTGCTAACATAGTTCCTATCTTTAAGAAAAGGGAAAAAAGTGATCCGGGCAACTACAGGCCTGTCAGTTTGACATCTGTAGTATGCAAGGTCTTGGAAAAAAAATTGAAGGAAAAAGTAGTCAAGGACATTGAGGTCAATGGTAATTGGGACAAAATACAACATGGTTTTACAAAAGGTAGATCGTGCCAACCCAACCTGATCGCCTTCTTTGGGAAGGTAACAGATTTTTTAGACAAAGGAAATGCAGTGGATCTAATTTACCTCGATTTCAGTAAGGCATTTGATATGGTTCAATCCGGACTTGCAGCACCCTGATACTCAACTACTTAGCTTATGAGTCCAATCCCATATGAGCAAAAATTTATGAAAGACTAAACTCGTTTCCATTGAAATCAATGGAAAAACAATGCAACAGTTACAGAATATATATACAGATACTACCTGTGTGTGACTAAGACCTTCAAACATATTTCAAGTGTGAAACAGTAAATGTCTCTAGAGGTGACATTCCAGTGCATTTTAACTCACTAGGCAGTCTAGTATCCTTTCCTTTTGAGGAAAGTGGATGATAAGAGCACTGAGAACCTTGTGGTTAATAAGTTAGGATGCCTCCTTCATTGATTCCTGTTGTATTCTCTTACAGAAGCTAAGTGCTAACGACCAGAAGAATGGTATCTGGCAATATTATTTTTATCTGAACATTCTTGTTCCAAGTTCTTGGCCTCTTGAATTTCAGTCTATTATCTACATGCTGTCAGTGAATGAGGTAATCCATCAGCACCGTATTAATGTTCATTCCTATGTAGATGACACACTGATTTCATCTCAGAATAGCCCTCCAGCTATTGGTGTGCTGCCCGCTTGTCTTGCTGACACTGAAAGATGGATGTGACACAGGTTTATATTGAATTAAAAATCACTTTTCAAGATTTGAAATGAGGGGACTGCAGTGGACAAAGCTAACTCCACAATGGCATCAGCATTGTATTGTTCTTCTTCGCTTTATAAATTTATGTACCCAGTTATTATCCAAAAGAGTATGGGAATGAATCCTTGTAGTCCTTACTCCAGTAAAATTCCAACTGACATCAGCAGAATAAGATCTGTAGGATTTGGCCTATCTGGAATACAGTGGGCATGTACATACCTGTTTATATAACACTTGCCCCTATTTCATTTCCCTTACTGAAAAACAATACCTAAATTCCCCAAGAATACGTATCTGTCCACACACTACCAAACAATGCCTCTGCTGAAAGCAATGACTCTGGGATATGGTAGTGCCAACTGGGCTAGATAATAGCACTAACACCATCATTTACAGTCAAAAATACTAAATAATGCAAAATCATGCTATCTAGCTCAGAGGTCATGTATGGCAAATTACTTTATGCTTGCCTTTGTACAAGGCACAAAAACATCTTCCTCATAGGCTTCCTAATGCTGAATCATAACACCACAAAAGCCTAGGTGCCCTCCAAAAGAGACATGTTTCAAAAAAGAAGAAAAAATGTCAGGTACACAGGTATTTCAGTGATTGATAAATCACAATGAAACATACAAAGGGCCAGATTCTGCTCCTTCCCTCCACCCCTTCAAAAATGGCTTTGTGCTGCTCTGGTGGCAGAAAGTACCTTTCAAGCAAACTTAATTAGCTGCTTTGGGCTTTTCTCTTATAGAGGAATTCCCAAGTGGTGTACAGCTGCAGCAGTTGGGGTGTTGCTTGATTCATCAGCTGGTGGAGATGGAAGAAGCAAGGACCTGCTTTCTCTTCACCACCTTTGGGGTAATGTGTACTAATGAGGGGCACATGGAGGGAGCAGTCCCTGTGCGCTTTGGAATGCAAAGACATCAACTCTGATTGGCCCTTATATGAGAAAGTCTGTGCACATTTCTCCCATCACCCCTTGCATCCATTGACTATCTGGCCCTGGATGCCCACATGATATATATAAAGGTATTATTACTTAATTATTATTATTTATTTGTATTACTGTGGCTCCCAGGAGCCCTAGTCATGGATAAGGACCCCATTGTATGAGCCACTGTACAAAAATGGAACAAAAAGACAGTCTGTCCCACAGAGCTTACAATGTAAATATAAGAGAAGAGACAACAGATGGATACAGACAGATGGGAGTACAAGTGAACAATGAGACAATACCGGTCAGCATGACAGGCAGTGGTCTCTGCCCCCCACATTCCAACTATTGTTAAGATTTTTATAGCCATCAAAGCAAAGGAGTGGAAAATTAGGAACTTGTAGATGTTTGTAGGAAGTGCCTAACATGTGTGGGGGGGCAGAATAGGAGAAAGCACATAGGGGGCTTGTTTGAAAATGTAACAAGTTGGCATTGGAGGCTGGCATCCTAGGCCAACTGGGGGTGAGCATTGATAGCTTGATAACAAATGAGAGATTATATGTGGTTGGGCATTGAGTGCAAAGGGCCTTGGAAGTGAATATAAGCATCTTCAGTTTGATGAGCTAGAGAAGAAGAGGAAGCCAATGGAGGAATTCAAAGAGAGAGGCGTCATAGTCAAAGCAATGGGGTATGCAACATTAATTTAGCAGTAGCATTCTGAATGGCTAGGAACAGGGCAAGCTTGCATTTGTCAAGGCCAGTAACTGAGAGGCGAGATGAGAACGTGGTCGACAGTTTTAGCTGTGTGGATGGAAAGGAAAAGCCATATCATTAGAACTGCTATGCAGAAGTAAGACAAGATTTAGACACAGTCTGGATGTATGGACCTAGAGAAAGGTGCGAGTGAAAGATGATAGCCAGGTTACAGGTGTGCATGACAGGCAGGATGGAGGTGCCCACAGTAATCAAGAAAGGAGATATCAGGAATGGTTTGGGGGGCAGAAAGATAAAGAGCACTGTTTTAGCCGTATTTAGCTCAAGCTAGTGGTTAACATCCACAAGGAGATGTCAGAGAGTCAGGCTGAGATTTAAGGTTGGCCAGAAGGAGACAGGTCTGAAATAGAGAGATCAACCGGTGAGCTGCCAGCATAGAGATGGAATTTGAATCTGTGATTGCAAATGAAATTGCCCAAAGGTAAGATATAGAGGGAGAAGAGATGGGACCAAGGAGACAGTCCTGTGGAACCCAACAAAAAACTGGAAAGCAGATGAGGTTACCTGGGAGTATATCTATGATCTACATGTGTGTAGAAATATCAAGAATAGGCTCTAATATGACTGCATGTTCATATATTTGCAATATGCTTTTGTGATGTGCATTACATCTCCCCTATTGGTAATTAATGCCCTATAGGCATCTGTTTCATTGAAAAGATACATAAACCATGAAAAGATTAAATCTAATTATCATTATTTCCATTTCTGGGGCAAAGCCTTTTCATAAATAATTATGTCTTAGTGTAAAACTGGCAGGCTTTAAACAGTTGCCCTATCATTCATAACAATGAGTAGAATAATAAGCCACAAGCCAAACTTTCACATGCTTTCATTAGCTACAGAAGGCTAATTAGGACTTTAACCAGAAATGCCACTAAGCATCATGTTCACTGAGGTAATTACAGCACTGAAGATATTAAGAAAGTGAAAGATACATTATCCTACCAAAAGAGGATCTGGGAATGGCATGATGTTGGCAAATTCACTTTCCACAAAATCATCCTCTCTTTAAATGAATTTAAAGCATATAATCATGTGTTGAGAAATCATGTCAAATGACTTAAATCAGATGCTGAAAAAGGACAAATTGGGCCTGATTTTCTTCTCACTTAACACAGTGTGAAAAGGATTAAGAACTATGAATTCAAGGGAATTATACTCATGGAAAATTAGTGTAGTTGAGATCTGGGTCAAGATCATTGTCTGAAGGCTGATCTCACTTACATGGAAGTCAGCAATATTTTTGCCATTAACTATAATAAGAGTTCATTCATTATCAAAATGTTGACTTCCACCTGCGATCACCACGACGCCAGCCTTCATCACGCCCATTGTTAAATTTTCAAACAAGCACATTCATGCTTTGTCCCAGGCTATCCTCCATGCCAGGAGGAGCTGCCTGTAACCACATCTTCAAGGCCACTTTATTGGCCTTCTTCAAATCCATTCTTAAAACTACCCTTTGCCTTAATGACAACAGTTAGGCAGCAGGTATGCTAAAATCACTCCCTAGAATGCTGCCCACTATTATCTCATTGGCTGCTTATACTCCTCCATCTGTCTGTATGCATCTGTTCTCTCTTGTCTTTATTGGGGTTAGGCTGAAATCTCACCCTTGACCATTTTTCCTCTGGTTAGTTGTAAATGTGGTTGTAAGTAGCAGTTGAGGAGGGTTTAACCCTTCCACATTTAATTCACTGAAGTGGTGGTGTCCACTTGAATCAATTTTACTGTTAAGTGTCTTCATCCCTGCTATTTCAATGCCTAAAGCATTAATAGCTTTTAGCAAGGTATTTCCTGTCAAGGGTGCTAATATAGTGGACAGTACAGAGAGGGATATGGAAAAACAGTAAACATCAGGAGAGGCCAAGCAAAATAGCTACCAAAGAGCATTTTAACAAGCTGAATTATTGGGCTTATAGATCCTAAGCCTCTTACCTCCTAAAAAAAGAACTAATACAAACCATATATTTTTACCTGCAACTTTAATGCTATGTCAGTGGTGGTGCCCTATAGCTGTTTGTAAGCAATTGTTCTAGATTTGTCGTTTTATTGTGAATGCAGTTGAACTCAGCAGCAGTTCAAAGTATTCTGCAAAACAAGAAAATGAAAGAAAACTAATAAAAGTGGCTTTCACCTCATGAAGACCAGCTTAATAAATGACGAAGTCTACCCAATCACAAATCACCACAACGTAAATTCTGCCCCCTAAACAAAAAAGCTCCTAACTGGGGCAGCTCATGCAATTCAATATCGTCTGTTCAGCTAACACTGTTCACTTTGCTGTGTTTTATAATTTAGTAAATTAGCAATGAGGTTTGATCTAAGTGCATTACACATGCTGTTAGGTATGATAATGCACATGGTATGCTTCATTTAAACAATCAATTACACCCATTACTATTCATTTATTTTACCTTTTGTTATTGATTGTGTTTATTTTCACTGGGCTTTAACTGAGATAAATTAATCCCATTGACAACCTTTCTGTGAAATCACCAATTAGAAATTTTCAGTCAAGCAGCATGTATTGGACTCTTGGACATGTTTTGTACGGAAGCACACAAATCATTTTCTGTATGAGGGCAGACAGAACCGAACTGAAGGGCTCGTACAACATGTCTGAAATCTTCTGAGTGACTCACAAAATTTTATCCAGTGCCCACTCAATTTACTAGATGGATGACATATATAGTTGCACTACAATTAGGAGAGTTATGGTAGAATATTGTGGGCCATTTAAAGATGTTCTGAAAGGCAGTATGTTCGAATGGATAGAGCGCTGGTCTTAGGTTCTGACTCTGCCTTGGATCTGGTTTTGAGAATCTGAATATGTACTGATCATTCATCAGCATGTGTTTCTTCCATCTCCTGCTGAACAAGTCTCAGTGGAGTTCATATTTCACCATCCTCCACATTCATGTTTATGTCTTGTACTCATAGAAGGAATATGTACTTGCAGTTTTGGTGAAATGTATGCCATTGGTACAGTATAGGAATGAGGATGTACAGTTCAACACATGTAGCTTGTTTTCAAGTGCATGATTTGTCCGGAGGAAATAGTTTGCCCCTGACAGAGTTTCCAGGTTATAGTTCTGAAAGGTTTTTAGTTTGTCGGTCATAGTAGGCTTTCACCTTTGGATGTCTCTCTTCCTTTTGATCTGTTACTTCTTCCACCATTGGAGGATGTAGTAATTCTGGGGCTACTGGTACCAAGATATTTCCATGTCTTGACATCAAATGTTGTATGGGGCTGCTATTAGTGCCTTCTGTGGGAGTGTTTCTCCACTCAAGGATGGCTTTCTACACATTTTCTTTGCCTGTTGCTGCCTTTTTAAATAGAGTCTTAGCAGTTTTAACTGTTGATTCAGCTGTTCCATTTAACTGGCTTTGTTATGGTGATGATGTAGTATAATTCACCATTCCCAGGTAAATTGCACAAAATTGTTGCAAGAAACTAAGGTCTGTTGTCTTAAACTATTGTTTGGGATATCATTCTTGCTGAACTGCTTCATTGCTTTGTCTACAATGAGAGCTGTGGTAGTGTCTGACAGCTCATCTAGTTCCCAGAAGTCTGAAAAGCAGTTTAAAAATAATGAGGTACTTTGTGAAGTTTGTAGTGAAAAGCTCCATTCCTACTAAAGTTGTGTATTTCATGATCTCTTTTAGCTGCTTCGTCTGCATTTCCCTACATGTATCACAGCTTCTCACCAGGTCTCTGATATCCTTGGTCATGTTTGGCCTGTATATGGTGTCTCTTGCTTTCTAGAGAAATGCTTCTATTCCAAAATGGCTGTGATGTATTCTTCAGAGAATTTCCACTCTCAAAGATTTGGATATTAGGATTACACTGCCTTTACATGTGATGCTATCTTATATGCTCCTCTCATCTCAACAGTTCCACTATTCTTGGGAGGCAGATGTGGTTTCTCCCTTGGTGTCTAGCCATCCTGACAGAATGATGGAGGTGAACACTTGATAATCTTTGTCTTATATGGTTTGGATTCTTTCCTACCCCTGCCTTGAAACTGAAATGTAACTGGCTTGGTTGACGCTTTCTATGTTTTCTGTATTTGCCAGGTTAAGGAGACCATATTCTTGTTCAGTTGCCATATTATCATGCTGCAAGGCTACTCTGGATAAGAAGTCAGCTATGTACACCTTAATACCTTTCTTGTAGTGTATATGTAAGTTGTAGAGTTGCAATTTCAGTAGTATGCACTGAAGGTGTCTTGTGTGGCTACTGTTCCCTGCAAGTCCTGTTAGTACAGCACTGATATTCTTCTGCTACAGGTTTAATCCCAAATGGCATTCTCAACCCTCTGTACCTACCTGCTAGTCTCCAAACTATGGTGAAGTAGCTGCTTTCTTTATCCACTAGCACTTACCAATATCTGTCTTTGGCATTAAGTACTGAGAATATTTTTGCTTTGGCAAGTCAAGTAATACTTTTTTCAGTTGGTAGTGAGCTCTTTTTATGCTTTGTTTGATTTGCTTGGATCTGTGCAAATGCACAGCTTGACCGGGCTTTGCAATAGCTACCATGCTGCGTATCTAACTTGTGGGCTCTGAGACATTAACAGTGATGCCTTCTTTTTACCATTTGCTTTATTGTTCCCATTATTTTTTCTCAGTGCAATGGGGTACTTTGTGAAGCAGGTGCTGTACTGGCCAACTAGTTTATTTCCAGATGTAGTAGGCCTGGACATCCTAGTCCATCAAAAGCATCATGGTAATCTTTTAGCAGCTTTGCTTCAGGAATGCCACAGTGTATTCTGTGCTCTAGATATGGTGTTTTTTTTTGGGGGGGGGGGGGGTTGCTTGTGTGTCTATTATATGAATCATTTGTCTCAGGCTTAGTATCACTAGGTTCATGTATTCGCTTATTTTAGCTGAAAACAATGACTTCTGCGTTACCTGTACTACCTAAAATTTCAGCCCATATACTTTTTCTTGGTATTCTGCTTGTAACTTAGATTGTCCTAGTGGTATTATAATCATGTCATCATATAATTTTAATTTGGCTTTGCTTGTTTACAATTTCACTTTCTTCTCTTGCATAACGCTGAGGAAACCTTTGTGGCCTAGCACATTCACTGATGTTCCAAGTCTATTTCGTGTTCAATTTCCTGTTTGTTTGTGCGCTGCTTCCTTGTCTTTGCATCTGGTGCTAGTCTGAGCTTTACAAGCCATTTATTTTTGCTATTTTGCACTGCATTCATTTCATATACATGCAAAAAAACCCTCCTCTTTGGAGCAAGGACCATCTTTCTAGTCTGTGTTTATACAATGACTAACACTATGGGGTCCTGATCCATGGCTAGGGCTCCTAGATGCTATGCTAATAGAAATACAAATAATAACAACAGTATCTCATTCTCTGAGTCATTGCTTGCTTTCTTGGTATGTTGCTTTTCTTGTCTGCAAGCTTTGGCATAATGATTTTGCTTGCCACAATCATTTTATATGACCCCAAATGCTGGGTATTTTGCATCATCATTTTTCTCCACAGTATCCACAGGCCTTCTTTTGCATTTTGTCTCCTCTGTTTAGTATTTGTGCATTTACTTTTACACAAATGTTGGTGTATTTTTCCTTATATTTTCATGCTTTCCCTGTGCTGCTTGGTGAACCCTGTCTGCTCCACCTATTCTCTTTCATTTAAATGGGAGTTTGTTCAATAGCTTTGCACATCTATAGTTCTTTGTAGATTTAATGTGGGTTCTGAATATTCTCATTCAAACTCTTGCATCTTTCTTCCCTATTACTAACCTATCATGAATCAGTTAATCTTTTAAGATTTGATAATTGCATGAGTCAGCCACTTTGCACAGTTTGACAATATACTTATCAATAGTTTCTCCAGATTTTTGGTTAATCTTGTTGAAAAAATTGATAAATGACATTTCTTGTGGGTTAAAAATGTTTTTTGGAGCACCTCTAGGATTTTACATAGGTCCTCCCAGTTTGCTGCTGACGAATGCAGATGCTGCTGGAGCACGTGGCAGCCTTTCCCCATTACAGATAATAGTGTGACTGCTCATATTTTGTTTTCCTTTTATTCAGTCCCATTGCAATTTTATTGTTATTTTTCCCCTTCCCAAAAATGTCCACTTGTTGAACACATCCCCTTTCTTGCCATCCATTGGCACAGGGACACAGATCTCTTTTCTGTTTTCTCTTTATTTGTTTTCCTCTCCACTAGTCTTAGTTTCTGTTTTGACACACCTGTAGGAGCTGATTCAATTCTGACACCCTGTTCTGTTTGCAAGCATAAAGAGACAGAGCCAAGACACTGCAACATGCAGGCCTTATTCATTCCTCTATGTACACTATCCTCTCTCATCAAGAAAGAACAGTTCTCTAAGTTCCTACACATAATCATACTATTGCACCTCTTGTCATAACAATCAGGACCCCTGCTGGGGAGAAAACCCAGGTGACTGGCAGTTCCA
>NW_020665189.1:16062626-16070406 GCF_002925995.2 Terrapene triunguis | reverse complement strand
AATCAGGACCCCTGCTGGGGAGAAAACCCAGGTGACTGGCAGTTCCAGAAAAAAGTGCTGCCCCATCAGGCAAATACCTAGTCCAGTAGCCTAAGCATCAAGGCAGAACTACAGCAGAAAATTAGGGATGGGCAAACCTCAAAAGTTAGGGAGTTCAGATATGAATTCTTATGAAAATGAAAGTATGGAGGTTTAGCCAAAGTTTATATCAACTATTGGGACCTCTTAGGTCTGCTAATTGGGCTGATCCTCTCCTAACATTTAGCTTTCTATTTCAGATTCCAGTTGGATATAACTCCAGAAGTTCTTGCATTTTTGCACACCCATTTGTAGCACTTTGAAAGCAGCTAAAGTGAGAAACAGTGCTTAAGTATTTCAAAAACTTTTAAATGGGGAAGACTGGAGACTTTTATATAAGCCACTTCACCCAACCCTAAATAAAATGCACATTTAATGTAATTACAAATACTGCTGGCAATTATCAAGAAACAGCTGGCTTTGTCAAAGAGGGACAAACTTAATTCTGCATATCCTCCTCAATCTAAAAAAAATACACAAAATGACATCTTCCTGTATTCCACTCCCATTTTTCTCCCTCTTCCTCTATTCCTAATTCATTCCTCTCCACCTCCTTTGCTCTTCTCTCATCTTCCTCTCTGTGTCTGTCTCCTTTCATTTCCTCTTCCTTCTTTCTCCATTCACCTCTCTTCTTTTTCCTCCTTTTTGAAGTCAGATGTCCTCCCTTTTGAAGTCGGATGCCATCATTAAGAACTCAGGCTCACCTCTATTGAATTCTGCCATTGGTTCCAATTTGGGTTTGGGTTAGATAAATATTATACGTTATATTTAACCTAACAGAAAAAATATCTGACAAATCATAACCCCCTGAAAAACTGCATTTACTAGGGAAACTGCAGATGATTCTAATTCCATAAATGAGATGATGCTTTTTAAATTTCTTATCTTTTATTGAAAACTTATCTTCACTTAAATTAAATAATAGCTGCAGAGGGGAGACAGTATGTTATTGCATGTTAACCCTTGTGCAATATTTCAGTCACATATTTAGCACTATGTTTAGGGGGCACTGCCTCAGCTTAAAATCCTACTCGCTTAGTCAAACAATGCTAACAGAGGTAACAAACTAAACCGCTGTAGACAAAACTCAGCCAGAGCAGCAAAGTGAACATAACTGCTGGGGCTGGAATCGAATCAGTATGCCAATTTGGACCCATTCTTACTTATAGAGGAAAGCAAAACGTATACATAGAACTTTGTGTTCTAGTGTGGTAGGAAGAATGAGAACCAATTTGCCACAGTCCATTTAGCTTAATGAAACAGAGAACTGCATACAGTGCAGAGGAGTTCAGAAAAAAATATTCTCTCATATACAGAATCAAAAATAAAAGAAGACAGTCTAGTGTTCGGTTCTGGCAGAAAGCCTCAACATTAAATCTATACATCATTTCATGTATTCAAAATAATCCTCTTGTCATCTACTTCAGTGCTATCCGTATTCTTGTTAATTGGATGGAAAAGGCCCTGTGCCACAGGGCACACAGGAGATGGCTGATTTCTTTCGCCATAATGCATACCTATAACTAACAGAGAGCTTTGGATTTTTCATATTATGGACTCTAATGGGCTATTTAAAAGGGAGCCAAGTCAAGGCTGACGTGTATAAATTGATTTAGGTACCTTAAATATTGTCCCATATATTAAAGCTCACCTTTAAGATTTCAGGGGTGTTATTATATTATTGCTTTAAATCTGTGTTTGCTGTATTCCTAAACTTGTGTGAGAGTGAACGTGTGGTGGTAATGGAGTGACTCATGGTAAACCAGTGAGTATACCCATTTGTTTACAATGGGACATACAAACACAGTATGGAATATTTTGAGGGCTGGGGGGGGGGGTTCTTTACAGTTAAAGTTTCATTTTAAAAAACATCACAGAGAATGTGAGAAGAGATTAGGGGGCAAAAGTAACCAGTGCGATGGGGGAAAGACTGATTCTGAAAAGTCTGCAAAGATGAATAAACCTTTCTGTTTTCCTTATGAAAAATACATTTTTAGTGGCTCTACTGGTGTAATAATGCACTTGGAAGAGTTATAACATGGCACAATATCAATGCAAATACCACAGTGCTTCATAACCAAAGGGTCTTATCCAATTACGGTGAAATCCTGGAGCCCTCAAAGACAATGGGAGTTGTGCCCTTGGCTTCAATAGAGCCAAGATTTTATCTTTAGTGTTTGCTACAAGTAACCTGTTCACAGAGACACACGGCTAATATCCTACCATGGTTTAATCACCCTACATTGGAGAAACAAGAGAAGCCGTACCCCTTAACAAAAGAGGAATCTGAAAAGTAAGCAGAAGTATAATATAATTGCAAGTGAATGTACCCTTAGCGTACTGTCAGAGTTTGAGATGAAAAAGAAAATTCTGTCCTGGACTAAAAACTGGTTAAGAAAGCGAAAATAGAGTGTAGGAAGAAGTGGTCAGTTTTCACTATGGGAGATTGTCCAGTGTCATTTGCTTCTACCTAAATCAGCATAGAGCCCCAGTTTGTCTGTATAAGTATAAGTACACTACTAAACGTGTGACATCTTATACTGATTTTTAAGTTTCCATTTAGTCACGTTTATTTAGAGCATCTTTAATCAATTACTAGATGAGGATGACTCTTTCATATGCCAATGTAACATGTTTTGTCAAACTGCAATTATGACCAATTAAGAAACAGTGTTATCACGAATTCTCTCACAACTTAGTTTGAACTAGGTGCTATTAAAAAATCACTAGGTTTCCAATTCACCATCAAAACTTTGTTACTTGACACTTAAATCCTTTTACATTTCTTTTGAAATAGCTGCAAAAGCCTTCTTCAAAGCCTCATTTCCAGTAGAACAATTTTTCACGTTGGCATGGTACCAAAATATCTGACTTTACATTTTTAGTTACATATTAACACTTTAAAATTCACATGGTTTACGGTGAGGCGGTGAATAGCATTCCCAAACTGATACCTTTCTAGGGCAATAGATTCATTTTAAAAGAAAATAAATACATGAATAAAAGAAAGCTCCCAACACACTGAGTGTAAACCAATCAGACTAAGCTTTACATAAACCCCTTTTTTGCTTCTATAGGACAATTAACTTCAGTGAGTGGAAAAGCTCCAAGGATGCAATGACACTTCGTAGTGAGACTCACCAAGCAAGCAGTGTAAAGTCTCACAGGTAAAATCCCACCCAGTCCTTTGTAAATGTGTCCCTTAATATTAGATTTTTCTCTGGCAGAAGACGGGGAAAGAGTATGTTCTAGTATCATTGATAGTATTTAAACGATTTGTTTTTTACAAGAGCCAGTACAAGTGAATCTGGAAATACAGCCCCCATCTCAGCCTCTAGGCATGTTTGGGGAGAAACTATTGCTGGCTGGTTTTCTTTTTTCATCCAGAGAATCATAGCACTGAGACTGCTAGTGACACACAGAGACCAATGCATTATGGCAAAGCGATGCAGATTCGGATGATGTGTCTTTGCTTCCTCTGTACTTGACTAAGCTCTGGATGTGAATGAGATCACACAGGTTTAATCCAGACAAGAGAGAGTGATGCAAGTGGACTGGGAGAAGGATAGTGAGTGTTTTAGTGCAATTTCAGCTCCCAGTACTGCGATCTGTCCACTCTTCATTCAAGTCATTCACACTTGGGTGGATTTTGCATCTCGATCTGTTGCTGGTGTCTCAAGTGGCACTAGTGGCCAAAAGCTTTGCCTACGTCTAATTGGATGTTTCAAGATCCAGGCCTTGTGACGGTAGTCCCAGAGTTTGTTTTTTCTACATCAGATTAAGGCAACCTCACACAAATCGACACATAGGCTACACATTCAGAAGCTACAGCGGGTGCACAGTGTGGCTGTTTACCTATCGGGGGAATTGTTATCGATGCATTTCAAAGGAATTAGAGTATTTGGTGTTTGATCCAAATTTCAAAATTTGTAAAGTACCAAGGCAAGGTGGCAAATATCTGCCCCATCTTGAAGTCTCTAAGTAATCCTCTCCATAATCCCTGCCCCTCCATAATCCCCCTTCATAGCCCCACCTGCCTCCTCATGCCCAGGGCTCACTTCTCTCAGATGTGGGGAGAATCAGGTAATGAGAAGGTAAATGCTGGTACCACTTTTCAATCTTCAGGTCTGCCCTTTTGTCTCCTCTGAAATAGTCCAGTCATATCGGCTCCTCCAGAGATCCAGGGCCAAAGGATAATTCAGATGAGCAAGTCAAGTTAGAAAGTAATTGATCAAGTACTAAAAGAACATTTTAATGTGACAAGTTCAACAAAGCAAACCCTTCCCTTTCATTTATTACCCCAGGTGTTTTAAACAATTTCCACAGCAGTTAGAAATCCTCCTGCCACCTCTGTGCTGAATACCAAGACACAGAGTGAGAGTGTGCTTGAGAGGCAGATGGGACAGCAAGGAAGGGTAGGATCTTTACATTCAATCCCCTCCCATGCAAATACACAAGCAGAAAATACTAGTGTTTCTGGTTACTGTGCAAATCCAACATTCATTCTGGCTTATTTGGGAGCTGGTCACCAGTATCTTAGAATTTCTATCTTCACTCAGGGAAATCAGGGAGGGTGGACATAGAGTGGATTCAAAGAAATGTTGGGTCTGTCATTGCCAAACAGTAGAATATCCTTAGCCAGTTTGGGCTGAGACTGTCAGCATAAATATATTTATTATGGTTTTGTTTACTGCAGGGGATCCAGAGAAGTAGAGTAGAAGTGGACACCAATGTGAAATGGTCTGAATTTGTCAATCAGGCACCACATAACTTGCTTATATAGCAATTGATAACCAACCAAGCAAAGCAACCAAAGCGGCTGGTGTGGTGCTCCCTGACCTTCAAGTGATGGCATTTTCCAAATCCCAGAATCCAAAAATTAGAAAACAAAACAAATAAACTCACACAATTGATTTCTCACCCCCAAGCTGTTCCCAGTGTAAGCACCACCAGCCTGGACTCATGCATTACTCAACTAACTGATCCTAGCTATATTGTGTCTTGAAAAGAGCAATAAATAGACAGGACAATCCTCCCAAGGTAATATTGGATGATGCTATATTCCCTGTTTTTCAATGGAGAACATTGCTTTAGACTTGACCTCATGTCCAGCACCTTGTCTTAGACCAAACACCTTCAGAGACCTACCTACCTAAGTAGTTATTAATATAACCATTCATCACTATAGTATTTGAGAACCTACACGCTGCAATTTTTTGCCAAGACTACAGACAACAATGACCCTACCTATTAAAGGCGTTGGGGACAGAGCACTTCATGGCAGAGAGAATGCTTTTAACTGGTGTGGCCACCTTCTGCCCTATTTTATGACCAGCATGAGTGTTTGGGTCAGATGTTTACTAATCTGTTTGAGACTATTTTACAATAGCAATACAAACATTCGTTCTGGCTCCTGTTATCATTCTCCCCCACAAAATACTCCAGTTCCCTGGTTGACACTTATAATGCATCGGAGAGGCCTCTGTCTGTCTTACCAGATTAACTTGAGCCAGATGCTAAAACATGACTGACAAAACTGATATTTCCACTTGCAAAATGATTCAGGCCAAGTCAGCTGTTCATGATCCAAACGGTCTATTTCAGTGTCTGCTGTGCAATAAATTTTCCACACAGCAAGTCGATCAAATACCACTGCTAGTACTTTTAACTGTACATGTTAAAATAAGTATCTAGGAAATAGATCCCATTTATTTTTGCAGATCTCATCTCATCTTCATTTATATTAAGGTAGCACGCCACTGTAACATGCACCATACAAAAGTATAGTAAACATAGTCCTGGCCTAAAAGCTTACAAATTACACAGATGAGATTGATGGTGGTTAGGATGAAGACAGTATACACAGAGGCACAGATAGATTAAGTGACTTGATCAAATTCACAGCAGAAGTATCTGGAACATCCAGGAACTAAAACTCCTGAATCCTAGTCCAGTACTGTAACCACAAGATTTATCCTTCCTCCCATGCACCCTATTTTTGTCACATTTCAGAGTGAATGCAAATGGCAAGACAAGCTTAGAAGTCAAACATAAGGGGTTTGTAACCCATAAACATTTTGGAGTTTAGGTGTAGTTTAGAAACACAGTCAAAATACCTGTCTGAATTCTATGAGCTTCTTTGGTATATGCAATTGGCTTGTGTGTGGGAACTGGCAGAGATATTGTAGTTAAATATGGTGAGTATTTTCAGGCATAGGAGAAAAAGCCCAGGGGTGTGCAACACCCAAGAAATGCAATGATTGTTCAGAAGTGTCTCGGGGCTGAGGGTGGGGGGCAAATAAAATGTACGTTAGTGACATTATTCAGTTCTGAAGCATCTTCCATCCAAGAATCTGAAAGCACTTCATACACATCAACTAAACACACCTGCCAATAATCTGAGAGGTAGGTAACTCCATTTTACAGGAAAGTCTAGTGACTCCCCTTCAGGCCCATAGGGCTAGCTTGTAACTTTACATCTACTCTGAGTAAGGGATGGTGTGTAGCTGAAGTGGTCCAGAAGCAAACCATAGCACAAACAATGGCTCAGAGAATCACAGAGCCTCAACATTTGCGCTGGGTTAAGCAGGAGGGAGAGTAAGTAACTAAGTAACCAACCACCTTTTCACAGAGCAGCTTATTTGCCTCTGGGTGCCCATCTCTTTATCCTGGCTGGTGAGGTATGAGGAATACAAGAAGGGCTCTCCATGCACCACTCCTCTCTACTTCCTTTCTTACAAGACTGGGCAAGTAGTTTCTGGTTTCCTACCACCATGCTCAGAGTCACAATCTGAACAGGATCACATAGAGTAAGACCCTGACTCCTTTGAGAGGCAAGTGATGGCTATGGTAATCTAATAAATACCACAAATAAAATATAATCCAGTTTATAATACTCAATCTTGTTCTCTAACCATTAAACCATGCTTCCTCCTAATTATACTAGTTTGAGATTTATTTAAGATGCTTGTGTTTACTGGGTAATTTTGAAATGCATATAGTATCATTGATAGCCACTAGAAAGCTCTATTTGTGTTCAGCCATGTGCCTCCCTACTCCAAGAACAGTATAAGTACAATACAATACATAATAGTATGTATTAACTGCTTATGCACTGTGCTTTTTATTCTACATCCCCTTGTCTTATGAACAACTATAAAATGTCACTTTAATGTTTGTGTTTAAACCAGCCTTTACTACATGCTTTTTGGGGGAAGAGGGATATGGATAGCACTGCAGTGCAGGGGTAATGTCCCTGTGACGGGGTTACCATCACAGAATAGTCTGGGGGAAAAAAATCACTCTAGTGTTTTGCTCTTGCTTACACACTGCCCTTTAGCTAATTAGGCAGCAGAGCACAGTCCTTGCCAAAAAAAATAGTAGACAGTGAAAACTATGAGATATTTTCTAGGTAGAGTCCACCTTATTAACCTCCTTTTCTCAAGCCTCTCTTGTGAATACTAAACCACTACCCCCAACCACAAAACTGTCCCCCACCCATCTCCACAATTTCAAGTGCTTTCCCACTAATCCCTTGGCTTTTTCTAGCCCTAATGCCTCATTGCTTACCCAATCAGCAGGAAGCTTGCTTGCCCCAGTCCTGATTTCTGATTATCACTTTCAGCTGTTCCTTATCTTGGCAGCTGGGAACCCTGCCCCAAGCTGTTAACCCTATATCTTTTAGGCCAACAGTAATAACATA
>NW_020665189.1:15978783-16057626 GCF_002925995.2 Terrapene triunguis | reverse complement strand
CAGTAATAACATAGAAAAAGGCCCCAGCTCAGGGAGTACTCTGGTGTGTGCAGGGGGAGTGTTGGAGGTGGAAAAAAGAATGTCAGGATTGTTCTAGTCTCATTTTGTATCACACTCTTGTTATTTGAAGTATGTGATGAGCACTGAGTTGTCTTGTCTAGAAGACAAGGTTCTACAAGAACCTACATAGACTAGAATAGAAGAAGATTCTGCTCCCTGGAACTGAAAGGAATATGTTTGTCCTCAACATTGCTGGCTGTTTACTCCTCTTTGAGAGACCTACTTACTTATCTATTAAACAAAGTTCTGGTTTCCTGTGCCATCCCACCATCATTCAGTTTCAGAAGAAAGGGTAAACCAATTTAGCAACTGGGTTGCCTCCCACTCTGGAGCAACCCTCATCATAGACCCAGTAGCTGTTCAGAACTCTACCAGGATGAAATCTACTAACACCTGTAAAATTACAGACATGTGTCTATACCTGCTGAAGTTCCTTTATCTTGGTATGGTGCTGCAATGCTGCAGAATTTGCTAGGAGACTAGCCTTTACAAAGAAAAGTCTTAGAGTGGTCCTCACCAGATAAATGTCTTTCATTTAAATGTGGTAAAACTGCAGAAGGCTTTTTGTGGTGGCATGGTAAATGTGGTGCAGCACCCTCTCCCTGAGGAAAAGCACAAAAACCTGTAGAGTGCAAAAACCTAACACAGCTGGATTCTTTCTTTCATAAAGTAGTGATCACCTAGATCCTTCACGCACATAGGAAGTGGGATGTGCAGTCTGCTCCATGATGTTTGTTTTGCCCATTGGCATGCCAAATTCCAGTTGCCCTGGCATGACTTATTAGGTACCATGCCAATGAGTGGCACCATCAGGTGGGAGCAGATTGTTGTTTTTTGCTACTTTCTGTGATAGAGATGATTATATTATATTATATTTATTTATTATACTAGACTGAAATTCTTTTTCACTGGAAAGGGGCCTTCCAAAATATTTTCACAGGAAACAATTTCTTTTCTACAATTTCCATTTTTTTTTTCAACAAAATTAGAAAAGTTGTTGCTGTTCTTTGCTTTCTTTTTTTGTTTGTTTTCCTCCCCCCCCCCTTTTTTTTTTGAGAAAGAGGGGAAAACCAAAGGGAGAAGGGAAGTAAGGAAAAGGGGCTGGGAGGACAACTGAAAAAACACAACATTAAATTCATAAGAAAAACGTAAACAAAAAAACATTTTCAACAATGAGAAAATTTGATACAAATGTTCACCATATGTTTCAATAAACAAAAAAAATTCCCTTTTCTAAACCTGGGGACTGAAAATGCATTTTCCCTCAATTTTATGACCAGCTCTCTCTGGTTACCAGCCATGGGGGAGCCTCCAGATGGATTGAGAAGTACATAGCCTGATTTACCAGTACTCCCCTATCACCACCATCAAATAGATTGTGTGTGAGTGTGAAAGAGAGAGAGTAGCCTGCTGACGTCTCGCTCAGACAGCAATGGTGGTGGGTGCCCCACGACGAGAGAAGGAACAGCAGTGACAACATAGATCAAAATGGGAAGGTGAGCTCACCAGCTTGGGTTCCTGTCACAGGTGGTGCTGTGACATTGCATCATTTTGTAGTGATTGGATGCAGCTAGAACAACAGAATAGGAAGAAGTGAAGAACTATGATCAGAAGGTGTTCACAGGTCAACTCCTCAGATGGGTCAGATCTCAGAGGGATAGCCCGAGTATCCACTGGAACAGCTATTTTTAGTACCAGCTGGGCAGATACTGGGGGATGGTTGAAGTCTAAGATCTGTGGGAGGGGAATGGAATACGTATTTAGGGGATTAAGGTGTTGTGAAACACAGGTTGGAAAATTTTAGTTTTGTGGACTAAATTCTTTTGTACAGATAAAGCTTATTAGTTTACTTCTGCATTTGTTATTGGGTTGCATTTTTCTCAAGAATGTCCACAGCCCAGGATTGGTCTCCTTTTATATTTTAGTTGTCAAAATTGAAATAAATACATTAAAAGGTTAGTAATTGAATTTTAAATTCATGGCAGGAGTTTCCCCAGCACAGGACAATTATCATCACTCCTATAGAGTAAATCTATGGGTAAGCTGTATCTTCTATATGAGTGATAAAGATAGTTTATGAACTATATGGGTATTCTTAGTGATAAGGTGAGTTACATGCCCAGAAGCATGTTGTTAATTATTCAGAAGACTAAGTGTATGTATACATGAAACTTATCAATAATAAATTTTCAGCTGAATGTTCTGGAGCTGGCATTCAGTACAGGGGCTGAAAAGAAGCTGAATTCTGAAAGTACGTTTCATTAATGCAGCATGCACTTTCCTTCTTCACTCTTATCACTGTGTTTATTTTTACTCTTTTGTAGAATATAAATTTAACTTCCAGATACTCAGTAACCTAATTCTGCACAGATGCTCATTTTAGCATTTATAATTCAATGAACAATTGTGTTTCAAAATGTTTTATTCACCATTGCAAAGATTTTTAACTCAGGTGAAAAGCTGGTATAGTTTTTCTTGGAATATTAATGGTTAAGTCAGCCTGTTGGAATTAGTTTGTGGAATGACTGAATTAGAGTCTATAATGTATTATAAGGCATTAGGGATCACAGGCCAATCAGAATGAATGACACAGACAGTAGTGTTAGGGCTTTTCAGATCATTGTCCAAAACAGAACATGTGTAGTTTGTTATCTGGATTATTTTTAAAGGTTCAGAGAATGGATGTATGTTTTATTACATGGCTGTAGATAGAAATTGATATAGATTCTCTTGAGAGCATGGGGAAGGTGGGAATGCATATATTTTCCTTCATATGCCCCAAACTAATTGTTACACTGAAAAATTGTGAGACAGTATGATCAGGAGTAATGAAAACAGGAGTTAAATTCAAGAAACCCAAGTTGTAATCCCAGCTCTGCCACTGTCTCACTCAGCCTTGGGCTAGTCACTCCCCGTCTCTGTGCCTCAGTTTCAGGTAGGGATAATTCTTCTGTCTCAAAGAGATTCTACACAGATTAATTATTTAATGTTAGACAATATAAAGTGTTAAAAATTATCAAAGTTGTATTCGAATCATTACAAAAATTGGGGAAAACTCAGGTGTCGGTTGTATCCACTGTGCATGAATAGGAGGGGAAATCAGCCAGTTCTAAGAAATTCATTGTCAGTGCACCAATATGCAGTGTCACATTGCAGCATGCTTCAGCAACAGAAAACTTCAAAGTTTGTTCCTCCACATCAATATTTCCTGTTTAACCATGTTTTAAAAAATACTCGTGGTGCATGTGGAATCATCCACATTTTGCATTTTAAATAGCATCTTAGAAACCATCAGCAGGTCACATATTCCACTTGACATACAGTGCACTGTATCTTCCTCAAGGCACTGACGTTCATACATAATGCAACTGTAAGAAAGAAATGCTTGAGAAGATGTTCAAAACAGTTCACAGAAGATGCATAGCAAATAAGTCTTTATTTGTTCATCTGGTGTCATGTTCTCTTTCCCTTGCTGTATCTTGGAAACACAATTTTCTGCATAATACTTGATCCAGTAACTTTTGTTGCTGTTGTTCTATTGCCTTCACTAAGAAAATTACATATAAAGGCTACAGGAAGGTACTTACTTGCAGCTACATTCAGATAAAGAAATATATGCACTGAAGTCACTGCCGAGATATTTATATAATGGAAATAAAAATGTGTCATAAGACAATGTTTGCATTGTAAAAGGTTTGGGGGAGGCTGAAGAGTGGGGAAGTTTGCTGAATAATATAGCTTAACTTTATGAATTTTCATGAATTAATCTACTGGAAAATAAATGATGGGATATAGTAGGTTTTGTGTATGTGTCACTACTCTCTACTGCAGCATGATGGGCCCATTCATGTATAACAGTTAATTCAACAGAGTCTGAACTTTTCATTTCCTCAGTAGCTGCTTATGTTTTGGGTGCCAGAGGTCTTTTCTCCTGATGTTGCTTATTTGCACTTTTCTGATTGAAAACATTTCCCAAATATGGGAAAAAATCTGATTTAAAGGCAAAGCAGATGAGTCATGAAATAATACAAACAACAGGCATGCTAGAAAGAAATTGGCCTTTTCAGTATAGCTGATCGTCTCTGATAGTCACACCACTAATCCACAAACCTGAGTGTAGGAGCACAGACACATCCAGGGATCTATGACATTAGGTCCTATCCTGTCCTGCTGTCATTGAAGTCAAGGGCAGTTGTCAGGGCAATATCCCAGATGTCCCAAAGAGACAGACTATTGTTGGGTGTCCATGGGAGACAAAAGGCAGCAGGGTGGAAAGTTACAAAAAGCCATCCTCCTAAGCAAGAGCCAACCTCAGACTAGCTTCTCATGCTGGGCTCTCCAAAAGGGGCAGGAATGGGCCAGGTAAGGGCAGGACCATGGTCCTGTATCTCTTCCACACTGACCAGTGGAGCAAACCTGACACAGGGGAGTGCAGGCTGCACCATCTCAAATGTTGGTAGAGTTTCTGCTTCATAGAGTGCTCTGGCTGAATCAAGAATTCCTTCCTCCAGGGACTTCTGATGCTAGGATGACCAGATGTCCTGATTTTATAGGGACAGTCCTGATAGTCGAGGCTTTGTCTTATATAGGTGCCTATTACCTCCCGTCACCTGTCCTGATTTTTCATACTTACTATCTGGTCACCCTATCTGCTGCTGTGCTGCTCATTTTTACCCCTGACTGATCAGCCAGTGACGTAAACACACCATCTGACCCCAAGCTTGATCCTGTATTAGGGTGACCAGATTGCAAGTGTGAAAAATCAGGGCACTTTTTGGGGGGGAGGGGAAAGGTGAAGGGAGAGGGTAATAGTTACATATATGAGACAAAGCCCCTAATATTGGGATGTCTGGTCACCCTATCCTTTATAGCCAGTAACAGTAGTGCTATTTTTCTAAACTCAGAGTACTGTGGCATTCCATATGAGCATAACTTGTTAGCAGTGTCTTCTCACTAGGGAGAGGTGAATGGGTTCAGAAAAACAAGAATCCTCTGAACCACCACCTATTTTTAGAACATACCTCAAACGTAAGACCCTTGCCCAATTTCACCTCCGTCTCTCCAACATAAGGATGAAGGAGGTCAGACAATTCCCCCAGCCCATCCACCAGTCCCCACCATCTGCTTTAGACATAGATGGTAGGATCTTACTGGGGAAAGGCCAGTTATTATTATTGGTGGTGGTCCCCAATCAAGGATCAGAGCACCTTTGTGATAGGAGAGCTTTCCACTTAGGTACAGTGCTACCAACCTCTGCCATCATCAGGGAGGTGCAACCACATCCTCTCCAGGATATTTAAAGATTACTTCGTTGGTCTTCTCTCCAATCTGTGGGCAGTGGGCCAACCCCCTGCCTCATCATAGAGCAGCAGGATTCAAAAGCTTTCCTGAAAAGTCCTGTTGCTGTGACTTTTTAAATTGTAAAAGCCCCTGCCCTTGAACTTTGTACCTCAGGGGACAGCAGAGGACAGTGGGTTTCAGTTCTCAGGCGTCAGTGGAGTGATACATTAGTGTATTCTGCGGTATAACTCTGAAATACTTTTAAATGTTAAAGCAATAGGAAATGAATTTCTGAATCCCGTTGTTCTAGAACAGGTAAGTGGATGTGAAACTGTATACAGAGTAAATTATGCGGGGAGGTGGACTGGAGTAGTAAGCTTACTGAAAAAGCCTTACTCTCAAGAGGTGCAGTCTATTAAACTGTCCTTAGATTGTACTGGCGTAGCTGGTCCTTCAGACTGCCTCTTGGAAAAATGGACAAGTGGAGCAGCCTGTTAGCACCTTGGTCAGGTGGCTGGGCTGTTGTTCCTAGAAGACAACATCAGGGTGGAAGGAGCTGGAAACAGCTGAGGAGAGGAATAATATGTGGCCGGGTGGAGAAGCATTGATTCTGTTGAGGGGTGAGTGGAGATGGTCCCTGTTAAAAGGTTCAGGTAAGCCAGCTGATCTTTGCATAAAGATCCAGCCTTTTTGAATGTTTGCACAATATGTACCTGACCTATGAAAATTTTTATATTTGACCAAAATTATTGGACTGATTGTGGTGCTCTGCTTTAATCTAAGAATGGGGGATAACGTTTTCAAAAGTGCCTAAGTGAAAAAGTGTCTTAGAAGCCTAAGGCCAATTAAAATTCAAATACTTTTGAAAATGATACTTAAGTTCCTAAGTCAGTTAGTTCTTTTATTTTTATTTTTTTTAATTCAGGATCCTTTTACAACAGGCTGGGGAGGATATGGGGTATGAAATGGACTGCCTTGTGTAATTAGGTACTACTGCCCTCTCCTGGTCAGAGACAGATCTGCGTCTACACAATGGTTTTCCTTATGTTTAGATTAGTAATGGTAGAGCTGTGGTTTTCGAGCAAAACATTCTGAGAACTGTGTGTAATTTTCTATTTTCGTTTTTTGAATTTTTGCTTCAGGAAAAACTGAAATTATAGGGATAATCCCAGAGAAAAGAGGGTGAAATTCTGCATTGACTGGTAGAGAACAATGTGTTATGTAGGGAAAAGTGACAAAATCTATCCTGAAGCAAACCACACCACTTCACATTTTTGCCCTGGATGAAAATTTTCCATCCCTCTCCATGAAAAACAGTAACCAACTTCAGGGCAAAGCTGCAGAATGTGTTCTTTTTCCTGAAATTGGCAACATCTGGGATTTCTCACCCCTTCAGCCCTGTCAGTTTTCATGATGCTCTAAATAGCTTTAAGATAGATTTGCAGCTATGTTCCCAAATGGTTGCTTCTTCTTGATGTTCTAAATGCATAAGGGTCATTATAGTGCTCAGATAGACATAACAGTCTAGAGAATTCATCACATTAAGATCTGAATTTTGCATAAAAATGCATTTATTTACTAGTTTGAATAAAATATTTGTATAAAAACTATATAATCATATACACTCACATACACACACATGATAAACTCTATCAAGAGGATTGGTACACCTTTGACATTAGTTGTTTTTATATCCCTTAATATGACAGTAATTAAAATCCATTCATGCAGATTTTCCTTTAAATAAACTCCATTAGCAAAAGCATTTGTCAAATCTACTTCCAGCATACAATGCTTAATGATATCCCTAAGCGTTAAAAGCCCTAATCTTGTAATTTATTGCTCAAAGCAGTTTACATGTATTAGTCCAAGAAACTGCAAGCAGTGAATTAACAGATGTCTGCTTGTGCATGGAATAATTTACTAGAAATTCATGTATATTACAATAACAGTATGGGACAATTAACTATAGTGGTCCTGCTGACATGAGAAGTAGCTGTGAATGGGACGCTGTAGGCTACAGGTGTGCTGAAGACTCCACTCTTAGAGCTCATCGCTTTCATTTTGCTGTGTAATTCTTGTTTATAATCCAGGCCTCCCACATGACGGCGCAGAATACATGCATTGGGCCAATATTATTTGTTATGTTGATACTGACACTGGCCATGTCATGTCAAAGGCCTGGATATACTAGTCTTAGTTTCTCACTCTCCTAACATGGAGTCAGGGCAGACACAGCTCAAAGGGCTAATGATTAAGCAGTACTTATAGATACAGCAGGAAGTCCACCTAGTACTTGATAGATGTAAGTCTGGTGATTGCAACATGGAGTTAAACTGGTGGAGAAAGGGGTAGATTTTCTTGGTAACCAGTTAAAAAATTGTCATCAGGAGAAAGGACATTATATATAGTAACACTATAGCAATGAAACAAACAACCCATTGGTGCAAATAAGAACTACCTGTTTGATAGCCACTGGGCTTGCCCAGAGTTCAATATCCAGACAAAACTTTCCAGGTGAGTCAACAGATGTAGCAGAGGGTCTGAGCAGCATTATATCGTACTGTGCTTTTAACAAGGGTTTTACCTGCCTATTTACCTGCAATAAACTCAAACTTGTGGAAAACTATGCGACTGCCTCAAGAAATCAAGGCTAAGGGGGCTGTTGCTAATGCTAATACGCCTTCTGAATCAGGAATTCGAGGTGATGGAGGTTGTCTACATTTGGGGATAGTTCAAATTCAGCAATCAAGGACCACTGGCCAGCAGTCAGTGAAACTGCACCAGTGCTGGTCCTTAAGCACAGACAAGGGTGAGCTGGGGTAAATGTTTATTTGACTTTCTATACTTAGGGATCAGCCCCAGTGCAGCTCCACCAGTTGTTGGCCACAGATTGCTAAAGTAGGGTTATAACCAAATGCAGAAAAGGCCTGGAGCTGCTATAATATTTCTGTTTGCCTGGGCATCTTCTATCTTTATGTCATGTCATCTGATGAATGGTTAAGTGGATACTTTTTTATGTTTGATAGTACATGAGTATATGTAATGAGAGTGGTGATATAACTATTCTACCTCTTTGTTACAAATTTCTCACGCAGGTAAATGGGATTTTGCTGTCATTGCTGTCAACGGGAGTTTGCCATTACATTTTTAGAAGCAGGGGCTAACCCCAAAGAGCTAGGTAGCCTGCATATGTTTGTATGGCCCAGATTTTTAAAGATATTCGGACATTGCTCCACTGTTGCAAGGCCTAAGGTCTAGATCCACCAAAGATGTCAGACATTGCAAAGCTGAGGACATCCTGGGAGAGTACCCTAACCATTGAGCTAAAGGTTATAAGGGAGGCCTCTGCACATTTTATGTGGAGACAAAGGTGTAAGTCATTCTGACAAGAAATGGGTTAGGAGCCTGAACTATCTGACATCAGGACAGGGGGTTCTCAGCTGTGGATTGTGAGCAGAGATAGGCACCTCCCAGAAGCCCACACTCAGAAGCCAAATTTCCTGAGAGAAGTGGGGCTTAGGACAGACCTCTCTCAACAGTATCTTCTATTGGCTACCTTAGAAGACGCTCCACCTAGTTTGCTGGTTTTTGTAGATCCCATTCTCAGGGACCTAATCTCTCCCCATTCATTGTGTAGAGAGCCTAGGCACCTAACTTAAGCTTTGTAGATTCCAGTGATTTTCTAGGCACCTAAAAGTTAGGTGTTGTGCCACTCAACTTTGCAATGCCTTAGTGCCTTTGTGGAGCAAGGGCTACGTGATTTAGATTGCTAAATCCCGTTTCCAAAAGTGATGTACTTAGGCCCAAATCCTCAAACATGTTTAGTCACCTAACTTCTATTGAAAACAGTGAGAATTAGCCTTTAAGTTCCTGAGAATCTAGGCCTTAGGCACTTAAGAGTCAGAGTCTTGCTGACTTTCAATGAAAGACGTTTTTGAAAATGGGACAGTGAGTATATCTACATTGCAAAGAAAATCCCATGGCACTGGGTCTCAGAGCCCAGATCAATTGACTTGGGCTCATGGAGCTCAGGCTGCGGGCTAAAAATAGTAGTGTAGATGTTCCCGCTCAGGCTGGAACCTGGGCTCTGTAAATTGAAGCCAGGCTCTAGTCTAAGTAGGAACATCTATACATCTATTTTTAGCCCTGCAGCCAAAGCCCTATGAGCCTGAGTCAACTCACCTGGGCTCTGAGACTCTGTGCCATGGGTTTTTCTTGATAGTGTAGACATACCCTTAGCTGTCTAAGGCTTGGTCTACACTTACCCCCCAAGTCGAAGTAAGGTACGCAAATTCAGCTACGTGAATAATGTAGCTGAATTCGACATACCTTACTGCGAACTTACCGCGGTTCAGACGCGGTCCACACGCGGCAGGCAGGCTCCCCGTCGACTCCGCGGTACTCCTCTCGTTGAGCTGGAGTACCGCAGTCGACGGCGAGCACTTCCTGGTTCGATTTATCGCGTCCAGACCATACGCGATAAATCGAACCAGGAAGTTCGATTTCCAGCCGCCGAACTAGCGGCTAAGTATAGACCAGCCCTAAGTCACTTAGGGTTTGAAATGCTGAGCAGAGCAACATCTGAATACCTTTAAAAATCTGGGCCTTCATCCAAATGACAATCTGGCCTCCAGTATTTTTTCTTCAGTAGCATTATATCATTCTGGTAAATATGCTACATATAAAACCTTTGGTAACTTTGATGAAAAATACCTGAAAATAGGCCTTCTTTATGGCAACTTGACAAATGTCTTTTGTTGTCTCCTGTGGATTATGCAATGATTGAATGTATTGTGTTATTTTTGGAAGCAATTTTAAAGTGTTATAAATGTTGTATCGTTTCTAAATCACAAGCATTTAAGAAATATGGAAAGCTATTAGCTTCATTGCAGCCCCTTAAACTACTGTGAAATGTGCTCTAAAGTGATTTCCAAGATTTATAAACCTCCCCTGATTAGCCTTGAGCAAGATATAAATGTTAGTGTACCATTGTAGCAGAAGAGATAGTTATTCACTTTCGGGATGGGTGATCCTTAGCAGTTTGGATTGAAAGCCAAATGACTCAAAAAGGTTTGTTAGTTTCATATTTGTTTCCAACTGATTGCTGTTGGAGCCAAAGGATTTGCACTTCAGCCATCAATCTTTTGGGGTTCTTGAGCAGAGGTTCATTTTGATTTATTATTCTTTGTGTCCTGTCCCTGAAGACACCTTCCACCATTCCTCCCACTCACTAACTCCCATTGTTACCATTCTATCTATGGTACTCATTTGGCTTCCCACTATTATAGTGTCTGAGTACCTCACAATCTTTAACTTGTTTATCATCTCAGCACGTCAGTGAAGTAGGGAAATGCTATGTTACAGCTGGGGAACTGAG
Organism: Terrapene triunguis; assembly: GCF_002925995.2. Lineage (NCBI taxonomy): Eukaryota > Metazoa > Chordata > Testudines > Emydidae > Terrapene > Terrapene triunguis. The sequence goes on along the minus strand of NW_020665189.1, from coordinate 16,046,906 downwards.
GCACAGAGAGGCTAACTGACTTGCCCAGCATCACACAGGAAGTCTCTGTTGGAGCAGGGACTTGGACCCAGCTCTCCCAAATCTTAGGCAAGTATCCTAACCCGTCGGACATTTTTCCTCCCCTTTATTCTATGTAGAGCAGTATCAGAAAGGTCAGTCTAACAGTTTGGATGCACACTCCTGAGCCTTTGCTTATCTTCTCAGAAAGCTCCTGGTGGCTGAAGTAGCTTGGATTTCCAACCAATAACTTTGGATCCCCTGAGCTTTTGTGTCTTTTAGTCACATCTATGAAAACCTATGGGAATATTTTTCTCTGTAGTCTGATATGGAAGGCATCACTGGCAGACACTCAAAGTCAATTACCTAATGACGTTCTTGAAAGCTATTTAAGACCAGGATCACTGCCTTGATCTACTGTCTTTAGTCCAAACCTCCCACTTCCACTCTAACTTAATAAACCACAAATCAGTGCAGGGACCCCTTTGACTGGTAGTTAACTTTTTTTATTATTCTTCTCTCCTCCCCTCTTCCCTCTGCTAAAACCCACCAAAACCAAGCGGCTTTCAGTATCTCCGTAATCCACCTATTTGCATGTTAAGGTGCTGCTGTCTGAGAGTTTAGTGATTGCAGAACTGTTGCATAGACATTTTTTAGATATTTCCATAAAAAATGTGAACATAAGTTGTGTCACTTCTTTATGTAACTATTTAGGCTTACTGATGCAGCCATTCAGTTGGAAGCAAACCACACACAACTATTAAATTAGCATGAACCAGTCCTCATTGGTAGGGCAATGGGCACCCATTAACACTGCTGCATTTATATATGACTATCTGCATATAATGAGAGTTCCATGTATACAATAATATGCATGTGCATTCAGAGGGCACCTGGGTTAAACCTTCTGTTTCATGGCTCATGAGAAATCCAGTAACATGAGGGTGGACCAAGTTCAGAAAAAAATGCAGATCCTGCTGAGCCTTTGTCTCTCTTGAGAGCCAAATGTGAATACAACTTTTCTGAGATTCTGAAGAATTTAGATACAATTTTTTTCTTCATTTCACACACCCTTTGCACTTCTGGTTTCCAAATAGGACTGGAGGTGCCAAATATTGAAGAAAAAAAAAACCTTCTCATTGTATTTCAGGCAAGCATGAACTGGAAGTGCCAGAAATCCCTAGAGAAATGTGTCGTCATAGGGTCCAAATTTGCAAGGTTTGGGGATGTTCTGGAAAGCATAAAACTTTTGGATTATCCAAACCAAATCAAAGTGCTGAACATTTTCAGATGCCCCATAATAATTATGACTGGAACTAGATGAAACTTGACACAGGATAACATGTAGAGTGACTTGCTTAACAAGATGTCTATAGGAAGGTATGACATAGTTAATAAAGTTGATTTTTAAAATAACCATGCCATAAAGGCATCTTTGAGTTTCTTTTATCTGGTTAAGGAGTGAAAGGCAAAACAGGGGGTCCATGGGAGTCATGCTTTTTCCTCTCTTATAGTCTACCTGTCTTTGGAAGATTGTGCAAAGTATTTAATTTCCAGAACCATCTCACTAGTTCATTGCCTATGCTGACTTGTGCCTATACAAGATTAAAGGGCAACACTTTGGATTCTTGGAATGACATCATGTCAACTCTGCCAAGTAGTTTGTTTCTCAGCCTTTGTCCTTATGGAGAGGGTTAGACCTAACCAATTGTTCCAGCCTTCTCCAGTACTTAAGAACCGGTCTATTTAATCATAGAATATCAGGGTTGGAAGAGACCTCAGGAGGTCATCTAGTCCAATCCCCTGCTCAAAGCAGGACCAATCCCCAACTAAGTCATCCAGCCATGGCTTCATCAAGCCCTGACCTTAAAAACCTCTAAGGAAGGAGATTCCACCACCTCCCTAGGTAATCCATTCCAGTGCTTCACCACCCTCCTAGTGAAAAAGTTTTTCCTAATATCCAACCTAAACCTCCCCCACTGCAACATGAGACCATTACTCCTTGTTCTGTCATCTGGTACCCCTGAGAACAGGATACTCCAACCAGTTTTCTATAGAACTGGGTCCTGGACAATCATAACGTGGACAGAGAACCACCTCCTGCATTCCATTCTTCATCAAAACATGTATTGATTCTAGCTGGTCCTTTAGATAAATGTAAAACCAAGATATAAACCACAATGCATATTAATATTTACTCCTTTGCTGGTAAAGCTTCTGACATTTTTGGAACTTCATTTCCAGCACTTAGGATAAATATCTACTATAAAAGGAGCTTAAGAATTGGCTATTAAGAAGCAACTGTGTGCCTTTGGATATTAGTTAAATAAATTGTAATCTATGCAGGTAGCTTTATACTACATCATGTAGAATTACAAATTTCTAGCAATGTATGAATTGACAATCCAGTATCCTCAGTCATTCATGCCATCAGTTGCATATGTCTAACCCATCTTGTGTCTGCTGGACAGCATTTAACAAAAACAGAGGCCCACGCTTCACAGGTTTTATTGGGAGACTCCGCTTTTTTCACTTTTTTTTTTCCAAAGCAGGCATTAGTGATCAGGGCCGCCCAGAGGCTTCAGGGGGCCTGGAGCAAAGCAATTTCAGGGGCCCCTTCCATAAAAAAAAAGTTGCAATATTCTCGTGGGGGCCCCTGTGGGCGTCAGGGCCTGGGGCAAATTGTCCCACTTGCCCCCCCCCGGGCAGCCCTGTTAGTGATCCTTGCAATAGTGAATGGTATAGATTGCAAATCTTGTACGCTACTGCAGAAGTCATTTCTGATCATTTATTAGGAATGAAAAACACGATTAAAAGGAGCTTTGTTTGCATTGTTCTCAGCTTTTAGATAAAGCTTTTAACTGAGCTTTTTATGTTTTGGACAATCTTTGTGGGAACTAGGGAAGGATAAGTAGTACTAGCTATAGCACCTTTTTATTACACCTACCAAAGCTTTCTTTGTAGTTGAGTTAACGACACATTGTAAACATATTTCACTCTATGCCATAGTGCCTTTATTGTGTTTGTCTGTCTGAGTGAGAAACAACTAGAGGGAAAATATTATCAGTTAAAATACTGGTCGCTGAAGATTTGGAATACATGAAATGATCATTGATGGGTTATGCAGATCATGCTGCTGGTGGAGAAAGGCAATTGCTGCAGTGGCAATGTAACAATCTCAGAGAATTCTCCACAGAAGGATGGGTCTATGGAAACATGCATTAATGAAGGAATATAATTACAGTACAGACATAACTGATGGTATTGTCTTAGTAGAATGATCTTTGCTTTGGATTTTTCCCTTAGGGCAATGTTTAGAATATATGGGGGGGGGATATTTTTACTTCCAATATTCATTACTTCTGGTTACTTCACCTAAGTGAAACCTTCCAAACAGGAAGCCATGTACTCTCTTTCATGCTTAAAGCCACCAGTCCATCTCCTTGTCCTTGCACATCAGGCAGGCTGGTGGGAACAAGTAGCAAGGACATGCAATGGAAATTTCTGGCAAAAGCTTGTTTGAGCATTGGCCTGCTAAACCCAGGGTTGTGAGTTCAATCCCTGAGGTTGCCATTTAGGGAACTGGGGTAAAAAATTGTCTGGGGATTGGTCCTGCTTTGAGCAAGGGGTTGGACTAGCTGACCTCCTGAGGTCCCTTCCAACCCTGATATTCTATGATTGATTTACAGAAGTACACAAAGGAGACTGTATGGCTCTCAGGCTACGTGCAACTTCCTCTATATCGCCCCAGCCCCCTCTCAGCAATAATAGCATGACACCTACTGTGGATCTGATAGCTCAGTGCCCAAACCAGCACTGTAGTCTGTAAAAGCTATAGAAGGTGAGCTATTGTTCTACAGTGCAGCAACCACTTAAAATGGGAATTGCACTGTAAATCCCACTTAACTAAGGGCTTGTCTACACTACCGCGGTAGTTCGACGGCTGGCAATCGAACTTCCGGGTTCGATTTATCGCGTCTGGTGTGGACGCGATAATTCGAACCAGGAAGTGCTCGCCGTCGACTGCGGTACTCCACCTCAGCGAGAGGAGTACCGCGGAGTCGACGGGGGAGCCTGCCTGCCGTGTGTGGACCGCGTCTGAACCGCGGTAAATTCGAACTAAGGTATGTCGACTTCAGCTACGTTATTCACGTAGCTGAAGTTGCGTACCTTAGATCGAATTGGGGTGTTAGTGTAGACCTGGCCTAAGAGTGGAACATGCCATAGCTGTTTTCCCAGGTATTCTTCCCTTTGTCTAGACCTGGCCTCTCAACTTCACAAACTTAGCTTCGGGGCAGAAGACACAAAGGGGAGATAGATGGCTACTGTTTATAGGGGGGGAAGAACATAACACATAGCTGCTTTTCTCTTCCATGTGCAATTGCTGACCTCCAGCTACAGCATTAGGACCATTTTCTTTTCTGCACTCTAAGAAAATGGCATTGTCTGATGCAGGACTGAGTTGATTATTGTCATTGGTCAAAACCAGAACAAACACTACAATAGTGAATCACAGGAGCACTCATTTAAAAACAAACTGGATGCAGCTAGATAATTTGCACTTGCACTAGGTACTAGGGTGATTTTAGAATTAAGTGGTCCATTCTTTTTCATGGAATAATATAGGCATGTTATGAAGTATGGTTATTGTAGAGGATGAATCTTGTTCTGTAATACTGAAGGTGTATATTTACATATGGCTAGAAATAAATAGGCACACTGCTAAGTAGATAAAACAATACTGGTATCATTCAATACAACCCATGTGTGGTAGTGATGTACATGGACTAAACTATAGAGCTCTGTGATACCTTGCATTCATCATACACCTTTGACTAAAACCTGAATTTTAACATTCCAAACCTCTGAGCAGCTTCTATGAGGTTGCTTCTAAAAATAACAAAACAGTTTGACAGAGAAACGTTTCCTTGTGAAAAAGAAAATACACTGGATCCGAGATGAACGATGGGCAATATTCAGTCAAGCATCAGAAACAGGATTAAGGTCTGATGTCTTGAGATGCATCAGGGCTAGGAAGTGGAGATTCCTGCCTTTCCAAGCAACACTCACTTCTCAACCTGCTAGGTCCCAAGTTATTGGGCATTCAATTGGAGCATTATGTATATAAAAGCTATTTTAGGTAACTTTTCGAGGTCTCTACAATGTACTAGTTGTTCTTTCCTTCCAATTCAATAGTAAGGTGGCTTTATGGACAGAAGCACAGAGGAAAGAATTTGAGCCATTTTCATTTCTAAAAGAGCTTTTCTTTAAAATCTTTACTCCATACCATCATGTTATATTGTCCTTTTCTTTGGATTACCTGCATAACTCACTTGTGGTCTCCCTTTTTAATGTAATGTAGTAATCCCAAAATCATGCTGTTAAAAACCTTTTATATATCATAGAATCATGATTTTACACACACACTTATTGTATGTCACCACCGTATATGATCATAAACCTGTAAGTATGAGAAAATACCACAATTCTACAAGTTGCTCATAATTTTTTCAATAATAGTTATAATACATAGTATGCAGCTCTTTTAGAGAGCTATACAATTTAACTTTATATTGTACTGTATTACACAGAACATTACTTTACAAAACCATGAGCTGTACAACACTATTTTAAATGTGTATATTATACTATTACCTCATTTTCAGAGTTTCAAGGCCAGCAGCTCAGCACCAGTTACAATGGATCAAGCTGTCCTAATGATCATTTTGAGCTTAAGCCACCTGCAAGCCAGGAGTCAGTTGGAAATGGAGTTTAAATGCCAAATTGCTTATCATTTAACAGGAGGACATATTTAAGCATTCAAATTTCTGACCTTATCTGCAGGAAATGTTCAAATAATCAGGTTACATTTTAGGGAAGTATTTCAGTCACTGAAATAGTTCCTCCCAGGGTTTTATCCCTGGACTTTTTTTGGAGAAATCTGTAGCTTTCTGCTAGAAAGTCTAATAAACTTGAAGTCCCCACATCTCATGCAGGCTGCTTAGAAGAAGGAATATTCTCTTCTTTTCCCTCACATCTCAGAGCCCACTGGCTAAAATACCCCTCTGTTTGTTTTTGGGGCCCTACTCAGTATGTGTTTTGTGCCTGTCTGCAACCATGTGAGTATCTTGTTAATTTCACTTCTGCACCTAATGTTCTGAATAGCAGCAGTGGAAACTGAGAAGGCTGGCCAACTTTGTTCTACTGCAGCTTGAGAAAGCTCTGTGCCATCCCCTCCTAGCTCCCTGATGTTGGGAGCATGGAGTTTCTGGAGCTCAGGGGGCTCTTGGGAGCTGTTACAAGCCAGCATAAATTTTAAGAGGAAACTCAAGGCAGCTGTAAGTTATCCTAGCATCAGATCTGGGGAGCAAAAAAGGGGACATACCACTTTCTTCCTGCACTTTGATCAGAACACCGCAACTAGTTCTCAAACTCAGTATGTTTCAGTAGATGAAACTGTTAAAGCCCTTTAACCAAATCAAGTAGATGTGCAACTATCTGCATAAACATACTTGCTGCATTGTCCTTATATGCACAGCACAATTGAAAGTCTAACAGAATTTCCATGTGTGTAATAACTTCTATGTTTTCAAATTTGTAACTGTGTTTTAAAACTATTTTTCAAACTCAGCAGAGCATGAGCTGCTTATCTAGTACATGTCAAGTTTGAAGTTGCAAAGCTTGATTGCTGTGGAGAAAGTAAATAAGGAAGTGTTATTTACTCCTCATAACACAAGAACTAGGGGTCACCAAATGAAATTAATAGGCAGCAGGTTTAAAGCAAACAAAAGGAAGTATTTTTTCACACAACGTACACTCAACCTGTGGAACTCCTTGACAGAGGATGTTGTGAAGGCCAAGACTATAACAGGATTCAAAAAAGAACTAGATAAGTTTGTGGAGGATAGGTCCGTCAATGGCTATTAGCCAGGATGGGCAGGGATGGTGTCCCTAGCCTCTGTTTGCCAGAAGCTGGGAATGGGCGACAGGGGATGGATCACTTGATTACCTGTTCTGTTCATTCCCTCTGGGGCATCTGGCATTGGCCACTGTCAGAAGACAGGAAACTGGGCTAGATGGACCTTTGGTCTGACGCAGTATGGCTGTTCTTATGTATTGCTCATCCTCAGGGAAACATTTCCAACCTGGTCCTTGAAAGCACTTCAGGTCCCCCAAAGGAATCAGAGGTGAAAAAAAATCTAGGTGGAAGACATTTTGAATCTGAGACCAATAGCTTGGGCCTGCTAGCATATACTTACCTGACTGCACACTTGGAAAGAACAGAAAGTGCCACATAAGCAGCCTGTTTGTTTGCTCATACATAAAAAGGCAGGTTCATTATTCAGGCTTCACTACACCTCCTACACACTAGCTGGGAAGTTAATTGCTAGTTCAGGTAGACATACGTGTGCTAGCTCTGCTCAAACTAGCACCTAAAAATAGCAGTGTGGGCACAGCAGCACAGACAGTGGCTCACGCTAGCCACTTGAGTACTAACACAGAGGGACGAGGAGTGAGGGTCTGTACTTAGGTGGTTACCCCAAGCCACTCTGCTATTTTTAGATCCTACTGTGTGTACATCGACCTGAGCTGGGAATTACACCTCCCACCTGCTGCGTAGGTGTACCCTAAGGGGACATTGTGGTAGGTCCAACATGTCATCCTTACATTCTACTCAATCGTTTTTGAGGAAATTGACAGTCAGAGGGCAAGAGGAAAATTTAGATCAACACAAGAATGAAAATCCCAGTCAGTGTAAAAAGAGGGAGAGGAATGAAGGTGCTGACATTATAGAAGTGGGCAAAAGTAGTAAGCATTCAAATTAAAAATAATCCAGATTGAGATCATAAACCACAACTTGTGTGATCAGCGGAAACAGGCAACATATCTTGCTTCTGTTTCTCTGCTTTCTGCTGATGAAAATAAAAATTTGTATGATCTAAATTAAGGGCTGTGCTGTAGCTTCCCCTGTACGGATGCCTTTTAAGGTAACAAGGTGCTCCACCCTCTAACAAGGGTATCCATACTTTGAATGAAAGGCTTAAAGAGCACAAGGAAGGGGGGCTAGCTAGTGCTCCCATTGTCTAGTAGTGCCCCACAGCATGTGTTGTCAGAGTGGGAGCATAGCCATGACACAGGTGCAGCAGGGCAGCCCTGGGGAGAGCTTTTTAGATCTTGAAAGTGCCACCAGTGACCATACTTCCTCAGCAGCCCGGGAAGTATTATGATTTATGTTGAAATAACAGCTCCTTCCACTGCTACCCAAAGGATGCATCTTCACACATTCCAAGCAAGTCTCTGGCTCCAACTCCGACATGCAATTTGTAAAAATGAAATAACCCATTGCAATCCATCAATACCTATCCTAACCCTATTGTGAGGTTCTCACACCTTCCTCTGAAACATCTAGTGCTGGCCCCTGTCAGAGAGAGCATAATGGACTGCGCAGCCCTTGGGGCTGATCCTGTATGGCAATTCTGATGTTCCTAGTCTGTTGGGGGAAATTACTCTGTTAATAACCACCTACAGATCTTGTCACCTCTCAGTCACTGGTCTGGATTTGAAACCAAAATTATTCCTGTATGGTGACTGCTTGTTAGCTGATGGGAACTCAGTTAGTGGTGTTACTCCAGCTCCTAATACCACAATTAGCCTTAATAGACAGTATCAGCAGAGATATATGAAGGCATGAAACACAAGCAGAAAGCCTGCTGATTCTCCCCTGGAGGCAATGCATCAATGAACTGTCCTTTTCTTTGGTCTGTAACTAACATCTAGCCTTGGAGTACTTCCAGCTCGGGCATATCTTCCAGACTATTCTGACAAACATGCCCCAGTTCCCTCCCCCCCGTCCCCCCATCCCCCCCCCAGTTTGGCCAAGCACGATTGTTTGCTAGAAGATGCATGTAATTGCCTTAGTTTACCTATCAGAGGGGTAGCCGTGTTAGTCTGTATCCACAAAACCAACAAGGAGTCCAGTGGCATCTTAAAGACTAACAGATTTATTTGGGCATAAGCTTTCATGGGTAAAAAACCAAAGAAGTGTTTTTTTTACCCACGAAAGCTTATGACCAAATAAATCCGTTAGTCTTTAAGGTGCCATCGGACTCTTGGTTTACCTGTAATTCTAGGGAGATTTTCACATTGTAAGTAGCATTAATTAATGAAAATTCCATTTCCCACACTCACAAGCCTCTCCCTTTGGTCAACAGTTCAGGTAGCTCCAATGAAATGTCATGGGAGGTCATGTTATTGAAGGAAGATGTGATCACTCAGGTAACTAAGGCCAATACCATCTGACAAATCCCATAAGCCACTTTTTTGGGAAGTGAAAGAGAGCAAGCTAGAGATGCCTGAAGGCCTAGGGAGTGTCTGCCATTGAAAGGAGGGAAATAATGGAATGAGATTCACAGAGATCAAGGCAAAAGACCCATCTCTGTGACACGTAACAATTATTTAGCATGTTTTGTTTTTCTAAGATTTTGTTCCCAATGCCTACATCTTTTTCCTCCTTCTCTAACCTCCCCTCTTGTTGAGTGTGAATTTGACATGTTATTTTTATCAGATTCTACTTGGAAAAACAACGCAAGTAGACTACAGGCTACAAATTACCTTCCCATATGCTTTCTGCCTCCCCTAAATAGCAAACAGTTTTCACGCTTCCTGAAATCAACCAAGTGCAAGATTTTGCTGGTTTTCAGTTTGTCTCTCGAAGGCCATATTTTGTTTGTGTTTAGGGAAGTTCATGGTTGCGATTTTCAGTGCAGTCAGGTAATATGTCAGGTATTACCTGACATGTTTTCCATCAATAAGGCATTTTTAATGAAAAATGTGGTTTCAACCTATGCCTTTAATAGAGCAGTATAACAAGGAAGCCAAGAGCAAGAGAGACAGAAACCAGAGAAGGAGAGTGATTCACTGTTTTTTCTGCCTGTAGTGAGGTGGTGTGGCTCCCTGCCGCCCCGGAGAGGGACTGAGATTCAACAAATCTGGATTAAATTCTTGGTTTTGCCACAGACTTCTTGTGTGATCTCAGGCAAATCACTTAATGTCTGTGCTTCAATTCCCCATCTTACAGGTGGGGATGACAATACTTCCTTTCTCCCATCCTTTGTCTGTCTTTTCTATAAACTGTTCAGCTATTGATCCTCTCTTACAGTGGGTATGTCCAAACTTCGAGCTATCTCCCCAGCTGGCTGTGATTCCCAGCTTGAGGAGACATACTCAAGCTAGATCAGAGAGGTAATGCACTAAAAAGAGTGTAGCCATAGCATTGTGACCAGCAGGAGCGACCAGCTGCTTCAAGCACTTAGGCACATACTTGAGGAGGCTAGCCCCTCCTACTGCTCACACCTCTGCAGCAACACCCTATTTTTAGCACACTACGCTGGGAATTACACCACCATCTCAAACTGTAAACATACCCACAGTGTCTGTAAACTGGCTGGCACAATGGGGCTCTGAACTCAGTTGGAGACTTTTGGTGATATTGTAATATTAATATCAGTTGAAATCCAGCCAATACTAGGGTGAAACGTGCTAGCTATCTTAAGTGAACAGCAGTACCCAATAGTTATTTTCTTAGCAGCAGTACTGAGTAATTGTATCTCTAAGCCACAGAGGGAGTTTTAGGCAGGAAGAATACAATTATTACCCAAGATGATACCAGATGGATAATATCCTAACTGCTGTGAAAAGTGCTCTGGGATCTTTAATTAATGTTAATGGTCAATGACCTCTTTTCTATGTCTCATTTGAAAGCTGGCACCTCCAAGAGTACAGTACTCCCTAACAGAAAGTTTATGCTTTGTTTGTTTTTTCTGAAACATCCAATCTGGTATATTGCCAGAAAGTTGCAAAGGTCAAGTCCTCAATCATCTTGTCAATCCAGCTCTCCAAGGTTTGACCCAGGCTTTGTCCAAAATTGAGACTTATTTTCAGCTACTTTTGCAAACATACTGTGAGAGTTACGTGATTATCTTAACTGCTTTCTTTGACAGCATGAAGCCAAACTCATTTAATATATTTGTTTCTAGCTAAGATATAGGAGACCATAAACTATTATTTTACCATGTAGTGATTCTAAAATATTTTAAATCCTTCCCTACCCTTGTCATGGCTGCATAATAAATATTTCAATTTTCTTTCCCAGAGTAAATGGTCTAGTAATCCCTGTGCCATGCTTAAGTGTTTTATGTCACTTTGGCCTATATTATTGCATTAACCTTTACCTGACATTTATATTTAATCATTTTGGGAGCTTTCCAATAAATCATTTAGTAAAATGGAAATGAAATGGTCTACTGGAAAGAGATATTATTGAGTCTAAGTACTACTCAATTGATACAGAGATATAAAATGCACTTCTCAACAAAAATAGTTTCTTGTATATATCACAGGACAATATGAAAATTGATTGGCACTCAGTACTAAAGCCACGTTGTCAGCTGAAAGGCAGACCATTTCTCAATGGTGTTCCTCTATAATAAAAAAGTGTGCTGCTACTCTCTGGCCTGTTATTTCTCCTCTAATTTATTTACTAGGAGTTTGATGCAATACTCATGGCAAACAATCAACTTTCTCATTGTTTTTAAACAGACATTGGATCAGACCCTAGAGCTGATAACTTTTTTTCTCACTAAAGTTCATATGAAAATAATCCCAACTCTGCACCCTCTGAAGTCTCTTGTTGCATTTTTAAAGGCCATTTTTACACAGTAAGCCATCTTTTTTTGGCCAATATAGCCGTTTTTGCTATTGAATAGACTTATTGTTTGGAACAAGCCAATGGATTTTGCTAAGAAATGGCTCCATTTTTTAGCAAAAATATCACAGAATTTAAACATTATATTCATAAAATGGAACAAAAAAACAAAACAAAGGAAATCCTAATTGGTTGGCAAGGAGATGCATTTTCCTGACAACAAATACAATAATCTATGTTAGGGATCGGCAACCTTTGGCATGCGGCCCATCAGGGAAATCTGCTGGCAGGCTGGGGCGGTTTGTTTACCTGCAGCATCCGATCGCAGGTCCCACTGGCCGCAGTTTGCCATTCCAGGCCAATGGGGGCTGCAGGAAGCGGTATGGGCTGAGGGATGTGCTGGCCACCGCTTCCCGCAGCCCCCATTGGCTTGGAACAGTAAACCGCGGCCAGTGGGACCTGCGATCGGCCGAACCTGCGGATGCTGCAGGTAAACAAACCATCCTGGCCCACCAGCAGATTTCCCTGATGGGCTGCGTGCCAAAGGTTGCCAATCCCTGATCTATGGGATCTACTTTCCTCCAATAGTAAACTACAACATCAATTATATTCACAAAATAGGTAAATGGATGAAGGCAGAAAAAGGTAAAAAGATGGAAATGCACTTTAAAACAGGGACTGTCATTTTGTTCTGAGTTTATATAACACCTAGCAAAATGGGGTCCTGGTCCATGACTAGGGGTCCTAATACCACAGTACAAACAACAAACGAACAGCAAGACCACTGAGTCAAACCAATCTCTCTCACCATATTGGGCACTCCTAATGGCTTTCATTAATTCATATGTTAATAATGGACATGGATTCTCTTTTACTTTGGGAAGCTATAAAAATATCAGCTCCTCATGTAATTTGCAAACAAATCTCAAAATGATCAGACAACAAACCTTGTATTAATATAATCTGAGGGTCTAATGCCACTCTCACTTTTACTTGTACTGCAGCAGTGTCATTCCATTTACACTGCTTTGGTGGTGTTATTCCTGATCTGCTCTGGTGCAATGGAGAGCAGAGTCAGGCTTACTGTGATTGGACCAATGTGGGAAAACTTTCTTACACATGCCTCAAACTCTAACACAGAAGCAGCTACCATACTTTTGAATATCTATGGGACTATGCTGGATGTCATGGAAAAAAGCAAAATCTGGTCAACAGGTAAAACCCCTGGTAGTTTGAAGATTGGCCTGGAAACAGAGTCCTGTGTTTATCTGACTACTGTCTATAAAATCTTACTTCTTTACACACTTACCAAGGCAGCTTACATATATATCAAATATATTCCATATTATAATGAAACACATGCGGTACTGTACTAATCTTAGTTAATGTCACAAAATGTGTGCGCTATCAAACTCAATATATTTTGATGTAATAAATATTAAATTAACATGACTTGACTTACATTTTATAACTTGAATGTGTTTCAAATGGCTGTGATTTCATATAAAACTTTATGACTGGAAAGTGGGCCAGTTATTTGAAATGCAAAATGGAAAATTTCTAAACTCATAAAAACAGCAAAACAAAGTTTATCAGATAAATGGTTATTTTTTGTTCTCTTTTCAAAGATTCAAGAAATTTCAACTACTTCTATAAATGCATTTTAAAATGTGCCACCTTCTTTTGCTGCAGAAGATTTTTATTTAAGTCCCTGAAATGTTGGTGCAAGTTACCATAGTAAACACTTAGGGGCAGATCCTCAGATAGTGTAAATAGTTACTGCCCCCATTAACTCCAATGGAAATAGGACAATTTACCTGAGCTGTGGATCAGCCCCCATACCTTACAAAGAATGCCAAAGGATCATTAATGTCCACAAAGAGTAGATAGAATTTACATTTCCTTTTTCATTAAGGTCTCAACTTAAAAAAAAACAAAAACAAAAAAAACCACCACACACACCACACAAACCATTTTCAGCGCAGTCTTTTTGCCTCATAGAAATGAGAGATTCAGTATTGAACAATGAGCAAGGTGGAAACTGAACCTGTAGTTTCTGGGGTTCCCAATATATTTTTTTGTAAAGTGTGTATAATAGACAATGTGTGTTAAATATGATGCTTAGATCACTTAAACCACTCCCCTGGATCAAGCCACGAGACTGAGATAAGCTTCAGATAAATAACTGAATGCCAACCTATTCTGAGGTTTTCTTCATAGAAATTCCCCTGGTTGATGTCAGGAAAAACTTGCATTTTGCTATTTAAGTTCTCTCTTCAACTCCCTTCAGGGAATTCTAACACTTTTCTCCTAACTCAAACCTGCCCATGTAGTTGTCAACACTCACATTTAATAGCAAAGCAGGTGATGTTTTTCTCCTCTAACAAACCCAGGCAGTGACCTGCTGTTGAAGTGCTTTTTAATTAGGTGCTATAAAAGAAGTCTTGTTATCTTCACACTTTTGTGATCAGCCCAAGTTTTTAAAAAAAATCTGCCCTTTTTTCCTGTCAGGGATCCCTCTTAGGAAACAAGCTTTTAGGAGAAAATTGCCTGTGGCATGTGCCACAGAATGCTATGGCTACAGAAGCACATGGATACTGTCACCATAATGGTATGTCGCAGCCAAAGAAACCCTATCTAAAAAGCAGTTCTACTTTTTCCAAAGGCAGCCTATATCAGTTTGTGCTTTCCTCACTTCCTCTTGCCCTGTCAGTCACCAGCAGTTCTCCTCCTAGTAATAAGCAAGGCACGCAGCAGAGTCAGCAACCCAAAAGATAAAGGAAAAATGAAACCAACAGCAGGCTTTTGAGCTTTTTTTAGCAGTGTGCTCATGAGCAGAGAAGAGGCTTGCACAACAAAGAGTCAATCCCATTCTCTGGCGAGAAATTCAAAACTCACAAAACCCAAGAAAAAAGTGGAAGCCCCACACCCAAAAAAGCACCAAAACAAGAAACAAGCAAACAGACACAATAGAGCAATTATAGAAAGAAGCCAAAATCCGCTTACTGTGAACAGGCTTGGCAAACATCTCACACTTAATTAGGAGACTTAAAAACACCTCTCAAGTCAGTATCTAAGGCCTGGTCTACACTACAGGGGTAAGTCGGCCTAAGTTATGCAACTCCAGCTATGTGAATAACGTAGTTGGAGTTGACATAGCATAGGTCGACTTACTGCAGGGTCTACACCGCGCTGGGTTACCTTACGCGTCTCGTACTGGTGGAGTACCAGAGTCGACGGGAGAGCGATCTGCGGTCGATTTAGTGGGTCTTCACTAGATGCGCTAAATCGAGCCCCCGTGGATCGATCACCACAGCATCCATCCCCAGTAAGTACATACTCTTAGGAATGTAGGCCTCAAATCAGGAAAACACTAGAGCACATAAACATATGCTTAACTAGCACTGAAGTATGTGCTTTCTTGAATCGGGATGTTTAAAGAGGTCTAAAGCCAGCTGCTGAGCATTGCACCTGGAATCTGAGAAAGGGACTGTGTTTCTTTGACACAGCATTACAAACCATTGCTTTCCCTCCCACAGCAATGCTACAGAGGCATCTTCACAGCCTTATAGTTTTCAGAAGCTGAATTGGGAACTGTACTCAGCTTCAGGGCCGTCCTTAGGCATATGCAGCTGTGTAGGGCACCATGAAATTTGGGGCACCAAATTGCCCCAAATTTCATGGTGCCCTACACAGCTGCGTGCTGCATACGTGGCAGGACCAGACCCGGCAACCAGCCCTATCTCCCGGCCGGCTGCACCCACTGCAAGGGACAGGGTCATCCCTGGGGGTGGGGCGGGGACCCGGACAACTCCCTCCGCCCCACCTCTTACCCTTCCCCCCTGCTCCACCTCCTGCCCGCTCCCATTCTGCCTCTTCCCCCAGCGAGCCAGCACTCACCGGCAGTGGCGGGAAATGGAGCAACCCGGCCCCAGCCTGCTCCACTCCGCCAGCTCCCAGCGGTGTCGCTCCACTTCCCACCGCCGGTGAATGCGGGGAGGTTGGGGAAAGGACCGCTCCCCGCACTCACCAGTGGCGGGAAGTGGACAGACGCGTTGCTCTGCTTCCCTTGTCCCGGCCCCACCGTGTCACGGGGGGGAAGTTAGGGAAAGGTTCCTCCCCCCCAACTCGCCAGTGGCGGGAAGCGGAGCAATGCAGCCCCAGTCTGCTCCACTTCCCTTGCCCTGGCCCCAGGCATGTCACTCGGGGGGTTAGGGACAGGTCCCCCCGACTCACTGGCAACGGGAAGTGGAGCGCCGCGGCTGGGAGCTGGCAGAGTAGAGCGGGCTGGGGCCTCTGCCGGTGAGTGGGGGGCAGGGATCCTTTCCCCCAAGCCTCCTCCCCCGAGCAACACGGCTGGGGCTGGGGCAAGGGAAACGGAGCAGGCTGCTCCCAGCCCCCCGCTAATCCCTCAGGCCACTCTTGGCCTGTAGGGCCCCCAAAAGTGCCCCCCCCACAGCTCTTGCCTCCCAGACCCGGGGAGGGAGGCGAGGCCTGGGGCCCCACACAGCCCACCGGGGAGGGGGGGGCTGGATAGGGCACCCAAATGTCTAGGGACGGCCCTGCTGATCTTCCCAAGTCATTTTAAAAGGGGAAGTTTAAAGAAGCAGCTCAGCACAGAAGGGCAAAGGGGAGGAGAATGGTAAATTGCAGTTTTAAAATGTTCATCCCATAATCCAGGAGAGCAGGTTGCTTCCAGCAGTTCTTTGTTTCTGGCTTTCTGGTCATTTTTAGCTTCCATTTAGATATAGAGGAAGGGACGTGGGGCTTGAGGAATCCTGGAAGCCTTAGAGAACAAAATGATTTTGGGGAAAAATACATAAAGTCAATACTGTAGAGAAACAACTCCAATGTGATTGACAGACCATATGCATAGGGATCATATTCACCCACCACTGAAATCTAACTACAACTAAAGAAAACTTAACAGATATTTTATACCATCAACACAGATTGGTTTCCTCCAGCTTGAATTAAAGAAGGAAATTTCAGGATGCACAACATAATTACTTGCTTTTGAATTTGGCCAGGATGCTGGGCTTTGCTCTTGTGAAAAGTATTGTGATACTTAAGGCCCGTGAGCTGTAAGGAACGTGGATTTACATTTCATCCAAAAGAGGGACTTAAGAGGAACAGCTCAAAAGCAGAAGCCACTTTTTGTAGGCTTATTTGGCATGAACTGAAATTAATGACTTGACAACAATGTAGATTATGTGGCTATTTGTGCAGCTGCATAACTGCCTTTTATATGGGTCAGTGGTTATTACTTAGTTAACCAATCCCCCCCCCAAAAAAAAAAGAAAAAGAAAAGAAAAGAAAAGGATACAATTAATACCTCAGTATTAAGGATCCTGGGTGCAAGCCTTGCATTCTATGGACCTTCAGAATGTTCAATACAACACTTTGTGATTCATAATGGCACAATGGAGCCCAGGGTATGCAAGGAAGGGGAGACCAGGATCAGGATCTATCATGATACAGGTATGTAAGGGGTCGGACTCACCCCTGCGGCGCCTCCTGCTGGTTACTCCAGGGAATCAGCTCAATCCAGCCTCCGGAGCGCCCTCTGCAGGCCGGTGATCCGCCTTGTCATCTGCACTGGCCCCCCGTGTCCCTCCCAGGACCCCGGTGCCCCTTGCTCTGGGTGCTGCCCCCTGGCAGTACCCACACATGCTGGGTCTCCCCTCCCAGGGGAACCCCCACTCACTAACCCCGCCTCACCTCAGAATAAGGCTACTGCCAGTCACCATCTAGCCCCACACCCATGGGCAGACTGCAGTAGCAGCCACTCATCACAGGCAAGGTTGGGTTTGGACCTGCTGCCTTGGCCTACACCTGGGTTGCCCTCTGCAACCCCCAGCACCCCTTGGTCCAATGCTAGGCCACAGCCTGGGGCTTTCCAGGCTGGAGCTCCCCAGCCTTTCCCCAGCCCTGTTCCACTCAGGTACTCTGTCTTAGCTCCCTGCAGCCAGGCTCTTCTCTCTCTCTAAATGCAGAGAGAGACTCTTGAGCTCCTGGCTCCCAGCCTCTTTATACAGGCCAGCTGGGGCCTGATGGGGTGTGGCCCAGCTGCGGCTGTTTCCCCAATCAGCCCAGTAGCTGCTTCTCCCTGGAACAGCCCTCTCCCAGGGCTGTTCCAAACCCCTCAGGGCAGGAGCGGGTGTCCACCCCGCTACAAGGTATAATAAAAGTAGAACGGAGTAATAGTAGTAAAGAAATTTAACAGTGTACAATTTATAACAGAAAGTTGGACAGGTCATTGTCCACCTCACTGCTCTGTGCTTCTGCTTCCCTTCTAAATACAGTATCGATTGAGACTGTAAACTCTTTGGGGTAGGGACAATCGCTGCCTAGTGCAATGAGGCCCCAGTCTCATTTCAGGCCTCCAGGCAATATAGCAATAGAAATAATAGATCATATTCATAAAATCTCTTTCCTTTACAGCTTCAGCTGATGAAAACTCCTGCCCACTAACACACAAAGGGGAAGGGATGCAGTGTTATTTTTCTGATAAAAACATGGCTTTAGTGTAGCACACATCAAACTATTTTATTTAGTTACCAGAAGAAACAAAAGGGCAAAGAGCATCTGTGACTGAAATCTCCCCGTGTGTAGAGCAGGATCTTGGCTTTTCCCTGAAGGAAGCAGGTAGCTGATATTTTATTTAAAAGCTCTCTAAAAAACCAACTACTGCTTAGGAAATTCCAGCAGTGGATTACAGAAGGCTTCGTAAGCAAACAGTTTCCCTCTTTAGATAAGGTCCAGAAGATGAGCATAAATAAGAGAATCATAGAATCATAGAAGATTAGGGTTGGAAGAGACGTCAGGAGGTCATCTAGTCCAATCCCCTGCTCAAAGCAGGACCAACACCAACTAAATCATCCCAGTCAGCTGAGCCTTAAAAACCTCTAAGGATGGAGATTCCACCACCTCCCTAGGTAACCCATTCCAGGGCTTCACCACCCTCCTAGTGAAATATTTTTTTCCTAATATCCAACCTAGACCTCCCCCACTGCAACTTGAGACCATTGCTTCTTGTTCTGTCATCTACCATCACAGAGAACAACCTAGCTCCATCCTCTTTGGAATCCCCCTTCAGGTAGTTGAAGGCTGCTATCAACCCCCCCCACACACACACACTCTTCTCTTCTGAAGACTAAATAAGCCCAGTTCCCTCAGCCACTCCTTGTAAGTAATGTGCCCCAGCCTCCTAATAATTTTTGTTGCCCTCCACTGGACTCTCTCCAATAGAAGGGAATAATCACTTCCCTCAGTCTGCTGGCAATGCTCCTACTAATGCAGCCTAATATGTCATTGGCCTTCTTGGCAACAAAGGCACACTGTTGACTCATATCCAGCTTCTCGTCCACTGTAATCCCCAGGTCCTTTTCTGCAGAACTGCTGCTTACAAAGTCGGTCCCCAGCCTGTAGCAGTTCATGGAATTCTTCTGTCCTAAGTGAAGGACTCTGCACTTGTCCTTGATGAACCTCATCAGATTTCTTTTGGCCCAATCCTTCAATTTGTGTAGGTCACTCTGGACCCTATCCCTACCCTCCAGCATATCTACCTCTCCCCCCAGCTTAGTGTCATCCACGAACTTGCTGAGGGTGCAATCCATCCCATCATCCAGATCATTAATGAAGATGCTGAACGAAACCGGCCCCAAGATCGACCCCAACAATCTAGCCAGCTTTCTATCCACCTTATATTCCATTCATCCAATCCATACTTTTTTAACTTACTGGCAAGAATATTGTGGGAGACCGTATCAAAATCTTTGCTAAAGTCAAGGTATATCACATCCACCGCTTTCCCCATATCCACAGAGCCAGTTATCTCATCATAGAAGGTAATCAGGTTGGTGAGGCGTGACTTGCCCTTGGTGAATCCATGTTGACTGTTCCTGATCACCTTCCTCTCCTCCAAGTGCTTCAAAATGGACTCCATGATTTTTCCAGGGACTGAGGTGAGGGTAGCAAAGGAAAACATATACAACCCAGCCAAAACCAGAGTGGAATTTTGATTTGTTTGCTCTTTCTTAACATGAATTTAGTGCTTGATTGATAATCCTGAAAAAGGAAAGGTTTTATTCAGCACAGTTAAAAACAAAGATTTCCCGCCTCACCACCCCTGTTGCAACCCTGATCCAGTAGTTCAATCCTTCTGTCAATTAAATCCTTGGGTTTGAAGTCTTCTCGAAGAGAGACAACAAGCAAGTATGTGCTTTCAATTGTAGTGACTTTCATGTCAGAGGAAAAGACAGAAGACTCCTGACTGAAAACTCTGTATGTGTGTGTGAGAGAGAGGGAGATTCTGTAACAGAAGGAGCATCATCCTGGCTGGGGATCGTCAGAGTGCAGCAATCTATGGCCACACCCTCTTGCAACCGTGGCATACCCCTTTACTGGTGACAGGATTTGGTGGCATCCAACTAGCTATTTTGGCTTTCTGCAAGCTGGGAATTCCCCCATTCTGGAAGAATCTTTGAACAGCTCCAAGGGCTGGTGTGGGTGTGCAAGGCTCTGAACCAATATTTTTTTGTTTAAAAAAAATAGCCTATGAATCTGATGTTCGTAACTGTGGAGGATTAAGAATGTTTCTCACCTCCTCTCTCCCCTCCCCATTCTGTCCATTATTTCACAGCCGAAAGACATAGCCTGGAAGGGGTCTGGGGAATTCAGTCCTAGGCACAAACCTCAGATTAGGCAGAGAGTCAGCTGGGGAAAGAAGTCGCAAATCGAGGACACATCTATGAAGTACCTGTGCTCTGTTGCTCTTGGTCACCTATCCTGTCAATGTTCCCTCATGCTCCACCAGCTGAAGGCACCCAATGGATCCTTGAATCTCATCTTTGTGGGTCCAAGGGCCCCATCCCAGTCTGGATCCATCCCTTCTGATCTGTGTACTGCAGAGTGTGTGTACTGAATTTCCTTATTGGCTTGCTAGTGAAACTTACTCCTGGAGAAATGAGATAAAGCATTTTATAGCTATTTAATTTTAGGTTTTGAATATAATTGCACTCAGACGTCCTGACTAGCACAGCATCAAATCATGCTTTGAATGACTAATCTATCAAGCAATACTGGGGGGTGGGAAGGGGGAGAAGAGATGGAAGTTACTTTACATATCCAATTCAAATTAAAAAAACAGACTACATAAATCACACAGTCACAAAGGACACTGAGAAATAACAACATTTAATATTTGTTTTTACTTTCATTTTTAATAAGTGTTTGAGAATGATTCTTTTCCTGCCCCTTTTATCTTTTTTCCATTTGGCGAGCAATGATTTTCTTCCTATGTTTTCAATTGAACTGAAATTGACAAAAAAATTGGTATAACAAGATCAACAATAACTTTAGAATATTCCTTTTACCATTCTAAACATCATTGCTGTTCACCAATATAATGTACCAATAGCGGGGGGGCAACATTTGAGAGTTACCAGTTGCTGTAAAACCAGGCTGGGGAATTGATAACACTCAGGGCCAAAATATGGCCATGCCTAGAACAGGAGTGTGTGTTCATCCTTCGTCCTTCTCATACACCTACGCACAGCAATGCAACACACAGTTTGGTGCCTTGCTTACCTGAGTGAAGGAGGAGGATGGAACTGATAGTCCTGCCAGCAGTGCTGAACAGCCCAAAGGCTGAGGTAGGGTGTGATGGAAGTCCTATCTTCTTCTCTGGACCAGACAGCACCTGGAGGACAATGCTGGGGGAGTACATGCTACACCTTCACAAAAGGTATGCTGTGGTTTCCAATGTGTTCACCATCCCTTGTGTGCTGGAGGCTTTATATCTGCTTTTATCTAAGGGCAGCTACATCCTAGACTAGGGCCCATGCAACTGGACCTTCTCTTCCTCTCAGAAGTACAGAGAATAACTATGGTAGGTTACTTCTTTGCAACACAAACCTAGTGAATCTTTGGCTCAGAGAAGTAATTACATCATAATTCATTCCAGTCTTGCCAAGGTGGGAGTATCTCTAGAGATGCAGAAATCTATTGCAGTCTAGTTGGTAGTTGGTTTCAATTTAAGTTTACAAAATCCAGTCTAGGGCCATCATGTTCAGATAGGTTTACCAAGCCTGGCAATCTACTAATTTAATTGGATTTAAGAAATATATGTCATGAAAATAACCTTTTGGAATTATAAATCAAATCTACTGTCAATCACCAACTCAAGGAGTTTTACAAATATTAATTAATTAAGTTTCACAACACCCCTTTAGGTAGGTAAAAATGTATGTGTCTATTACACAGATAGATAAAAAGGCACACAGCAGGTAAATGATTCATGTAAAGTAATGTTTCAGAGCCAAGAACAGAACTTATCAGGCTAGTTATACTATTTGTCCATCTACACTATCACTTATTTATATAAACATACAAGAACCTTCACATTAGTTATTCTTACTTTAAAACCAAATTCTAATGTGGAGATTTTTTACATGTACTGTATCAGCCAATCAAATTTATTATAAGGGCATCATCAACAAATGGAGATCTCGGATATTGTTATCGCTACCATTAGTGGAATCAGGATCTTTTAAATAAACTGCAAAAAGTGTTTTGCACGAGAGAAGTGAATGACTCTGAAGAGCTGAAGACCTCTAAGTGTCATATGACTTGTCTATATGGGTTTGTTATTTTTAGGACAGATTGAATTGAGTTGTAATTTTTCCTTGGTGTTTATAAGTATTGATCAAATTTTTTGTCTTCCCCTAAGTGATGACCCACTATGTTGCTGTTCTCATACTCTGCAGTATAACTGGAATACTTTACAGTTGCAAACTTCACCTCACCAAAACTAAAAAAAGAAAATTGCATCACATTTCCTAGTTTAAGTCACATCAGCATGCTGAATAATAAGTTGGGGCTAAGGTGCTACATCATTTCCCACTGAAATCAATGTGAATCTTTTCACAATTTCAGTGGAGCCTGACCTAAGGGAGTGTACTAATTTTTAATCAATGAGGTTTAAAGTTATTAAAACAGACTTTTTCAGAAGCATTAAAATAAATTTGACCGTAATGTGACATTTTTGTACATGAACCTTCATTAGCAACCCCTGGGAAATTCAGGGAAACTGATCTTGGGAAAGTGATAGATGAATGAGAAGTGGAAAAAAATCCTGAATAATAAAGAAAAGGTATAGTCAGTGCCACACTCAGTGGTTTACCCCAGTCTTATCCAAAGTGATTCAGGATAAACTGCAGAGGAAATATGAATCACTTTCATATTTTCATGTCAGAGATATTTAAACTTTTTTACCTGATCAGCTTCAAAAGATGAGTCTTACAACAGTGACTTTCAATCTTTCCAGACTGCTGTACCCATTTCAAGAGTCTGATTTGTCTTGTGTACCCCAAGTTTCACCTCCCTTAAAAACTACTTGCTTACAAAATCAGACATAAAAATACAAAAGTGTCACAGCACACTACTACTGAAAAATTGCTTGCTTTTTCATTTTGACTATATAATTCTAAAATAAATCAATTGGAATATAAATATTGTACTTACATTTCAGTGTATAGTTTATAGAGCAGCATAAACAAGTCATTGTCTGTAAGAAATTTTAGTTTGTACTGACTTAGTACTTTTTATGTAGCCTGTTGTAAAACTAGGCAAATATCTAGATGAGTTGATGTACCCCCTGAAAAACCTCTGCTTCCCACCAGGGCCACGCTTACCTGTGGTTGAGAACCATTGACTTACAACATGAAGGCCAAGCTGGAAAATAAACAATCGGAAATGAGATTCATTAGTCACACATACTCATTGTCTAATACACTGGACACTGCTGTGTCAAAATACTGCAAATAGAATGACCATCAGCTAGCCGATGACATCTCTATTATGGCCAGTCAGGCAACTGGAAAATCTGGAACATTACCTGCTGTGAAAACATACTGGTACACTCACTGCAAAACTCTCCAGCATTTTGGTTAAGTATAGTGGAATGAAAAATATTACATAAATGCTAACTTTTTTCACACTGTCATTTCATGAGACCATCTGTCCCACATAGTTGTTTTTACCAAAAATATATTGTTTTCTGACAAGCGCATGTGAGATCAGATGAACAGATTACCTGTGAAGTCAGAGGGATGTGACCTTTATGGCTGGCATTCCTGGGGTTCATTGTGATACCAGTCAGCTCTGTGTTCTTGGGGAACCAGGGCACAGTATCCAGCCTATCTGACTCATGAAGGACACTCCCCGCTCCCAACCTCTGCTTGAACCAAAACCGATCAGAGGAAAGACTTACAGAAAGCAATGAAAAGGCGGTGGGAGACACACCTAAGCCCCTCCTGACAAGGGTGATAGGAGCAAGAAGGAATGGCTTTGGGCCGTTGGAAAATATGCATTGAGTGGGCTGATCAATGCCTACCCCAATGTTGAGACAGGAAAAGGCCAAAAAAATCCTTGACTTATTATGGCCATCCTCACGTAGGTCACTGCTTCATGTTCACCCTGTAATATTGGTCCCAGATTCTCCCAGTATATATGGGGGGAGTGTGGGAATTTGTTCTCTCTTCTCTGCCCCCTCACAGGTCCTGAACACGAGCCATGGCATTCCACTGGTGCACCAGCACCCTGCTGTTCATAAGTGTCTGGAGTCTGATGCTGTCCAGACTCATTGGCCTCAGCGTGTGAGCAAGCTCAAGCTCTCGCCCAAAACATAGTCATGAGAATGATTCGGCAAGCCATAGCAGGACAAATTCCCATGGAGGCAATCAACTTAATTCAGCCCCATGTATCGGAGGAAGAATTAGTCCTCCAGCCCTGGTGGAGACTAGTTAACGCTTCGTACAATCACCACCAGCAAAGCTTGCAGTTATTCCTGATAACTGTGGCAGGCAAAGAAATTAGAGTAATCCACCCAGTAGTCCCACTTGGATTAAAGATTAATGATAACTCAATAAGGTACTTCAGAGATCCTAACACTTGGGCCTGGCAGAAAGATAATGTGTGGAACACAGTAAATGTAAAAGGGTATAAGAGAAAAGAACGTTTGGGCTATATCTGTGAAGACCAAGCATTAGAGGAACATGATGAATGCTTCTTCCCACAACCTGGGAATAAGTCTCATTGTTCCTTCGATGTTATCCAAGAAGAGAGGTCTGTTATTGTCTATGTTGGTAACGCATGTGGCAGTGTAAGGACAAGATGTAATATTGTACTGATTAATGGACATTGGATTCAACCCATGGTGCCTTACGTTAATCGCTGTTTCTGTAATGTAACCACCATTTTTAGTTGTGATATTAAGTTTAGTGTGCCTATATGGACTGTACAACATTTAAATGCCTATCCCGAGCTTTACAAGGAGGTTTCTCTCTTTCACTGGGAATGGGTCTCACTGCCATTAAGGGACTATTAACACATCCCTCTTTACAAGCTGAGCTGCAAAGGGGAGAATGGCAAACTCGAGATTCAACACCACAACCAGGAGAACTCTAGGCTTGCAGCCACAGTTAAAAACACAGACCATCACTCCTGGTGGGAGACTTTGCTTGGGTGGAGCCGCAGTGCAACAGGTCTTTTGAATATCATGCTTCACCCCATTGTGGTGATCACTGGTTTCCAAATTATACTAACAATTGGTCTGGTTCTGCTGGTTTGTTGGATACAACGACTGATGCAGCGGCTGAAATGGACGGAAGATCAGACACGGTACCATGGAGTGAGGATGTGATGGGGATACTCACTCAGCGCATGCACCCCATCAATGGAGGGACTTGATACCAGTCAGCTCTGTGTTCTTGGGGAATCAGGGCACAGTATCCAGCCTGTCTGACTCATGAAGGACACTCCCCGCTCCCAGCCTCTGCTTGAACCAAAACCAATCAGAGGAAAGACTTAGGGCATGTCTTCACTACCCGCCGGATCGGCGGGTAGCAATCGGTCTATTGGGGATCGACTTATCGTGTCTAGTGAAGACGCGATAAAATTGATCCCTGATCACTCTGCTGTCGACTCTGGAAGTCCACCGCGGCAAGAGGCGGCAGCAGAGTCGACGGCGGCGCGGCAGTGGTCGACTTGCCGCTGTCCTCACAGCCAGGTAAGTCGACCTAAAATACGCAACTTCAGCTACGCTATTCACGTAGCTGAAGTTGCGTATCTTAGGTCGACCCCCCGCTGTAGTGTAGACCTAGCCTTACAGAAAGGAATGAAAAGGCGGTGGGAGACACACCTAAACCCCTCCTGACAAGGGTGATAGGATTAAGGCAACTCTGCTAGCCTCATTTGCATCAAAGATGGAACAGAGAGGCATCTCCATTAGCATAGAGAATGGAGAACAGAGAGTCCAAGGCAAGAACTGCACTGAACTCTGGGACCAGAAAAGCAGGGAAGCACTGCGTCATGGGGCATCTCTGCTCCAGATATTAATGAACCTATGCCTGCATGCATCCAGCTCAGCAGTTATCAGACCAATCCTAGTAATGAATCCTTGATTGATATCCAAAATACTGAAGCTGCCTAATTGCATTGTGAGTTCCCTTGAAGGAACACCACCCATAGCGAGGAATGATCAGTTCCTATCATCTAGCCTTAAGAAAACCCTTGAGTCATCAGTTTACCCATAAACAAATCTAGTGTTCTCCCTTGAACTATTGTTGTTTCCCTACAGAAAACCCCTACCCACGCTCAAGTAAGTGTTTTGATGCATGGATCCAAACGCTGCATCAGTTCCACTAGGACTTCATGTTCTCCTGACTGATTGTGCTGGGGGCTCTGCCTGTCTCCAGCACTCAGAACCCTGAGCTACCACCATCACCTGGGAACCCCAACCAGTTAAAGCTTCCTGGAGTGGTGAGACCCCAGCTCTCTCTCTCTCTCTCTCTGTTTTCTTTTCTACTTCAGGTATAACTTTTTTTAACCCTGACTTGTTTGATCAGGTATAGTTTTCTATATATGACTTTTGTAATCTTTTATAATGTAACTGTTATGTTTGTTTAGGCTCTCCTTGTGTGGTTATCACTATTATTCAATAAATAACTTTTATGGTTAAGCTGATTGCTTCCTTCCCTCTCTCTCTGAACTTAACTCTTTTGTGGTTTTGGCTTCCTCATTTACTTTGCAGCAATGCTCCTCTTACCTAAGCTAAAGATCCTGTAGCACCCAAAAATACTGTGGGGTTTGCTCATCAAGTGTGTTACCACCCGAACAATTGTAACATGAAAGTGGAGATAGGGACGTGCTGAACCTGTGACATACGAGGGTGGCAGCTTGGAAGTGCTGCTCAACCCAGACTACTGAGTCCAGGGGTATATAAAGGTGGCAGCCTGGAAGTGCTGCTCGACCCAACCTGCTCAGGCTTACTCTATTCTGGTGCAGTACCTGTGGCATATAAGGGTGGCAGCTTGGAAGAGCTGCTTGGCCCAGCCTATTGAGCCCAGGGGCATATAAGGGTGGCAGCTTGGAAATCCTGCTTGATCCAGCCCACTGAGTCCAGGAACATATAAGGGGTCAGCTTGAGAGTGCTGATTGACCCGGTCCACGCAGACTTGCTCTGTCAATGTGTGTGTGTGTGTGTGTGTTCATCTGGTTCTGGGGCTGGAGGAACCGAGCCCTGGGAAACCTAGGTCCTGGAGGCTAGCTCCCTTGGGAGGGGACTTGCAGAAGGGAGAAGTAGAGCTCCATATGAAAACACAAGTGACAGAACAGTACATTGATAGAATTACAAACCCCCCCCCCAGAGTAACCCTAATAAATGAGCGTACCCCAAAGTAACGGGCAAATCTGGTAACAATTGTGCATGCTAGCATTTCATTGGTTGGTCTGAATCCAAAACCTACACTGGCTAAAATGTTAGAATTTGCAGTTACATGCCATAAAGCAAGACTTCAGCAAGAAGTTTAATAGTGCCACACAACCTGCTGGAGACTACTATAGGGCCATGGTTCTTGTTGAATTACACAGATTGTCTCAGAGGGACAAGGTGGGTTAGGTAATATCTTTTATTAGACCAACTTCTCTTGGTGACACAGACAAGGTTTCAAGCTTACACACAGCTCTTCTTCAGGTCTTGGAAACTAACAGATGAATGGGTTTAATACTTATGCTAAACAATCTGTTCTACCTTGTATTTAGCAGTGATACACTGAGTTAGTTTCCCAGGCCTGAAGAAAAGCTGTGTGGAGCTCAAAAGCTCATCTCTCTCACCAACAGAAGTTGGTCCAATAAAAGATATTACCTCACCCACCTTTGTCTCTCTAATATCCTGGGACCAACACAGCTACAACAACACTGCATACAGATTGTCTCACACACAGAAATAGGTAGCCGTTGCAAAAACAAAGAGAATGCAGACAGGGTTAGATCACAGCAGCATTTATTATTTACATTACAGTAGCACTTAGGATTCCTGGAAAAGTGACCTGTGACAAACACCTAGAAACCTTTTCTGAAAATTTAACTCATTACATCCAACTTCATCATCCCCACCAATCTGCACTGATAAAAACTAAGTAATAATGATCATATTCACTTTTACCCCTTACATTATTTTGCTGATGCCCAGATCTCACTGTAATGGATACATTGCAAATATACAGACAAATAGATGGATTGTTAGAGTTTTCCAAGCAGGGTGCAACTTTACAGAAGCAGGCATCGGAATTACAGTTTGTT
This sequence comes from Terrapene triunguis, assembly GCF_002925995.2. Lineage (NCBI taxonomy): Eukaryota > Metazoa > Chordata > Testudines > Emydidae > Terrapene > Terrapene triunguis. The sequence continues at coordinate 16,018,561 of NW_020665189.1, read as the reverse complement.
ACTTTGTTCAGCATCCAAATGGGTGTTGCTATAGCAACATTTCAGTGCTGATAAAACAAACTGCCAAGAGAATGCCTGAATAAGTGTTACTTTATATGAAAAAGGTTTGGCAATTCCATCAATTGAATCCATAAGTAGATCATTTTATATTATACATTTTAAAACAAAAAAACCCACTAAATGTTTACTTTAATTGTGATTTATATTTTGAATGAAAAATCCCATCATGCTACAATGTGAGCTTTTTTATTGTACAGCTTAAAATGGTAGTTTCAAGGATACCATCATTTATTTTGTTGGTTTTTGTTCTAATATTTAAATCAGAATCCAAGCAATTTTAAAATGTCAGATTTTTTAAAACTTCATTTTTGGTATGGTGAACTGCAGTCAAATGACTAGTAATTTATTTTGCATCTTAATTGCCTTATTTGTAATTATAAATATGCTAAGAAAAACCTATACATTCCCAATTATCCAAAACCATGGTGGAGACTACCTCTCTTCAATTAAACCTTAATTTATTCCCCAAAGGCAGAGTTCAGTGAACCACTGATGTACATTAGCACACAGGCTGTGTATTACTAGTGCACTCTGAAATATTCTTTCCAAAATTCAAGATAAGCAAAATATTCCATTTTACAAATCTGCTGAGCTTTCTTGAAAATCCAGTGTTTCCTGACATTTTTAAATGTAAGCGGAAAAGTGGTCAAAGCTGAACTTGAAGTATTTTTTCTCTCCTTTCTTTTTAAACTATCTGGATGTTTTTGAAAAAAAATTAATACAATTTTACATGGGGTAATTTCAAGTTTCAAACTGGGTGCGGTAATAACTTTTACTGGACCAACTTCTGCTGGTGAGAGAGACATGCTTTTGAGCTACACGGAGCTCTTTCTTAGGTCTGGGAAAGATACTCAGAGGGTATGTCTACACTGTAGTTAGACACCTGCAGCTGGCCTGTGCCAGTTGACTTGGGCTCATGGGATTTGGGCTAAGGGACTGTTAGTTGCATTGTAGACACTCATACATTCCTGGTTGGATTACCACATCCAATGGGATCACTCTGCCTGCGGTTGAAGCTATAAAAAGACAGTGACTTTTGCTACATGGAATGTTCACACTCTGCTGGATAACAAAGATAATGTACAGCTGGAAAGAAGAACTGCTATAATCGCCATGGAACTTGTGAGATATAACATCAACGTCGCAGCCCTGAGTGAGACAAGGTGCCAAGATGAAGGTCAACTGAGAGAAGAAAGTGGAGGCTACACCTTTTTTCTGGAAAGAAAAATCTGCAGAGGACAGGCACATTCATGGTGTCAGTTTTGCAATTAGGAATAAGTTTGTCAGTCAGCTTACAGAATTTCCTGTAGGAATCAATGAACATTTTATGACTCTTCATCTTGAGCTCAGCAACAACCAGGCTGCTGCTGTAATCAGTGCGTATGCCCCAATGCTTGATTCTATTGAGGATATCAAGGAACAATTCTATATAGACCTTGACAGAGTCTTGACCAACATTCCCAAGGAGGACAAGATCATTCTCCTCGGAGATTTTAACGCTAGAGTCGGGTGGCAGTCAGATCTCTGGAATGGCACTATCGGAAAAGAAGGACTAGGAAAGTCTAACTCTAATGGCATCCTCCTCCTGAGCAAATGCCTAGAAAGTGGCCTGGTCATCATGAATGTCCTCTTTAGACAAAGTGAGAAGTATAAGATCACCTGAAGACACCCTCGCTCCAGGCATTGGCACCTTCTTGACTATTTTTTTGTTAGAGCTCGAAATCGGAAGGATGTCCGCATCACAAGGGCCATGCATGGAACAGATGACTGTTGGACAGACCATCGCAATGTTAGATCAATCATGAATTTCCAGATTGCCTCAAGGCATCACAAGCAGGCAAAATCAGTACGGAAGAAATTCAACGTCAAGTCCCTTAAAGATATAGTGACTCAAGAGAAACTTCAGCAGTGTCTCCAAGAGAAGTTTGCCACTCTGCCTACAGCTGATGATGATAATGAAAATTTCTGGAAGGGATTAAAGACTGCCATTCTCTCGGCATTTGCTGAGTCCATTGGTTTGATGAGAACAATGCTGAGATTCAGAGCCTGCTCGTCCAGAAAAGAAAAGTTCATCGCATGTGGCAAAACGACATATCACAGCAACAGAAGAAAGAGTCATACAAGCAACTCAAGACTGAAGCCCAAAGGAAAATCCGTGACATCAAAAATAAGTGGTGGCAAGAAAATGCAAAGGAGATTGAGCTTTATGATGATACACATGACATGAGGAGCTTCTTTCAGGGAATAAGGGGAATTTACAATCCATGCTCCCATGGACCCACACCACTCCGAGCCCAAGATGGGCCATATTTTAAGGACAGCAAAGCCATCAAAGCCAGATGGAAGGAGCATTTTGAGTTACTCCTGAACCATGAGTCAACTGTCTCTGATGCCACTATCAAATCTATACCTCAACTACATGAAAGAGAATCTCTTGCTGACACCCTCCACCCTCAAAGAAGTAACACGAGTCATTATGCAAACTAACAACAACAAGGCAGCAGGGCCAGATGGCATTCCAGCTGAAGTCAACAAGTTTGGAGGTGAAGGGCTGGTAAGAAAGCTCCACAAAATTTTTATTTATATCTGGTATAATGAGAAGATTCCAGAAGACTTGAGAAATGCTAACATTTTTACAATCTTTAAGGAAGGTGATAAGTCGGAGTGTGGAAACTATCAAGGCATTGCCTTGCTATCTATAGCATGGAAAATTCTTGCCCGTATCCTCTTAAACCGATTACTTCCCCTTGCAGAAGAAATATTGCCGGAATCTCAGTGTGGTTTTAGACCATCCTGTGGGACAACCAACATGATCTTCGTTGCCCACCAAATCCAGGAAAAGTCTCGGGAGCAAAATCAGGACCTGTACAGGCCTTTCATCAATTTGACAAAGGCCTTTGACTCTATCAATCGCAAAGCCCTGTGGAAGGTGCTGGCCAGATTTGGCTGTCCTCCAAAATTTATTAAGGTCCTAAGGCTTCTCCATGATCAAATGACTGCCACGGTTCTCTGTAATGGCTTTGAAATGGAACCTTTTGTCATCAAAACTGGGGTTAAACAAGGAGGCGTTATTGCCCCAACCCTGTTTTCCATCTATTTAGCAGTCATTTTGCTCCTCGTTAAAGATCACCTCTCCAATGGAGTTGACATTCAATGTAGAATGGATGGGCGGCTCTTTAATCTAGGACATCTCCACTCAAAGTGTAAAGTCTTCAGGGCATCCATTACTGATCATCAGTATGCTGATGATTGTGTCATCCTCGTGCACACTGAGAATGACCTTCAGTCCATACTTGCACAAGCTTATTGAAGCCTAGGACTCTCACTCAATAGCGAGAAGAGTAAAGTGCTCTATCAACCTGCTTCAAGCCTTGCACGTGACCCACCACAAATCACCATTGAGGGTCATATTTTGGAGACAGTTGAGCACTTTTGCTACCTCTGTAGCCAAATTTCTCAAAATGCAAATATCGACAGTGAGGTCCAGCACAGGATCCAGTGCAGAAGGGCTTCCTTTGGGATATTTCTCCTAGGCGTTTTCATGGACCGCAACCTACAGCAGGACACGGCATTACGGATTATGGCAGTCTATAAGATCCAGGTCTATAAGACGATTGTTATTCCTACACTCCTCTATGGATGCGAAACCTGGATGACCTGTTGACAGCACCTCAAGAGTTTGGAGAGGTATCACCAACGATGCCTCCAGAAAATCCTTCGTGTCTAATGGCAAGATCGCTGCACTAACGCCAGCATCCCTGCTGAAGCCAGTGTCACCAGCATTGAAGCAATGATCCTCATGCACCAACTTTGCTGGGCTGGACATTGTGTGTGAATGCCAGACTCTCGCCTCCCAAAACAAGTCCTCTACTCTCAACTCACCTGTGGTCAGAGATCCTGTGGTGGTCAGAGGAAACGCTACAAAGACATACTGAAAGAGTATCTTAAGAAAACTGAGGTGGACATCACAAGCTGGGAGGAGCAAGCCACCAAGCAACCATATCCTTCATCAGGCAGTGGCTTGCTTCAAGGAGAAGCGCCTTGCCCTCGAAGCTGAAAAGAGAGAGAGAAAGAATGAAAAAGAAATGACTTTCTCCCAGCAGGCAGCTGACCTGCCAGGAAATGTCTGTACCTACTGCAGGCGGATCTGTGGTTCCAGGATCGGTCTCCTGAGCCATCTCAGAACCCATATGTAAAGCCATGGTAGAGATCATCCTCAAATTGAGGGATCACCAATCAGACACTCGGGCTGATGCCCGGGCTCTAGGACTTTGTGAGGTGGGAGGGTCCCAGAGCTCAGCCTCCAGGCTGATTTAGGGATGCCAAATCTCCAAAATTGTCCTGGAGTCTTCAGGAATTAAAGATTAATCTTTAATTAAAAATTATGTCATGTGATGAAACCTCCAGGAATATGTCCAATCAAAATTGGCAACCCTAACTCCAGCCCAAGCCCAAAAATCTATACTGCAATTAGCCTGAACCTCGCAAGGCTGAGTCAGCTGGCACAGGCCAGCTATGGGTGTCTAATTGCAATGTAGACATACCCAGAGTGTCACAGCTAAATAAAAGGGTGAACAGATAGTTTAGCATAAGAAGTTAGCACATATTCTAAGGAACCATTCAAGATGAAGTGGCCTATTAACACCCCTGTAATCATAGGACAAAAAGGGGGACAAGTGGGTTACAGACTGTTAAAGCTTAAGTTCGTAACTTTTCTAGACACTAAAAATCACAGCTTTAATTAAGACACTGGATTTATTACTTATTACTACAATTAACCTACCTATCTCCCTTTTCCTAGACATGAAGAGCAGCTCTATGTAGCCTGAAAGCTTCTCTCTCTCACCAGCAGAATTTTGTCCAATAAAAGATATTACCTCACCCACCTTATCTCTCTAATACCCTGGGACCAACATGGCTACAATGACACTGCATACAAGTTTCAAACTGGCTTTTTAAGTACCTACTTGTTCATGTTTGGCCCATGAAAGAGCCTTTGATTCCTTTCCGTTAGAGCTACATGGACAGAACCTCATACGGTATAAATTGTCATAGATGCACCAATTTCAACGATATTGAAGATATGGATTGACTTCAATGGAGCTATGAAACCACCGCAGAAGCTGTCCTATAGGGTAGACCTGATTTGGGTAGTTTAAGGTAACTTTACTCATTTTGTAATCAGTTTAGTTAAAATGTGTCAGGCTCCTTTAATCCAAGTCCACGTTACAGTTCTAACCAGTTAGAAAATGTTCCTAGTGTAGACAGACTTACAATGGAATGCCCATGGATAAGATAGATGGATCGTGTTTGTGGGATGTGTTAGTGTTAACAGAATGCCACACAGCAAGACAGATAGATGGAACAGTTGATTTGAATGGCCCCCTAAAGCCCAGTTTTTGAGAAAATAGCATGGCAACATGTGAAGCCAAAAAAATTGGGTTAGTTTTGCCTGGTAAGTTTAAGATTGGTTACTGTACACTGATCACTATACAGTGGGGGCGGTATTTGTTTGAGGGCTTCTTTTTCCCTTTTTTTCCCTATTCTAAATTAGGCAATGGCATATTTCAAGAGTTTAAGTTATGTTTTGTTTTCAGTTCTGCTCTTTGGCATTTAAATGAAGTATTTTGTGATAGCTATGTATTGTTTTTCCAAACAGTCAAGCTAGATTCAATAGTCCTCATTTCACATTCATCCAATTTTCATTTCTCAGTCAGAGCTGGAGTTGGGTGAAACTTTAATAACAGAACCCCAAATGTTTGACATTTTTCAGCTGTTTATGAGTTTCATTACAAATCTAAGATGTGGGACAGGTTTGAGATTTACATGAACTGTGGCTGAATTTCAAGCAAACCTGGACCAAATTAGGGACCCAGTGGAGGCCACATGCAACTCAGAAGACAGCTGAAATCTGGCACTTTCTGTTGAATTTCACTTTGAATATTGTTGTTTTTGTTGGTGTTTTATGTAATAAGAAGTTTAAGGGCTGTCAATCCAATTGAAGCGGCATAGGAGAAAAGATTTACATGAACCCTAACCAAAACCACCTCAGGCCCTCTTCCTGCAGGAACATATGCTTGTCTTTAGTTTATGCAATGAGAACAATCCCATTGGACCACTCACATTGCATAAATTAAAGCATGCTTGTGTGTCTTTGAAGGATTAGGGCTTCAGTTTGCACACTTTATGCACAATGATGACAAACCCATCAGGCGAACTTGCAACAAGGATTCCCAGATGAACTGTTAAGTGCAGTATTTCTTTCCAGTGACAAATAAGGTTATGGCTATTGTAAATATTTCTGATATCTGAAAATACATATGAAATTGATCAAATAGTTATGCAATCTGAAAATATCAATGCAATTAAGTAGCGTCCCTATTGTAGTGAATTGCGCTGCTTTAATTTCTACTCAGAAGCAGAGGCCTTAAGATTTAATTTAAAAAACCCCAGGACTGTAGATGCAACATATTCCGTATTGTTGTATGAAACCAGTTCCTTCAGGCAGATCTTCATCTGGTACAGTTTGTCATTGTTCCAATGAAGTCAACAGAAGGCAAAGGAGGTATGACAATTTGCACCAGCTGAGGATCTGCCCCCAATTTGTCTCGTTCCATAGGACATGTGCTCATATCATCCATGTGTCATTTAGGAGATATAAAAACCATCTCTTCCTGAGAAGAGCTGAGCATGGTTCTAGGTGGGGGAATGAATACACACAAGAAGCAAGAAAGTCCCAGATTCCCCACACATTTATTAGAATTAATCTTCTCATCTCTTTCCCATGGTCCCTTGTGCTTGATGTATAGAGCTCCTTTAAAATTAAAATATAGATTTAAAAAAAATAAGTTTTAGAAGATGAAAGCATGCTTAAATCACAGATAACGTGGCAGTCCTATACCCCATTATGAAAACAAACAGTCTAATTCATAGTTAGAAGATTATATTTATCCAAGAACATTATCAATTTCAGAAAGAAAATATTATGATAATTTATAATCTGAGGACCTTTCATCATCACTTAGAGTCCATAGACACAAGCTCTTTCCATCTGCACAGATAATTAGTCTGTCTGGGCTGATCAGATGGTACTATTGTCACCTAGTTAAAATAAGAAATGTTGATCTTCATAAGCATGTTACTGCCTTCTCTTTGCAATTATGGGTAAGATTATTTTATGAACAGAGGCATCTAAAATTGATTTAGGTCATTGCCCTTTCTCTTGGGAATGCTACATCAAACTCCAGTCCATCAAAGGACATACATGCACATGTTTCTTTAAGTGTGTTCCCATAGTTAATAAGACTACTTGTATATTTAAAGTTACATGCATGCTTGAGTGCTTTGCTGAATAGAGGTCTTAGTCATCTGGGCAAATGACCAATCAAATTGACTAATAAATGAAGTCTCAATATTTTTTTGTGAACTGACAAACTTTTTTTTCTCCCTGCTTTGGGTCACTGGAAAAACTAACCATTTTGATCATTTCTAAATGTTTTGCTTTGACTTTGACCTTTTAAAACCCATTTTAATCTAAATTTACTAAATTATCTAAACAAAAAGTTGTGTTGACTCAAAAAAATCAAATCTTTTCATTTTGGAAAATGTTGCAATAGAGATAAGCTGCTAATGCAATCACCCATGGGGGCTCTATCTTCAGAATTCTTCTCATCCCTACAGCAGGGGTCCACTTCCTTTCTCCTCCTTTCTATGCCAGAATAGAGGATGAAGGGGATGCTATTTTGATAGTCCCCTTCCTGGTTCGTATAGGAAAGGTGGATTATTTTCAAACACATGCACCCCTAAGAATTCATTAGCTAGTCATTTGGGAAATACCAGTGGTCTGAGGGGTGGAGTAAGTAAAATTATAGATGTTGTTCTGTCAGCAATTCAAGAAACTTATAAGACAACTTGATAAGGCCTTCCACAAATCATAGCCAGTATATAAAACTATTGCATCTACTTGTATTAGTCCTATCTAGCATTTTTACAACTATAACCAATATGGAGGTATTTTATAGATATAAGCAGCATGCCTTGTAGATGGAAGTGTTACCTTGAAAGAGAGGCACTTAAGTGCTACACACATTTTTCTTCTCTTAAGTGGGGGGAGAATTTATCTGAATTCCCCAATTAGAATCCCAACAATCTGCTGCTATTTTATGTTCTGTCACTTACCTATCTGTCAATAGATGAGGAATACTCATTAAATTCATGAGCAATGCAACACCCAAGATTCCCTAACCTGCTATTAATTTTGCCTGATTGAATCATAGGGCACTTTCTTTACCTGAATTTCATCAACCCTTAATTGTTTGTGTGGTTTGAGCTCTTCAGTGCACTTATTATTAATTTGAGGGAACTGTGGAGCCCTTGGTAATATAATACAGTGAAACAACTAAACACTATTCCCTCCACAAGAATATTCATTTAACGTTGTGCATCTTGAACTAAAACTTGAAAAATCCCTCTAGTCCTACATCTCATACATGCAAATCTTTTTTCTGACACAATCCATGGGTCTTCTACTTCTGCATCCTGTGTAGTCACTCACTATTTTTCATTGGAAATTCTACTTACGTTACAAATTAATTGAATGCAGAACCTTAGACTGATTTTTAAAAGCAAGAGGGTAATATGGGATTTGTCATACCAGATCACACAATTAATCTGTTTGGTATGGCAGAGGTTAAAACATGCAGCTAGAGGAGAAGGCTAAAAGCTACAGCTACAATGTTGTGTACAAGGTTTGTAATGCTGTGCTAGGGAGATGGATTGAAGGAAAGATGTGTCCTTGAATTCTCTGGATGAGCAGTTTATGCCCTGAAGCATGAGATCTGATCACCTTTGTTATTGTATTGCATTACCAGGTGCCATCAAATTATTTAGCATATTTTAAAATCCCGTGGCAGAATGTGACTAAGTGACCTTAGCAGTGAGCTCCACAGCACAGACTGCTGCATAAACGTGTGTTTCTTTTAATTTGCCTTTTCCCTGCAGCATTCCTCAACTTGACATTAATCTCCTCTCACCTTAGTTACTGAAACTCCCTTCTCTATGGCATCCTCAGCTTCCAGGTCTCTGGGCTCTGGCATATGAAGAATGTCAATTTATCACCTCGCAAACATACAAAGAAGTGAAGCCTTAACAAGCTCACTCTCATGCAATTCCCATTGCTTCCCCATTCATTACAGGATTCAGGCCAAAACTGAACTTTTGCGGCCAGGTCCTCAGGTGATGTAAATTAGAGATTTACACTAACTAAGGCTCTAGCCTACTTTAAAAAAACTATCCCTGAACTTAATTTATCTTCTCTCTCTCTCTCTCTGTCCTCCAATCCTTACCTGTTCTCTGTCCTTTTCTACAGAACTGCAGTTAAAAGAGCTTTCTCCTCTACATCTCATGTCTGGAATAGCCTTTCTGTATCTCTTCCATTCATCAACAACATTCCATCTCATTGCCAACCTCAAGAGCAACCCATTCCCAATGCCTGCCTTTCCAACTTCTTTCTCCTTCTGCTAGTTAGCCCTGTAATTGCAACATTGAACTCTGTAAAGCATTATGAAATAAACTTTATACTGAAGGTATTATGTAAAATAAAACTGTAAAACACTGCATTTTAAAATAAATACTCCACTTGTTCATTTCACTAAGTGATCCCTTCTCTTATTATGGGAGTTGGTAAAAAGAAAGAGCAGATCCATTTCACCTGTCCTCTTTATTCATCATTTAGAGTAATGACAAATCAACACCTAGTTCTTATATGGCCATTTTCAGCAGTAGATCTCAAAGCTCTTTACAAAGGGAGGGAGGTATCATTATCTCCATTTTACAGATGGGGAAACTGAGGCACGGAGCTGACATGACCTTGCCAAGGTCATCCAGCAGGTCAGTGACGGAGCCAGGAACAGAACTGAGGTCTCCTGAGTCCCAGGCTAGTGCTCTATCCTCTGTCTCTCCTCATTTAAATCTCCCCTAAATCTTCATTTATTTTACAATGGTGACCACAAATACACATTGTTTTTTATTCTCCTATCTCTAAATCTTCTATTGTTATATACTACAAACAAAATGCCCAGATGTGCACATTCCTAAACTAAGTAACCATGGATAATATTGCTATGGCACTCATCCTCTCATCCTGTCCCTGCCTCACTCTGGCCCCAATCCAGAAAAAGGCCTGAAGCACTTGTTTAACTTTAAGCTTATGAGTACTCCTGCTGAAGTCACATGTTTAAAGTTACAGACATGACTGAGTGCATTGATGAATTGGGATTTTAGGACTAGACTGTGCCACCCTTACACACTCTGTAAAAAACACCATTGATTCAATGGGTCTACGCATGGATTCAGGTACTACTCCATGTCAGCATGGTCCTAATGTGTCGTTTCAAGATTAGGACCAGTGTGTACTACCCTTAGGCCTAGTCTACACTAAACCCCCAATTCGAACTAAGGTACGCAACTTCAGCTACGTGAATAACGTAGCTGAAGTCGACGTACCTTAGTTCGAACTTACCGCGGTCCAGACACAGCAGGCAGGCTCCCCCGTCGACTCCGCGTACTCCTCGCGCCGAGCAGGATTACCGGAGTCGACGGCGAGCACTTCTGGGTTCGAATTATCGCGTCCAGACAAGACACGATAAATCAAACCCAGAAGTTCGATTGCCTGCCGCCGAACCAGCGCGGTAAGTATAGACAAGCCCTTAGACATACTGAGATGTACCTTACCCCACAGTTAGTCCCATAACTTTCACAGGGATTAACTCTTGCCCTCGGCTTCCCTTCCTTTCCCCCACTAAAACTCTCTCCTCTTGCTCCACTGTCACAAATGCAGAAGTTTCACATTTGCACTCCTCATCTAACGCCTCTGCTTGCCCCAGTCACCCCATTCCAACTCATCTGCTGATGTCCCTCATGCCCACTCTCATGCCCTCCCTTACTCTTCTTCTTTACCTCTCTCTCTCCTCTGGCTCTCTCCCCTTACAATTAGAGCTGGGAGGAGAAAGATCATTCCATTTCAAGGAGACTTTCAAAATTTTTGTTTTTCATTCTGAATTGAAAGGAAACCAATTTTCATAATTCTCCAGGAAAGGGAATAGAGCCCTAGCTTGGGATCAGCCTGAACTGTGGACCCTGGACATCAGAAGAACATAAGAACGACCACCCTAGGTTAGACCAAAGGTCCATCTAGCCCAGCCTAATTCAGTCTGCCTGGCAGGCTGCCCTGGAGCTGTAGACCCTGGAATCTCGTGCTGGCAGAATCCTGCCTGGCAGGCAGATTACAACCTTGGGTGAAACTGAGCAGTCTCTATGAAACGGTTTCTTTTGCCAAATCAGCGAAGTTTGACAACAAAAATAGAAAGGTTGGTCAGAATTTTTCTGATCCATTGTACACACAATAAAAGCATGCTTTAGTCTCTTCCATCTTCAAAAGCCCACCCTTGACTCCACTTGCCACCCCATCACTCTTCTCCCTTTCAGCTATAAACTCATTGAACATGCTGTTTGCAATTGCTTTCTAGAGTTCCCCTCTTCCAGTTCCAGCTAGGTCCTCTCCAACCCAGATTCCACCTGCAGCACCCCACTGAAACTGCTCTTCCCAAAGTCTCTAATGATCTCTTCCTAGCCAAGGCTCAGAACCAGTATGCCATCCTCATCCTTCTTGACCTGTCAGATTCTTTCAACACAATCTACCATGGTCTTCTTGAAACCTTGTTCTCCCTTGGCTTCCATGACTGTACTCTCCTAGTTCTCATCCTACCTCCTCTTATCACTCCTTCAGCATGTCCTTCAGAGAATCCTCCTCCCTCCCACACAATTTTCTGTAGGAGATCCACAGGGCTCTTTCCTTGGTCCCCTTCTCTTCTCCCGCTACACCTTGACTCTGGGTATAATCATCCACAACACAACTTGATCTATCATCTCTATGCTGGTGATTCACAGATCTACCTATCTACTCCAGACCGGTCTCCTTCTGTCTGGACTAAAATCTCAGTCTGTTTCTCTGACATCTTCTCATGGATGTTTAGCAATCTGCTCAATATCAGTATGGCCAAACCAGAGCTCTTAATTCTTCCTCCTACAACCCACCTCATCTCTTTCTCAATCACCATGGACAACAGCACCAGACTGCTTGTCCCTTGGGCCTGTAGTAACCTGTGCACCACCTTCAACACGGACTTCTCTTCCCACATTCAGATTAAGTCTACATCTTCCAGATTCCTTCTGCATAACCTTTCTAATATACAGCCTTTCCAATCCATCCACACAGCTAAAACCCTCATCATCTCATGTCTTGATTACTTTTCTGCAACATCAATTTCTCTGACCTGGACAAATGCAATCTTGCCCCACTCATACCCATTCAAAATGCTGCTGCAAAGATTGATTTCCTAGCCCATCACTTTGATTCCTCTGTTTGCATCCCTCCCGTCGCTCCCCCTTCTCTGTCACAGCATACATACACTGTTGTCTTCACTTTCAAGGTAAGGACCCATCATTTGGGAAACACTGGGTTAGATTGCTGATGTGCAGAGAGTATTGCGTGGTGTGCTGACCAATATTTTCCCACTGTTTCCTTGTACTCCCCCATCTGTCTGAATGCATTTGTTGTCTCTTGCCTTATACTTAGATTGTAAGTTCTTTGGGTGGAGACCATCATTTCATTGTGTTGTTGCATGGTGCCTAACACAGTGAGGTCCTGATCCATGGCTAGGACTTTTAGGCATTATGGCAATACAAATAAATAATAGTTGTGCAGTAAGGTAGTAATCATATTGAATTAGGTTAGCATAATTTGGCCCTTAGATTTTTAAGATCTTTCAAGCAGACACTGTGGGTGATAGTGTGCTGCATCTCCTGCAGGCACAGCACACACAGATATAGCCCAAGAGCAGGTGTCCTCATGATTCTGGGCTGGTCAGGGCAAGAAACAGCCTCCAGTGTAACACAGGCAGCCTAGGGATCTGCTCTAAGATATGAGGCCTTGTTTTGAGCTGCATATAAGCAGCCCTGAAAACCAAAGCTACCCAAAATGGCCATAGTGCTACAGCTCCACCCACCCCTACCCCAGACACCAACCCCCAGTACACCTCCTACAGCAGGGCTTGTGAGAAGCTCATACGTTGTCCTATATGGTGCCTGTACCAGGGGAATTCCTCTCGGAACAGCTAAGGAACTTTTACAGCCCCTGTATGCCACTACAGAAGCATACAGAGGCTTAGTAGAGTGGATGATCTCTCCCTGTGTCTGTCTAGGTTTTCTGTAATGCAAGAAGCTCAATAACTCCTCCCCTTTCCTTGTTAAATGATCCTACCATTTGCAGTTTCTCAATGGATGTACAACCTGCATGTCTCTAGGCATCTTTTTGTACTTCTAAACCCTAACACTATGATATAATTCTTAATGTGAGACAACTAAAACTGACACATCTCCAGATGAGTGTACTGTCCCAGTGTTGGCTAGATTTGAATTTGGGGAGCAACAGAAACTATATACTTCAAAGTAAAATAGACAAGATTGCTTGGACACTAAAAAGAAATTCATTTCATGTGTGTGGCTTAAACTACCAGACAGAATTCCACCTACACCCAACATTACTGAACATGTCCAAAATTGGGAATATGAGGAATCTGGAGTTTTGTGGTATCACTCTATTTTCAGCATTGCAGTCATGAGGTAGCCTGTGAGTGTTGTCAGAGGGGAAAAAAGAGCTGGTAGAGTGAGAGCAAGATGAGTACTTCTCTTATATGCTGCATTAAGCAGGCTTAGCCAAGGTGACACTTATTTCTGCTTAAATATTATTTTAGAATAAAACATGTCACTTTTGCTAGTGTGCTTTTAATAATTGCACTATTACTATGTGTCATAAACATACAGCTAAGGGTAACATAAAATCCCTCCTTTACCTGTAAGGGGTTAAGAAGTTCAAATAACCTGGTTGGCACCTGACCAAAAGAACCAATAAGGGAAGAAGATACTTTCAAATCTGTGGGGGAAGGTTTTGTTTGTGGTCTCCTTGTTGTTCTCTCTCGGACAGAGAGGGACCAGGGCAGGAAAAAAACATCTCTTAAAACCCTACCCGAAATAAGCATATAAGGTTACAAAAATTGTAAGTAAAGCAAGGAAATGTGTTAGATTATCTTTTGTTTTAGCTTGTGAATTTTCCCTATGCTAAGAGGGAGGTTTATTCCTGTTTTTTGTAACTTTAAAGTTGAGCCTAGAGGGGAATCCTCTGTATTTTGAATCTTTTTATTACCCTGTAAAATTACCTTCCATCCTGATTTTACAGAGGTCCTTCTTTTACTTTTTCCTTTATAATAAAGTTCTTCTTTTAAGAACCTGATTGGTTTTTAGTGTCCTAAAAACCCAAGGGTCTGGTCTGTGCTCACTTGGTTAACCTATTGGTTGGGATATTATTCTCTAGCCTCCCCAGGAAAGGGGGTGAAGGAGATTGGGGGGATATTTTGGGGAAATAGGGACTCCAAGTGGTCCTTTTCCTGAATCTTGGTCTAAATCACTTGGTGGTGGCAGCAATACCATCCAAGGACAAGGAAAGGATTTGTGCCTTGGGGAAGTTTTTAACCTAAACTGGTAGAAATAAGCTTAGGGGGTCTTTCATGCAGATCCCCACATCTGTACCCTAGAGTTCAGAGTGGGGAGGGAACCCTGACACTATGTCTTAAGGAAATTACACAAATAATGCATTTTAAATGCTTTTAGCCAACTTGGAAGAAATTAGGATACTGACTTTTCATTTTATTACATGCTTTACGTAATTCTTTATGTGGCAATCATTTAGAGCCATGTGGTTATGTGTTCGGGTGGTCATTTAGAGCCACCTAACAGAAGTTAGTTGCTGACCCTTTTTTACCATAGCAGTGAAAAAGGAATGGTTATCATTTCACTGTGACCTTGAAAACCGCAAAGGTGAATATATTTAAATAATTTAGCTATGCATAGAATCTGAAGTGATTATTATAAGGGTTCTGTTTTTAAAAACGCTTAACTCATGTAAATGCTAATGAGATTTCAGGTTAAGTAAATCCTATCTAATTCCAGATAATAGTCTGTTGACTGCAGTTGTACAAGTTCTCATTTACATCTATTACCTTATGCCAAAAATCAAAATCTATGCACAAAATATGTATATATGTATAAAGTGCCATGCTAGATGTATGTTTATAAGTTACAAAAACAAAAGCTTTGTATCAAAAACCTATTAAGGTTACTAAGTGACAACAATGTATCACATCTTTTGCAAAACTCAGACACTTAAAAGAAAGGAAATGAATAGCAAAAGATGTCATAAATCTTGCACTCACCCTATAATAAGCAAATTATTCTCAAGGATAAAGCATTATATATTTCCTTATAAACCAACAAGAATAGTATTCATTTTGGGGCAGAATTAAGGTTGTTGTGTTGTGATGTGGTATAACACACATAGCCTGACCTAACTGGCATTGAGGTCAGTGAAAAGAGTTCCACTGACTTCAATGCAAGTTGGATCAGGCTTGTAGTGCTTGAACCTGTTCTCACTGAAGTAAATGGCAAAAAAAAAAAACCCCACCACCCTCCCATTTATATCGATGGGACCCACTAGAATAACTGATAGATTTACTTAATTACTATTTTTCTCAAATATAGACAGTACGCAAGTTTTCACGTTAATGTAACGATATGGAGAGTTTAAAAGTTAACAAAACAGCCCATTATTGAGCTAGAGAGCCTCCATTCCCCTCCCCCCCAAGAAAAAAGATAGGAAGACAACCTATAAAATGAGGGCCATTTTCATTACCTGTAACTACAGCTGGTCAGGAAGGGATTTGTTTGGGTTCTTTTTAGTAAACTGGAGTAAAAGGAATGGCATTTGGGCTCTCAGTGTTTAAGTAAACAGCCATTTCTAATATTGGATATTTTGTTTCTTTCTTCCAGCCTCCTCTTCCCCATGTAAATTCCCTCTGAAGGTTAACAAAATTATAATTGTTGGCTCTTGTAATCAAATAATCTAGTTTGCTACTTTCCCATAGGATTGCAGGATTTACCAGGTGAGACTAGTGGTCCAGCAGTCTAATGCTCTTCCACAAGTTCTGGCCAATACTTGGTGCTTCAAAGGAAGGCAAACACAGGCCATAATAAATAGCTCTAGCCATATTATGCAATGTTTTATTTGGGGGAGTGGAGAGAAAACCACTTCCTAAGCCCCACAAGGTGATCAGCTCATGCACCAAAGCATAAGATTTAATAACCCCATCAACTTAACATGCACAACTAAAAATATTATTGGTCATAAAATGATCCCACCTTTTTAAAAGCTTGCTTTAATAGCTGACTCTCGGCCCTCCTGCAGCTGTAAAATTCACAGGCTGGTTACACACTATATGAAACAGCATTTCCTTCCATTTGGTCTACATTCATTCGTCGTCAGTTTAATTAAGTGACCATCATCTCATGGCTTGGTGATGTAGATTTATGTAAGTACCTTCACTAATCCATAGGAATTCCCTAGCTACTTCACTGAGAAATTATATATTATATACCAGGTGTGCCCAGCAGGTGTGCAGCTCCAGCGCTCCATGATTTCCCATTTATTAATTCTAGTGAATGTCCATTGCAAATTGCAACATCAGGATAAGCAATGGGAGGGAAGAGCACAGCAATGAGTGAGTTAAACACTCTCCTGTTCCAGTTTTTTTTTTTTTTTTTTTTTTTTTGCATACAGGGCTGACAAATAGCTTCCAAGCTTCATGTCTTTGCAGTAAACAATTTCCTAAAGAAAATAAGAAATACATATCAACCCTGTAAATGGTGGCAGCAGTTAGAATGAGCAGGCACATTCATGTATGATGGAAAATGACTAAAACATGAAAATACACAAGTGGGGAGGGAAGAAAAGGCAGGAAATTGAAAGACCATAAGTGAGAGTCCTTAAGAATCTAAGGAATTCTCAATTGCATTTGATAAAAATACATTTAGAGTTGACTCACTTGGCTGCACAGATATCAAATACATTTGACTACACCTGCCTCAGAAAGCAAAATAAATAGTTTCCCCTAGACATCAAATGCAAGGTGCAGGACTGGCGATGAATGATACAGAAATGCAAATAACTATTAGCAGGCAAAAGAAAGCTATCAGAGACTGCTTTCCCATGGCAGCCTTCTTTCTGTTTCTTTTTCCTTCTTCCCACCTCTCCCACCTTATCAAGGAAAAGGACATCTTCAGTTCAGCAGACATTAAATTATTATGCTGCTTGTGGCTGTAAGTGGCTGGTGAACTATGCTAAATTATTTATGCTAAATTTCTTGGTGGCTAAATTATTCTGCAGAAGAGATTTGGTACTGTCAAGACAGCACCAGAATGAATTGTGTGTTGGTCCCAGAAACACTCATATCCATTGTGTTGCCTGTCTTTGGGGACATATTAATATCTCTGTTGGTTTGCAAATGGAGGATGCCAAAGGTAGGCTGTCACCGTGGCAGGGTAACTGCACCCATGTTCCCCCTCTATGGTGCCTCAAGGGCACTCAATTAAGGTTCGAGCTTCCCACCATCAACTCTCTCCCTCCTGACCAGGGTTTTAAGGCTGCACTGCTCCCTGCCTTACACGGCAATATTCCTAGCCCACAGTACAGTGCCTGTGCTTTGCTTTCTCTCTGAGCCCTGGTCTACACTACAGAGTTAGGTTGAATTTAGCCATGTTAGGTCAATTTTAAAATGAATGCGTCCACGCAACCAACCCTGTTCCGTCGACCTAAAGGGCTCTTAAAATTGACTTCTGTACTCCTCCCCGGCAAGGGGAGTAGCACTAAAATCAACCTTGCTGGGTCGAATTTGGGGTAGTGGAGATGCAAATCGATGGTATTGGCCTCCGGAGCTATCCCAGAATGCTCCATTGTGACCGCTCTGGACAGCACTTTGAACTCCGATGCATTAGCCAGGTACACAGGAAAAGCCCCGGGAACTTTTGATTTTCATTTCCTGTTTGGTCAGCGTGGAGAAGTCAGCAGCACTCAGCAGCACAGGTGACCATGCAGTCCCCCCAGAATCGTAGAGCACAGAATGTTTCTACGCTCCCCCTATCATCTCCGTCCCTGAGGTTATCACAGATTAGAAGGCGAAAAAAACGCACTCGCGATGACATGTTTTCCGAGCTCATGCAGTCCTCCCGCACTGATAGGGCACAGCTTAATGCATGGAGGCATTCAGTGGCAGAGGCCAGGGAAGAATTAAGTGAGCACGAAGAGTGGAGGCAGAACGCGATGCTGAGACTAATGGGGGAGCAAACGGACATGATGAAACGTCTGTTGGGGGAACAAATGGACATGATGAAGCATCTGTTGGAGCTGCAGAAAAGCCAACAAGAGCACAGACCCCCGCTGCATCCACTGTATAACCGCCTATCCTCCTCCCCATGTTCCATAGCCTCCTCACCAAGACGCCCAAGAACACGGGGGGGGGGTGAGGGGAGGGTCCAGGCACCCAGCCACTCCACTCCAGAGGATGGCCCAAGCAACAGAAGGCTTTCATTCAGTTTGATTTTTAGTGTGGCTACAATAAGCAACGTGGCCTTCTCCTTCCCTCCTTCCCCACCCCACCTTGTCCGTTATCTCATTTTTTTAATTAATAAAGAAAGAATGCCTGGTTTCAAAACAATAGTTACTTTATTTCAAAGGGGGGAGGGTGGTAGGAGTACAGGGAATTAAAATCAATAAAGGAGACGGGTTTGCATCAAGGAGAAACACACACAACTGCCACACCGAAGCCTGGCCAGTCATGAAACTGGTTTTCAAAGCCTCTCTGATACGCAGCGCACCTTGCTGTGCTCTTCTAATCGCCCTGGTGTCTGGCTGCTCAAAATTGGACACCAGGCGATTTGCCTCAACCTCCCACCCTGCCATAAATGTCTCCCCCTTACTCTCACAGATATTATGGAGCACACAGCAAGCAGCAATAACAATGGGAATGTTGGTTGCGCTGAGGTCTGACCTAGTCTGCAAACAGTGCCAGCGAGCTTTTAAATGTCCAAAGGCACATTCTACCACCACTCTGCACTTGCTCAGACTATAGTTGAACTGCTCCTTACTACTGTCCAGGCTTCATGAGCCATGGGAGCAAGGGGTAGGCTAGAGTAGGTGTGACTGCACAGTGCTGCCGGCTGGGAGAGCAGCCTGAGGCAGAAGCCTCCAGCTGGCATGATATTCCAGGCAGGACTGAATCTCCATGAGACAAAACTTAAAGAAGGGAATGACCTGGAGTCTCTGCCTCCCATTCAGTGCTCTAAGAGGATAGCTATGTCTGTCCAGGTGCCCCTGATCGACCTCATCGAGGTCTGCCAGGAGCACCCAGGAGACATACAGCGGCTATCAGTCCTACTGCACTGTCTGCCACGAAGGCAAGGAGCTGCTGCTGTGTAGCAATGCAGTACCGCATCTGCCAGCAGCACCCAGGAGATGTACGCTGACGGTGAGCTGAGCGGGCTCCATGCTTGCCGTCGTATGGCGTCTGCACAGGTAACCCAGGAAAAAAGGTGCAAAATGATTGTCTGCCGTTGCTTTCACGGAGGGAGTGGGGGAGTGGGGGGCTGACGACATGTACCCCAAAACACCCACGACAATGTTTTTGCCCCATCAGGTATTTGGGGCTTAACCCAGAATTCCAATGGGTAGTGGAGACTGTGGGAACTGTGGGATAGCTACCCACAGTGCACCGCTCTATAAGTCGATGCTAGCCACGGTAGTGAGGAGGCACTCCGCCTACTTAATGTGCTTAGTGTGGACATACGCAATTGACTGTATAAAATCAGTTTCTAAAAATAGACTTCTATAAAATCGACCTAATTTCGTAGTGTAGACATACCCTCAGGTCTATGAATAGTGTATTGCCAGCAGTTACAAGTTACCACACAGCTCCTACTAAGCAAACATGCTTAAGGCAAAAGCATTACAGAGAAACCATATAAAAACAACAGTAGCAGTTTCCATACACATGCTAAAAACTTACCAGAGGTCACCCATCCAATCCTTTCACAGGAATTGTGGCCCTTGGACAGAATATCCTGTCCATTTGCTGAGTCATAAAGAAGGCCCTACGTCAGTTAAATGCCACCTTTTTAAACCCAAACCCCCTTTATTTTCCTAATCTCTGGAAACCCAGTTTGAACCAGTATATGTCAACCTCCTCAGGCAGCGATCCCTCTCTGGAGGTGTTTACAATGGGAGTGAGTACACAATCATACCATCCCAGACCCAGAGTGGTACCAAAATTTAAAACAATATGTTCCCCAAAGATAGTGCAGGAGGTTGCAATATCTGTCAGAGACTGTCTCGGTGTACTTGTCTGATATGAACAGAAGAACTGTTTTAGCATAAAGGTTAGCTTCACAAGAAAATGTCAGTTAAGAATTGTCTCTCTCAGTGCTATAGTTCCATGAAGCTGCATGGCTTTCTACACTGCAGTGTATGATATTATTCTCAAAAGGAGGCTAACTGGATTTTTTAAATTGATGCACACTAACATTTTCAGCAGGTCTGCTAATGTCATTGCAACAGCCCAAAGCAGATTTTTGTATGGGACACTACAACTTACATCGGCGATGAGGAAATATTATTATTATTAATGTACCATTGCAGCATTATAAAGAAAATAAAAGTGTCGAAGAGTGCATTCATATTAATGACTATGGGCCAGACTCAGCTCACAGAACTTTACTTCTTGAACTGTACCTTGATTTTATTAGGATTATAAAGTAGTGATAGGGAGCTTGGAGGGCTGGGCAGCGTAGTGGTTAGAGCACCCGACTTCTGGTCACATTGCCTCTCTTTCAGGGTGGTAGCTGTACCTTTTTCTGACTTTAAGCCAGGGATTTTCAGCTTTCCACCCACATCTGGGCCTCATCCCTTAAGGGGGTATGGTAGGGTACCCAGGCCCTCCCTCTCCACTGGGTCCCAGCCCAGGGCCTGTGGGAAGGGACACCAGCAGGTCCTCCCTGAAGAGAGTCTAAGTTACTTCCCTGGGCTATTTCCTACCTATAGATCCCTTCAGTTTGTGGCATGGTTCCTGTAGTCAAAACAGTCACCTCACAATCAAAGGAGTCCAGAGAAGCATGGCCCTGCCAGATATGAGAGTTCTCTAAGGGGGTGATTAGAGAAGGTTCTGCCTGAGGGCCTGACCCGCCATGTGGTCCCCTCTTAGACGTTCTCTTCTGCCTGGCTTTTTCTAGAAGGATTTCTCTCTCCTAACAGCCTGTCCACCACCCATTGCCTGGGCTTCTGAGCTCCATTTAACCTGCTCCTCGAGTAGGAGCATGTTCATGGTCTGAAGGGGTGGGGCTACTCGGGCTTAGTATTGCCATTTAACCCCTTCAGGCCCAGTGTGAGGTTTGTATACCCCATCACAAAATTACTAAATATAAGGGTAGCAGAATCTGGCCTTTTGGACCACAAGAGCATAATATCAACATGGCTACTAGTCCTTTCCCTAAAGCAATATGAATATATAGGCTGCTCATCTTTAACATATGATACTTGGCTGCAGAGCTTTCTATATCAAATGGGCAGATATTGGTAACACATACTCATGGTGAACTACTACATTCTTATAACCAGCTAAGAGTCCGAGTGATCACTGCATCCAATGTGTGAGATCAGCAAAGACAAACCAAAAAAAGTTTGTAAGTTTTCCCCCCTGAAAAAAATCATTTCCTTAAATTCCAGTAATCAGAAAGTATCTTTTCCACATATGCGCTGAGCACTGTGTTGTGGATTGGAGTGATTGTGGCTTTGTGGCATGCCCACCGTTGACTAGGATCTTGGACTTGGGACTAGGTTGGACTGGTTGTTAGACTGAGGAATGGTTGCTGTGCAATCTGCTCCCCCCACCCCACCCCACCCCAACTGATGATACTACCACAGAATTCAAGAAAAAGTCGCAGTAATTTTTCATCTATACTGCCTTCTACCTGTAGAAGGGGAATAGAGTACAACTCAGGCTGGTCATCGTTATCATGGCACCTCTGAAAGTGAATGGGCTTGCAGAGCAACCCCAAGGTGTTGAGAGAGCTATATACATAGGACTGGGAGGTACCTCCTGTGTCACTGAATCCAGTCCCCTACTAGCGTAGGATGTTGCTGTACATGTAGGTAACAAAGAATGTCAGCCAAGGGCACGTTATATATGTATCATTGTACATAAGTGAGGTTTGGTTCAACACAGTTGTTTTTATGCAGCACAAGTGGTTTCCAGAGTCCAGCTCTTTACACAAAGATTCCTCCTCTTGATGCTTCAAAATGCATTGAGCCGGAAGACGTATTCCTCAACAATCCCTAGATTCCAAACTCGTTGCCCGCTCCATTTGCCCCAGAGAGAAGAATATTGGTGCAATCCCTGCAAGGGGAACCTAGTTGTGTTTCCTGAGTCATTTTAACCCTTCCTAGAGTTTTTATCACAAGGAAATCAGGTGTGGTCCATAGTTTGTTTCCTAAATAATTTGAAAAAATCAATTAGGAGGATGAAAAAGAAGGCTGTTTTAAAGACAAATCAAGACTCTCCTTCAGAAACTTTGCCACGTGGATGCTGCAAAAATGTGATTTAGCTTCTAACTCAATCTTAATATTGTCTTTTGCAAGATAATGTGTCTCCACATTTCTTTTATGGATGTAAGTATGTTTTTAGCTTTCAGATCCCTATCACTCTGCTTTGACAATATCTTATATTTTTCTAGCCTGTCAGGAATTAAATGCAGTGTTTTTCTTTAAAAAAATCCCAAAGTCCTCTTCTCTTTGGATTTGTTCCCCTCTGTGTTTGTTCAAAGGGTTTCTATAGATATCATCTGGAAATTATACAGTGTTTAATCTCTGGTTGCTTGTCAGCCACAACATTTTTTTTCAAATGTCACAACCCAAGAAATCTCAAGTAACAGAAATGACCCTGAATCCTCCTGAATGATTTCCCAATCCCTCCCCTTCCACTCCTAGGCTTGGTTTCAAGGTTCGAAAATAGGGTCCATGCAAGCCAGTCTTTACACAGGAGGACTTCTATACAATAAGGGAATCCTCAGTTGACACACAGCTGCCTTTATCCACTTATTGGTGGCTAGGATGTGGCTGGGGAGGAAAGCATGGCTGAGGCAGGCCAACATCCCAGCACCACCACAATATACATCCGCTCTGAGTTGTGTCAAGCTGTCTTCAGTCAGAACTGAGGATCTGGCCACTAATTTCTCTGGTTTAACACTAAATTATAAATTGTCCTATTTAATAAATGTGGCCTATTGCCCATGAATAATTCATGTTGAAATAAAACCATGGCACCTTCTTGCCTTCTAGGAATCACAGGCATTTTGCTGGCCAAGATGTATGAAAACTGCTTTCAAAAATATCACTTGCTAAACAACCTGCAGTAACCTCTGTGGCAGAGAAGCCTGGGAATCAAATTGACCAGAGGACAAGCCTAATAGGGGCCGAGACTGAAGTACATTAAAAGTCTCCATGTTCCCCAGGCTCAATAGTCCAGAGCTACTTTAATTAAAGCCAGGTTCATCCTTATTAGAGCGCACAAACCCCTCACCCTGATGACTTCTAACCACCTGACTGTCCACATCTGGAGCCATGGTGGCAGAGGCCACCATAATCCTGGTCTGAATCTAGCCCAGTGAAGAAAAAAACTCAAGTCACTGAAAAGCAACTGTGTGACACTGTCAATTGTTTTTGGCTGTAAAGTGGTTTTTCGTTCTTTTCTTTTCAAAAGAGAATCCAACCGAAAATAGCTGCAGCCTTTGGAGTTGCATAAGCATTGGAAAATCAGGGATTTTGCCTCTACTTAATGCTTCAAAGAAAGTTCAGGCAATTACCAAATTTCGATAATAAAACTGAATTGTTCTGTTCATTTACCTAAACTTCTGGCTAGTTCTGAATGACCGAGACTACCTCACCCATTGAAATTGTGAATGGACAGAGAAAATAAGCAGTCTCCTTTCACTCTTTATGCAAAGAGAGATGTATTGCTTCTATTTGATGTTTGCAATTTTTTTCAGTGAATATCAGTTTTAATTTACTAACATATTCTGTTGGTCCTCATCGCCTGCAGAGGACACATCCTGATTCCTGACCCGTTCCCTTAGTGCCAGTAATTTTGTAGGAATGGCATCTCCCAGTGATTTTTGGAAAGGCTGCATATATATTTTCTGACAGACTCATAGCAGTATGATGCCATTCTCATATTTGAGAGAAAAGAGGCCTCATTAGAGCTGCCAGTAATTGAAGCTGCAATTTCACACTAAAGTAATGCAATGTAAGCGGTTAGTGCACATCTTCCTTTATCAATTTCAGTTAAAAGCATCCTTTGCCTGCAGAATTCAAAACCTTTTTTCTCACCCCCAGAAAAGCACACTCTGTCCTAACTTACAAAACACAAGGCAGGAATTTTTAATTGGAATGAAAATGCGTAGACTTGCTGCAATGTATAGCATGATAAGATAAACATTTGACTGTGTGAATATTTTCAGTACAAAGTTTAGTTATGCATTGTATGAGCATACCCTCAGAATGAAACATAAAAAGGATGTAATTGTATATCTGGTAGGGCACTATGAGAAGGTAAAATAGTTATGCCACTGTGCCAAGAAAATTGAGTATCTTACTTATTGTCTTGCTAACATAAAGATGTGCAAACATAATAATGCATACTGTATATTTTCTATTAGTAAATTAAATTGCTGGTGTAATATTTAAAGTAAGTATCATTTTCACTGATGATTAAATATTTTCCTATCCAAAATTAGTATTATATTTCATTCATCCAGATGTCATTTCATTAATATGAGCAACATAAGCTGGTGTAATTATTCAGTTAGCCAGGAGACCATATTTGACTGATAGGACTAATGTCTTAAAGCAATATCAGGCTAAGACATTAGAACTCACACTTATGGGTGTTGATCAACATAATGCAAATATAATTTGAAATTAAAACAATGTGCTAGATTCTAGAAAGTCAGCCTGAAGCAGCTGGTGAGATTGTTATTCCTTGGCCCTTCCATCTGAGCATTAGTACAATGATAAAATCAGCATAAAATGTTAAACTTTTACATTTCTTGTCAGTGATGTATAAATATTCAAGAAAACATATATATCCTCCAAACGTATTTGAAATTGACAAATAAAGGAGAAACTAACTTCTCCTCTCTCTTATGTTGCATGCCTTTATTTATACATCTCACTGGTTCCCATATTCATTCTGTTTGGTAATAATTAAAATTAAGGTTGACAAACATATATTTTAGCTTGGACTTTTGTATAGTAAATAAAATGCAATGTTCCATTCAAAATCTACAGAGATCGGACAACTTTGTAAGATGTTGCCTATACCACAGTAACAAAAGCATATGTGCTATGGTTGCAATCTTTTTCTGAGATTTAAATAGGACTGGCTGGACAACAAGAATTCCATTTCATGAAAACTGTTAAGGTTTCAACAGTTGGTTCTCCTCCTGCATGGAATGTAACCAAGACCTTTTAAAATTCTTCACAAAAATTTCAAGAAAAATCCATGTCTGAATACCCCAATGGGTAGGGTACTTAGCTGGGATTTGGGAGACCCAGATTCAAGCCCCTTGTCTGAATCAAGCAGAGTTTAGTGGAGAACAGCTTAAAACCACGATCTCTACAGGTTCAAAAATGAGAAGGCAAATAAAGAAGACCCTATATTTATTATTTTTTAAAAATGTCATTATGTTTAAGTCTATTAAGATATTTTGGGTCCTGACTTTTGATTTTTGAAAACTTGGAGTGGGCAATATTGATAACTTATGGGCAACAGAACTTTAATAATGCTTTTCATCCATATAGACTAGTGATAGCTGTGAACACTGCATCTGTTTATGCCCTCTCTGTGCGCATGGGAAAGAAACAGAATGCTTCCTTGTGCCGTGCCAGTAAGTTGTTAGGCATGTTATATTTCTCATTTTAAGTGCTCTTCTGGGCATTTTTCCAGGATATTTTGCGATTAGTCTCAGTCCTTCCTCATACAGATCACTGGCACCCCACCCAGATTACGCCAAATATTTCTGTTTGACAGAAATGCTATTTGATGTGCCAAAAATTGTTTGTGGGTGTATCTGAGAGCTGATTACAAACAGACACTTGAGTAAGGGTTATATATTACTTGGCATGTCCAAAAGGAATGAATACTTTGAAATAGCCTGGACTACCCCCACATGCTACTGTTTCAGCATAGACAAATGACTTCAATGTTTTTTATCTGGCTCTTTGTAGCATATATGGAACACCATGGTTATGGGAGTTATGGAGGCATGACCTCAAATGTAACACAAATTCATATTGCAGGTTTATAACAGGGTTGTTCTGTATATATTGCAAACCAAAACTAAACCAAATCACCACAACAAAACACGTTAGGTCCCAGATACTCTAAACTGTGCCATACGACCCTGAGATGGATCCTTCAGCTTTTTAGCACAGACAGACCCTTACATCAAAGTCCATGGGGCCTGATCTTCAGGCCAGATTGACATAGCTCCACTAAAGGCAATGAAGCTATGTGAATTTACACCAGCTGGGGAATCTAGCTCCATACACCCACGACATAAGCTGTTTGTGGCAGCGATTGTCTACTTTTTTCCTGTGTTGTTATAGCACTGAGAACAGTGGGAACCTGGTCCATGATTCTACCCCAATCCAAATAATAAGTAACCAACTGCTCTGGCGGGATTTTCCGGGGGCAGGGGAAAGTTCCTCCAATTATCTGATTTAACCCTTTCATTTCTGTAAATACTAAAATGGTCTGCAACACTTTATGTTGTCAGACTTGAAGAAAGTCATTTGAAAAAGCAGTGCCCATTCTTCTTTCTCTGAGATTGTCAATTAGAAATTTCTATATACTTCCAAATTGTGAGGCAGAATTGAAACCAACTTTTATAGAAATCAAGAAACTCTTGAAGACATATCAGTGGAAGAATAACGATTGCTATCTAAAGTTGTTCTTCTGTGTCAATAGAGCAGTGGCTATACAATAGTCCTTTTATACAGTGCTAAACTAGATATAAATCAAGCTAAAAAATGTGCCTTATTAACTATCTAGGTATTAGGAAGACATTTTCTGGGCAAACTTTGCCCATACCCTTCAAATGATTAGCAGTAGTTTTCTTTATTATTGCTGAAATATTGAATTATGACACTAAGGCTATGAACAACCACGATTTGTATGTGTCTATGATGACAAGGTGGTTTAATTAAAAGTAGACAGCACACTTTATGGGAGATAATAGCCTCAGTAAGGGAACTTTTTATAAAAGGTTCATTTCTTTACACTACTCCGATTATGTCAGTATAACTATGCTAAAATGTATGACCAATGGTTTGGTTATTCTCTAGGCAAAGACAAACTGAAACAAATTGTGTTACAGGTTTTTCTTTCATAAACATCACATTGCAATGCAATTTGTTTCTCCTGTGTTAGAGTTCAAAATACAATACTTATGAGCCAGATTAAATTTTAGGCTATTAAAAAATAAGACTCCAATCCTGCAAATACTTATCCATGTGCACAACTTTAGACAACAGAGTAGTGGCATCCACTTTAATTGGACTACTAATTACTTATATTTGCATAACTGACATCTACATTGGTATCACATACGTAATGTAATTTAGTATTTACTCACATTCCATGTACCAGACCTTTATGTAGTTTAGTTTGCTTCTTTTATAGGAAACCATTGTATTGATAGCAAGAATATACAATATTTTACACGCACACTATCTTTATCTAACAAGATAACTTATAAAAGATGAGCTTTGTACCCACATGTGACAGTTTTATTCTATGTATTTTCACTTTGGTCTTCCCCAGTGTTGAGAATGGTTGTTTTGTAATCCTGGTTACTTTGGCTATCGCTGATTTTGGGGTTGTCTTTATGACCTCCGCATTAACAGAAGAAGAGTTGCTGTTAAACAAATATGTAGATTTAAAATTAAGAATAAACTAATCTAACATCACACAAAGCAGAGCTTTCTCCTAGCTACAGCAGGCAGCTCTTTGTTCTGATCAGCATTCAGACTCGGACCATGGCAACGCTATTTAGGGTAATGCCTTTGTACTCTCCACAATCAACACCCTTAATCAAACAATAGCAGCTGCTCCACACAGTGACTGGATGTGTTCAGAACTTGCAACCCCATAACTGATTAAGCATTCCATCATTTAAAATAAATGTACCTACTTTCAGTTTCATTATCTGAGCAACCTCCTCACAGGTTCTGTAGCAGAGCTACTGCACTGGCTGGCTAGGTCTGTATGTAGGCACAGTCACAGACAGCCCCTAAAAGGTGTGGCTCCTGCTACATTGGAAGGACTCCTGATTCAGGAAGTACCCCAGAGAGGATGTTCATGGTGGAATGTGTGCTTCCTGCCTGGGGAAGAGGGGTAAGTGTTTTCAGTCAATAGCATCAGTAAGGCAGGAGCTGACTCTGTCCTCAGTTCCCATATCAAATACACATTCCACTGCTTATGAGTTAGTGCCAGTGTCATCATTCTAGGGACTCTGCCTGCTTGTGCTAATCCTCCAATAGGAAGTCCACATACCTCCCAACATTTAAAATGCCTAAAGCAGATGGGTCCAGTTCCTGGGGGGTGGAGTTACAGAGCAAGCCCATCTTGCACTCACCCCACACAGAGGTCCCACAGAGCTGGCTGGGCTCAGTTCCCTGCTCCAGATGTACAGCCTGGCCCTTGGTACATGGGATCACCCAGCTGCTTAGGTTTGGCCCAGTCCCCCTAATTGGCAGGGGAGCTGGGCCAAATTTCAGTGAGTGGCATTGTGATCCCATGTGCCGTGGGCCAAGATGCAACACCCACAGTAGGGAACCATGCCAAGTCAGTCCCGTGGGACAGGAGACACTTCAACCGTGACAAGAGGTTTTGAGGGTCAAAGCGGGACAGTCCCGCAAAACCCAGGAGTATTGAGAGGTCTAAGACCATGAGGGTCATGTAACCGTTCACATGGGCCTTTGCAGTGCCTCTGAGCAAATTTAGGCTGGCCTAAAAGTCACGTTGTCCAGGGCCTCTTTACCTTGCTTCATTCACTTTTTACCACTTTTGAAGGAGCCCAGTAGCCTTCAACTCCCTTCCCAATCTTTTCAGGGATTGCTGGCTGGCTCACTCCCATATACTTGCCACTTTTATGTACTTTTCATTTTAATCATGGAAGAAATGGATTGCCCTCAGGCTGTCTACTAGGTTTGGTACTAGTCACCACATCATTCATGATTTGGAATAAACTTTCTTCTAATAATGATCAAGATTTTTAGTAGAATAAGTATTATCCCTAAAGCTACTTTATCTTTTTCTTCTGCACTGTAGTACTTCTGCCTTGAACCTTCATCAGGTCACCTTCGTGCTACAGATGTAAAGTAGCAGCATGCATATCCAGAAAGCCATTGCAATGAGTGGGATACCAGAGTAAAAGGATCTTTGGTCTGATTCCATATGGCCATTTTTTAATTCCAGTTTCCACATTATTTTTAACGGAAAAATGAAAGGAGACTGACCAGCCATATGTAACTTATAAATATTATCTAGAGATCTATAGCTGTCTTTGGCACTTTACACAGAAACAAGAGACAAATTTCTACCCATGGAACTTACAGTCTAAATAAAGAAGGGGAATATGATGGCAAATGCCATTCCTGTTCCATATCATTTATATTTGTTATAAAATATAACTTATGACTTATGAAATTATTGTTTAGAGCTATGTGATGGTCTCACAGTTATGCTATGTAACAGATGCCGGCTGGGAAATGAGTTATTTCCATTTGCATAGTAATGGGAAAACATGCTAATGGGTTTTCATGCGTATACCTGATGGTCAGTTTAGTCAATGGAACTGATCAAGCAAACCTTTGATTAAATGCAAATCAGTCTGCTTGTAAATATTGCAACAGGAAAAGAAAATCAAAACATTATGAGAGAGACACCTGTGCTCTATCCAAAGTAGGAGGAGAAGAAGAAGAAATGAACTGGGCATGGACTCAGAGGACAATCGGATTCCTACACAATAGGGTATTGAGTTGGAGGAAACACTTCATTTCCAGATCAACAGAAAGAATTCACAGTCGAACGCTGAGTGAGTCCATTGCGGCTGAGTCAAAACAAGGGCTCTTCATTATCTAAGCTTTTCATCATGTTAAACCAATATTTTATATAAATTCAGTTCTGCACCTGCAGTAGCTACAATTGCTGCAGTGATTAGTCCAGCTGTATTTATATTTTGTTTAACATTCATTTTATTTCTGGTTTTTCTTTATTTCCTATCCTTTGACAGTAAATTTACTTTTATGTAAAATCAGTGGGATTGGATGTGGGGGCTGTTTAGCGAAGGTATCCGCTGTTAGGAGGAACTGGTGCACCAAGCTCAGATAAAGCTGAATTAGTAGAAGAGGGAACTGCCAGAGCATTAGTCCTGGTTAACAGTGGTTTGTAATCCTTCCTGAAACAATGCTGGGAGGAAGCTGATGGAGGTCAATGGATCCTAGGGAGTGCCAAATAATCTGAAAGATTCCCAAGTTAAATACAAAGAGGCTTTTGAGAATGTCTGTTTATCATCTCATTGTATGAACCCAAAACCAGAATTGAGATGTAACAAACTGTGTATATAGTTTTCTGTTTCTGAGTCACAGCTCTGGATATTAATATTCTTTAAAACTCCAGTCTCGTGGAGGAAGAATATCTTTTTAACAGCAACCTATTTTGCTACATAGTGGAATTCACTCAACATATAAAAAAAATCCCTGATGGAGATGTAGAACTTTGTGGCTTAACTACTATATAAATAGTATTTTTATATAGGTTTTTATACTATGCTCATCACAACAGAAGCTGAGCCCATTCCAGTAATGCATTAAGCAATGCGACTACACCTCAGTCACGTGGTGTTTGTTCTCTCGACTGCTCCCCAGAAGGAGAAGCATGTGGAGTGGAGGTTCATTGTTTCAAAAGGGTGTTTGTTTATTTATTCATTTATTGTTATGTATATACTCCTGTTGCTATACTAGTGAAGACAAGATCAAATAAATATGCCTTGCACGTGGAGCAGAAAGCGGTGAGGTTTGTGATAGTCCTTAGTCTATTCACTATTCACGTAGCTTGAAGTGGTTTCCGTCATATATGGGATTTACACTTTGGTTCAAGGGCTCTCAGCACCCCCACTATAAAAATTGTTCCAGCTCCCCTGCTGGCATTGTAAATGAAGAAAAAAGGAATGTTGGAGAACTTGAAGGGCTAATTGGACTTTATTAGCATCTGTGATGGTTGCTGCCTAGATGGATAATAAGAAGATAAAGGGAAGGATAGAGAACATGCGAGTTTTGTCAAATACTAGAGATGCAGCTCATCTTTTTTTCTACTGTTCATGTATGTTTGTCTTCTCATCCCAAAACAAACTGTAACTGTGGTAAATGATTTGAATGAAAAGTCTCTCTCTCTACACGGTAAAGTGTTATATGCTTTTTATTCTCCCTTGCTGAGCAGGAGAACTGAAGTCTTAATGTCAAAAAAAACTGTTCAGAGTAAAGCAAAAGTCAATGTAAGATCCAATTTGTTGTCTAGCTAAAACAGGCCCTGGCATGGCAGCAGGGCTGACAAAGTAGGCCTGTTTTCCCAGGATACACCTATGGTACCTTATGGAACTGAAGGCACTTTGCAATAATTCAGGACACCTATAGCTGCTGGAGCCAAGCAAGCTGCTTTAAAACACAGAATTCCTATGAGTTCAGCACCTAAGTCCAGGCTGCCAGGATGCACCTCTCTCTATTTAGCAATCTATAAACAGGAACCCACCTCTGAAGTCAGGCAGTTTAGGTATTTCTTGTGGGAATGAATCAGGAGCCTGTCTGGCTTCACAGAAAAATGGCTACAAGAGGAGCTGCCACTCCTCAACTTACAACTTTTCATCCAGCAATTAGAGCATTCACCTGGGATGCAGCGGGGGGGAAGGTTCAGTTCCTCCTCCACTGGAGGGGTTCCCTCAATCTCTCCTGTTGAAATTGTTCCATATGTGGCTAAATAATGAAAGAGCAATTGAAACAGGGGGACTGAACCCTGGGTCTGACACCTCCCAGGTAGGTGCCCTAACTATTGGCCTATAGAGTCACTTTAATTTGACCCAGTTATTGCTCCACTGTGGTTATAAACTTAACCAGTCACTCTAGCTGGACTTTGATCAGGACCCAATCCAGTAGGTGGCTGCTGAGCATGCCTACTGGATCAGGCCCCGTATGCAACTTAAGGAGCCAAACACCTACTCTCTCCCAGTTCGTGAATTCCACTAGTTCTTAGGTGGGAGGTAAGTGGCCAGACACCAAGAGTGAGGCAGTAAAGCACGTGCCCAGAGGAAGAAACTTAGGTGCCCAGGAAACATTTGCCCTGAAAAGTTAGGCACCAAATGTGTTTAGGTGCCTACATCATTCAGCGGCAGCTGAGTGG
The DNA here is from genome assembly GCF_002925995.2 of Terrapene triunguis. Classification (NCBI taxonomy): domain Eukaryota; kingdom Metazoa; phylum Chordata; order Testudines; family Emydidae; genus Terrapene; species Terrapene triunguis. Next base: position 15,985,997 of record NW_020665189.1, on the reverse strand, counting down.
GAGCTTTGTGGATCACACAGTGGGGCCTAAGTGATTTTCCCAGGGTCACACAGGAAGTCTGTGGCAGTAGAGGAAATCAAATCCAAGTCTTCCATGGGCCAGGCTCACTATTGGATCATCCTTTCTCAGAGTGGCCTAATTTTGTGGTTTATGCAGCAAAATTCCTTCATGACAATCTGCTTTGTTCCTCCTGCTTGTTTTGAGCTTCCGAGCCCTGTTATTTACAGCACAGGTACCCCTTGCCATACAGATAAAGAAGTACATGGCACAGGGTTTTTGTAAAAGAGATGCCAAATCCTGTCAGCTGCTGGAAGCCAGGCCACAGTATAGCATTTCACACATGCTTATTGAGTTCTGTGGAATTTCAGGTGCCCACAAGAGTCACTGATGGCATGTAGGAGTATTACTTTAATTTTCAGAGGTCCGGAGGGGAGAAGTTTGTTTTGACTGAACATCAATAACCAAGAAATATCAAAAATCATTCATCTGTTCTGTAAACAAGTTTTAATTAAAAGTCCGAATGAGAATCTTGTAGAAAGCAAACACTTCAAAGTTAAGAGTTAACAGAGTTATCTGACATTCTACAATATATCGCCGGGGACGGTAAGCACCAGGAAGCTGAATTATCCTACTATTTTGCCTTGATAATCAGACAGGCTTTCCTTAACAACATTTATTTTAGGTGACCACGGAAAACAATATCATCCAAAAGCTGTCCATCATCACAATTTGCGATCAATATCTTGTGTTGAAAAAGTCCTACTTCCTCGAGTATGTGTACAGTGAATACATCATCATTTCATTCTGCAATATTTGCACTAAATAAATTAATACAGAACTTGTTCTTTGCTTATCAATGGCTTACTTCTTGTTACCACAATTGTATTAGCATCTGGACAGTGAGTGAAACCTCAAACATATTTAAGCCTTAACAGGTGATATCAATTTCTTTACAGACAATCTGTAGTGGGAAACCATTTAGTAATATGTTTGCCTCTAAATATAGTGCCTATCCATACAAAGCAAAGCTAATGTTTGTTTAGTAACCATGACAGCTACAGGCCGTCATTGCTAGTTGCTTATACTAACATGCTGTTGTCTTCCTGTAACTAGGTCATCATGACTTATAATGCTGATTTTCCCATTATAGAGGGAACCAGAGCCATTTTTTTTAAACGCAAATCACCAAACTTCAGAAACTGGACTAAAATAGAACGTGAATAACCCATTTTGGTTTGGATTTCTTTGATTTGTGGGTTGGTTGTTTTTGCAAAACCAAAATCTGATCAACAAAGTTTAGCATAAATAAACCAGAGCCCCATTAGCTCTGCTCTGGCTCTTATTAACAATGCTGTCCAGAAGAATTATTTGAGTCACCTTCTAATCCATTCTATTTTATGTAGCTATTTAACTGGGCTGGTCTTCACAAGGAAATTTAACTGTGCTTAAACTCAACTTTTGACGTTTATGTTTAGTGACAACACTGATCACAACTGACCCGACGTATAGCTGTCTATATCAACAAGTTTACCATTACATCAGCAAGTCATGAATAAACCCTGAGACCAATATTGTTTGCTTATGATGAATTGACACAATGATCATGAATATCTTGTCTATACGACCATAAAGTTGGTAGGAAAATGGTGGGGAAGGTGCTCCATGGAAAAATAATTTTTCAAAAACAAAACCTTTGGGCTGAAAACTCAAAGCTTCCACTGGGAAAAGTCAAAGTGAAATATTTTGATTAGACTCAAGCACAAATCAAAATATTTTGCTTTGCCAAACCAAAATGTTTGGGGCAGTCTGACATTACACAGTGTGCTGCTGCAGTGCCTTGTGGGAACTGCACTTCCAGTGCCTCTACCTCCCTTTTCTCCTCTTTGGGACCAGCTCACTGGCTGACCTACGTCTCCCAGGATGCACCCAAGGTCTTCTGTCTTGATGACTCTTCACAGTACATCATAGGATTCATGTGGCCGTGATGCATCATGGGAGATAGTCTAGCTAGGAAACTGGCTGATAGAGAATGGGAGTATTGAAGCATTCAAATTACAACTCCTACAACAGTAGAAGCTCAAGACGCAGTTTAATGTTGAATGAGCCGAAATAAAAACATTTTAATTTGGGAACAATGTTTTGACAACATTTCTAAATTTGAAGATGTTTTAGGTTTTGGCTGAAAACGTTTTCAAATATTTGGGTTTTTTAGACAAAAAGTCAAACTTTTCCACAGAAAATAGTCACTTTAAATTTCTTGTTAGTCAAAAAACTCAATTTTCCTTTGAAACACATTTGCAAGGCAAACTTTGAACCAGCCCTACTGACCAATTAGCATCATGCTGTCAATCTAGTTCAACCATGATGCATTTTCCTAGTAGAGAAGAGGCCACAGCATACTTACAAGGTTACATGTAAAAATAAACCTTCTCTGCTTTATAAAGTATTTGAAAGGCAAAAATAGTAAGGCCCCAATCCACCAAAGTACTTAAGCACATGCCTAACAAACAAATACTCCTCTTGATTTCTTACAATATTCATACTACTTCCCGCTCTCCCACCCACATTCACAATCCATACAGCAACTTTTAAAAGTGAGCACCAATTATGCAACTTCTCTGGCACTACTTATGTGCTTATTGTTAAGCACATGCTTAATGAGGACCTAAATAATGTTGTTTAGGGAATTCAGGAATGTTGAAGTAACAGACTTTTAGACAATTCTCTTTTAACTGTGCTGTACCTTACAATACCTTACTATATTGTAACCAGTAAAAGCCCATAGAGCTCACCTGACACTTTTTCTTTATGAGTTCAGGTAGAAAAACCATTTTGATTATTTGTGAGACAACGTCATTAAGGAAATATAATGTTCCCCCTTTTGTAACAAATAATGGTTCTTTTCTTGTGATGTAGAGAAACGCATGCCTTTGTATAGGATTTAAATCCTCACTGCTCTTCTAAAGTGTAAAGAAGAAAGAAGGTTTCTATGCTTGAAAAAAACAATAGCAGCACAGAGCTAAATATAACTAGATGGGTTAGATGAGGATTTGGGGTGGACTGTGCTTTTTTTTCTTCTATTTAATTACTTCAGGCTTTCCTGTGGTTTCAGAGGCTGGTGAATTTAATAAAGAACACTAAGTGATCTTTATCAAATTTAACCACATGGTAGGGCTGGTCACAAAAAAAAAGTTTGCAAAGAAATAAGCTTTGTAGAGCTTAATTTAATATTCATCCCATAGTGCTTTCTGGAACAGTTACAATACGGCATAAGATTAATTGGAACCTACTTTTAAGGATTGTTATATAGACTGTGAATACCAGAGGAAGAGTAATTCAAGTAGTATAAAAACTACTGTATGTTTTCGAATAGGCATTAACAGAAGGGTTTAAACAGGAGTATTGGATTTCGCAGTTAGTTAAAGAGTTTCCTACCTTACACTCTTATTCTGGAAATTGTTCCACATGGGCAGACCCCAGCTGACTTCAGTGAGGTTCACTAGCACAGAACTTACTGTATCCATGCCTAGAAGCCCAATCAAACTCCCACTAAAGTAATTGGAAAGGTTCTGTCCATCATTAGCCAACCATGTTATATATCATTAAGGTCTGTAAATCAGGAAAAGCAACCCTGGAAATACTGATGTAGTAATTCATTTCTGGACTCCCAAACGCTAGAGTCACCAGAGCTAGGATTTTCTAGATGATATTGAGTGAGGCCATTTATTCTCTGTTGGAAGATACAAGGGGTCACCATGAGGTGTTTTTATATCATGGTCAGTGCTTTGTTAATTCAGATTGTGATAGCCTTACACATGTTGAGGGCTATCTATTTTTACTACTCGTTAATGGAATTATTTTAGGAGTGAATCTAGATAGAACTAACGGAAATACAAGCAATTTTACAAATCATCATAATGCATGTTCTGAAAATAAAATATTAACAATTACAAACAATAGATACAATGTTTGTTTTGAGAAACATTAGAAATAATACACTCATCACATTTTTTGAGACTAGACAATGCCAAGTTACAGGATGGTCGTTCCTACAACATCAAGGACATATTTCTGGGGTTTTCCTTAAAGAACTTAAATAAAATTCTGTCTTTATTCATAGTAGCCACCCAAAGTCTATCTATTACACTAATTCAGGGGTAGGCAACCTATGGCACGCGTGCCAAAGGCGGCACACGAGCTGATTTTCAGTGGCACTCACACTGCCCGGGTCCTGGCCACCGGTCCGGGGAGCTCTGCATTTTAATTTAATTTTAAATGAAGCTTCTTAAACATTTTAAAAACCGTATATACTTTACAGACAACAATAGTTTAGTTATATATTATAGATTTATAGAAAGAGACCTTCTAACAATGTTAAAATGTATTACTGGCACGCAAAACTTTAAATTAGAGTGAATATATGAAAACTCGGCACACCACTTCTGAAAGGTTGCCGATCCCTTCACTAATTAGTAAAAGCAGTTTGTCAAACCCAATGTTGTTTGTTTTTTGGTGATTTTTTGCCCACAAGTCTATTCTGCCTGACTATTAAACAAATAGTTACCAAAATCTTTATGTCCTTTGCCTATTTTTGCTGTGTAGACACTGGATGCATTAATTTTCTCATAACAATAATATCAGATATTTTTAAGCTTTTCACAAATTTTGGACATTCCATTTCCCTTTTCCAAGAAGAAGCTACCAGTAGTTCATCAGCTAATAAACTGAGAGATTGTCTTTATTTCCCTACGAAAATCCACGTCCATAATTACTTGAATTTTAGGTTTAACAAAGTCAATTTTTGCAGCCTGTCAGCCTGATTCTTCATGATGCTATTCCAGTTTTGTCCTTGTGACCCTGGCATAGTACACTACATAGTGAGGCCTGGCTGGTTCAACAAGCATCTTGAAAATATATTGCAATTAAGATAGTTCTGCATATCTACAGCCCTCATTAATTTAATTATTTTACCCTCCCCGTGTAAAGCTTTTAAGTAGTCGCAGTAAACTTTCTGAAAATAATATAACACTGAACTTGTATATTCCTAAGTGCTTGTAAATGTGAAAGGTGAACTTAGATGAAAACTCTCTGTAGGCTAGAATCTGAAGCATTTTTCAAGAGGCCTGTCTGTTTCAAATCCCAGGTGTTTTTAACACAGAAAAGCAGTATTTCAAATTCAGTTTGGGTTGACATTTAGAATACAGGGGAAAAAAACTAACTTAAGTTTGTATTTAATTTGGCTAAAAGCATGAATAGCTGCTAAGAGCCTAAGTGAATAGGCAGATGAGTTTAATTGCAGAAGGGCTTGAAATTGATCAGTTTGACTAAAGGGCTTGATTCCTCACTGCCTTGCACCTTGTGTTATTTACATCTGTGCAAATGAAGTGCAAAGGGGGTATAAAGTACTACCAAATCAGTTTTTCCAGATTGTAAAAGACTGCAGAAAGTGCAAGGTAATGGGCAATCAGACCCCAAATATGAAAGGCAAAGGCAAAGGCAAAGTTAGGGAAGGTTTGGGATTGAAGAATTGTTCATAAAAGTAGGCCAAAAATAAAAAAGTCAATAGAAAAGAAAAATGAGTAACTGGTGAACAGCTAAAGGATCAGGTATAAGGTAACTTTAAAAATATCAGATTTTGAGTCTTAAAGAATGGCACTTTAGAAATTTCCAAATGTGTTGTTGATAGTTTCAGAAACCTTTAAAGAGAATGAATGTTGCCATATTGTTTTGAATATTTTAAGGAGGCAAAAAGCTTTAAAAAGGAATATACATCCAGGAAAGTCAGATTTGGAAAATACATAGTTCCCTTTTATTTAGAGGAGAACCCAACAAAAGGACCATTTTAAAGAGCACAACAGTGCTATGAGCCTCCAGTGACAAACAGGGAATTAGCCTAAAATCAAGGTGGAACAAAAAAGGAGAGGTGGGAGATCCATTCTGCACTCTGCTTCTTCACCCACTAAGCAGATTCATAGTTACCCTGTATATTTGCACTGAGGTAAATGACCTCACAAGACACAAGGCAATGGTACACCAAGTCCTGAGCTGCCTAGCTCATTGATAAGAAAGATCATATGGGAAATAAAAGATTATGTTATGTCTGCTGCTCCTACTTAGAGAAACAGTGGTGTTTCTCCAAGCCAAAGCTCTGAGAAGGTCACAGTCTGAGTTGGTAAATACCATAACTGCAGAGTGTATAGAAATTAGGATTTAGAAGAGAGGGGAAAACTTTAGTGGGGAGGATAATATGGCTATCAAATCAAGGTAATTCAGCAATAGAGAGGATTGATCCCAACTGTGACATATTGAGTAACAGCTTCTGTAAGGCAGGCAGACACTTTTCATAGGTTAATATATAGTTGAGACAGAGAAGGTGGAGGGTAAGAAGTTATGGACCTAGCGGTAGACCTCCTAGAATGTGAAGGCCATTTCTTCATGTCTGGTGAAATCTTTTTAATGAACTGGTCTGGAATGTGCTCATGTGGGATCGTTAAAGAGTCAGAAACTCCTGCAAATACTGTGCATCTGTATTACTGTTTACAAAAGTTAATAGCATGTCTATTAGTTATTAGTCCACTCCTGAGTATTAACAAAATTACTACATTTGTATACGTTTAAAAATCCCACCATTTGGTAGATTTCAATTTAAATGCTATTAACTGTATATTTGCCAGTCTCTTATAAATCTAGAAATCAATCATTAGCAACAGGGTCATCCATTAATATTCATCAGTGGTTTAAATAACAAATAGCAATGCCCTTCATTAAAATTCAAACAAAAAACCTTCTCATTATTCTCTGGATGAATCCAACTCTGACTGTGGATTCTGGCCCCTTCATTGAATTTCAAATTCATAATAAATTACTTGGTGTGCTTGGAATACAAAGTGAGTGGTCATCTTGTTTAATGAAGCCTTAGAGTAATCCCTTTAGCCAGGAGCAGAGAAACTTTTCTGACCATCAGAGCAGATAATAAAGCAGATATACCTTTTCTTGTCATCCAGCATATTTTACAGGCACTATTGAAGTACATGGATTTATTTAAAGGAGTTCAGAAACAAGTATTGTATTTATATTGACAATGGAGCTGCTCATTGCTGACTAGAAAAAGATGGTGAAAGAGCAATGAAATTTAATCATAACTACCCTGATGGAGTTCTTTGAAGATATTGCTGCCATGAGAGATAAGGCAAATTCAGTGGATGTATGTAGGA
>NW_020665189.1:15810685-15978773 GCF_002925995.2 Terrapene triunguis | reverse complement strand
TACCAGAAACCTGGTGTTCTATTTCCTTTCCTGTGTCGTCGCCACAGATGTATTAAAACTTGGCATTTTCAAAAGACATTTGACAAGGTTCCATGTCAGAAATTTAAGGTAACAAGTTATTAAAACAGGAGTGTATATTAATTACCAGGGCTCTAGCTATTCAGGTTGTTTTAGGGTTCCCATCCTAATGGCAACTGGGCACCTCACATTCTTCAAATCAGTTACCACAAGAGAGACTGTGTGAAGACAGCTGAAGCAGGAAAGGATCTTGTATGGTGAGTGAAGTTTAAACATTTTGTGGTTGGCTTTATTGTAAAAAAAATACATCTTTAAAGGCAAATCAAATGTACTCAGCCCAAGTCTAGGAATAAGGTAAGGCTTGCTTCTACCAACTGGTCAAGCCCAGATCTAAGTTAAACTTCATTCAAGTTCCAGAAAGAAAGTCTAAACTGAAGTCAATCTCTCCTTTCTCCTACCCTTTTCAGAGAACATTCCTTGCTGATGGGCTGAGTTTGGCAGCAAAAACCTCACCAGCCCTCTACTATTCTGTTCTGTAATCCCCCAAAACTGGTCTAGCCCTGCTGATCCATGAACCAAGGGCAGGCAATATAGCCCATAGTCTAGTCAGATGAAAGGCTTGTCTTCAGTACAAGGATTTAGTATATTGGATTGTGATTGTAAAGAGCTGCGTTAGTCAACATGACTATGATGAATATGACTTGCACTTGTTTTCACTGACCACAAAGTCATTGTCGGTAGAGCTGACCAGAGGATGACAATTACATATCACGGTGACGGTCAAGCTTTCAAAATTTGTTTCCATTCTGCATTGGAATGAAAACAAAAGCTGTCAAACATGTTTGCAAAACACAGAATTGTGTCATGTATGCACGTCCTGGGGTTAGGGCACTGGCCTGTGATGTGGGACAAGCAGGTTTAAGTCCCTGCTCTGCTTGATTTGGAGTGAAAAACTCTGCTCTTAATCAGAGAGAGCACAGGACTTGAATCTGGTTTCTCCCATATCCCAATCTTGTGCCCTAGTCACCAGGGTACAAAGTGTGAGAGTCTCTCTCTCTGTCTCCTAGTTATTGTAACGGGTTGCCCCCTTTTAAGGTGCCACCTGATGTACTGGGATACCACTGAGCCCACCTGTTCTGCCAGCCTGGGCCCCCTTTTACCCTGTCTTGTGGTGCAGGCTCTTAAGCCTCCACTAATGCACACATAAGCAGGGCCACACCCAGCTGCAGAAAGACACAGACACTGAGATCAGCTCTGGGAAGACTCAGCTTAAGGGACTTGCCCCAGTACTCAAGTGCCCTCCTCCCTTGGAGTGCAGAGCCAAAGGTATATTGTGAAATCCGCCCCCTCCCTCAATGTGAAGGAAGGCATGCACAGCCTCTTACCCTCTCCCTCTCCCTCCCCCATCATGAATTGCACAAACTGGGTTTCAGAATAAACAAAAACAAGTTCATTAACTAGAAAGGGTAGATTTTAAGTGATTATAAGAGATAGCAAACAGGACAAAGCAAATTACTGAGCAAATAAAACAAAACACATAGGCTACACTTCATACACTAAAGAAATTGGCTACAAATATTCATTTCTCACCCTAAATATTGTCTCGGGCAGATTAAAGAGATTCTTGAAAGCCAGCTGCACTGGCCTGCAACTTGAAACTTCAGGTGTTTTCACTCACGGGCTGAACACCCTTCTAGCCTTGGCTCAGTTCTTCTCTCTTGTTTCCAGGTGTTTCCCAGTGTCTCTTTGGGTGGGGAGGCAGAGGAGAACCTCGATGATGTCACTCCCCTGCCTTATATAGTTTTTGTGTATGGTGTGAACCCTTTGTTTTCCAGTGGAAAAACACTGGCATTCCAAGGTGAGGTCCAGTACCAGGTGACTCAGTCACATGTCCCTGCAGGGTCATAGCAGCCATTACTCGCAGGCTGTTTGGAACATCCACAGGAAGACTAAGCTCTTTCACAGTCCATTGTCTCTGCTCATGGGCCATCAGCCCAGTCTAAATTTTTCATTGTTGAACCTGAAGGGATAGTTGGGGGATGTCACCCAAAGTAGCACATTTGAATACTGATACATGGTCAATATTCCTAGCTTCAGATACAAAAATGATACAAGCATACAAATTAGGGCTGTCAAGCGATTAAAAAAATTAATCGCAATTTAAAAAATTAATTGTGATTAATCACACGGTTAAACAATAATAGAATACCATTTATTTAAATATTTTGGGTGTTTTCTATATTTTCAAATATATTGATTTCAATTACAACACAGAATACAAAGTGTAGAGTGCTCACTTTCTATTTACAAATATTTGCACGGTAAAAAACAAAATAAATAGTATTTTTCAATTCACCTCATACGAGTACTGTAGTACAATTGCTTTATTATAGAAGTTGAATTTACAAATGTAGAATTATGTACAAAAAATAACTGCATTCAAAAATAAAACACTGTAAAAATTTAGAGCCTACAAGTCCAGTCAGTCTTACTTCAGCCAATCGCTCAGACAAATAAGTTTGGTTGCAATTTTCAGGAGATAATACTGCGCACTTCTCGTTTACAATGTCACCTCAAAGTGAGAACAGGCATTCGCATGGCACGGTTGTAGCCAGCATCGCAAAATATTTACGTGCCAGATGCACTAAAGATTCATATGTCCCTTCATGTTTCAACCACCTTCATGATGGATTCTGCTTGATAACGATCCAAAGCGGAGCAGACCGACGCATGTTCATTTTCATCATCTGAGTCAGATGCCACCAGCAGAAGGTTGATCTTCTTTTTTGATGGTTCGGGCTCTCTAGTTTCCGCATCTGAGTGTTGCTCTTTTAAGACTTCTGAAAGCATGCTCCACACCTTGTCCCTCTCAGATTTTGGACAGCACTTCAGATTCTTAAGCCTGGGGTTGAGTGCTGTAGCTATTTTTAGAAATCTCACATTGGTTCCTTTTTTGTGTTTTGTCAAATCTGCTGTGAAAGTGTTCTTAAAATGAACATGTGCTGGGTCATCATCCGAGACTGCTATAACATGAAGTATATGGCAGAATGCAGGTAAAACAGAACAGGAGACATACAATTCTCCCCCCAAGGAGTTCAGTCATTATTTTTTTTAACGACCATCATCAGCATGGAAGCATGTCCTCTGGAATGGTGGCTGAAGTATGAAGGGGCATATGAATGTTTAGCATATCTATCTCGTAAATACCTTGCAATGTTGGCTACAAAAGTGCCAGGTGGATGCCTGTTCTCACTTTCAGGTGACATTGTAAATAAGAAGCAGGCTGCAGTATCTCCCGTAAAAGTAAACAAACTTGTTTGTCTTAGTGATTGGCTGAACAAAAAGTAGGACTGAGTGGACTTGTAGGCTCTAAGGTTTTTCATAGTTTTGTTTTTGAGTGCAGTTATGTAACAGAAAAAAAATCTACATTTGTAAGTTACACTTTCACGATAAAAAGATTGCACTACAGTACTTGTATGAGGTGAATTGAAAAATACCATTTCTATTGTTTATCATTTTACAGTGCAAATATTTGTAATCAAAAATAATAATATAAAGTGAGCACTGTAAATTTTGTATACTGTGTTGTAATAGAAATCAATACATTTGAAAATGTAGACAAACGTCCAAAATATTTAATAAATTTCAATTGTTTAACAGTGCGATTAGTCACGATTAATTTTTTTGAGTTAATCGCGTGAGTTAACTGCGATTAATCAACAGCTCTAATACAAATTGGATAAACATATTCAGTAGATCATAACTTTTTCAATGATACCTCACATGACCTCTCTTGCATAAAACATATCTTAGCTGTGCCATATTCATATCATAACAATATTTCTAAGAAGAATATGGGGTGTAACATCACAGTTATTTCCTGACATGCTAAGATATTGTCCTGAGGGTACAGCGAGAGAATGGGGTAATCCTTTCTATCAGCCCTTACCAAGGACTCATTTTTCCTCAGGTCAGACTGGCAGGGACCATGGTAGGTTTTCACCTTCTTCTGCAGCCTGGGGTACAGGTCACTTGCTAGGATCATCTGAATACATCTCACCAATTCAATTCTCTGCCATTTCAGGGGTTTCTGACATTGATGCACAATGGTCCCTCCTATTCTCTGCCCATGGCACGCAACAGTTTAGTTTCCTGAGGGCTTAATACTTTGGTCTAATTTTGGTTGGTGGGCTTGGTATCAGGGTACCTGGCTGATGTTTAATGGCCTGTGATATACAGGAGGTCAGACCAGATGACTGGTGGTCCCTTCTCGCCTTAAACACAACTATTCTATTCTGTACATCATCACTTTAAAAAGAGAAATATCATTTGTTATTTTATCATTGTATTACTGTAATCTCTTCAATAACAATAATAATTAATTCAAGTACTAAATAGAAGAGTAGCTTCCCACCATCTGACTGGTCTATTTAGACTGTAAACTCTTTGCGGCAAACACTATATGCGTTGTATCCAATACAACCGGGTCCTGTTCTCAGTTGAAGCCTCTGGGTATTGCTATAACAACAACAAATAATCAAGATATGTTTTTTAAGATGGAAATGGGTTAAGAGAACTCAGAGAAGACTATCCTGTCAATTAGTTTTAGAACGAAAGAGGTTGTGTTTTTCTTTTTGTTTTTTAACAATGTTGTCCAAAAGTCTCCTGGTTTAAAAAAGAAAACAAAAAAATATTTTATGTAATAGCTCTTAAAAATGTTTAAGATTCCTGGACTGTTTTCCTATCAAGTCATATTTTGGCCTTCTTCTTTGTAGTTTTGTAGTAACTAAGCCCTCCCACCCCTCAAGTTATAAGTGATTACTATTTAAGAATTGCCCAGGCATCAAGGCCTTTTAGAAAAGATAGAATGGAGGGCTAAGAGAATAAAAATCTATAGTCTAATGGCTAGATTTTCTTCCATAGTCTGAGGAAACTCAGAGTTGCTGCAGCCTTTTGCAAGCTGATGCACCTAAAGAGACTTCCCCCTCTCCCTGTTTGTGAATGAATGAATGAAAATAGTAATAAGATTAATATCAGACTTTGATATTTATATGATGTGCCAGATACAGTAGTAAAAGGGGGACCTTGATGGAATCTAATATTCTAAACAAAATGTGTATAAGAGGGACGTCAGCCATAAGGGATGCAGCTGTGGGCAAAATATTGTAAACTTTAATGCCAGGGTTTACCTCATGGGCAATCCTGTTAGGAGAGAGGGATTGTGTTCATATTGATTTATTTTAGCTAAATAGATTGTGACCCTAAAAAACCTCTCGGCAAACAGGTTCAGTATTCTGTTGGCAACTCCTATCAGGTCTGACAAACTCATTACACCTAATACACTGTTTTAATAGTGTTTATCCAAAAAGTGTCTTGTGAGGTAGCCAATGAAAACCAGTGACACTCTGGTCATTAATATCACTGTGAAATTTATGTATTAATACTGTGTGATGTTATGCTGTAAAGTCTGTAACAAGGTAGAGTGGACAAGCAGGTCTTCTGCCAGACAAAACATGTCTATTCAGCTATCCCTGTCTCTAATGTAAATTAAGCATTGTGAAACCAAGTACATCAGACCCCCACTAGAATGCAGGGTTTTGGATCCATGCGCGGTCCCGCATTAACGCAGGGACCGCGTTATAGTGGGGACCGCATTACCATGGATTCCAATGAAGGTAATTAAATTTGGGATCCATGCGCAGTCCCGCGCTATAACTGAATTCGCACTATAAAGACGCGCATTCTAGCAAGGGTCTGCTGTACAACGGGAATTGCCCTTGCAAGTGAAGTAAACAGGAAAAAACAAGTTAATAGGGGGATGTAAAATCAGCACGTCACTGACACATCAAAGAACCAGCAACTGGGGAAGGAGAATCTTATCTGGGGATATACTTCAAAAGGATATTTTCAACTATAAGCTCTTTGGGGCAGACTTTGTCTTTTACTATGGACGATAAGAAGGACAAATAAATCTGTTAGTCTCTAAGGTGCCACAAGGACTCCTCGTTGTTTTTGCTGATACAGACTAACACGGTTACCACTCTAAAAGAAACCCTTAGTTCTCTATTTCATTGAGGAACACTCGTGTTGGTGGTACTCCTGATAATCTGGATCCTGACTGGATTGAAAATCAACAAGCTCTGCAAAAGGACTGTAAGGGTGAAAAGCTATTTTGGACAAAGGAATGTAGCCTGTCAACATTATGTTTAGTCTCTTATAAGCATTTTATTTTTTGTAACCATTTCTGTTTCCATTATTCTTACTCAATACTCACTTAAATCTGTGAATCTGTTCTTTGTTAATAAACTTATATTTGTTTTCATCATAAATAATTTACAGTGCTACATTGTTATAAAGGATCCAATCCTGAGTGGTGACTTTCCAGTTGTGTGTACACTGTCTCTTTGGAGACAGCAGACTTGGCAATTACTGAGAGTGTCCAGTGACGGGGGCTGAACACTACAGGAAGATGCTTCTGAGGTGTTTGGGAACTGGAGTACACCAAGTGCTACCTGCATGGCAAAGTGAAAGGCTAACAGAGCTTCTGAGGAGATTGTTTGGGGTGGCTAACAGACTGGGGTGACAGGGAGCTGACATCTAATTTAGCACCAGCAAGTCTGTTTTTCACTAAGGCTAGGTCTACATTACGGGGGAGGGTCGACCTAAGATACGCAACTTCAGCTACACGAATAACGTAGCTGAAGTTGCGTATTTTAGGTCGACTTACCTGGCTGTGAGGACGGCAGCGAGTCAACTGCTGCCGCTCCCCCATCGACTCCGCTTCCGCCTCTCGCTGCGGTGGAGTTCCGGAGTCGACGGCAGAGCGATCGGGGATAGATTTTATCGCGTCTACACTAGACGCAATAAATCGATCCCAGATAGATCGATCGCTACCCGCCGATCCAGCAGGTAGTGAAGACGTGCCCTAAGGCAAGGGGATAACAAGGTAGCCCACAGTCCTAGACATCCCAAGAAACATCACAGTGACAAATTGAAGAAGGCTAATGTTTGCAGTCAAGCATGCCTATATTATGTGCTAGTGAAATACAACTGTGCTGAAAGCAGCAGTAAATAAAAGGAACTGAAACCAAACAGTATGTTTATATGGACACTTGACCACACAGTGGAATAATCAGAAATGTGACTGTTTGGTTAATAATGCAAAGACTCACCTCCACCATACATACGAAGGTCCAACTATTATTGTTAAAACAAGGATACCAGAAATGGAATATTTATATAACTGTTCTGACCTGCTGTTCTTGCACGGTTCTTGAAGTAACTTTTGATTGTATAATGAACTGTTAAAACAAGTTTAAAGAGCATCAAAGAATATGGACAGACTTTGTAAAAATTATATGAACTTTAAACTGGACATTTAAGCAGCTAACAGAATGTTGATGCAACTTGAGCAAGTATAACTATAAAATTGGCCAAAGGATACATCCCAGGTGCTAGCGTGGACTAATCAGATAGTGACCCATACTTCTTCAGAAGATGTACAATGTCCTTCCAAATGTCCTCTCTCACGATCTAGTCAGAACACCACTTTTTGAGTTCTTGTAAGTGGGACTGGAATTTTCCAGTCTCTTTGTGCAACACATCTTGTTACACTAGTTTGTGTAAGACAAGTTAGGCCATAGCTGTTGGCACATCTATCTTGGGACATACCTTCAATGCTCGAATCCTTTTTGTTTAATTAATTGAAATTAAAAGTACCCTAGGAAAGGTGGTACAGGTAATCAGTTAAGCCGTTGTTTAACTAAGGTCTATTTTATACCTTGTCTTTCTCAGTTTCTATCCTACACTAAGGTTTAGTTGTCCCAACAACATTTTTAAATTAACACCGCACTGAGATTAATGGAACAGGAAGGAGAGTTCACTAGTGACTTGAATAAAATCAATGTAATGTGGAATTCACCCCTAAGCTACTGTTGCTTAGCTGGAGAAAGTTTCCTGAAAACAATGTTAGCACACCAGCTTACAAGGGAACGTTTGAGTCAGTTCCTACAGCCTCAGAGCTTACAAATGCTCAGACCTCTCTACACAGGGGGGAATTTCATTCTGAGTGTAGAGTAATCATTGAACTCCTTAGGGAGAGCCTTATCTTAGCAATGGAAAAAGAAAAACTACTTCACAGGCATTAAAGCTTAATCTCTGTAGGAAGCAGATGTAACTGTAACATGGGGGTCTTTATTCATTAGTGTCCCCTTGCAGGGAGCTACACCCACCAAGCTCCATCCCACCCAACTCTAGATTTGTCAAGTCCTTTTCTGGGCCAAGCCCTCTCCTGGCTGGGTCCTCAAAGGTCTCTGTGACCTTTAGAATAATAGTAATAATTTAGCATACTGGGGAAATGGACATTCTGGGTCTCCAATGAGAGCTAAATCAGCCCTAGTTCTCCTGGTTTAGGGCCATCTTCTGGAAGAGTCCCTGGATGGGCTAGGCAGGGTATCCCAGGCCAACCCCCACTCCATTCACTGCATTCCAGCTGGGCTCTTGGTTTGGAATAGCCAGGACTAGTTCCTTGGGGTTCCCTGAGCTACTTCCTACCTCTGTAGTCTTCCCCAGTGTCTCCCTCTTAGGTGCGTTGGTCTGTCTGGCAGCTTCTCACCAGTCTTCCTAGCAGCCACCACACTCCTCTGCCTTGCAGCCCTTTCATCTGCACAGCTGTTGTGGCTCTGGATGAGCTGGAAGGCAGATGCTTTGTTAATCCTTTAGCTGCTGAACCTGAACAAGATATACAGACCCCATGACAGGAATACCGTAGCTACCAAGATAGATTATTCATATAAGTGTCTTCTATTGCAATAATATAGTCACCATGGAAACTAATTGATTGGAACTAAAATGCTGGGGTCAAATATTTCCATGCAAACTGACAGCCCCAAAATAAACTATAAAATTTCCTGTACTCCCTTCAGAAACAATGCAAACACCGGCATTCAAAACAAGCTCACCAAGTTTGTAGATGATACTAAAACTCGAGGCAGAACAAATAATGAGGAACAATGCAACCTGATTTAAAGGATTTGAATCATTTAAGTGATTGCTCCAACAGATAGCAAAAGCAGTTCAACACAGATAATTGCAAAATAATTAGTCTGGAAGCAAGGAACTGAGCCAGAAAAAGTGTGCTAAATGGGACAATTATACAGCACACTGAACAGGAAAAGGATTTGGGGGGGTTAGTGTGGAAAAGTCATGGAAACTATTGGCTCAGTGCAAAGCTATAGGGAAAAGAACACAGAATACTTACTTATATTAGCAGTTGCAGAACCAAACAATTGATGCTGTTACTGTATGAGGCATTTGTTAGACTCCATCTAGAACACTGTGCATAATAATGTTCCCTATTCTTCAAGGAGGACGATGTGACTAAACTTGCAAACTTATGCAACTTATAAAGGAAGCTCTCCTACCAATAAGGTCTTGTCTGCACACACTGATTGTACCACTTTATCTATACCAGAACAGTTAAAACAGTATAACGCCCAACCCCCTGTGACACCCTGTACCCCATGTTCACCATTTTATACAAAGTATGCCTTGTGAGGTATCATTGCATTGATGTTGCACACATTTCAACAGGATAATAATATTCAGTAGATTATGAGTTTTCAAATGGTACTCACAAGGCATACTTCGTACAAAATATATCATAACCATATAAAAGTAGTGAACATGGGGTACAGGGTGTCACACACCTCTCCCACCCTCCCAGTATGGATGCAATTGTATCAGCATAATGGTGCTTCATAGTAATATAGCTATTCCTGCACAGGAACATGAATAATCTGTACTGGTATAATGTGCCTTATAATTCTATCCACACTAGGTGTTGTACTGATATAACTATTTTTAAAAAATCACTCTCCTCACTGAAATATTCATACCACTATAAAAAATGTACACAGGTCAGGCCTTAGAGTTGGAAATGCTGGAAGTTAGTCTTCAGTATTGCTAAGCCAAAACATTAAAAAATCATGAGTCAGGTCCCCAAAATCATGTGATTGGCTTAAAAATCATAACATTTAAAAATAAATTTCTCATCTCGGTTTTTGAGCATTTAGATTACACTCGGGCCACATTTTCATTTGTTTCCCAGTGACCATGAGGACTAGAAACTTTTTTTTTTTAATGCAAGCTGAGTTTCTCAAGAAATCACATTCCTCCAGCAATTGAGCCTTGAAGAAAAATATCAGCTATTGCAAGATTCCCAGTAAAATTGCAAGATTCAGCAACACTGATTTTTAGTTTAGATGTCAAGAGTTTAAGAGTACTAATGTGAAATAATAGTGCCTCCTATCCTGATAAAGTGTTAAGACAGCCCATGTGAGTCAGTGGAGCCACTCACATGAGTAAATGTTACAACAGAAAGGATGCAGAATCAGGTCCTTACAGGCCCATGCTGTGTAAGTGCATTTGAAATAATAAGGTGTTAAAGTAAGGTGCAAAATCTGTTAAGTGGCTACCCTTTGTACTGACACCTGGACAGAAGGGCTTTGAAGCCAGGAGGAGGAAGCAATCCTCCAAGCCACTTAACCAGAGCTCATAAGAGCATTTGAAGAGAAGCAGGTACAAATAGGACTGACTTTTCGTGTCTGTGTTTGTTCAGGGCAGACTTTCCTGAATCTCTAAAGTTTTACATTTAAACATACTAGATATTTAGTAGTCACTTCTGTCCAGAATTGTTTCTTCAGGGGCTCCGCAATGCAGATCATAGATTCCAAGGCCAGAAGGGACCACTGTGATCCTCTACTCTGACCTCCTGTACAACATAGGCCAGAGAACTTCCCCAGAATAATTCCTTTTGAAACAGAGCATATCTTATTTAAAAAAAAAAAACACCTTAATTTAAACATTGCTATTGATGGAGAATCCACCACCACCCTTGGTAAATTGTTCCAATGGTTAATTACCCTCACTGTTAACTTGTCTGTGTCCTTTCATTTATTTCCTAAAGAAATGAAGTCACCACCCTCTCCTTCTGTCTAAAGCTTCTGGCTGCTTAGTTAGCACACTAATGCTCAACAAAGGGAAGAATTTCATTTCAGAGACATTTCTGCAGGGTTTTTGTTCTATTTATATCACTTTTCTCTCATTTAGATTTCATTAATACTATCAGAACTCCTGTTAGAACCAATGGGTATTTTCTGTGTAAGTAAGGAAGTAAGTAACCCTAAGTGATGGGATAGGTTAGGTTAGGTGGACATCAATTCATTGGAAAAGAATCAAAGTGAATTAATGCACATTTTTTCAGAATTGTGAAAGAGATTGGTAAATGTGATAGGACAAATTATTTACACTGTGCAAGAGTTTGGAAACTATGCATGCGTGGGCCAGATACATCTCAAGTTACACTAACATGAAAATGAAGTAACGCAGTGGAGAACCAGATCTATAACCTAAAGTTTATGAAATAGACTCAATGAGAGTAGTACAGTTTAATGATTAGAGTAGAGGACTGAAACTCAGAACTCCGAGGTTCTGTTTGCATTGGTGTTTGCCTTGGGCAAATCATTTCAACTTCTTGTGCCTCAGAAAAGACAATATTTATATACAGTATGTTGCAGGACTGTTGTGAGGCTTAAGTAATTAATATATATAAACCACATTCAGGTCCTCAGATGGAAAGCACTTGAACTATATTAATTATGCATATTATATTATAATTGAATAAGAAACTCCCATAGAACAATTTCAAGCTAAGGAAAGGAGAAAAGATGCTTCCAATCACCAGACCATTTATTATTTTATAAATGGTTATCATCCTTCCTATTGATCTGCTTTCTAAGGTAAGCAAGGCCCATCTTTTCAATCTCTCTTCATATGAAAGTATCAGAGGGGTAGCCGTGTTAGTCTGAATCTGTAAAAAGCAACAAGGGTCCTGTGGCACCTTTAAGACTAACAGAAGTATTGGGAGCATAAGCTTTCGTGGGTAAGAACCTCACTTTTTCAGATGCAAGTGAGGTTCTTACCCACGAAAGCTTATGCTCCCAATACTTCTGTTAGTCTTAAAGGTGCCACAGGACCCTCTGTTGCTTCATATGAAAGTTTCCACAGCCATAATAATTTCACTTAATGTCTCCGAGCCCCCTCTAATTCTTCAATATCCTTCAAGATGGAACAGCCAATACTGCACACCATATTCCAGATAAGACCCAGTCCCTGGTTCATATAATGGCATTTTTTTTCTGTATTTTCTCCCATCTTGTTCCTTAGGCATTCTAATATCTTAGGTTGGTGGTGGGGTGGGGTGTGGGTTGGGTTGGTTTTTTTGGGGGGTGGGGTTACCACAGCTGCACATCCAGCTGGCCACTGTCTAATGCTCTTATTCTGGGGGCAAAAAAGGTTTTAAACAGACCAGCCTTATGGAAATGCTGAAGCCACATTTTTTAAATTCTAATTATGAATCCAAAGGAAACATAAGTTGCTTAATAAAGGAGAAGGTTTTGAGTCAGCCTTTAGAAATCCTTACACTGTGTCATAAAATATAACCATGTATCTACTTTTATTTTCAGTTCTTAAACTCATTAAAACAGTTTATTAGCAGTGGAGCTATAGAAGATTTCATATGTCATAAAAAGCAAATGTGTGCAGTTTCAGCATGGAAGTTAAGGCCCGTTAGATAATAACAGATTAGCTAACCCACAAAAAAGGATGAAAATTAAAAAAAAAACATTTTTTTTTTGTTTTTATCTGAAGATTTCTTCAAAACTGTATAGGTTTTCACTGAAATCTGAAAATGTCTTGGTTTTGGTTGCCAAAAAACAATAAAAATAAATAAATACATCTGGTTTTCTCTGAAATTTCAGTTTTGTCAAAAAGTCACTTGCCATCAAAAATATATTTAGTGGGAAAACTTTCAACCAGCTCTAGTCCATACCAATATCCTTTCTCATCTACTTGTACTGTACCTCTCTCACCCAGGCATATGCACACCCACCTCTTGGAGCTGAACTGTTCTATTTTACTCAATGTTTCTGTGATTTGTGAAGTATGATCACAATAAACAGAAGACCAGTAACTGAATAAAGAGATTTTACCATCTCGCTGCTCTTTGGTCTGTGTTTATTTCATTAAGAAACTACCACCACAACCAATACTGATTGGTCCCTCTCTTCGAAGATGCCAAATACTGATGGGAATGCATGTTCAACTAACTTCTCTGGGATTTAGGCCTAGTTTACACTTAAAATTTAGGTCAACATAGATATCGCACTAAGGTCTGTGAAAAATCCACATCTCATAGCTATGCCGACCTAACTGTTGTGTAGATGCAGCTAGGACTATGGAAGAATGTTTCAGTCAACCTAGCTAGAATGCTTCTTTCAACCTAGCAACCCTCACTTGGGGAGGTGCTGTTCCTACTGCAACAGAAAAATGCCTTCCATCACTGTAGGCTGCAGCTACACTACAAGATTAGATATGGCCAGGGCCGGCTCCAGGGTTTTGGCCGCCCCAAGCAGCCAAAAAAAAACAAAAAAGCCGCGATCGCGATCTGCAGCGGCAATTCGGCGGAAGGTCCTTCGCTACGAGCGGGAGTGAGGAACCGTCTGCCGAATTGCCGCCGAATAGCTGGACCTGCCGCCCCTCGCCGGAGTGGCCGCCTCAAGCACCTGCTTGCCAAGCTGGTGCCTGGAGCCGGCCCTGGATATGGCGCTATAACTACACTGCTATAATCCCTGTAGTATTGGCATAGCCGTAGTCTTTTCAGTGCAGAATCTGGTTTCCAACATCATAAATAATGGTGTTATGACAGATGTAGCCAAGTGACATTGTAATACATAGTCTTTCAAGTTCTTTCTCTTAATGTCTGAGCAATCTTGGGAAGACATGGTGAGTTGTGCATAATTTTTGTTATGCATAGTTTTTGGAATGCAAGCTGTGTGAGCAGCAAGAGAGCTTTCTCTATTACATGGTCTCTGATTAGAGGCTATTCTTGAGGCAGAGTTGATCCCTGGAAACTGGGCACTGGTGTTGGACTGCGATTCCTAAAAGAAAGAGTGCCTGCATGCTGTCTGACTACCTTTTTCAGGACTGGTGTATATGTTTAAATAAAACAAGTTACACTTAGAATCTACCCAGACTCCACATCAATGATTTCTCCTCCACTCGAAACCTGACCTACAAGTCCTTGGACATCTGCTACCACTTAGCAGAGCACAGACATTAGTGTCAAAATGAGACACTAGTATTGGAAAAAGGGATGACAATAGTAAACAATTGTGCTTTGCCTATAACCTAAAATAACACTGAAATTCACTGGCACAACTTGCTACTTTGCTGCCCATATCGCACAATGTTGTCAATCTAGTACCTTTCCTCACTAAATTCACCTTAGAGTAAAAAGGGAACCCGCGGCCAGCACATCCCTCGCCCGCGCCACTTCTCGCTGCCCCCATTGGCCCGGGACGGCGAACCACGGCGAGTGGGGGCCGCGATCGGGCGAACCTGCCGCGTCAGCAGGTAAATAAACTGGCCCGGCCCGCTAGGGTGCTTACCCTGGTGAGCCGCGTGCCAAAGGTTGCCAACCCCTGATATAACTAATGATATGACTAAACCTTTGCTGAATAATAGAAAACAGGTCAGAGAAAGAAAGTCTCTCTGTCAAGACATTCTAGTGAAGTGCCCCATAGGATACCAGTTACATGGAAAGACAAGCCAAAGATGTTCAGAATCCACAAGAACTCACAAGTTTGGATGTAGGTCCAAAGCACTTGGATCTGCAAATGTGGGGCTGAAAATCTCATGAGAACAGTATGTGATCTCCAGTAATTCCTGCACCCAGCCACACCACAAGTTTCATGAGACCATCCTTTCTTAGGGGGGCTACTGTGTCTGCAGTATTTATGCAGATGTGTGCGGAGGAAAATTAAGGACACAAAAAGTTAGCTAAAT
This sequence comes from Terrapene triunguis, assembly GCF_002925995.2. Lineage (NCBI taxonomy): Eukaryota > Metazoa > Chordata > Testudines > Emydidae > Terrapene > Terrapene triunguis. The sequence goes on along the minus strand of NW_020665189.1, from coordinate 15,963,851 downwards.
GATTTGAGCTTCCAGGTTTAGTTCAAATGTTAAGCAAAGATTTATGATTTATGCAAGCCAGTTCTGCCAGCCCTTCAGGGAACTCCTCAAACTGATGGGGATGGGAGAGGATCACAGCAATATCTAACAGAACTTTGCCTGTACAGCTTTGGGTGTAGAAGAGTTAGTAACAGTAGTTAGCAGTTTAAATCTTCAAAGCACTTTTCAAACATTATTCACTGAGTATTCTGCATAAAACTGTTGTGAGGTGGAGGCAAGTGAAGAAGGGAGGTTACTAAAACACAAAGCTAAAATCTGTTCTCTGCAATACTTCTGTAAACTGAGAATGACTCCCCTGAGGTATTCCCAATGCAGAAAAGGCCTCTCAGCCATCTATGTATCTGCACCAGTACAAACCAGTAATGTAAACTGGCTATAAACTGAAACTTGTAGCTGTGCCGTTTACCCCTTATTGAAACTGGAATAAGCCACTCCGGTGCTCTCTGGTGTTCTGTGCTAGAGGTTTTCACTGGTGTTGCTCATCACTGATAGCTGTAATCAAGGTTAATCTCCAGTATACTCGAGGCCTTACATTTGTATAATGGGAGCAGAATTTTGCTCACAGAGATGATAAATGACTTTCCCAGTGCAAAACAATGAACCCAACCAATCAATGGCAGAATGAGGATTAGAACTGCGGTCGAAGTTCGTGCTTCATGCACTGTTAGATAGCATTGCCTTCTTTACATTTACTGTGCATCTTATTTGGTCTACGGTTATAAATGGCTTACATTTTGGGGAAAGGGTTTTGAATATTCATGGAACCAAATATCAAGGGACATTTTATATCATTCCTACATACAGGACAAATATTAGAAATTTTTTTTTTTATTTTGTCTTTCATTGACTGTTTTGGGGTAAAGCAGGACTCAGATGGCTCAGGCTTATGGGGCCAGAAGGCCAACCAGGCCTTGATCTGGCAGAATTTCTGGCTAGGTCCAAACTCTGTCATTGTTTTCTCTCTCTCTCTAGCTCAGGCAGACAGTACTGATTCATATATTGGATAGAAGTATTTGAAATGCCCAAAGAAATTTACATTAGAGCAATAATATCCATCCACAATCTCCAACATACATAAATTAAAATAAACCCTCAGAAAATATTATTACTGATGTATCTCAGGACAGCAACAGTGGGTTAGATTAGCATAGGTATTTTCTTCTTCCCAATAGCTACCATCTGTGGGGCTGCAAAAGTGGTAATTCAACCATGAGAGATTATAAGAAAAGCTCAATGTAGACACAGCCACTGTACTTAAGAATGGTGCTTAAACTCGGTTGTAAATCCAGAGCTGACTGGGCCAACTTTCCTTTGAGTTTGAAATGTCCCAGTGTAATTCCCCTCAAGAATTGCATTGACAAATTGCAAAAACTAAAACCATGAAAAACATGAAAAGAACACTCTGAATTGAAGAGCTGCAGTACTATGCTGCCGTTCAGTTTTGATTCAATTATCAGGGTTTGATGGCAGGTTAAATTAAGGGTAAAAGGAGGAAGAATATTTACAAAACTGGGAATGAATAGTTCAAAACCTTATCATCATTGTTTGAAGGAAGTCAGCTAAAGAAGGTGAAAATATTCTACTATAAGACTTTGAGAGAGTCCAGAGGACTGGAGAGAGGGATAACACATCAATAACAGTGTAGGCACCACATCTTTAGCCATTCTATGCATACACAGAGAAGTTATTGGTCTTGAAGAGCCAGTCACCATGTCCTGACTACAGAACCTTCAGCAAAATGCTATAGTGAAGTATTGTAAATAGTTCAGTATATTAACTTGAGCAGATTAAAAGTCTGCATAATTTAATGTCTGTTTCATTCTAGAGTTCTCCATGCTACATCACCTTGTATCCTTCTTAGTATTCAGAGTGTTTTAATACCAAGGCTCTTCTCTGCCTTGTGAGTTTTAAGGTCATTTAGAAGTCAAACTGCAACTTAGGTATTGCATCTTAAAATACTGTATAAACAACCAAAGTTTAATCTCTCCTATCACTTTTCTTAAATTTCAGCAATTTACCAGGAGTCATTTGGCTGTGTATCAAGGGAGAACAAAAAAAAGCAATCTAGGTTTCAAATTCTCATTTGAAATTAGCTGTGGGGAAAAGGAAGTTGACAGTCTCTAGGTCACCTTATTGAAGGGGTTAAAGATCCTTTGTGCAAACTGAAATTTCAATTGTAAAAAGCCTTCATTGCTACTCATAACACTGCAAATGGCATAACAGTATTAGATGATTAGTAGCATTTGTCTGATGGTTTTTATTATTTTAATGAATTCTTCCATATGACCTATATGATATCTTTCTATCTCCAGGTGTTTCAAAGCATTGGAGCACATCATCATAGCATTTAAATCAATGCTGGGCAACCACATGCAGCCCATCAGGGTAATCCGCTAGCAGGCCGCCAGACAGTTTGTTTACATTTGCACGGCTGCCCCCAGCTCCCAGGGGCTGCAGTTCGCCGTTCTTGGCCAATGGGAGCTGCGGGAAGCAGTGGCCAGCACGTCCCTGTGGCCCGGGCCGCAGGTTGCCCACCACTGAATTAAATACTAATAAATGGTAATATGAAATTTTCGACATATACCTTTGGTTTTGCCTGTGATATTATACCCATTTATAAATGACAATACTGTATAATGAAACATTGATGTTTTTCAATTAAAAATTTCAATAAGCATTTAATAAAAAAAGTCTCTTTAATTAATGGACTGAAATTTCAAGGGATTCTATCTCTATAGCACAGAATTATGATAATTAAATGCTTAGAGAAACCAACCAACACATTTTTAAAGCAAATTACTGGGATTAAACCATGCAATCTCATTAGAATTACAGGGGTGGTGAGTAGGGAAAAGGAATTGTGTGCTAGAATCTGGCCTAATTTTGTGAAATTGTAACCCATCACTCTCATATACATTTTGTCACCCTGACCATTTATGAATATTTGAAGTATCAGCCCCCAAACTTTGCTCTACAAAACTTACAAGCCTGAATTTTTAAATGATGGATGTCCTATGCCTCTCTCTTTTCTAGAATTCTTTCCTCCATATATATTTTTTCTCACTCTCTTATTCCTATGTTCTTCCTAGAATCTCTTCTTCCCATAGGTCACACACCTTCTCATTTACCATGGCTTATCTCTTTTCTCAAACTTTTCATCAATTTCTTCCTCTTCTTTTTTGTGTCTCTTTCCCATTTACCCTCTTATTTTATTGCTCAATTAAATTAACCTCCCACAATTTGAATGCTCTGAAAAATGTTCTTAGCAACACCACAGAATACCAATATATCCACTTCTTTGTGCCTATTCTGATATTCAGCCCATATACTTGAAATTGATTGGTGGATGACTGTACATGAATTAAGCAACAAAGAGTCCTGTGGCACCTTAAAGACTAACAGATGTATTGGAAATTCTCTCCTTCATTCTCTTATTCCAGAACAGTCTAAAGGGCCAAAAATAAACAGAATTCACATACTTGATTCCACATAGGGATTTCCAGACCCTGATGTTCATGTGATTTTGAGATTCTCTAGAGCACACTTGTTGTGATTGCTTGGCTCAGTTTACAAAATTACTTAAAATCAGCCCTGGTTCAAGATATAACTACATCCACACATCAGCAATGGTTCTTTAGAACCACTGCTGTCCATATATGGTCAGTAGGAGTCCAGGAATGGTGAGCTAATGCTTAACGTCAAAGTTTAACTTTGTTGCTACCTCCTGTACAGCTGCATGTTACTTTCTTATCACATACATGATGTGACTGATTGTAATGTAAAGCTCAGTCACTACTGTGAACAACTGAGATACAACTGAGTTCTTAACGCAGCTTCTTCCTGAAAATATACCTATCTTCCCACCCAATACCCATGTGGAATTTGCAAGTTCTCACTCCTGCTGAATCTGGATTTTATGAATCTCCCCAAGGACCTAGAACAGAAAACTGTTAAGGGTGGGATTTTCAGAAGCTCTCAGCATTTTCCTAACTGAGCTCCTATTAAAGTCAGCAGAAGTTTTACCATTGACTTCGGGGTTAACAGAGTTAGGCCATTACTGAGCATTTTTGAAAATCCACCCCCAAAGTCTAAAAATAACAGAAAAGAAAAAAATGCCATCAAATTGTATAACAAGGGCACACTTAGTAGACAAAAAATATTCCCCGCCCCCCTTTTTTAGCAGAGGCATTTACTTCTGTCAAGCTTCCTTTTAGATTATTCTGGCAAACTAATATTATCTGAGAGACCTAAAATGACGCATCGCCAGGGAAACTGTTGACTGTATCATCAAAAGGTTTTCCAACATGACTCGAACTAGTATTCATAGCTCAGTTTCTATTCAGGCTCCAGCACTGTTGTTTTTTCTACTTTATATAGTTTGTGTTATCTTTTTTCCTCCTGCCTTCCATGTTAAATTCTTCGGTTGCACAAGGGGACAAATTATTACAACGGAGACAGTGGTTGATGACTTCCCACTGCGTTGTAATATTAGCATTCATAATATGCCTAACACAGAGCAGAGCAACAGCCACACCCAAGTCTCAAGCCGGCAGAATGCTGAGTACTCCCATAAGGTCCTGAAGACTCCTGGGAAGTGATGAGTATTCTCTACTCCCAGGGACTTCAGTGAGAGTTGCTGGAACTCACCCTCTTCCAGGATAAAGGCTCCAGTACATGTAAGCCTGTTGCCTAATCTATTATAATTTTAATGTGAAAGTGCCTGCTACCAGGGAAAAGACAATAACAAAAAAATGAATGGCTGTGAGCCAAAACCATCCTGGTGCAACTGCACTGTCTTCATGGAGTTGCACCAAGGATGAATTTGGCCCATTGACTCAGTGACTCTGGCCAAGAACTTTTAATTCAAACTTAAGTTCCCTGAATGTCAAGTAATATTTATTTTCCTTTTGTATTTCAAGTTTATAAAAGGAGGCTGAGTAGTGGCTTAACATGACTGATTTTCTGTATGCTTTCCCTGTTGTGACCTCTCTCATATTAAAAACTGGGTTTGTTTAGGACCACCAGTGACTGCTACTTTATCTGTCGGAGAATACAGACTTGGACTTACAAAGGGAAGCTTTCTACCTCTTCCAGAAGCAGGCAGGAAATATGTAGTGAGAAAGACGGCCTGATTTGTGGCCAACAGTCAAAAGACAGATGTGATGGGTAACCTAAGGGCACTAGAGTGAAACAACCATAACATAAAAAGGACTGACAAAATATACAGTGCATATTTATAATCAGGACTCTTACAGTGAGTGGATATTTTAAGTGTATCTTAAATCCTGCAACACTATTCCTGTGAGTTATCAGATACATTTAAATGACGTAAAATCACTGAGTCAACAGAGTCTTTGCTTGTGATGCTCAACACTAAGTCAACATTTATAGAAATGATGCCCTGGCACTAAAATACCCACCTTTGAAGCCTTGTAGCTAACAGTAAAATTATTTGCTTTCTCCTGAATGATCACAAAGCATTTGTAATAAAACTAGCCTTTTTTTACATCATAGTTGTAAAAAACTATTTTCTTCCAATTTTACAAGCCTTACACTAAAATTTTAAAAGCAGCATGATTTCTCTTGTATAACAACACTACAGCTTCTTAATTTAGCTGCAGCTGCAGCTAAACCAGTCTTTTTTTTTTTTTTTTTTTTTGCCATTTAATCAAGGCTAACACTAGGTTATATTATCTTATGTACATATCTTGGGCCAAAGTTCTATTCTCATTGCCATGAAACCAACACCCACTGAAGCTGATGAAAGATGCAAACAGCCCACTGGTATTATCTTCACAGCAGAAAAATAGATAAGCAATAATGGAAATTGAAAGGGCAGAGGGTAAGACAAATTCCCTTATTAAAAAAGGAGGAAGAATTTGGTATTATAGTGATTGCTTTTAAAACTCAGGGTTTCAAAACTGTTACTATTCTGTGGTATGTAAGAATTACTTAATAAAGGAAATAACTGTGGTTTGAGGTGGACATTGCTGGTAAATGTTGAGTTTCTAAATGGCAACCACTGCACAATATTTCAGAACAAGCAAGTCTGCAGTGGTTATTAGAGACACAAGGTGAGATAGCATCTTTTATTGGACCAACCTCTGTTGGTGAGAGAGAGAAGCTTTTGAGCTTATACAGAGCCCTTCTTCAGGTCTGGGAAAGGTTCTCAGAGTGTCACAGCTGCATATGAGGAGGAACAGATTGTTTTGCATAAGGGGTTAACATGTGGTAAGAGACCATTCAAGGTGAAGTGGGTAGTTAACACCTCTGCCGTTATAAGACAAAGGAGGGTTAGTGGGTTATGGATTGTTGTAATGAGCCATACATCCAGTGCCTTTATTAAATCCATGATTTTTAGTGTCTAAATGTTATGCATTTAAGCTCCCAGGCTCATCTTTTGAAGGTGTGTAGGTTTCCTTTCAGGATGAGCACTAAGAGCATAGTGATTGTCTCATTTCACCCACCTAGTTGTTATTGGGGCATTAGGTGCACTGGCCGAAGTACATGTTGTGATAATCATACATAAGACCCATCAATCTTGAAAGGTGTTTTTTGAGGGGGAGGGTGTATTGATTATTGTAGCAATGGAGATATATCTGAAGGTTTTGTATCTGTTGTTATGACTGGGTCTGGTGCTGCTTTGAGTTGGTGGGTCTAGTCTGTGGGGAGCTTGCTCCTGAGGATGAGGTGTATCTCATTCAGTGCACTAAGTGCCCCCAATGACAACTCACTATGCTCTTGAATGAACTCACACAGATAAATGATAAAAGACAAAACCACCATATTCCCCGTGGGTGAACACTTTTCACAAAACAATCACACTATAACTGACACCTCAGTCCTCCTCCTCAAAGGAAACCTGCACAAACACCTTCAAAAGATGAGCATGGGAGTTTAAGTTAGAGATAAATGGATAGGCTTAGAGAGATTTAAATCAGACATTTTTAATTCAAAATGAATGTGAAAACATAAAAAATATACACAGATTGGACAGAGGCTCTTATGCCCCAAGGTTCAGCAAAGCACTGAACTTTTAATCCATGGAATTTTGAGCACATACTTGAGTGCTTTGCTCCATTAAGGCCACAATGTTTTAATTTGAGAAGCAATGTAGGAAAGATTCAGAAAAGCACAGGCTTTTTCTTTTTTTACTTCAGTGGTAGAGGTGTATGAAACATGACTGCTTATCTTCACAGGGGATAATGGAAAGGCCTTATTTGGTTTCAATCCAAAGTAGTTTGCGCCTCCTGAGTTTTGAGTTTAGTTCTGGGATGAAATAATCTAAAAAATTCATTTGAGGTTCCTCTGAAGCAATCAACTTTCATCTGTCTGTGCCATGTGATTTTGCATTTTTCCAACCTGACTCCATAACTCAACACTAGAGCACTGCCAAAGATTCACAATCCTTAGTAGTTCCTTCAGTGAATCTGCTCTGGGTTTGTAGCAAAATGTGAAAGCAGGAGAGGTGTATGTCATTTCATATTTTACACAGCAGTAGAGAAAATAGTGGAAACATGCCCACTGTTTGATAAGCAATTTGCATATTATCTTAATTCAGTAGTAGCACTCACTGAAATATTTTGAAATTGACAATATTTTAAAGTGTTGACATTTGAAAAAATTGGAGTGGAACAAGGGACTAGCAGAATGCTACAGGATTCTCTTCATTTTATTAATGACCTAGAAGAAGGGACATACAGTAATGGAATGAAATTTGTTGTTAATACCAAACCAGGATGGCTTCTCTTGTCAACATAGCTACTGCATCTTGGGATTAACTACGTCAACAGGAGAAGCTCTCCTGTTGGCATAGGATCATCTTCACTTAAGTGCTACAGCAATACAGCTGTGCCAATGCAGCATTCTTAAGCATAGAGTTAAGCCCTTAAAGTCACCTAAATGTATTTTTCCACAACAGCACAGAGTCTAAAAAGCAAGGAAATATTAAATTAAGGCAACATTCACATCCAACATAATACCAGTCTCCAAGAATTTAAACCCATGACCATTATTACATTCTACAAATACACACTTACACTTCAGAAATCAATGCAGTTCTAATGCACGTAGCTAAGAACTGAAAAATATATTGTAGTGTCCAAATATATCCCCAACTGTCCAGTGCTCTGTTATTTAATACTTTAATGACAATTATAATGAAAAAATTAATATTTTCCTTTTTTCAGACAGTAAACTCTATTTTTACATAAGATAGTTGACCACGATCAATTTACATGTTTTTAAAGGTGATAAACTCTATCAGCAGTAGATGCTAAGGGCTTGTCTTCACTGCAGTTAACTTAAGGTAGCTGGCTCAAGAGGGATATAGGCTATATATAGAGAATGCATATATAGTTGTCACTTCAATCAAGTACTCCATGGTAGGAAATTAATTCAAAAAGTTTAGTATAGCAGTCCAAATTACGCAGTCTCCAACAGATCATTGTTTGGCTAGAAGTAGAAAAAAAGAGGTAGAAGTGTCATTCACTTTTCCTTTCTTTGGCTTGTTGGGCTGGGGGAAGGGAGGGCTTTAATTCTCCCCATGCAGAATACTTTGTTTAGCTGTGCAGGGGATGTCCCTCTCATCCTCTTGAATAATCTTGATGACCCTTTCTGCAATTCTGCAATCCTATCCCAAGTATTTCTAGGGATGGTGGCCTTGTTTCTTTCCCTGCAATAAGAGACTCTGCAATGAATTCTGTGGCCACCATTTCAGTGAACAGGTTAGTAGCATATGAGCCAGAGCAGCTTCAGGACTCCAGTAGCAGTTGTGTTCTCTGGACCTTTGCCCCCCTTAGGAGTGAGATATCAACCAAAACCACCACTGCCTGTGAAAATATTGGCAATATTCACTGCACTTTCCCTATCTCATATGTAAGGGGCACCCAACATTGAACCCTCCTGTGCAACAGCTCCCCTCACCCCCATACTCACCATGACTTGAGCTACAGTGGTGCTATAATGAGCTGCTCCGAAGTTAAAGTGACACTGCATTTTTTTTTACTAAACAACTTTATGGTAAAAATGTAAGGGAAAATAGATGGTGTTTTAGACAGAGAGAGAATATTCATTCTCACTCATCACATATGAAGATTTTCCTTGCCTATGTGACAATAGCAAGGGTGTTCAATTTCCCCTCCAACGAACATAATAATGATTTTGGCTTGGGGTAGCTACAACAGCAATTGACTCCTGTTGATTACATTTCCAAATACACTGAGTGCAATTCCGTTCCATCTTTATTAGAATGCCATCGCTGTAAAACAACTAATTTTTGTTGGGCCATGAGTGCTCAGTTAAGACAGGGTTCAGTCTATTTTCATTCGATACTTTTTTAATAACACTATCGAGTAGCAGTGTTGGAACAAACTCTTCAGTTCTTGTACCATTTGCAAAGCCGCAGAAATAATAGGTAGACAACCATTGAAACTATTTCCAAATAGTTTGACAAATCATTTATAGAATCAGATGAGTCCTTCAGAAATAAAAGTGGACTTTCAGCCGTCTAATAAAATGAGAATCTGATCCTATTAACAACTTTCTGAAGTGTTACATAAGATACCCTGAATTTAATGTAGTTACCCAGCTTTGTTCCCATTCAGACAGAGTCAAGCTGGCAGACAAGTGTGTCTGAAGGGACCTAGATGGATATGTCATTGTGGTAGGCTTTTACTCTCAAGGGGGTTCCAACAGAATGAGTCAATCTCAATTTTGTTTTAATTGTTAATATGATAAGACTGGTATTGTGGTAATGAAAGTGAAATGTGGTGCTATGAGGTGAATGGTTTATATGGGAGACTTTCTAAAATAACTCTTCAACTTCAATGGTTTAATACATAATTAATCTAATATATAATACACAACAAAAAATTCAAAACAAAAAGTTGCTTCAAAATGAAAAATCAGACCATTTGGTTCTAAAAATGTGAAAAGGGATATTTTGACATTGCTGGAACATTCATTTTCAGTTTTTCTCCTAAATAACATTTTGGCCAAATTAACCTAAATTTAATGAAGCATTTCAATTTCATCAGAATATGGTTCCAAATTAAAATTTCTCAGACCACCTCTGTTCTCATCTGTTGTAGACTTTAAAACATAATCAGACCTAAAGATACATGATAAAGCTGCATTACACCACTCTGAACACTCTAAATGCAGCCTCAGTCCCAATAGGAAAACATTACAATTTACACTGAAGAAGCAGGCCCTGGTAAATAAATCTGCTATAGAAATAAGTCGACTGGATAGATGGCAACTGCTAAGAATGGTCCAATTTGTTTCCTCAAAACTACTTTGACAGAAAATTGGAAGGTTTAATTTAATTATATTTTTTGTGAAGATCATTGGCTTTCCACAGAAAATTTTGACTTTTCGTGGAAAAACCGTACATTCCTGTGACGCTGGCAGACCATATGCCAGCTCATGCCAAGTCTCCTGGTCCTCTCTGAACATTGACAAATGCATAGCTGGAGACCAGTCTGGCTCACCTGTGTGTTAGTATTGTTAAAATAGATATTAGAGTTAAAAGAACATGTTTAGTGTTTAGACTTTGTGAAATGCTTGGAGGATTCTACATGTATTAATCTTACTTATAATGTCTGTATCCCATGTTATAAGGTAATATTTGAGTGTTTGCTCCGTAACTATAAAAATGTTTGCTAAGATTGTAAATGCCCACTGTCAGGGCAGAAGGATTACCAAGTGTGAAAAGATTGCTTCCCCCACATCCCTGAAGAGGGTACATAGACAAGCTTGAACACTGGGGGAAAGGAATACAAATCCCTGTTAAGGAGAAATTGTTATTCCTATGCTGTTTGAACTCTGAGGGGGTGAAGATTTCTAAGCATAAGCAAGGGGTCCCCAGCTGTTTAGCTTGGGTTAGCCCTAAAGGACATATAGAGCTTGCATATTATAGCAGCTACTATCATCTTTTGGAACCTACAACTGTATCTCATTCGTGTGTGTATGTTTAACTGCTTTAACATTGTAAATAACTCTCATTTCTTTTTCCTAGATAATAAATCTTTAGTTAGTGTATTACAGCATTGGCATTGTCTTTGGTTTGAGATCTGAGGTACAATTGACCTAGGGTAAGTGACTTTGGGACTGGGAGTAACCTGAATATTGTTGTGATTTTTGGTGTAAGGGTCCATCTATCACAAAGGCAGACTTGATAGACTGGAGTGCCCAAGGGGCCTGTCTGTGACTACATGTCCAGGCGGTTATAATACTTGAGGTGTTCACACTTGATACTTGGTTGGTGACATCTAACTACAGAACACATGACCAGTTTGGGGGTTGTGCCCTGCTTCTTGATAGTCTGCCCTATGGTTGGCACCCACATTTGTGAGCCACTCCAGACAGTGTGACAATCCCAAAAGCCAAACATTTTTCTCTTTTCAGCCACCGCAGTGCCTCACAGAAGCTGTAGTTTGGCTGCCTCCTGCTCCCATTCTCCTCTATGGGCCGGGCCCCCTCACTGGACTACATCTTTCATGATGTACCACAATCAGGGACTACCATGCAAGACCAGCCCAAAATCTGGAAAGCATGATGGTGGTTCAAAGCCCTCCTCGCCCCCGTAAGAAGTGCAGCAAAGAATCTCACCCTTAACTACTCTGTTCTACCTATCTGTAAAGACAGGTGTAAATAATTCTTATCTAACATACATAAAAGGAGACTTGACAGGCTTAGCTGACTACTGTTTGTAAAGATGCTGAAGAGTGGGTGTATGTAAATAGGAAGTAAGTAGGAGGTTAAATAATGTCAGTGCTCACAAATGAGTACAGTATTTTACTTCATTAAGTGGAATGCCACAAATAATACATCAAAACACACAGTAAGTACTGCATCCCCCCCCCCACAAAAAAATAAAAAGTTCAACAAAATGTTTATTAAGGAGGGTAAATCATGAAAGACTAAATTGTTTATTTTGCTTATGACCTTTCACGCATCACTTGTTCATTAATGTGACACGTTCCTGGCTGGGAGTAGGCAAATGCCAACTCTCTGCCACTCTCAAAAACAAGTAACAAAATGATAATTTTTTATTAATAATGCCAATCTCACAAAGGCTGACCAAGCAAAGCTGCCTTTATTTGGGGTTTATTCATAAGAAAGAAAAGAGTCGGTACGGAACTGAATTAAATCTCAAACAAGAGAGAAAGATCATGGATGTGAGAAAAATCTATGATTGTTTTTCTTAAAATCAGCAATGGATTGTGCAGGGGTTGATTCTCTCAAAACATTTTTACACTAGTGCAACTCCATTGACTTCAGCAGGGTTCTTTCTGATTTACACTAGCGTGAGATCAGAATCAGCCCCCTGATATGTTTGTCTCTAGCTCAATTCAACTCCTCTCCATTACTTAACCATCCATCATGTTAATCTGCCTTCTTACCCATATCCAACAGTGAGTTTCTGAACCTCACAGAACAGCTCTGAGTTCAGAATTGAGCCTCCTGAAGGCCCCCTGGCAGTTCTCATCTAAATACATTGCTATTTTAAAACCAAAATCATGTTTTGATTCTTTAGTGTCCCTCGTACATTATTTTTATTATTTATGCACTTTTGTACATGAACACAAAGTTGGATGCATAGTCAGTGCTGGTAGTTCTCAGCATGGAAGATACATGTTTTCTGACAGCTGGTTCCTGGCAATCAGCATTTTATGATGTAACTTGCTCTATTTTAAGACAAACAACTCATCCTTTCCTATCTGCCCTTAATGAATTAGATGTGCAATCAGCAAGCACAAAACTCTCTTACTATACATTTAAACTTATTTATAAGGTATCCAGGCTGAAAATAAAAAAATATATATTTGTAATTATTTTATTTTTAAATTTGAATTACATGCCTCCCATGTTTTATGCTATTCCCCGTCTCCTAAATTCCAGTCACAAATATTCCCTTGTCTCAACTGCAAACTTCAAGTTATGCACCAACAAAAACAGGCAATGTTTGGTAATGAGTGATAAAACCAAATTATCATTAAAAATCCTATGACGGTTTTCACAAGAATACAGTTATTAGCTCTGCTGTCCTTGCCAAACTCCAATTGGGGTAATTATATTCTGCTACCTGAATTCTCCCTGCAGTTATTCTTCTTCACTTCCTATCCTAAACTGCTGTGAGTACTCTGGGCCAAATCCTTCCCCAATGATATCAGTGGCCATTGATTTCAGTAAAACAAGGATTTAGCCTTGACTATATTCCACCACGAGCTTGCCGCATTTCATTGGTGAATGAAAAAAAAAATTCCTGTATCTATGGTTACAGCATTGCAGGATACAAAGCACTATATCTTCCTTATTAATTTTTTTCTGTCTGAGCAAAGATATTCCTGTCCTGCACAATAAGTTATGGTCTTTAGGAAGAAGCATTCAATATGTGTTTCAGAATTTGCTTCTTATGATGATAGATACAATACCCCTTTAACCATTCCTTCATCTCAGATGTCTTACAGATCAGACTAAACCCTTTTCTCTCCATTACATTAACGATAGCAAAACTGGTACAGGAAGTTCTTTGGGCTTTAAATCAGTCCAAAGTACTGATTAAGTGGGTATCAGCTACCTTGCTGATATTGCTTGTAACCTTTCTGTCTGTCAGAGTTGGCAGCAACAAGGGCCGGGTTCAGTATCTAGGGGTTCCGTTTCAATAACACAATGCAAAACTGGCTCGAGCCCCCACCCAGTGACCTGGGATAATTACATACCACCCCCATGGGCGCCCCTAAGAGGCAATACTTCCCCTCTCGCAAGCACAGTCTGAGTGTAGCAAAAGCCTTTTAATAAAGGAGGGAAACAATGCAGCATTATGTTGGGGAAACACCACAAACAAGATTCATAACACAAACCATGAGCAAAAGACCCACCCCCAACTAAGTTTGGCAGTGTCCTTTTCCCCTCAGGGTCTTAAGTCCAGCAACCCAACCGTCACTCCACCCACAGTTTCTGTCCTTGGTCAGTGCAGCCCCCAGAGTTCAGAAGTTCACCTGCAGAGTTTTACCTCCCAGCCTGGGTGGAAGTGGGGAGAGGTATGGGGGCACCTTACATGCTCTGCTGCTCGGGTCAACGGACAATTGCCATGCCTCTCTGCGGGGTTCTATTGCAGTCTTTGCTGCCAGCCACGCCTCTCCGCCAGCCACCCTGCTAGCCGCTCCTCCTGCTATCTGTCCTGCTAGCCGCCCACCAATATGGCTTCAGCTTGATCACAAATTGCGTAACGGGCCTGACAATTTGGGTGTGTAAGACAGAGTTTTTGTACCAAGGTGCAAAGCTCTCCTTTCTTCTGCAGAATAAAGCAACCTTTCCTTATCCCTGTCTGGCTGTTATTGGCTCTCAGCTAGGCGGACCCGACATTTCGGTAACAGTTTCTGGTGACCCAGATGGGACCCTCCTAGTTCGGACATTGGACTCTGGACAGCTGCAGCGAACTAGGAACGGCACCAACGGGGTGCTTAGCCCCTTTTCCTCACTTCACCGTAGCCCCTGGGGTTCGTGCTCCGATAAGGTGAGCCCTAATAGGATAAGGAAACACTATCTGACTCTGGTTCTGGTTCTGTTCTGGTTAACCGGTTAATGAATTTCTGTCTTATACATTTGGGCGTTAGGTGTGTGGATGGAACTGAGCCTCTCATTCGTAATTCCTCAGAGTGGAAGCCATTGCGTGCGATGAAGCTCTGAGGTCAAATTGGGATCCTTCTGTCCCATCCCCTGTGGCGGTCAGTATTAGTAGAAATTCCTGTAATAGGATCCTATTAGGCCATAATTCCCTCTGTTCTCTGTGTAATTCTCTGTTAGAGTGTCAGCAGGCAGATGGGTGGGTCTCTGGTAAAACCCTCTAAGGATAGCCCTTTGGATTATATGTTAAGTAAATGGCCTTTACCCGGTGTACAAAAAGGAATGCCCTTTCTACTGTCACTGCCAAGCCAAAGAAAGGAAGCCTCACAGATAAAAGTATTCCGGTAATGGGTATAGGCGGAAAGCCATTTGACTGTTCTGTGTTACAGGAAGCTACTGTAGAGATCTCTGGAGTCTCCGCCTCCCATGCCTTTCTGCTAGCTCCTGATTCCCCAGTTAATCTCTTGGGCAGAGACCTGTTGTGTAAACTGTGTGCTCAGATTTTCTTTTCAGATGACAGGATCGTCCTCCAGTTACCTCAAAACCAACTTCCCTAGCTGTGTGCTGTATTGACCCAGGATTCAGAGGACTTGATCCTGCCTGCGGGCCTGATCCTACCCGAACGAGTCAGACAGGAGGTACAAGCCTCCCTATGGGGCACTTCAAAAGCGGACTTGGGCACTCTCCGGCTAGAACCAGTACGCATAACCCTGAAGCCAGGCATTGAAATTCCTTGGATTCGGCAGTATCCCATCCCCCGAGAAGCTCTGTTTGGCCTCCGGAGTCTTATCACCGGTTGGGAGTGCTGGTTCACACCAAGTCTCCTTTCAATACTCCCATTCTGCCAGTCAGAAAACCTGACATGGACTCAGGGGAAAACCAATATACCGATTTGTCCAGGACTTACGTGCAGTAAATAAGGTTGTTCAAGCTAGACACAATGTGGTACCTAACCCCCCCACAATCCTGACTGCCATTCCAGCAGGTACTGCTTGTTATTCGGTAACAGACTTGTGTAATGCTTTTTTTAGTATTCCTCTAGATAAGGACAGCTGGGATATCTTTGCATTTACATGGATGGACCCAGAAACTGGGAGAGCAGAACAACTGACCTGGACTCGACTCCCGCAAGGATATGTTGAGTCCCCGACTATTTTCTCCTCTATCCTGACACGTGACTTAGCTGATATCAGCCTACCGGGTGGGTCTACGTATCTCTTGTATGTGGATGACGTCCTGGTTTGTTCTCCTGATCAGTGCATCATCAAGAAAAACCTCGACCAGATCTTTCAGATGTCCCCATTCCAAATGCTGAACTGGAGCTGTATACAGATGGCTCAGCTCGGGTCATGCACGGCCAACGGATATCTGGATTTGCAGTAACCACCCAGTTTGAGGTATTACAATCTGCGCCTCTGGGACCCTCCACCTCAGCCCAGGCAGCGGAATTGGTAGCCCTCACCCGAGCATGTGAGCTGGCAGCAGGTCAGTCTGTAAACATATATACTGACTCGAAATATGCCTTTGGCGTTTGCCATGCCACGGGCCAACTCTGGGCAGAGCGTGGGTTTATTACCTCCAGTGGCACTAAAATAGCACATGGGCCCTTGATCCTGGAACTATTGAAAGCCATACATCTGCCATCTGAGGTTGCCATCGTCCATGTTTGGGCCCATCAGAAGGGAAACGATCCCACCATCTGTGGGAACCGGCTGGCTGATTCAGCTTCAAAAGCAGCCTCCCTACAGCCTTATGTTACCAACCAGATGGTACTCACATCCTCCACCCCACCAACTCCAGTCCCAGCCCCTTTTACCCCTGAGCCATTAGAGGTCGAGCGTTGGGAAAGCATGGGGGCCACCAAGACGCCAGAGGGGGAGTGGCAACTGCCAGATGGAAGAAGAGCCTTGCCCCGAGCTGCTTTGTGGCCTGCCCTATTTAAACTACACCAGGAAACACACAGTGGCGCAGAGGCCATGACAGCTACTGTGAATAGACTTTGGTATGCCCCTGGAGTATTCCAGGAAGCCAAACGAGTCCTTGCTACTTGTGACATCTGTGCAAAATTCAATCCAAGGGGGGAACATAAAGGCCCCCCCCGGAGCCAGGTTATGGGCATACACACCCTTCGAGCGACTTCAAATTGACTACTCAGAAATGCCTAAGTACCAAGGCTACAAGTACCTTCTTGTAATTGTATCCCAACTGACTGGCTGGACCGAAGCATTCCTGACTAGATGAGCAACCGCCTTGGAAGTAGAAAAGACCTTATTAAACCATGTCATCCCTAGGTTTGGCCCTCCTAGGTCTATTGACTCTGATCAAGGGACTCATTTCACCGCCCAGGTTATTCAACACATTGTTAAGGCCCTAGGTATTACCTGGCTTCTACATACCCCTTGGAGACCACCATCTTCTGGACAAGTGAAAAGAATGAACCAAACTTTAAAGCTTAAGCTCTCCAAATTGTGTGCACAGACTGGGTTAAAGTGGCTTCAGGCTCTACCTTCGGCCCTCTTGGCAGTTCGAACTGCCCCTAGGGGCCGGCTTGCTCTCTCACCTTTTGAACTTTTATTTGGCAGACCATACACCGGATTTACTGACCCAGGTCCTGTGACCGATTTAGCTGCTTGGGGGGACGAGGAGTTGACCAGATACATTGTTTCCCTCCAAACCACTCTCATGTCTCTTCACTGGTATGCAGCTCAGTTTCAGTCCCCACCTGCTGATGTACCTGCTCACTGGATCAAGCCAGGGGACTGGGTCTATGTGAAAGAGTGGAAACACGAGCCTCTCCAACCCCAGTGGGCAGGCCCTTTCCAAGTCCTTCTTACCTCTCACACTGCCATTCGAGTGAAAGAGCGAGACACTTGGATACACCACACCCGAGTCAAGCTAGCCCCCAGGACGGGGCCAGAAGCAGATGACTTCGGACCTTGAGGGAGCACCGCCAGCTCTTCCCACTGCGACCCGGAAAAGCCAGAAGCAGACGATACCTGGAAAGCTGAACCTCTCGAGGGACTAAAGCTTCTGTTCCGGCAAACAAAGTCCTAAGACTTTATAACTATGGGTTCTCAGATGTTGCTGCAGTGGCTATTACTTTTGGGTCTGCCCCTTGTACAAGCTAACCCACACCCAGCTGCTAAACCTCTTCAGCGAATGGCCACGTTGGGACACTTGTCTGATTGTTGGCTGTGTCACAAAGCCTGCTCTGAGGAAGGAATAGGGTTGTGGGCTGTACCTGCAAATCTCTCTGAAGTACTCTCCTTACAGGTAGTACGGAAAACCGAATGGGCATGGGTTAGGGAATATCAATATGAAAAATATGGGAGGAGGTCTGAAGTTTGGCATTATTACTGGGCAACTAAGGGGGTCCTTCTTTTTGAAGTTCTTGGGATTGGTTATAACCTGCCCCTTTGTTTGGAGAATGCTAAAGGAAGTGGGAGGGAAGTGGACTACCTTCCCCTGGAGGCCTGTGACCAAACCCTTCGGTTTGAGGTCAGAAATGGAACCCTTTACCCTTAAATAGCCCTGAGAACGCCCAAAAAACCCCTTGTCTCCTGCACATGGCCTTTACTGTAAAACCAACAGGCATTCGTTATCAAGGGCAGTGGTTTCCCTCATTCCTCCCGTTAGGCCCCATAAATAAAACACATATGTATTATATGGATATTTACTCTGGCATTCTGTTGCCCCACACATCCCTTGAAAGGATGTCTGGATGGCCGGAGTCCATGGGATCACTTGCAAGTTTCAAAGCTAACATATTTGGGGTTACGTATTGTGGGGCCATTTTAAATAATACCCATGCCCTAGGAGACTTAAATGTTTCCCATTGGAGGTGCCAGGACTGCCTAGTGGGTAACTCCTGGCGCTGGGATGAATGGGTGGCCTGGCACCATCGAGTCGCGGGTAATACCCTTACCCTCTATTTAGAGACACCTGGCTTGTATTTTATCTGTGGCCACAGTGTCTACAAAGCTCTCCCTCCAGGTTGGCAAGGTCGGTGTGGTGTGGCCCGGGTGTTACCAGATGTCCAAGTAAACGACACATTGGATTCCAGCCAGATCCTCAACCTGGGCAGCTATTCCCATAAGTTTTTCACCCCTCCTATAAGGACTCGAGCGAAACGCGCCAACAATCCCTTTATAGACAGACAAACGGGGTTTCACTCCTTTGTTCGTGCGCTCATTCCTGGGTTGGGGGTAGTCGAGCTAGAAAAAGCAGTGGTAAATATTTCTGCAGAACTAGAAAAAACAGCTAATGCATTAATAGACGCTTTCCAGAAGTTGAAACGGGAGATTGATGAGGTGGCAGAAATAGCTTTGCAAAATAGGCGTGTGTTAGATGCCATGAATGCTGAATTAGGGGGGGCTTATGCTCGCATCAGGGAAAAATGTTGTTTCTATGTTAATCACTCTGGCTTAACTGAGCAGGATTTACAAGCCATTAAGAATGCTGCTGTTGTTTTCCATGCTGTATCTCTTGATCACACCTTTAGTTTTGAGGACCTCTTTCCAGACCTTGGGTCATGGTTCACGGGGCTCTTCCGAAAAATTGTCAAGTGGATTATTTTCCTTCTTTTCTTTCTATGTGTTATTTGGGTAATGTTTCAATGTGCAAGATGTTTGTGTAGTGCTATTACTAAGGGCTCTGCCGCCCGTGGGAAAACACAGTATCTTTCCCTCCAGCTTGATCGCAAATTGCGCAGTGGCCCTGACAATTTGGGTTTGTCAGGCCCGAAGGGGGGACTGTGACAGTCAGCAGCGACCCCCCGCTTAAAAGCTAGCAGCCGTTATGGCAGCCAGCGGCCATTAGGGGGAAGCGGACACCTCAAGTACACAGTAGCCTGAACTTTTCAACTGTCTTCCTTTTCAAGGCCTTGAGGTAGTTGGAGCTGGTCCCAAACTGGTTTTCACTGACCAGATAGCAGAAGCACGGGTCTGACAACCACCAATCAAGTGTTAACACGGCAAGGGCCTTTGTCTGAATGTGTATAAAGGATCTGTAAAATGTGTGTAAGACAGAGTTTTTGTACCAAGGTGCAAAGCTCTCCTTTCTTCTGCAGAATAAAGCAACCTTTCCTTATCCCTGTCTGGCTGTTATTGGCTCTCAGCTAGGCGGACCCGACATTTCGGTAACACACACACTCTCCATGATTTCAGCTGTTAGTAGGGGAGCCTCAGTGCTTGTGCACTCAGAACCACTAGTCCAAAGTAAGTCTAATGCTTAGACCTAGGTATCAGTGATTTCAGCTCTGCAGCATGTAACAAGAGTCAAAATTAGCTCTGTTATTACACAGTGGAGAGAGGAGAGGTCAAAGTGGTGTTTAGGGCCCACATTGCCAAGTATAAATACCCATCCCCAGCCTCTCTCAGTTCAATGGGCTTTGGAACCCATGTCCCTTGCCTAGCGAGTGCTACTTAGTTGAAGACGAGTCCCTCCATCATAAAATACCAAGTACAGTTCTACTGTCCTTGATTCACATAACCAGGATAACAACCCTTTATTACTCTGGCCCCAATAACAAAGAGACTGGGGATCCCACAGCAGCCAAAGTGACCATTTGGGCAAGCAGTCCCATCATGCTAGGTGGGGTGGGTGTGCCCAGGCAAACGAGTTCAGCCCCTGAAGTCCTTTTCCACAGCTCACCACCAGATGTCAGGGTAGAGCTCATTCTGACTCTGCTTACATGCTGATACAAGACTTTCATAATTCCACAGCTGCTAGTTGTTACATTAAATTGGATCAATTATTTATGATGCAAATGTGTCAAAGGTGTTCATTCTGGAAAATGTTTTCTCTCTTTCTTTTTTAACTTTAGTCATTGCTTTGAGATTTACTGGGATACATTTTTAAATGGTGCAACATCCAATTTGTGCATAAAATGAATCTGTACAACCAAGTACCAAAACGGTGAACACAATACAGTAAGATTTTTAAATGATTCATATGCCCAGGTCTTGTTAAGAACTACCAGGAAATGAAAGGTTCACCCCTTCAAATATGTAACAGGATGTGATGGCTAAAGTTTAAGAGAGAAAGCCTTTAGTTGTAGATCAATAGCTACTCTCCAGTCAGGCAACAAGTGTGTTGTCTATTATGTTAGTGATTAGGCTGACAGCTGTTTCACAGATAGAACAGAATCTGTCAGTGCTTCTTGCATGCCTCAAGCCTAGCCTGATCTGCATTGTGTAGATGCAAGACACGACATAAGTCTGAGTCATGATGATTGAGTTGGTGCTCTGTTCCTGCCAGATCATATCTTTCCAGGGCATGCAATAGATTCTGACAAGTGAGGACATTTCTTATTGTCACAAGCAACTCCTTCACAGTATACTGTGGACCCACTGGTGCTTCTTTTTCCACCCCGGAAGCTGCCCTTATCTTGAAATAATTGTACTTCTGTAGTGAGGAAAATGGAGTAATTAAATCAGTGTGTTTCACCCCTAGAAAACTACTGGTCTCTGCCTGTGATGTGATATGGTACAATGGTTGACTCTCAATTTGGGAAAGGTTGAATTGGATCTAAATTCATACCCAATTCCATACTTCAGGGATCGGACTGCTCTCTACGGGTAGAACATGAAATGGAATATCTCATTGGAGATATTATTGGTCAAATAAGAGCCTGGCTTAGCCATCCAGGACAAATCTAACCTTGCAACACTTTGCTGTGGCAAATTTGACAAGCTAAAGGTATTTTCTCGCCTCCCAGTCATGACTAATGTGGCTGCATACAGTCAGGGCCGGCTCCAGGCACCAGCGAAGGAAGCAGGTGCCTGGGGCGGCCAATAGAAAGGGGCGGCAGTGTGTCCGTTGTCGGGGCAGCACGTCAGGATCGGCGGCGGCGACACTTCGGCGGCAGCTCAATCAGCCCGTTCCGGATCGGCGGCAATTCGGCGGTGGGTCCTTCACTCGCTGTCTTGCTCCTTGGCGGCAGCTCGATCAGGTTCTCCTTTTTTTTTCTTTTCTTTTTTTCGCCCCTTGGGCGGCAAAAAAGCTGGAGCTGGCACTGCATACAGTGTGCTGTGCATGTGGTCTTCCAGTAACTGAACAGCAATAAGAGAATTTGGTAAACTGAAGATTTGCTTGATTTTTAGGTGTTGTTTTTTTTTAACTCTCAAAAGGTTTGAAGGCTTGTCTATATTTCTTATGTGTTTAAGCGTTAAAAAGAATTTCTTGCCTGGTGAGCAAGCAACATCAAGTTCCCAGCAACAGAGTCAGGAACTCAAATTAAAGCTGGTCCAAAAAGAAGAGGAAAACTGGTATTTTAAAAATACGAAACAAAACAAACTTTTTTTTAAATCAACCCGTGATTGGACTGGTCAATCCACAGAGAGAAATTTTCATGGCCATTTCCTTGTTTTGTTTTGTTTTTCCCACTTTTTTTTATTTTTAACATTTTAAATTTTGCCAAAATTCCAAACAAGTTGAGCAGCAATACTGTTAATGTTG
Organism: Terrapene triunguis; assembly: GCF_002925995.2. Taxonomy (NCBI): domain Eukaryota; kingdom Metazoa; phylum Chordata; order Testudines; family Emydidae; genus Terrapene; species Terrapene triunguis. The sequence continues at coordinate 15,941,720 of NW_020665189.1, read as the reverse complement.
TGCCAGCAAAATAAGGGTAACATAAAAACTATCACATGCTACAAGCCCCTGTTCAATCCTCCCAAACATGGGGATGGGAACTCATTTGTAGGGCCAGATGTGACTGGCAGGGGATGGAAGTGGTTTGATGTGATTTTTCTTGTTTATTTTTAATTTTAAAACTTTGTAAGGGGCACCTAGAGCTTGGGAATGGGTGCTTTCTCCTACCCACTTCATTCTTCTGCCCTATGATCTTGCCCTTGGATTACACATCTATAATTCATTGTCTGATTACCTACTGTTCTTTAATTTATGATCTGTTGGCTGTCTTTACCCACTATCCCCATGTGTGCATCTCACACTAGTTTATTTTATAGGGACAGTCCCGATTTTGGGGGCTTTTTCTTATATAGGCACCTATTACCCCCCAGCCCGATTTTTTCACACTTGCCCTCTGGTCACCCTACACTTAGTTCTTAAATTTTTCATGGCCATGTCTATCCCCAGTCTCACTCAGAGCTCCTAAATTCACATGAAGGAATTCTGCATGTGGACCAAGGACCATACTCATCTTTAATCAGAATTCAATTCTTATCATTTTTTTTACCATTATATAACTCCCTTGTTGTCCTTCCTGTTTAAATCTCTGCCTTGTGCACTCCTTCCACTGGCTCTCTCTCCCACTGATGATAGGGCTGAGCTACCCCTCCATCTGGCAGAAAAATACGAAGTCATGTGGCAAACTCACTAAGATGGATCTGAAAACTCACTAAGATGGATCTTGCTAAGTTCCTTAATCATCCTCCCCATACGGAAGTAGATTTTCTGGCCTGAGGAAGGGAAGGTTTTATGCCTCTCTCACTATACTGGCATACCAAGCCATAGAAGTGCTATAGATTTTGAGGCATCTTCAGGGGCCAGCCCCCATATTGTCTTTTCCCTGGGCCCAGGCCACACTGAATAGGGCTAGAGGGTATGGAAAAGGACTCAGGATATGTCTACACTACAATAAAACACCCGCAGCTGGCCTATGTTAACCGACTCAGGCTCATGGAGCTTGGGCTGCAGGGCTATAAAATTGCAGTGCAGATGTCTGGGCTCTGGCTGGAGCCCGGTTCTGGGACACAATAAGTGGGGAGGGTCCCAGAGCCCAGGCTCCAGCCCAACCCACAGACATCTACACTGCAATTTTATAGCCCCTTAGCCCAAGTCAGCTGACATGGGCCAGCCGTGGGTGTTTCGTTGCAGTGTAGACATACCCAGAGAGAGAGTTAATACTGACAGTGGCAGGACCAGGAGACTGTGTGGTGCAGTTATCCCTGGCCTGGCCCTCCTCTACCTGGTCATGCCCATTAAACACAGGGAGAGCCATGACCACATAGTGGTTCTGATCCTGTTCCAGTGAAGTCAATGAGAGTTTTGCTGTTATTTGCAAATGGAGAAGGATCAGACCTTCTGTTGACATGAATGAGGTTTCTGCAGACTTGTTACTACTGAATAATACTGCCACTTGGCCCCCTTTTCTTCCCTCCAAACATTCTGGGGGAAATGGAGCAGGATTTCTTCTTTTGTTAATCTCTTGTGCATCACACAGCGGGCAGAATGATACCACCTATATAACCCTATTCACTCTCTCTATAGAAGAAAGTCCTGAAGAAGGCCTAATGGATGAGACATCATAACCAACTTTCATACGTACCTCCATCCTAATACTATTTTTCCACCAGCCAAATTAATGTGTTCCTTTGTAAGAGGTGGACACCAAAATACTATAAACTCAGAACAAAGTGTTTAAATTTTAATGCTAAGGACTTCTTCAAACTTAAGCTGCTTCATGCATAATATATGTACCTCAGAGGATAGACATGTTGTGCCAAGATAGATTATTAGTTTCATTTATAGTTGTAATATTGCTGTAATGAATTACTCAAATTAGATTCAGGTATATGATATACTTTACAATGCTGGGGGGGAAATAGCTGGAACTCGGCAAGATACTTGGATACAATTTGAGCCCACATGATGAACACCTAATAGTCTGGGAAACTTTTCAGAACTATCCCCTGGGATAAGGAAAAATAATACTAATATCTGCTTGATCTTCATTTTACTGCAAACACATGGCTCTTAAACCAAGATTCCCTTCATTCCCACAGTGAAAGGTGCATTAAGCCACTGAGCCATTGGCTTTTCTTGCCTTAATCATACTGAAACTGATACCTACACTGATAAACTACCTAATTTAATTTTTGTTCCATGCTAATTTCTTATGTTATCTTAATTTAATCCCCATTCATTCTGTTTACTTGATTTACCTGTAGCAATGATTACATTCTAGTCATCTATATTATTTCTGTTGAGTTCTTCAATTATATATGTATACTCATATACAATATTTTCTCAATTATTTCTAAGTCTCAAAGATACTGGGAACTTAGAGTAAATGCCCATATCACGGCTGATAATTAAACTTACCTTCAGAGAAGTATCCCTCCTAGTCCCCATTTATGCAATAGATTTTAGATGGAACATGTGTATTTTTCCCTTTGGATATCTATGCTACACCCTGATATGCATTCATAAATGGGCAGACCCAAACAGAGAGACCCACTTTTGACATAATAAAGAAGTATTATGTGTATGCACAATCTGTATGTGTATATTATACAAACACACACACACAAATCAATCTCATTCTCTGTCCTTTAAATATGTACCGCTATATTATGTGAAGAACTGGGTTAGATTAGTTCCTGATGTAACTCCACTAAAGACTTCAGTGGAGTTATGCCAGAGAAGAGTTTAGTCCATTATGAGAGGCAGCACTGTAGGATAGTACAATAACTGGTAGCACTATAATAAGATTAAAATAAGATGAAGCACAGTAAAAAAGAGTGAGGATAATATTGTGGATCAGCTCAGAAGTTTAGCATTTTCTTTGCTGAATACTGTAATTAGCTAAAGGTAGCATTATATCATTCATGGCTCAATGCAGACAACCAATTGATATACCTCTGCCTCCCCCAGTGTCTAATGATGTAAGGTTTCTGTTCACAATTAAATACATTTCTCTTCCTGATGTGGCTGCAAGTCTTCTGCCAAAAACACCTGAAGAACTGAAGAAAATTAATCACCAACAGAACTTTTGAAATAATCGGGCAAAAGACAATTTACTGTAAAAGATTTTGCTTCGAGACCAAGTAATCTGAAAACTTGCTTACAGTTGGCAAGCTATGATGGACTTACATGAAAAAATTGTAAAAAAACAATGACAAGGAATCAGGAAGAAATGACAAGAAGTAAGGAGCAGGCTGACCTAGAATCAAATGATGAATTGTCTCTACAGCATTTTAGGAGCCAAGTATAATAGGACTTTTTTTTCCCCAAGGCCTGTGAAATAATCAGGTGCAGTAGTTGAGAAACAGATTCATATCTCTGGTTTTGTTGCAGAATCCCATTTAGAAGTACATGAGCTACATATTAATATGTGCAACTGAAAAGGTTTCTTCAAATCACACTGTCATTCCATCAACAATTTGTATGAGACCAAAAGAACTGCAATCTATATGTGAGTAGTTCTCCTCAATGAATCTACTCAAATCTGCAGCGAGACATGGATGTGTGTTTATATCAGGGGTCGGCAACCTCTGGCACACGGCTCGCCAGGGTAAGCACCCTGGCGGGCTGGGCCAGTTTGTTTACCTGCCGCATCGGCAGGTTCAGCCGATCGCGGCTCTCACTGGTTCGCCGTCCCAGGCCAATGGGGGAGGCGGGAAGCGGCGTGGACCGAGGGATGTGCTGGCCACCACTTCCCGCCACCCCCATTGGCCTGGGATGGCAAACCGTGGCCAGTGGGAGCCGCGATCGGCCGAACCTGCCGACGCAGCAAGTAAACAAACTGGCCCAGCCCGCCAGGGTGCTTACCCTGAGGTTGCCGACCCCTGGTTTATATTAAAGTATCCATGGAGATTTTATATATAGTGTGTATATATATAATTATTCTACCTAAAAAAATACCTAACTTTAAAAACATTGAAGGTGCTGCCCCTTTAGCAGTGTGAAAACTGGGACAGGAAGTACTATTGAAGGGTAGCGTTCTGCTCTAAATATACCTGTTAACTACAACAATAGAAAGTAATGTTCTACTATTCAAACAAGGCGATTGGCTGAACTGTGTCTCATGACACACATAAACAACTTTCCACTCTGAGAGCAGCAGATTACTCTTCACTGTTCTGACATAGTCCATATGGCAGGTGTTTAAGCGCTTTTTTTTCTGTGTTTGGTATGTATGTGTGTATGTGTGTGTGTGTGTGTTTTTAAACCATCAGTACAAAATGAAAATTTTATTTCAGCTGTGTTTGCATCATTAGCTTGCTGGCAATCATATAAGCCTAAATTATCCATGCAAGCAGTTTCATTTATTGAGATCTCTTGCAGTAAAAGAGCAGCAATCAAATCAGTCAGCCCAAATTATCCTTGACATTAACAAAGGGCTCTAGGATCATTGTAAGAAATGACTTTCTTCTCTTATTACCAGGCTGATTATGTTGTAGCTGCTGCTGCAGCAGCAGCACAGCACAAAATCTAGTTTAAAATAAAAATGTTTATAAAGAGCATGTAATTTTCATTGCCAGTGTTTGTTGTATTCAATGTTTTAATAAAACAGGCTAAATATACATTATACAGATACGCTACAATAGCTTGTACTTACTTCAGCTGGGCAGCCACATGCAAAAAAATATTCAGGCCCTGATTCTGCAACCTCGTCCACATCAGCAGATCCTTATGCTTGTGCAGAGTCCATGGAGCGTCAAGGGGCACTGCAGAGAATCAAAGGTCCATCTGTGTGCATCAGTTTAAGTTTACTGGCTATAAGCATAAAGACAAAGTTTAATACCCATCCAGGCTGTTTCTGGGGTACTAGCATTCTCACTAACTGTTTCTTACTCTTATCAAGTCTCCGGTGTCTGATGTCAGTGAGAGTTTTGCCTGAGCAAAATCTAAGTAAGGACTTCAGGATTTAGCTCTATTACATGGGAGCAGGACTGGTGTGCACATGGGGATCAAGGTGACTGGTTAACTATTCGTCAACATCTGAAATGCATTGTCAGTGGCATCCTCTCTGAAGCCAGTAGAAGATTTCCATGTGGAAAAGCCAAGTAAAACCAGAGAATCTGGCCCTTAATGTAACTTTGCTCCCCTCCTTGTAACATAGGTCCCAATAATCATTACTTCTACTGACATAGATAACTAATGGGTACTGTTCAGAGTTCAACTAACAGCATTGACTAGACAGCTATGAAAAACAAAGATGTAACAAGAAATTACATAACTTGAAGATTTTTGTTGTTAAGAAAACCCATCATGCTTACTCCAAATCCATTGAAAACATGGGGAAAAAACAAAGCTACCAAGCAAGGAAAGGACAAAATTAGTAGAAAGGAAAAACATACTCAAGTGTCAAAGAGCTACTGGGAGCAAAAATACAATTAAAGCTAGTAAAACAATATCCTTGTATTGACAGTGTTCTAGAAAATACTTCTAGTTTGGGGGTCTAAATATTATTTCCAGTTAAGCATTGTAAGTGGAAAGAAATATGGCCTTGTGGTTAAAGCAGTACTTACTTTGTGCCAGGGCTGAGCCAGGGCCCCTCTAGACTTGGCAGTTCATAGCCCTGGCACCCCTGGGCTTGCCACATCAGTTATAAAAGTAAAATATTGCTTGAGCCCCAGCACCTCTTTCATTACAAATTATCACTGGGTTAAAGCACTGGACTTGGACTCAGGAACTCTGGATTCAGATTCCAGCCCTGTTCTATGCCAGGCACTTTATTCTCTCTGTGCCTTAACTCTCCATCTTTAATGTGGAGAGGATACTCTACGCAGCATTCTGAGGATAAATTCCTATGTTAATAGCTGCCATATAAGAACACAGATAGATTGAGGAGCTGTTGTCTGCTGTTAAGAGCAGGGGACTAGTAGACAGAACTCCTGGAATCTACTCTAACCTCTGCCACTGAGACAGTGACTCGGAATCAGTGTGTGCTTTTGGCAAGGTCTCAGGTTAACATATGCCTGTATGAAAAAAAATAATGCTTATTTCCTGGGAGCAGGGGAGAATTGTGGAATTCAATTAATTAAGGCTTATGATGTTCCTTGAGATACTTAAATGAAAAATGCCATAGAAATGCAAAGTATTATTACTAATCTCTTAAAAAAACAGAAATAGCTGTAATTAGAGGGCCATACCCTGCTCTCAGTTTTGAAGCAGAACTCTCCATTATTCTCCGTTGTTCACAGTTCATTGCTTTCTGGTTCCTGTAATAGAAAAACAAACAATGATATAGGCAGCAATTTACTTGGCTCAGAAAACTAAACACTCCAAAGCTGCCTTTTCCTTGAAATCAACCCTTCTAAAATGTTTGGTTACCTTTTATTCTACAAGTACCTTTAAAAAAAAAATCATCGGCCATACCCTGCTGCCTCCCAACCACTCCTATCATGATGCCTGGCATCAAGTATTGGAATCAATGTTTTGAGAAGAGTGATTGAAAACAATGGGGAATTCTCCTTCAAACTTCATGACATAATGGCAAAGCTCACATTGACTTCAAAAAGTCCTGGACTTCACTCATTACATATGAAGAGTCCTCCAAAACTGATGGCATGACATGAGTTATACTATGTCCTTCTTTAATTACCTCGTAATTATATAAAGGTTCCCTGGAGTAAATATTCTGATTTGTACTATACTATAAGTTCTGAAGAACTCTCCATTGTTTCCAGTCACTTTCCCCAAGACACTGATATGATGCCAGTTCAAGATAGGACATGTTGAGCGGCAGCCAAGTATCACTGATATACATGTTTTTAAATGTATATAAATATACACATAGATACATAGCTTGATTGTGTCTGCATATACTTTGATTGTACTGGTTCCAAGGCCCCCACCTCTACCATGCATTACAGTATCCCCTTTTTCCATCCTTCATATGTTGCTTGCCTTCCTAGATTGTAAGCTTTTCATGGAAGGGTTCATGTTTGGACAGTATCTATCACAATTATTTTCTGTATGCAGCAGCACTTAGAGGCCCCAACAACATCAACGCCCCATTGTGCTGTACAGGTGTAACCCACACACCTCCTGGGTGTGGTGTTCTGTCCCATGTAGTGGCACCAAGACCACTGAGAGAGAGAGATAAAATGAGTCTGCTCTACAGCCTTAGCTAAGAGCCAGTTGGCTTTTAGCTCATGTGGTAGAGACTCATACACTAAGCTCCAGAGGTCCCCAGTGACCGTCCCTGCCCCCAAAAGCTTATAGTCTAAATAAATAAGACATAGAAAGGATGGTAGGTGAACCAGAGATGCAAAGACTTGCCCAAAGTCACACAGTTGGTCAGCGGATCCCACATCTCCTGAGTCCCAGGCCAGAGCCCATACCACTAAACCACATTCCTATGGGGCCCTGATCCTGTTCAAGCTTCTGAGCTCTCCTACAACTTAGATAAACAATACTAATAATAATCAAGGATAATCCTACTGCTTTCTTTCCAAGGGAATAAATGATAAAGGTAAGACTTGAGAATTTTTGGTTGATTCCACTAAGAAGATAATGCACTAGATGCATTAGCAGATCATTTTGACATTTAAAGTTTGTTATAGCATAACCCTAAGCAGATTTGCTGAGTTGACACCCTGAAAACATAGCTGAAATTTTACTTGAGTTCCATAGTTCATCACCCTTTTGATTACCACACATACAGTTGATCTGACTTATCTAGTACATCAGCAGAAATTTTCTAAATCTTACCAGTGCACTACTACCAACAACTGGCTAGATTCCACAAAGTACTAGACACATTGATAGATATTATGATTGATAGTCCTCTTTCATCAGCACATTACTTTCGAGAGCTAGAAGTAGGCAGAAAACACTTTTTGAAAATAAACAAGGGCTAAAGACACAGACCTGTCCTTCTACTGAGCCCTGCCTCATCTATGGCCCCAGAGCAGACAGAGGGTCCTCGGGCAGCAGGAGGCAGGGAGTGGAGGGTTAGAGAATTGGTGCTGTTGGTTCCAAGGTAGAAAAGTCCTGGAGTAACAGTAGGCAGAAAAGTGTAGCTGCTGGGTCAGGAGAGTACTAGGAAAAGGATGGCTGTTCCCCTATCTCAGGTGTGAAGAGAGGGTAAGTGGAATCTCCATCTGAGCAGCCAAGAAAAGGCTTGCATTTTTGTGTGCATTAAAAGTTGTCTTTTAAAATTTGTAATTTAGTGTGAAATTATCACACACATGGGCAGAGGAGTAGAGAAGACAGACTAAGAAACATGATATTATTAAATTATTTTTAACCTCATGAATTTTGAGCCAGTAATCATTTTGGGGATCTGACTCATGATTTTTGATCTCCTGAGGTTGGCAAGTCAGCAGGTCTCATCATTTACTCAGTAACCCAAGCTCAAAGAGTGCAAAGAATGTGTAAAATGATTAACATGGGGTGATGGGAAGAAGTCACCTATGTGTATCACACTTTTGTGTTTTGCAATTTGCTATTGCAAGAAATTATCATTTAACCTACCAGTCCCCATAGCCTTTCTAAAAAAAAAAAAATCTTTATAAGCCTCTGGCTGAAAAGCTAGTTCAGTGTGGTACCTATGCCAGAAAAACATAGAAGGCAAATAAGCTTAGTTACTAGAATTGCTTGGAAACTTCCTGTCAATTATTTTCTGACCCCCTTTTTGCAAATTCAAAATGTTCCACAGGAAAATTTCAGGTTTTTTTGGGGGGCGGGGGGGGGAATTATTTTTCCATCAAGAAAATCAAAATGACAGGTACCTGTCTGCCTGCCTGGGAGACTCTTGCTGTGGCAGAAAGTGAAATTGACAAGAGCCTTCCAGGTGGGCAGGCAAGGCTGACTGCCCTCAGCCTCTCCACTTCCCTCCTAGGGCTGGAATCAGAGAGCTGGACTGCTTAGCAAGAAACAGAGAGCCAGAGCACTAAGCTTCCTCCCCTCCCCTCCAAGCTCTGAGGCCAGAGATGCTGAACAGCACATGTCTCTGCCTCTCCACTGGCTGGTCTGGAAGGATCTTGTCAATTTCATCTGCAGGTGGAAAGTAAAATTTTCAAGAGCCTTTTAGGGGAGCATCTGGGAAGGCAAAAAAATCCATTTGGGCTCTCCTGAAATGGAATGTTCTTGAAATCCCTTCCTACAAAAAAAAAATCATGGATTTGATGCTTTGCCCTGGTTCACAAAAAAATTAACTCAAAAACCAATTTTTTTCTCAGAGGGGATTTCTGTTCTCCAGCCAGCTCAACTATTTACTGCAGAAGGTTTGAAAAGCCATGAAAGTAAGAAGTCTAAAGTACTGATCTGTTTTGCCTTTCCTGACAGCTTCTTTCAATCTTCTCTTGTTCCCGAGATCCACTAACTTACTAACAAGAAAAAGAAAAGGGAGTGCATGCGGGGAGGGTATTTTGAGGAGGATAAAAGTGCCGTGGATAGGCTGTGACAGCAAATTTCTTTCTGGCCTTCTTTCTTGAGGGGAAGATTTATCCACCTGAAGGTAAACCTGATTTTATCCCTCTAATCCAGGGATTTTCGCTCCTAAATTTTTAAAGTTAAACCTGGTGCAGTTCTTAAAAATATTTTTCAATAAATCTATGTAGCTTTTTAATCCTGTTAGAAAAGATGTGTTGCTTTAAGAACACTCCACGTGCTCTCTTTCCTTCCTAGGGGTCTATTATTCTGCATTCAAATTTTGTGCATATAATTGCTATTAATGTCAATTGGAGACACAACTCTCTAAGTCAAATTTGATGTGTTGTAGGTGTAGGCATAGCTGTGCTCAACACAATACTTTTGGCTTCCAGTTCTTCCTGATAATCTGCTCTCAGTTTTGTGTCTGCACTCCTTCACATACACTTGGAGTTTCAGGTTCACATGAACCAAAATACTAAAAGCAAAACTTTGCCAGAGTCACCAAGAGTTGCCTGATTCCAGTTAGAAATTGACTGTAGACTTAAATGCCTGACTGTATTCTGCAGATATACTTGCACAAATGTACAACACTGCCCTTGCACTTGTTTCAAACTGAGGTTAGTTGCATCAGTACAAGCCCCTTTTTACACTGCTGCAGCACATCTAGCTACATTAGCGCAATTATCCCCAGTTCATTCGGGCCCTAAGATGCAATGAGAACCAAAAGCTAATTAGTGGGGAGTTGGTCAGGCTTTTAGGTTAATGGCTGATATCCACCCATGTTCCTAAAGGTTCTGGACCCATGTTGCTTATTGGAAGAAATGTGCTTTATACATTTTATTAAAACTACTCAACAAAAATAAAATCAAGAAAATATTTAGCTATTATTAATGCTACTAAACAAAACTAAGAATTAAGCAATACAACTATCAAATCAAGGTCAAATCAACAAGATAGTCTCAATATTAGATTAAATTATCAGATTGGTTAAATCACTAGGTTAATACAACAGATAATCAACTCTTATAATTCTGAAGAAGAGATCTAAGGAGGTTGCTGTCCATCTGATTATAAATCCCAACTAAAGAAATTTACCAAAGTCAATCAAAGCTATAACTGGCAGCTGGTAAAATATTTTAATACTGAAACCAAATTATCCAATGTCTGAACCATAACCTTAGTGCCAATTATAAAGCTTCTTCCTTTTATTTCAATCGTTGCATAAGGTCTAAACCTTTTCTTCCCTACCCAACAGATATGGGACACACTAATTAATTTTTTTATGAGACAACATTTAGGCCAGTTAAAAGCTAGATCATTTTCTGTGTGTGGCGCATTCCCAATGTGGACTTTATAGACATTCATACACACAACCATACTCTCATACCCCAAAGAATATAAAAAGGCTGTCTCTCAGCTAATAAAAACAAAAACAGAAAAAAGGAAAAGAATAGATACTTGAGGTTAGAGGGGGGTTTCAAACTCTTCAGCTGTCAATTTTCTAGACTCCCGTGGAATAGGAGCTGGAACTGCAATCAAGGAGCCAGATGACATTTCTGGCACAGAACTTCTTGCTAGCAGTTCTTCTTCAGGTGCATGAGGCCAGGACAAAGGCTGGAGTGGTCTGGTTGTTGATGTGATGACTTCCTCTTCCCAAAGTGATTAGTCTTGGAGATGCAAAAACCAGCAACTCAACATTCATCCACCACCAAAATTAAAAATAAACATGGACATCTTATGCCCAATGTTGTTGTTCTGCTCAAACAACAATTTACAGTCATCTTTCTATTTAGGAACTTGGTTAAAACTCAAAAAGTTTCTCTCTTCTGGGTTCTTCATGTTGACAGAGAAAAGCTCATTTAAAACTTACCAAGATGAAACCCATTTTAAAAAGAAAAATAATTAAAATGTATATAAGGTCTGTATTCCCATATACATTACTTCTCTCATCATGTTTTCTACTCGAAATAATAAATGGCTTGAGTTTTACCTGAAAAATCAGCCCAGGTTAGCTGCAAACTCTCGAACCTTTTAGCGAACCTGGTCTGTGTTTTATGTTTACAACTGAACCCAAATCCAGATGAGTTTCTCCTGATTTAGGATTTTGTTCAGAAACAGCCACATAATCTGGCACACACCCTCTGTTTAAAAAGCTTCTGATCCAGAGCAGAGGATATTTATTTCATGCCACATCATTTAGTATTAAACAGCCCCACCAATTACTGTCTCTCTCCATCTGTCATATGTTCTTTCTGACTGGAAAAGCCAAATGGTATTTTCTTACTTTCACAAGCTAAATAACCTTCTGCAGTTATACAGAGTTATGCATCTTAAACACAGGGCAGCCTTTTGAATATTTATGCCACAGAGGCAATCTGGAGAAAAACAGCACAGAAATGAGTGGTGTTAAGGAGGAACTTAAAAGAGAATGGACAGGCACTTAAACTAGAAGCAGGAGGCTGTTCCAATTGTCAGAGGCAGTGTGAAAGAAAACAAGCACAAAGCAGAAAATGGCAAAGAAGCCAAAGCCAGTCTTAGCATTTTTGGATGCTGGGTGTGGAGCTTTAGTGCCCCCTAGTTTCTTGCTTCAGAGATAGACCCCTGCTGTTTGTTATCCCAGATCAAGTAGATCAGAAGTTGTGTGCTTTGCGGGCCCAAAGACTAGCTTGGACTAGTAAAAGGACACAAAGAAGAAAGCATTAGAAGAAGTAGAGAAGAATAGGAGGAAATGAGTGGAGAGATTAAATACAGGTGAGGCTGATTATGTTGGGCTGTGACAATAAATTATTTGATGCAGTAAGAGGCAGGAAGCCAGTGAAAGGATCTGATGGGATTCCAGAAGGAAAGGGCGATATGGTCAGCACATTGGCACCAGTAGAGGGCTTTAGCTGTGCCATTTTGGATAGATTGAAGAGAAGACACAGAAGATAGGATCAGCTATAAAAGAGGAATTACAGTGCTCAATGCAAGAGAAAATCAAGGCTTGGAGGAGAATTTTAGCAGCAGGTAAGAGAAGAAAGGATGGATTTGGGAGATTTTACAGTATTAGCAGCACGAGGATTTATCAAGCACCTGATAAGGCAGTGGAAGGCAGAGAAAGAGAGAGAGAGAGAGAGAAAAGAATCATAGATGACGGACAATGCTTTTAAAACTGAAATTCTTTATTACATACTTAGCTATTTTAATGCATAAATCTTCTGCTTGGCACAGTAAGATGGATATACCTAAAATAGCTCTGCCTAATAACGATAAAAATACTTGGAACATAGAGAGAGTTCTTGTCCTTTTTGATACTATCTGCTTAAAAACTAGACATTAACTTAAGGTCAACATTTGCAAAAGTGGACTCCAATTCTAGGTGTCAGTTTTTGGGGAATCAAATCAGAGATATCTTTGGAATAATTTTCAGAGGTGCTGAACACCTGAAGCTCCCATTGACTTTGTTTGGAGCTGTGGGTGCTTGGATCTGAAAATCAGGGCTTGAATTGGGCCTACCTGACTAAGTTGTATGTTTGAGTGTTTCCAGGTACATAAGACATCTAATGCATGTCTCTGAAACAGCAGTGGAGTGCACCCCTGTGGAAGCCACATGAGTAAGCCTGGAACATACATCTTCTGGGGAGAAGAAACACAGCTCCTCTGGCTTAAAAGAGCAAATATTCATCTACCCTTAACTCATAGTTATTCATACAAGAAGCAAAGCTGTGGGTTACTAGATGCAAAACATTAGTACTAGGTGTCAACAGATTCCCCTATGCAAAGTGATAATCATGACAAGAATTTGTAAGTCAAGACCTCAATGAAACATATCATGCAATACATCATATATGTTCCCTTCACAGTGCAATAAAGCATTTGTATTTATTTGTCGAAAGGCTTCCTGTCAGGAATTTTAAAATTCTGAACCTGAACAGCTGTTTCAGTTCTAACTTACATTTTCTAAAAAGACAAGAGAGACAATTAGAGAAGGCAAAGTGAAAAGTGATGCATCTTATAATACACCCATGGTACAAGTCAACCTGTAAGGCACTTATCCTTGACAATTATTTTTCAAAAGGATGTTTTGTGTCTTTCTTGAATCCTTGCACACAGTTTTGATCTTACACTAGGGTAATTCAGCTGTAACATCATTAAAATCAGTTGTGTGAAATAAGAATCACACCCATGTATTTCAAATCATAGAATGCTAATACCTAATACTAACCACTTTTTGTTGAGTTGGAGTTTAGACTTTGGTAAATTCACATGTTGAACACAACCCTGAAAGAGTTGAACAGTTACTGTACTGGGATGGTTTGTAGTAGCTGGTCCAGCTGTACATGTATGGGCTGTCACCTAACAGAGGTAGCCAGTTATTTATTGTTAGCTTGGTCATGAAAGCTGCATTTGACATATCAGCACCCCTGTCTCTAGCACACCTAGTAGTGGTCAGCAAAAATAGAAGGGGAGAAGAAATTAAGTCCTGAAGGGATAACAGAGAATAGAGGATTCAAGGAAAAAGGACAAGACAGGGAGATAACTGAGGAGAAAGTCCTAGCTCTGCCACAGACATCCTGTGACCTGTGCCTCAGTTCCCTTCTGTAAAATGAAAATAATATTTATTTTCTTCCTTTGTTTTCTATCTTGTTTATTTACACTGTACATTTCGTGGGGCAGGGAAACTCTTGCTCTCTCTCTCTACTGGGCCTAGCACACAGGGAAACAGAGTTTTGTTGAGACCTTGAGGTGCTATCCTATTACAAATAAAAGCTCAATGAGGGGGGCTAATCGAATTAAGGACAATAGAGGAGCAAGTTCTTTAATTTTCTTATTAGGAAAATAGATTCTTGTGAAAACAGATATGTCTATGCAACTCTACCACCCCAGAGACCAAGACCATCTTGAGGGTCTGCTCACATCTGTCTCTCCCCCGTAACTACATAGCTCACTTTGCCTGTACCAAAGGGCCAGTATGACTTGTTAGCATTAATTCTGGTTACATACACAATTAAATCAGCAAGTCCTGTAGTAATTTCTGCTTTAGAGCTTTCAATTCAGTCTTTCTTCATTTTATTTAAATTAAATGTTTGGCAAGCTCTATTCTTTCTTACAGATTTCCAGCAAATTAATTCCCTTGTCAGATTCAAGTCAAGTCCTAAGATTAATTCTTATTATCTCTCCTTCTCTTCTGTTTCCTTGCACTGTACATATAATTACATAACCTGCACTTTTGACACAAGCTGTACTGTGGGCTTTGATACAAGAAAGTCAAATCATACCAGATTTCTCATTCCCCTTCATATTTGGTTAAAATAGTTTTCCTTTAAATATAATGAATCCAGTCATTTAATTTCTGAGATATTATTCAAATCAGGAACCTTTCCAAGGTAGAAAAAGTATTATAGTTGAGTATAGGCAGCTATAGCTCTATGCTTTATGCCCCTGTTGAGCTGTAGCTCTATAGCTCTCCGCTCCTGTTGTTCTTCTTTTATTTTTTGTTAGTGAAATTTCAAGTATTAGGGCCTGATCCTGAGGGTCTGAGCACTCACCCAGTGTATTCAGGCAAAACTTTCCCTACAATTATTTTGTCTTATTGGCTCTGGCGGCCCTTGTGTGGGTAAATTGGACTGGGAAGGGGAGCGGGTACAAGGAGCTTTGCTCCCTTGTGTTCTTCCTGCAAATAATAATCTTCCAATGCTCCTAGGGATACAAATCATGCCAAATGCAGCCTGTAGACTCACCAACTTGGGAAAGAGAAATAGAAGTCCCAGCTAGAGGTAACTTCCCATTTCTTTCTTTCATATCCTAAATCAACTCAAGCTACTGGACAATAACCACCTGAGGCCTTTCCAGCTGTGGCAAGTTGAGAGGAGGGCAGCCTTACCCTATGGAAGCTTCCATTCTACCAGCTTCCCCTCTCCTTTCATAATCCCACCTATATCAGTTATGCAATAGGCAGGAACCCAATAACCCTTTTACATACCAGAGTGCCTTTACCCCTTGTCACATAGCTGTTCTCCTGCCTTCTGCCCCCAGCCTATGGAGCTGGAAGTTTATATGCTGCACACTCCTAAACATCAAGGCAGCAGGTGCATTCCCCCTGCAAGCTGCTAAACCTGGTGAAGGATTGTGCCTTCCCTGAAGCACGATCTCTCTTGGAACTCTGAAAGAGGTTGTGCAGCATTGCAAACCCCTGTGCAGGCCACTGCCTTTGGCAAGGCAAAGATCTGACCAACCTGTGAGCATGTGTCATACCATCTGCACTGCTGATCACAACAGCAGGTATCCAACTTGTGCTCCTTCAAGCAGGTGAAGTTTGAAAGATGCAGAAGACATTTCTTGCTCTGTTAAAACAATTTAAAAATAAGTCAAGCTTTGGGTATGGCCCTTCGACTGTCACTTGCAGCAAGGAACTATTACAAGAGATAACATTAGCTATAAGGACATAGATAAAATCCATGAAGAGTTAGAGCCTTTTTTTAATATAGTCCCTTGGAAAGAGCTTTTCTTCAACATGCAAGAACAGGACATCTTCTATAAACTGGGAGCAGCAATCATGAAATTTCAAAGGAAGAAATAACAGCACTACACCTCAAGTAGTATATTTTATCTGACTTTTCTCCTGGAGTGTTGATGTCCATATAGTTCTTCCAGTGTCCATAAAAGGTGATCAAATGATACATATATACAGTAAATGCATTATTAAGTTTGCTACTGTCTCATTTGTTTCTTGACCATTTGCCAATCTTGGGAAGGACTTGGCAAAATAATTCCTGTGAAGAAGTAATAACTCTATCCAAACCACCCTGCATTACAGTGAGCCAAAAAGAGTAAAGGGAAGAGTAATGAAACTGCCAGAAAAGATGGATGGAATGGCAGTTCTGAACAACTGATAACTGACTGAAGTGAAAGGGGAAGGATAGCTATTATTGCTTAAGACATAAAACCAACTGGCAGTTTTCTGGGGAGAGCTGAAAGCTGCCTGAGTTAATATTTTACCACACTGGAAGAATAATATAAATAGTTCTTCCAGAGGGCTACATACAATACATAGTCAACTTATATCTCTTTCTCACACACATTTCATATCACATTATGTTACATAGCCTACACTTTTATGTTGGCAACTGAGACATTAAACACGAGCTAAAGGCCAAACTTTGCATAGAGCAGTGACATGAGTTAACTGGACAGTTAAGGTGTAACAACTTTAATGCAAGCTCCAGTGTCATATCCATTGTTTCCACTAGCCTGACTAAGTAGTTCTTGCATTTCAACTACATACAAATAAAGGAAACATAGTTCTGATTTATAAATCAGAGCAAGGTCTTCAGCTGATGTCAATAGTCACCAGTTTACACCAGTTGAGGATCTGGCCCCAGAAGTCTGAATTAAAATGTGAAAGCAAGGCTTTCTTGTCCTAAATATTAGCTCAGTTATATGAATCCAAAATGTATGGTAAGAATCTGTAATAACTTTTAGGCAACAACTTATTGTCATATGGTTAGAGAGTTTTATGAGTTTTGTTAACTTAATCTATTTTTGTATTTCTAAATCTTTGTTCATGTTTGTGTTTGATGCACATCTGCTAACTACATATTCCTCCTCATGGATATCCAATTGAACATGGTGTGACAAGGGCACACAGGGCCTATAGCAGTGGAGCAGAAAGTCAAATAGGCACCTTATAATTTAATTAAGGAATACTCATTTTTTATTATCTGCTCATCTTTTCTGCCTGGCATGGTGAGTGTGCTTTGGGTTAAACAGAGAACTTGGGATCTGTCTTCTCTGAGATAATGGACAAAAAAAGTGACATTTCAATCTTTGAAAAGAGGGCAGCTGAGCAGAGAGAAAGACAAATTTTCTAGTACTCATCATCCATTTCAGCCATGTAGTGTGATGGCATGAAACACAAAAATTTCTCACACACTTAAATGGAAGGGTAAGAGGATGACAAGGAAACTGCATAGTCCATTTCAATATGGCTAGCACCGTATATTGTATTTACATTACAGTGGGTCATACTGATATAAAACACCTCTCCAAGAACGTTTGGCATACTGTAGCATGAACAACAGAGTATAAGGCTATGCTAGCATCCAAATATATAGACAAGCACACTAGAACACCTGACTTTATATAGTGTGGAAATGAGGCTCAAAGGCCCAGATCATCAAAAATATTTAGGCTTGTAACTCCGTGACTTGATTTCAATGGAAATTAAGAACCTAAATATCTTTGAAGATCTGAGCCAAAATGTCTACATAAGAGCCCAACAGGGAGAAATATAATGCCTTCAAGCTGAAGAACACTTTTATTAGCAAACTACCCAAACTATAGATTTTTATTAAATATGATGAGATGTTTGACTGTAAAAAATACAAAGGGGAAGAATGAAAAAAGAAAGCTATCCTTAAGAACCTCATAGTTGTGTCTCTTTGAGCAGGTCTACAATATATCTCTGACTTAACCAGAGTATAAGAAGGGAAACTATGCTTCTCCCAGGGAATCAACATTGAAGGTGGATCAGAACTAGACAGCACAAGGAATGTTCTTTTAAAAACCAAGAGAGGAAAGAATGTTAATCGTTTTTATCAGCCTACATTAACTTCAAGGAGCAATGAGACTTAATGTGAACAATAAATTCCACTTGGATTTCAACTAGTGTTCTTTTATGATGAATAATGAATGTTTACACTGACCTAGTCCAAAAGTTCTCTCTCTATTCCCTCCATTCCCCCCCCCCCTTTTTTTTTTTTTTTTCCATTTGTTTTGCTCAAGGTTAAAGCTTTTTCACAGTGCATGTAGGACATGTAGAAATGCCCATCTTCATGTATATATATATATATATCTTTAGCATCACCATCATGGAGAATATTAGCAAAGTTTGTAATCCTATAAAACTGCTTGAGGAGTGAAAATGCATGAAGGGCTTGCATGGACAGCAGTTGGTTTTCTCTTTTAAAATGTACATATTTGGAGAATTCAAATTTAGAAATTACATCAGCTTCTTTATTTTCTGCCCCAGAAGTATGCTGGGAGCTTTGCCCCAATGCTTTTATAGAATCATAGGCTTAGAAGGGACAACAAGGGTCATCTAGTTGACCCTCCTGCCAAGATGCAGGATTTATTGTGTCTAATCCATCCCAGACAGATGGCTATCCAGCCTCCTTTTTAAAACCTCCAGTGAAGAAGTTTCCACAACCTCCCTAGGCAGTCTGTTCCATTGTCCGAGTGTTCTTACATTTAGGAAGTTTTTCCTGAATGACTGCTTTATGAATGTTTCCAGGATAGCTACATTTCTCTGCCTGTAATATCCAAACATTTGTGAAAGCTGTGACCCACATGAGAGGGTTTTTTTTCTTTTAGAAGGAGTGCAATTTAGATGAAATTGAGGTATGACAGTGATGCCTCATACCAGGTGTACACCTCACTTGGGTCAGGAAGGTCACAGTGATTTTTCTCAAGAAACAAAACAACAAAAGACTTCAAAAGCCCATTTGATCTTTGGATGTCTTCTGGGATTTCACAGTTCAAGTTCTCTGAATTCCTGCCTGCATTGAGCTGTCTGAGCCAAACCAAAAAAATGGAGCTGAGCAGTTAAGAACATGGATGAGGACGAGGACATCAGTCATTAATTGCAAGTCTGTACCCTCGGCAAAAAGGAGAGCAAGCAGCTAACTCCAAAGCCCACTAACTTCCCAAAATCCAGCATCCTATTCCTATCCTTCCCTCCCTGTCCTATTTCATAAGATTCCTACTTCAAAGTTCTTTGCCTAATTTCATGACTGTTGCCAAGTACATATTAAAAATGAGAACCCTTAGTGAAAGTGAATGATTACTTTGAATCTTAGATTTGCTGAGTCATAGTGTCCTCCTGAATTTAAAGTATATTTCCTCTCCATACTGTTGACTCCCCACAGCTGTCATTCATTACCATCCTCTGCCTTGAGAAGACATATTTTTTCCTGTGTGTACATGTGTGGGAGGAGATTTGGGGGGTGGAGGGACAACAGGGGGAAGAATCTTCAGTGGTTACAAACCCGCAAGTGCTGACACCGATAAATGATTCCACCCAGCTTTTGAGAAGACAAGTGAAAGTTATCCAAAGAATGCTATTAATATTTTTACCCCACTGCATTGAGCAGATAAAGGACATCTGATCTACTTCTCATGTTTTATTTAAAGAAAAAATATGGGTATAGGAAATTTAGAAAAATCATATTATTATTGGATCATTTTTCATACCATTTTTAAACTATTAGTTTTTCATAGGTCTAAGGATATGTATTTTGTAAAGCACAAGAGTTATACTTATATGTGTAATCAGACCTTTTGAGAGCTACGACTATCATACCCTAAAAGAGAGACAAGGAGATGACCACAGTTACATACATGTCTTGCAGGACTTCAAAGGAGTAATGCCTTAGACATTTTCAGGCTTTGTATCAGCTGGAGTTCTTTGAAGTGATGTGCCTCTGCTTGTGCAGCACAGGCTCAGACCTAAGCATTCATAAAGAAGGATGACTTGTGACCATAAAGCATTTGTGATTTTAGTCTGAAAAGTAATTACAGATTGTAGAGAGAATGTAAAATCTAAGGCAGAGGTGGTATTTTTAAGGCACAACTGGTGCCTAACTCAATGCCTTGAAGTACATTGTTTCTGAGACAAATTATCTCATTGTCTTCTCTATTTTTATTATTCACAGTATTTGAATAAAAGCTGGGGTCCTGATTCCCCACTGCCTGGGACCTTGTGGAGGGCAATATTGCACCATCAGTTCTTGAGCAGATGTTTCCACTGAAATCCTTGAGAAAAGTCTAACAGCTCATGGTACAAAATGGCCCATAGTCATTTATAACACTGCAAAGCACGTGAAAAGTATATATCAAATGCTACTATTGGTCTGATGGAGAACTATGATTTGTTAACATTTTACACCCATTTTGCATGGGTGTAAATGACTACACAAGACGCAAGACACTGAGAAAGAAAACAGGCTTTGCATCTTTGTTTCTTAAAAATTCACCTGGGCTGCTTATTCCCTACCCAAAATAATTATTGCCTATATGTAACACCAAAATCTGTTCCTCAGACTTAATGGAATTTAAAAGGCATATTGATCCTTCTGCACTGGGAGAATTTCAACCAGAAGTAACA
Organism: Terrapene triunguis; assembly: GCF_002925995.2. NCBI lineage: Eukaryota > Metazoa > Chordata > Testudines > Emydidae > Terrapene > Terrapene triunguis. The sequence goes on along the minus strand of NW_020665189.1, from coordinate 15,921,118 downwards.
CATTCCATAGGCTTTTGGACTCTTTCAAAGTTCATAGCAGCACTGTGAGTATTTTGGAGCTCTGAAATGATGTATCCAAAAGCAATCAGTCCAATAGTTGTTATGAAAGCATGCTCCATGCCTAATATGCAACCAGTGAGTAGCATTTTCGCTCAAAAATATTAACTTTAGTAAGCAACTTTCTTGACTGTAGAAGGAAATATATATTTTCTTTTTAGCTTACTTGTTTGTAGGCATAGAAATAGGTGTTGGGTTGAGCATATATTTACTGTGGCTCATGATGAAATGGTTTCATATAAATAATTAATAAATTAAACTACATCTATTTGTTTGCACCATGTGGTTCAGACCATATTTTTAGGGGCCCAAGAACTTCAGTTAAGTAAAGGTTAAGCACATAAATTTAGCTAATAGTACATCGAGAGATATTCATCCTCTACACAGGTTTCAGAGTAGCAGCCGTGTTAGTCTGTATCCGCAAAAAGAACAGGAGTACTTGCGGCACCTTAGAGACTAACAAATTTATTTGAGCATAAGCTTTTGATGAAGTGGGCCGTAGCCCACAAAAGCTTATGCTCAAATAAATTTGTTAGTTTCTAAGGTGCCACAAGTACTCCTGTTCTTTATCCTCTACAGACAAATCAGAGAATATGCAACATGTGAATAAATTACTTTTTAAAATATATATAATATTTTGCAAGATTGCTTAGGTCTTTCTGAACTCGGAGGCCAGGTCATAAGTAGCTGTTTTCAAATTTCTGCTTAGATGAAACAGTGGGCAAGTAGCAATTTCCTTTAGTGTACAATTTAAACTGAATTTCTGCCAGCAAGTCTCATGTACTTAAAGTATTTTGAATCAACAAAAAAGAGGGACAACAAAAAAGATCAATAAATTGTACAACAGATAGCCTCCCTGCTTCAGTTACATTGCTCAGAAGATGAAACTAAATAAAAATATTTCATTTTTCCTTATTTATATTCATTTATTGTACATGAATAAGAAAATACTGCAGTCACATTTAAATATATAGCCATTAAATGAAGCAAGCATTCCAGGACTGTATTCTTTCTTTTGATGAGCTAGGAAAGCAGATTGAAATAATCCAGTTAAAGTATCTTGAAGGAAAAGATAACTTTTTGAACTGTGTTAGTTTAAGCACTGTTCTGTAACATGCCAGGAAGGGGGGAAATGCAATTCTTCATTACTATTATTTTTGTCATTCTTCTCAACTTCAGTTTCCTGACCAGGTATCAGACAATAAGGCCCTGGTCATGCAATGACATGCCTGCAGGCAAATCCCTGTGTGCAGGACAATTTCAATAAATTGCATATGGTCAGAAAATTATTATTTGACCATAGATTTCAGTGGGGCTCTAACTGGGCAAAGGATTCTGCCTGTGTGCCTCTCATTGTAGGATCAACCCTTAGAAGTATACGCTACTTTTAAATAAAGGTCTAACTATCCTTCAGTGAAGGGTCAGCAGGCAGACCAAGGAGACCCTATTTCCATGAGATATCTTCATTTTCAAGTTAATACAATAGCAAATTTGGATTTAGGTTGAAAATAATGTTTACTATATTTAAGCCTCATTACAACTGGTGCACCATCAGGAAACAAAATGTTTTTAAGAGAACCTTGAGTCATCTTTAGGCACAAACAAGAACATAATTTAATGGGTTGGAAATCCTTCATCTGTATATTTGTAAGTTCTGAATATCAGGCCCTTAGAAATCAGAGGTGATATGTAATTAATTTGTTTGAGATTTAAAACCATCTACAGACAGTTCAATATTGCCTGAGTTGAGCTAGGGTCTCAAGGGAGTTATAATTCTGGTGCCACATTCCCCAACTCTTCTCTATGGGCTCAGTTCCCTACCCAGACTATCTCCCTCATGACGCACCACAGTGAGTTAACCTGGGGGAGATGACAGTGCATCATGGGACATGTAGACTAACAAGGTAGACCGTAGGGAGAATGGGACATGTATCACCAGAATTACAACTCCCATGAGCCACCATGGCATCTCAAGCAGACAGTTTCATGTGAAATTGACCAAAACAAAAAGATTAGATTCAATTTGACAAACAAAAATCCTGAGAATTGATCCATCCAAAGGAAAATTGAAAAGATTCTACAAAATTGAAATTTTCTTCTGGAAAATTTTATTTTGCAAAAACTGCATTTTCTGTCAAAAACATTTTGACAGAAAATTCTCAACCGGCTCTAGTAACTATCTAATATGAAATGAACAAACAAAGAAACAAAACCTCACAATGGTTTCAGGGATGGGTGAGAGCAGGAAGATAACAAAACAATGTAGAGGAGTAAAGAGAGTATATACAAGTTCTGCAGCCTGTGAGAACCAGTCTTAGAGACACATATCCAAGGAGATGTTTCCTTGTGGAGTGCCTTCCAAATTCTTCCAGTGGACATTAGGGGAGGGAGGCGCTCCAGAAAGGGCAAGAGCATCTGACAAACTGACAGAGTATTTGCAGATTTAAAACTATAGCCTTAATTCTGAAGAATGTCCTTTCAAACAAATGGAATGTCAAAATATGGTGGCTATGTCCTGCTGAACTGTATTAGAACATGCAACAGTTATCCTAAGAACCATAAAGCAGTTACCTATGACATCTTTAAACACAAAAAGGCCAAATTCAAAAATCTAATTGAAAAACTAATATTTGTAACCAAGAATCAGGTTGTTTTGTTGGTACATTACAGACAATGATCTTACACAGCTGACAATCCTTTCCAAAACATTCACTCAAAATTCTCTTTTTTGTTCTCATCAGTTTTACATGACCTGTGATCTTGCCTTAGTTTCTATAACTAATGAAAAAAACATCTCCACTTTATTTGTAACAAGATGTACCAAGATGTGTGCAACCAACTTAAAGGTCACATTAGGGTTCTCATGCCTATGAATACTCACTATGTGATACAAATATAGCAGCTGACAGTGTTATCCTTTTAAAGAATTGACAACTTTTTAGTAAAGTGAAAAGGAGTTGACATGCAGCTGAAGTGACAGAAACAGCTGCTTCTGCTATCATAAAATATTAACTGTATATTCAATAGTAAAGAGCAGAAGGTTATCAGCACCAAAGGGATTGTGGGTGTGATTCTGCCTGCCTCTCAAATTACACTTTATATAATATGCTTTTTGCCTTTCTGTGGAAAAATAATATCCAATATCTCATTTTCTGCCATACCTCAGTGTCAACAATAATATTTTAATAGTTTGAAGAATAACTTTAACTACACTAAATTGAAACTGGGCCAGCAACATATCACCATGTCATAACATTGCATGAGACTTTTATGAAATTTCATCACTCTACATCATAATGTATTGATCTTTTCCTGTGATGTCTGTCGTATCACAGCATGATGCACAGTCACAATATCATGATGCAGATTAGCTCATCCTGTAGAATAAACTCAAAAAAATCATTCCTCAGTTAATTAGTGCACTGTATATACAGTAATAGCTAAACCCAAGTAGGTTAAGACTGGAACTTTTGCCTTAATTCTGAAACGAGTCTTGTAGTCTTAGTGATTTTATACTGGACATAACTCTTTCCTAAGATTATCTACAGTGAAAAATACCATTGAATCAACATTAAGGTATATTCTGATGTTGTTGGGTGAAATTCACCTCCATGCAGAAGACCAAGATAAGGCCTATGTGCTGTTGTGTCCCATTTAAATCCAGCCTTGAAGACTCAAATGTTGCACTGGTCTTCTTCTGACCCTTCATTCATTATACCAATCTATCTGTCCTATCAATATCAATGATAAGTAGAGTTGGGTGACATTTTTCAGGTGGCATTGCCTCCCGTATAACCAGTGGTTCAGACACTCAGCTGGAATGTGGAAGTACTGGGTTCAATTACTTCTTCTGCGTGATGTGAAGCAGGTATTTAAACTTGTGTTTCTCACATTGCAAAAGAATACCCCGATCCCTGGGCTGTAGGGTAGTCTGGGGTAGTCTCCCTCTATATCTCTTGTTAAAGCTGTTCCATTTTGGATAAATAATCATTGGGCCAGAGAGAGAATGACTTTATAGCCTGGTGGTTAGGGTAGTCACCTGGAAGGTGGGAGACCCAAATTAATGTCCCTGCTCCAATTACTATTTAATTATACACAGTGGAACAGCGTCCACAGGCGAGATTGAGAGAAAAGTGGTTCAGAATATTGCCTAGCCTACAGGCTAGGGAACTCATATGAAAGATGGGAAACCCAAATTCAAATCTCCACTCTACATCAGGCAGAGGAGGGAATTGAACCCAAGTTTCTCGCATCTCAAGTGAGTGCCCTAAACACTGGGGTAAAGGTTACAAAGGAGGCATCACCACAATCCCTTCCTTCTCCTCTTCCAGCTAAATTACATTTTTTTTTCAAATTTTCAGAGCTTCCAGTAAACTGAAAAATCAGTTATTCCCCTAGATCTAAACAAGAGTAACAGACTAGAACATAACCCAACTGTTTTCATTCTATAACATTTTGATATTTGAGAGAATATATACAATGTGGTTGGCTAAGAATAAAATAGTATATGTTCTACACATATTCAAGTCATTTTTGAGGAAGTTGACTACCGCTTTCTCTCTTTGAACTCACAAGAAGATGAATAAAATATCAGAAATTGTACAAAAATGACTGTTTCATAGTAGACCTTAAACAGGGAAGTTATCTTGGGTTCGAAATTCACTTTTGAAATCACGCAAACATAAAACTTCATAAGCTTAACCTCCATTGATTGTTCACTATAGCTGTTATTATATGAAAATACATAATCTTCTCTAAAACCTTGTACAATATATTTCACTCTTACCCTACTCCCACAGACTAACCCCTCATAACTTTCCTTCAGGTATTCCAGATTCTGTATGAGAGAAATGGGGCTTGAGAAACTGTTTGGTCTTTATGGTTCATCATCAGAGACTTAACACACTGATCCCAAAGCTTCCATTGACATTGTTACATTTGACATTGTTAAAACAAGAGTGAGATAGCAGGTTAAAGTCACAAGAAAATGCCATGGGCAGTATAAACTGAAGGCATTAAAAGCACTGTCACACACCAAATATAGAAGCACTGTAATATAATTAGTGAACATTTTTTCCAGGGAAAATTCAGTTAATGTGCCATAGTTACAATCCACTGGTTCAATCTGATATTCTGAAAGCTACTGTTGACCTGGCTGTGTGACTGATGCTAACCTATCTCAGTTTTGCAGTGTAAATTATCTTTAGCTTGAGAAAAGAGAAGAAAAAGAAAAACAGTCTCATGAAACTTTTTCTAATGAACTAATGTGTAAGAGCCTGTTAATGTCACTAAAAAATTGCTAATCTGGGTAAGAGATGAGCATATCATCCTTATAATGGCATGGAATACTGGAATATCCACCCATGGATCAGATCCAGCAATGCTCATATTACAGTTGTACTGATTTCAATAAAGTTTCCGTTGTGCAGTGGGGGAGAGAGGAGGAGGAGGAGGAAGATGGAGGAAAGAGGAAAGTAGAGACATATCTTCTAGAAAGGCATCCAGTCATGTTTTGTTGATATCAAACAGTGGAGAATATACCACTTCCCTTAGTAGTTTGTTCCAGTAGTTAAAAATCTAGTGAGATGTTAGGAATGAAGCATTCGCCTCCTGGATCAGTCCATTGGTTTGTCAAATACAATATACTGTCTTTACCAGCAGACAATAGCTGAAGCTTCAGTGAAGGTAAACCCCCCTAATGCGTCAGTTATACAGAGCTGTACTTGGGAAGTGGAAGAGGAGTTTTTTTTGTTTTGTTTTGTTTTTATCCTTGCAGCAACTATGTGAACTGCTGAACCAGGAAAATAAAGCTAGGGGCATGGGAACTTTGGGAAACACTTCTGGCATGCAAGTTCTCAAGTAAGGAAGGTACTCGATGCTGCAAGCCAATGAGCACCCTTGACTCCCACTAGCTTCCTTGGGAGTTGAAGACACTGAGAACACTTCAGGATTGTGTCCATTGATCAAGTTTTTAAAGGGGCAAAGTTAATGAAAGTCAAGGAGGAATCGTAAAGTACAGTCGAGGGACGACATTTCAGAGAGACAGCATGAAAGATTTGGTGGTGATGGGGGACTTCAACTATCCAAATATATGTTGGGAAAATAACACAGCGGGGCACAGACTATCCAACAAATTCTTGGACTGCATTGCAGACAACTTTTTATTTCAGAAGGTTGAAAAAGCTACTGGGGGGAAGCTGTTCTAGACTTGATTTTAACAAATAGGGAGGAACTCATTGAGAATTTGAAAGTAGAAGGCAGCTTGGGTGAAAGTGATCATGAAATCATAGAGTTTGCAATTCTAAGGAAGGGTAGAAGGGAGAACAGCAAAATAGAGAATGGATTTCAGGAAGGCGGATTTTGGTAAGCTCAGAAAGCTGATAGGCAAGGTCCCATGGGAATCAAGACTGAGGGGAAAAACAACTGAGGAGAGTTGGCAGTTTTTCAAAGGGACACTATTAAGGGCCCAAAAGCAAGCTATTCCGCTGGTTAGGAAAGATAGAAAATGTGGCAAAAGACCACCTTGGCTTAACCACGAGATCTTGCATGATCTAAAAAATAAAAAGGAGTCATATAAAAAATGGAAACTAGGACAGATTACAAAGGATGAATATAGGCAAACAACACAGGAATGCAGGGGCAAGATTAGAAAGACAAAGGCACAAAATGAGCTCAAACTAGCTACGGGAATAAAGGGGAACAAGAAGACTTTTTATCAATACATTAGAAGCAAGAGGAAGACCAAAGACAGGGTAGGCCCACTGCTCAGTGAAGAGGGAGAAACAGTAACAGGAAACTTGGAAATGGCAGAGATGCTTAATGACTTCTTTGTTTCGGTCTTCACCGAGAAGTCTGAAGGAATGCCTAACATAGTGAATGCTAATGGGAAGGGGGTAGGTTTAGCAGATAAAATAAAAAAAGAACAAGTTAAAGATCACTTAGAAAAATTAGATGCCTGCAAGTCACCAGGGCCTGATGAAATGCATCCTAGAATGCTCAAGGAGCTAATAGAGGAGGTATCTGAGCCTCTAGCTATTATCTTTGGAAAATCATGGGTGACGGGAGAGATTCCAGAAGACTGGAAAAGGGCAAATATAGTGCCCATCTATAAAAAGGGAAATAAAAACAACCCAGGAAACTACAGACCAGTTAGTTTAACTTCTGTGCCAGGGAAGATAATGGAGCAAGTAATTAAGGAAAAAATCTGCTAACACTTGGAAGGTGGAAAGGTGATAGGGAATAGCCAGCATGGATTTGTAAAGAACAAATCGTGTCAAACCAATCTGATAGCTTTCTTTGATAGGATAACGAATCATGTGCATAAGGGAGAAGCTGTGGATGTGGTATACCTAGACTTTAGTAAGACATTTGATACTGTCTTGCATGATATTTTTATCGATAAACTAGGCAAATACAACTTAGATGGGGCTACTATAAGGTGGGTGCATAACTGGCTGGATAACCGTACTCAGAGAGTTGTTATTAATGGTTCCCAATCCTGCTGGAAAGGCATAACAAGTGGGGTTCCGCAGGGGTCTGTTTTGGGACCGGCTCTGTTCAATATCTTCATTAACGACTTAGATATTGGCATAGAAAGTACGCTTATTAAGTTTGCAGATGATACCAAACTGGGAGGGATTGCAACTGCTTTGGAGGACAGGGTCATAATTCAAAATGATCTGGACAAATTGGAGAAATGGTCTGAGGTAAACAGGATGAAGTTTAACAAAGACAAATGCAAAGTGCTCCACTTAGGAAAGAAAAATCAGTTTCACACATACAGAATGGGAAGAGACTGTCTAGGAAGGAGTACGGCAGAAAGGGATCTAGGGGTGATAGTGGACCACAAGCTAAATATGAGTCAACAGTGTGATGCTGTTGCAAAAAAAGCAAACGTGATTCTGGGATGTATTAACAGGTGTGTTGTGAGCAAGACACGAGAAGTCATTCTTCCACTCTACTCTGCCCTGGTTAGGCCTCAACTGGAGTATTGTGTCCAGTTCTGGGCACCACATTTCAAGAAAGATGTGGAGAAATTGGAGAGGGTCCAGAGAAGAGCAACAAGAATGATTAACGGTCTTGAGAACATGACCTATGAAGGAAGGCTGAAAGAATTGGGTTTGTTTAGTTTGGAAAAGAGAAGACTGAGAGGGGACACGATAGCAGTTTTCAGGTATCTAAAAGGGTGTCATAAGGAGGAGGGAGAAAACTTGTTCACCTTAGTCTGCTTAAACTGCAGCAAGGAAGGTCTAGGTTGGACATTAGGAAAAAGTTCCTAACTGTCAGGGTGCTTAAACACTGGAATAAATTGCCTAAGGAGGTTGTGGAATCTCCATCTCTGGAGATATTTAAGAGTAGGCTAGATAAATGTCTATCAGGGATGGTCTAGACAGTATTTGGTCCTGCCATGAGGGCAGGGGACTGGACTCGATGACCTCTCGAGGTCCCTTCCAGTCCTAGAATCTATGAATCTATGAAAATGAACTCAGCTGATAACAGTCTGCATGAAGCTAAGTAATAGTCACAACCTTGTAATAACCAGAGAAATGGGTATCACCAGGGATGGAGGAAGTGGTATGCCATGCCATACTACCTCACAGAAATTTAATGTGACTATTAATATTTATTGTGAAGTAGCATATAGAGGTCCCAATCAGCACCTTAATGTGCAAGACCCTGTATACACATATGATAAAAAGACAGTCCTGACCCCCAGCAGTGTACAAGTACCATATCCTGCAATAGGGCTCTGCATGGGTACAGCAAATATCTATTTAATCAATATAGCAAATATATATTTAATCAATTTTAACAATTATAAGGATCATTTACATAGTAGAACAGAGACATGGGATATACTTATGTTTTCCAGACCAAGCTATAATATAATTCAAGATATAAGAAAGCTGTTTAGGAGAGCTGGAATATAATCTGAACAGAAAAAAACCCATTAATCACAGTAGGTATGTTGTTAAAACAGATTATTACAACAACTGCCTCCGTCTATGTGAATTGCTCAGAAGGTTGATCTGAGGAAATTGTTTCACTTGTTACTGTTTCATCTGTTGCCTGAGTTGCTAAAAGCAGAGGTATTACAAGAGAACCATGAATAAATACATCTGAAGCTATTTGATTTGAAGATTGAAACTTTAAAAATGTCAATTTTCTGGCAAGATGGTATATTTAATTACTTCTTTAATACTCAAGTGCTGATGCTTTTCCTGAATTGTTAAATTTCCTCCTTTAGAATAGTCTCTACATATATTGCAAATAAAAGGTAGATGTGTAACAGTAATTTACATTGGTTGTGATAACATCAACATTACCAAACAACATAGTAATATATTTCATTTGACAAGGGATAAACTAAGAATTCCTAGTTCCTGTAGGAATTCCTCAAATACCTATCTATATATATAGATATAAAATTGAACATCACACACACACACACGCCATTCTTAGAAATTGCAGCCCCATTAGGTGGTGGATTCAGGAATAAGGCCACAGCTTCAGCATTCTGTTGACATGGCAGAATCAGAGGGTAGTGAGTTGGACATTTGAGTCAGGTTAGGAAAATGGATCCATCCATTTCGTTCTGTAGTGGGATAGCAGGGCAAATTCTGTGTAATTGCACTACCCACCCCACCCCACCCTCTTCCTGCATCTCAGTTTAACTGACTGACCAAAGTGGTGGAATGAGACTTAGGCTTCTAAGTGCCTAAAGGCCAGATTCTCAATGGTATTTAGGTACTCGGCCACAAAGCAAGAGACAGTCTCTGCACTGAAGAGCTTACAATCTAAATTGACAGGACAACAAAATATGGGAGGGAAGATAGAGGCCCAGAGCAGTGAATCGACTTGCCAAGGTCACCCAGCAGATCACTAACTGAACCAGGGATGAAAACCAGGTCCCCTGATGCTCCATTCAGTGCCCTCTACGCTACACCACTTTGTCTTGATTCATTTACTAATGTGTAAGCTTCAGTGTAAGACTAACAGTTACTTGTTTCAGAGAAAATGGCTTGGCAGCCTGCACATCTCTGTAAAGACATTAACCATTTCAAGCAATGGACCAAACACCTGCTTGACTTTGATCACTAAGTGGGCCATAGATCCAAATCACAGCATAGGCCTATCCCTACCCAGAACATATAGAACCGTCAGTCCCAATTCATCAAGGTACAGGAGCACATACATAACTTAGTGCATGGGTAGCACACTGAAGTCAGTGGGACTGAAGTTATATATTTACTTAGGTACCTTGCTAAATTGGTGATTTAGGGAGTAAGAGGAGATCAGATTTAGCCCTAAATGGAGGTTGCACCTGTCCCCTCCAGACACACATCTGCCACCACACAGGCGGCCAATCTGGTTTACAACCAATTGATCTTGTACACAAACTGAATGGAATTTTTGCTGGCAGGAGAAAATACGCAACTGACCACTAGATCAGTGGCACTGATTGTTCATCACTTCTCACAGATTGCTCCGAATTTACTGATTGTGACTGAAGTGAAAACTTTTGGCCAAAAGATTTTTGTGGAGAAAAATGCAAGTTTGGTGACTGAAACATTTTGCAATTTTGTGTAGATTTCACCAAATTGCTCATGTTGGAGGAAAAAAACAACAAAAACATTCTGAAACTGCCTAAATGTTTCATTTCAATATTTGCAGAATAAAAAATTTGATATTTTGGTTCATAACTCTTCATTCTGAAATTTCCTTCCATTTTATTTCAAACAGTTAGAAATGTTAAAATGCTCAAAAATCAAAATAAAACATTTTTATTCAATTTGCCAAAAATCAAAAACATGGTCCTTTTTGGGTCAGCCTGAAATTCCCCCTCTCCCTCCCCCCCATAATTGCCAGCTGTAACTGGGACAGAGTGGAGGGGCACAACTGGACCCCAGCCAAGTGATGGTCCCCAGATCAGCTTTCATATGCTTATACACAGGGGCATAAAGAAATAACTACCCTATCTCCTTGGGATACAAAAAGAGGATACAGTGCCTTGTGGAAAGGAAAGAGTTTGAGCCCAGGATGAGATTCATGCTATAGTCCAGGGGTCGGCAACCTCTGGCATGTGGCTCGCCAGGGTAAGCACCCTGGCGGACCGGGCCAGTTTGTTTACCTGCCGCATCGGCCGATCGCGGCTCCCACTGGCCGCGGTTCGCCGTCCCAGGCCAATGGGGGCTGCGGGAAGCTGCGAGGGATGTGCTGGCTGCGGCTTCCCGCCGCCCCCATTGGCCTGGGACGACGAACGTGCTTACCCTGGCGAGCCGCGTGCCAGAGGTTACCAACCCCTGCTATAGTCACTCTCTGTTAAATGAGTTTACCTTTCTGATTATACACATCAATCGCTGAAGAAAATATTTGCTTCCTATGTTTGCATTTTGTTTCTGCTTAATCAGTCCATCATCTTACTCATGTAATCATAAAGTAGATATACTGTAACTTTTGATTTGTGTTCCCAGTTAGCCATTTAAAAATAAGGAATAAAACCAAACTGAATTCTTTAAGGGTCAATCTACCAGGGAGGTTACAGTTAATTTAATTTAGTGAAGGACTGTGAATGACACAGTGATAAAATAAAGTAAAATTAAAAAGAACTTTATTTAATATATAATTGTTAGTTACGCAAACAGGCATCATAATATAACCATATACTGCACTGATATTCACATTCTAAGATGGAATGATGCCTTTAGGAGTGATCAGCCCATAAATGAGGAGAATAGGTATAATACTTTCTCTAATGGTACCTTGATGGTAGATGGATGTGCCTAATCTAAAATTAGCATACTACCCTTTTTATAATCAATTATAACAATGCCCCTTAATTAACGTTAAATCTACTTTCTTATTGGCTATTTAACATTAAGCTTCATCTTAATTAACATCTGTGTAAATGCTATACCAGTAACTATCAATGTAGACAGCATTTTCCAAATCAACAATATTTTATTTAATACATTTATAAAAAACAGGACCAAAACATGTTTAGAATATGACCTGAACTAACTTATCTACAACTTGCTTCTGAATTGCTTCACTTCATTTTACTCATATTTCACCAGGCCTTACTTGACAATCGTCAAGCCTATTTTTAAGAAATAAACTTTTGGGCCTACTTACATTTCAACATTTTCATATAAACATAAGCAAGAATCACCTCTATCGGCTATCATTCAAAGGATAGCTGAGTACACACGCCCACGCATACCCACTTATCTGGAGCTCATGAATTGTAAACTTACCAATTTGCATCTTTGATTGGACTAAAACAGCCTGTTGACGTTGTATGTCAGTTAATACAAGAAAAGCAGCTAACAAATTTTCCCTGCCCCCTGCAAGGTCATGTCTATTTTGAAGCCATTACACTCTGCCTTCAACTGTATTAAAATCCTCTGTAAATATCTTAACATATGTTCCTCCATCCTAACGCTCAGATTCTGTGTATCTAGAAAAGACTGGCCTAATGATAAGTATGCAGAAACACTCATTAAGTGCTAGCAAGCCTAGGTGTTTTTTCATAGGCCAATAATGTAAGAGCTTTTCTCTAGCCCTGTATATTTAATAAGAGAAGGACAGTATGAAATATACAAAACTACAGTCTGTATATTCATAATAGCAACAAGAGAAATGCTGGGCAGTGATTTAATTACTGTGGTGTTGATTGGTCTCATCAGGACGACCTGAGGTCCTCTTGGTATTTTCATTGTCAACACAGATAAGGAATTCCATCAACTCTCATCAGTTAAGATTTCACTCTTGGCTTAAATTTACTTCTAACCCCATTATCGTCCCTAACATTCTGCACTACAGGGGGTCTAAACCATTCATGCAGATTTAATTTATGGCAATTTAAACTGTGTCAGAAAGTTAATAACTTAGGAATAATGCATGCGTTTCTTACTGAGTTTAATCAGTGTCTATTAATGTATGTGTTATTTTTGCCTTTTTATTATTCGTGCATTCTGATTTAGAAGCTTACTCTGACTGCAAGGAAACTGACCTACCTCATCATATCTGAGAATAGAAACCTGACTAACTTCTATCTGAAATATATTTCCCCAATTTGGGGCATTTCATTTGGATTAATTCTGTCAAGATGCACACAATGGGTGGTAAGCAGACAGTTGACCAATGGACCCACAAACCTAGAGAGTTTGAATTTAAAGTGGGAGTCCTTGAAATAGCCATTGTGCATATTTTACATTGGTAGACTTTCTAAACAGAATTTTAGCTGCACTGTATTTCACTTTGAGATACCTATCATGCAATGATGGATCGCCACCATAAAATACGGCTTATCACTTTCTCAGGGTGATCTGAAATTACTCTTTTGGAATCCTCTAGATGCCATTTACTAATGGGCTTTTCTGGGAAAGTTCAGGTGGATGTTTGCAAATAAAAGCAAAGCGCCCACCCATAAGTTTCCTTGAAAGATAGCTATGTTTTAAGTAGCCAGCATTATGTGCAGGTTTGTACCCCATTCAGTCCCACTGAATTTCAGTTGGGCAAATTCTGTCTTCAGGTATATACACTGAAACCAATGGAAACTGCTTGGGTGTGTCAGGAAACGGAATTTCCACCATGATTTAATATTAATAATGAATTGTTTTTTAACTAACAGTGCAACCAAAGGGATTAAGAGTGCCACTGTAGATTTAATAAGATAGATACCAATTATTTATTAAGAAGTTACTTATTGATATTAAACCAGATGAATAGCCAGTAACTGCAGAAAATATTACATGACCCACCAGAACACACCAATGGTCCATCTAGACTGGTCCATCTAGACCATCTAAACGTCCCTATGGGATGTGGGGCCCGGGGCGGACGTGACGGATTAATCTCTTCCGGGACCGACCGCGCCAGCCAATCACACTGGCCTGTGGGGCCCCCAAAGCGCAGGACCCAGAGCGGGTGGGGGTCAGGATCCCAGTGCGGAAGTGACTGATTCGGCTCTTCTAGGATCGACCACACCGGCCAATCGCACTGGCCTGCAGGGCCCCCAAAGCGCAGGGTCCAGAGCCGGGGGGAGAGCCCAGTGAGGAAGTGATGGATTTGGCTCTTCTGGGACCGACCACGCCGGCTAATTGCACTGGCCTGTGGGGCCCCCCAAAGTGCAGGGCCTGGAGCGGTCGCCCCGATTTGCCCTACGCAGGGGACGGCTCTGCCTGGCTCTGGCAAAGACCAATTCTTGATGTTTTGAAGAGAAGGAAAATTCTCATTAGTTACCTGAACAACCTGAGGACCAGATTATGCCTGCTCCCTTAATATGTACACAACAGAGATGAAAGAGCACAAGAAGCCTCTGACACACATGTGCCACCTGCTCAGGGGTGGGGATCAGTTGAGCACAAGGACTGAGTGGAGCTAGCATCACTAGCTAGCCCAAAGAGGGCAGGAAAGGGATGGAGCCACGGAGACCTCAGGGTCTGGCCCTCCATTCTGGGATATGGCTTAGTATTGATGCAAAAGGAAGACAGCTGCTAACTGACTTAAGTTGTGAAGAACCACATAAGGGAGTCTTTAAAAAGGGACATGGATAAGGAAGAGAGTCTAACGCCTTCCACATTCTGAAGAGTAAGTACAGTCATTTCTTTATTGGACCTGATTCTCCTCTCACACCAGTGTAAATCAAGAGTGACTGCCTGGAAGATAATGGAGCTACATCAGTTTCATACCAATGTAAGAAGAGAATTGGGTCACAGCCTGTAGGTATTTAAAAAACATCTTCCTTCTATGGCAATCCCACTAACAGTTGCTCTGACTCATCAGTCCCACAAGAAAGTAATATAAATAGATTTTTAAATGCAACCTTTGGTTCCAGCAGACGTCAGAAATGTCATTGCCGGCAAACAAATGCATAACAAAAAATCCTACTTCCTAGCAGCCCAAGGGACTTAACTGGGTTCTTACAATAAAGTTAGAGCATAAAAGAAGAGGCCTGCAGACATGTCAAGCCATAGTCACACTTCAGGTTTAATTTTATTTTAGCAATTCAAGGGTTCTGGGGTGGAATTGCCCTTTACCTTCAGAGCAAGAAGTTTGCCACTCCCTTTGTAGCACTAGGGTAGTAACCTTTACTGTTTTTGTAGGTGGACTGTTTTCTATTTTACAAGGAGTGACAGAGTCACAGAAGAGAATGCTGGAAATTCTCAAAGACTATTCAACCTTTGCAGTATAGTCCTTACAGAAGCAATAATGTTTTCCACAATGAAGACCTGGCAAAATATATTTTGGGCTGCCTTCATAAGAGGTCCTGAGCAACCTTTCAGTGGCCAAGACAGTAAATGGCAGTTGTCCAGGCAATGAGCATGTCGTCTGAGATACTTGTCACTTTGCAGGATCAAGTCCCTAGTAAGGATCAGCACGACTTCTGCTGGACTCTGTCTTGTTTGACTGGTGGTTTAATGGTTAAAGTAGGACTCCTGAAACCAAATTTGCACCAACCCCACTAAATTTTGGATACGTGTAGAATTCAGTCCCAAATGCGAATTCAGATTTCATAGCTGGTATATGCCTCTGCAATGGATCAATCCAAACGCCTGGCTCAAAACACCAGTGAGGAGTTAAAAATGTAGATCTGAATTCTATGCTTCATGCTCATTTATCTTAGTGATGTGGACAGAAGTCCACTAAAATATAGCCTGACACTACATGAAGTACGTTTCACTTCTAAGACAAAACTAAACCCAGGATTCTGGCCTAATGATAAGTATGCAGAAACACTCATTAAGTGCTAGCAAGCCTAGCTGTTTTTTCATAGGCCAATAATGTAAGAGCAGCTCCTAGCAAAGCACTTACACAAACAAGTTGATTTCACTCAGTGAACTTTGGGCTTTGAAATGAACAGCAATGTAAAAAAAAGGCAGGAGAGAAATGGGGAGACACACAGGCAGACATACAAGAAAGAAAGAAAGAAGAAAAGCTACATAGCAAAGAGTTTAAAATGAAAAAGAGAAATAAAGCATTTCAGTGAACGGTTGCATTTTCATGTTCTTTCTTGCAGACAGCTTTCCTGTAAGCAGTACAGTAACCTAGTTTCTAAGGATGCATGACTAGAATCTACTGAACAGTGCAGCTGTCGGAGCCACCTGAATATCTCTGGCCCCACTCTAGCCTTGGAAGTCTCAAAAGTAAGTCAAAGTGTGACTTTAGGGTGCTGCACTGTCAATTTTCATTTGTGTTTGTCCAAAAGAATTTAATATAGTCTCAGGTGATTGGCAGCTGCCATGAATGACTGCCTGGAAGCCAGATTGTAGGGGTTGATCATAGTTTCTCCCAGTCATATTCCCTTGGCAAGGACTGTAATGTCAGTGTATCCTTGCCTTCTACTTAGATGCCTCAGATGACCATCCATATCTTGCTGCATGCCTAGTGCAATCGTCATGCTTACTGCTAATGCCAAAATTAAGTAGCCAGTAAAGTCAATTGCTTGTGGGGGAAAATAGATCTAACAGAGATATTGGGGCGGGGGAGAGAGAAGAGAGAGAGATTAGGGACTTCCAACTAGTGACAACTTCAAGATAACTTCAAACAGTTCAAATAAGCACTGACAAGTTCAGATGCTTATCCAGACATTTCCAAATATTCTTGGTGTTAAAACTGAACTGGAAATTGGGTTGGTTTTTAGATTATCTGATCTTATTCACTTTTCCCCACTTCCCTGTTGACTGATTGAGAAAATGACCATAGTGAGAATTAGTTCACAGTGAGCCAGCTTCCTGCTGCACCAGCATGGTCCACATTGCCCCAGACACAGGAAATGTCACTAATGATTTGTTTCCTTGGTAGCACTTCTGCGTGTAAAATATATATTGGTTTAATAGTCTATACAGATCTCTTCATGAGGTGAGAAGTGACAACTTGAAAGTTCCCCTTTTGTGTGACAGCTTTAGATTATGAAAATTAAAAGTCAACTCTCTACACAGCTACCTTTAATTATGCATTGAGGTGCCTGTGGTCTGAGCTGGTTTTCCATTTTAATGGTTTGGGCTGTCACTTGAAAGGGGAAAATCATAATCCTGGAGAGACCTTCATGGCTCATGCGACAAAGCACAAAGGAGAGAAGAGCTCCGTGTTCCTGAATTGTATTATTCAAAATGGGACAGAAAATGTGCCCTGGCCCTAACCTCCCCTTCCATCCCCTTGCTTGACTGACTCAAATCTTGTGTGTGGATCTGGTGCAGAGCACAGCCTCTGCTCTCCAGATATTCCCTCCTGTGAGCAAGTAGGCAAGGAGAGGGCGGAGATGGGCAAGGTATGGCTGGAACCTTGGCTCAGCTTCTGCCCTACAACTCGCTGGCCAGGCATGAGGTGGAAACTAGGTTGCACCCTCTCCAGGCCTGCCGTAACTTACTTTCTCACCCAGGAGCAAGAGGGGAGCAGGGGAGGAAATATGACTGAGCCAAAGAACTGCGAGTCACGGCTTCTTCTCTCAGCTGTCCCTTGGCTGAAATCGCTTTATGCTGCCCCCTATTCAGAGTTGAACCTAATGGCTCCATCTAGTCCTGTATTATAACTATAGGCCTAATATTGCAAGGTGCTAACCACTTCCTGAGAGATACTGAGTGCCCTCCAATTCTCACCCAAGTCAATGGAAGATGAAGAAACTCAGCACCTTGCAGAGTTTGGCCTTATTACTACCAAGTTTTCTTGAGGGTATATTGCTATAATTTGTGGAGCAAATTTTCCCCTTTAGCAACAATAGAATATCTCATCTGATGTTTTACAGGCTGATAATTGGAATCTTTAATAAATATATAATCTACTTCCCTCTACACTGGGTGCTTTGGTATTTTATTGGTAGCTTAGGTGAAGCACATTCCAAATGTCCTGCTTTACAGGACATGTAACCAAAGCATTTTCCCTAGATGAATGCATTAATCTGCCTTGAAAATACTATATTTATGAATTAAATGAAACCTAACAAAGTGTTCCTGTTCTCTCCATACTTTACTTCAGGGCCTTACTGCATGAAGTTGATATACCTGCAGTAATTATTATGACAATGAGAACAGAACATACTGTACAAGTGAAACACGTGGAAAATGTTTTTCATAATATATATATTTTTAAAACGACCTTCCAAAGTTTACCCGAAATTGCCATTAGCTATACTTCCTACTAGAGATATATAGTCACTCACATCTTGTGTGATCAAGGTGTACTGGTGCAAATGACCTTCCCTGCATACATTAAGATACCCTGATTGTTACAGGACATCAAAGGCTGAACAAAAACAAAGCCTGATTTAAAGAGCATTCAATGTTTGAGAGGAATGTTTTACATCTTTCACCTGGGTACATCAGCGTCAAGCTAACGACCTTGAGTTACAAGAAGGATGCTGTGGAGAATGGAAAGAAAGAAAGAAACCTATATAGTGTAACAGCTTTGGATACTTTGTTTTTTCCAACTCATGCTGAAAGCATACAGGTAGTGTCCAATTCCTCCATAAAGATTAGAAGAGGCTAGGGACAATACTAAAAGAAAAATATATAATGCTTTTATTAGATGATTGGTAGAAGAAGAGAGGCTGTTATAAAAGTGAAGTTCAGTTTAGACAGAAATGATATGGATAATTTTCAGTGGAGTTATTTTAAAAACTAATCTTGCACTTTTGCCTTGTTAGTACTTCCCTTAATGCCATTTGGTGTCACAAGCTAATGATAATCCATCTGCCTATGAGAACAAGAGCTCACAGCTCTAAACAGGGAAATTAAAGCTAGACTCTATGGTCAATTGCACCAGTACAACCCAAGGATCTTGAATGGAGGTGCACAGCAATAACTGAGGAGCGGTTTAAGTCAAGAGGTTTGATTCAGCCTTTGATAGACATAGGATATATCTACACTGGAATAAAAGACCCGCAGCACGGCCATAGCAAATTTCTGTGTAGACGTTTGAGCTCTGGCTGGAGTCCAAGCTCTGGGACCCTGTGATGAGAGAGAGTCCCAGAGCCCGGGCTTCAGCCCGATTTTGAAAATCTACACATCAATTTTACAGCCCCACAGCCCCAAGTCAGCTGACCCAAGCCAGCCATGGGTGTTTAATTGCTGTTTTGACATAGCTATAGGTAGCAGACTCTAACTTCAGATCCAAGGCAAACATCATCTGGAAGATTGCACAGAGTAGTGTCCCCTAACATCATGCTGGATCAATAGGTCAGTACAGACTTGTAGTGAAAAGTGCTGAAAAACCAACACCATTTCCACAGAATTCATATGGAAGAATATGAACAATTAACTTTTCTTTTGTGACCTGTGCAAGCCTGTGGCAGGGTGGACTAGGTCTGGAGACCCCCTGCTGGAGGCTTCATGGCCCTGCATCACCCTGCCCCAGAATAGAGTGGAGAGAGGTCCTCCCGACAGCCTAGAGTGGCTGCAAAGGAGTCGCCAATCAGAGGGGCCGATGGAGCAGCCAATCCAGGGCCAGAAGGGCCCTATATAAGACAAGCAGCAGAACAAAGAGTTGCAGTTGCTGTGTGGAGCTTGATGAGGGAGGACTGGGTGTCTGGCTGGCTAGATGAGCAGTAGCTGATGGGCAGCTCACTGCAGAGAGCTCACCAGGCAGAACTGAGCCCAGGGAATGCTGCCAAAGACCAGGTGCCTGACTGGCTGGATGGAGATGGGGCAGGCCCATGAAAAGATCAGTGCAGGCAGGCTGAGCCCAGGGGACTGAGCCCGGATCTGGCCAGACCAGGCGCAGGTACTGAGATGGGCCCTGCTGGTCTGGTTCAAACTGAGTCCAGGGAGGGCTGCTGAAAAGGACACCAGCTGAGGGTACCAAGATGGACCCCAGCTGGGTGGTTGAAGGAGGCAGTGCCTCAGGGAAGAAGCCTTAGAGTTTGGCCCATACCAGGGCCAAGAAAGAACTTGGACTGTATACCCCAGAAGGGCAGAAGTGTGCACGGCTTGGCCGGAGGGCTGAGCTGCCGAAGACCAGCCAAGAGAACCATCAGCTGGGGGGGTTGCTTGCGAGAGGCAGGTGCCATCCTGATATAAGAACTAAAACCCAAAACAGGCTCACACCCAACAAACCAAAGGGGGCTGCCCGTGAGAGGTGGGTTGCCCTCCCCACTGCCATGAAAAGAACTGTGTTTTCAGGTATATCAGCCAGAGAAAAGGGGGTGCCCTTGAGAGGAGGGGTTCTCTGTTACAGAGTCATAAATGTTCATCCCAGATTTTTCAAATTATTCAGAAATCATTTGAATAAGTAGGGATCTCTGCAATATTAGATCAAAAAGAATCACCTATACTCATAACTGATTTAGGTACTCTTTTAGGTGGGAAACTGGGAACAGTAAAGAATTTCAGATCCAGATCTGAACTACGTATTTTTGGCTTCTCTCTACTCACAATCCACCTCTAAAAACTTCATTATATATAGATTCATAGTCTTTCCATATTTAAAGATAAAAGTAAGTCGCTTAAAGATTAAGGCTAATTTTTACACACATACGTCAGACATTGAAGGAGTTTCATACATGCTCTGTATTTGAGAAAAAAAAGAGGATGTCGTCCTGCCATGAGTGCAGGGTAATGGACTAGATGACCTCTCAAAGTCCCTTCCAGTCCTACAATTCTATGATTCATACTATATAATAGCAGTCTTTCCATTCCACTTGTATCTCAGGAAGATGTTAATGAGGAGGTCCAAAAATCTTGCCACCACGAGTTTTAAAGGAGCTGGCTAAGGATCTCACTGGACCATTAATGTTGATTTTCAATAAGTTTTAGAACGCTGGGGAAGTTCCAGAAGACTGGAAGAAAGCTAAGATTGAGTCAATATTTAAAAAGGGTAAATGGGTTGACCTGGGTAATAATAGACCTGTCAGTCTGACATTGATCCCAAGCAGGATAATGGAGCGGCTAATATAGGACTTCATTAATAAAGAATTATAGGAGGGTAATATAGTTAATGATATTCAACATAGGTTTATGGAAAATAGATAATCTCAAATTAATTTGCTATTTTTACAAGTTTGGTTGATAAAAGTATTAGTGTTGACCTAATATACTTAGACTTCTGTATGGCATTTGATTTGGTACCAGATGGCATTTTGATTTAAAAAGCTAGAATGATATAAAATTAACATGGCACACATTAAATGTGTTAAAAATTGGCTAATTGATAGGTCTCAAAATGTAACTGTAAAATGGGGAATTGTCATCAAGAGGGTATGTTTCCAGTGGGAACACTATTGTTCCTAATATATTTTAAAAACTCTTTCTTATTGTCCTTCACTCTGCTGGCAATGAATTTTTCCTTGTGTACCTTTGCTTCACTTATCAATTTTCTACAGTCCCTAATTTCTGATTTATATTCACTACTATCAATGTCCCCCTTTCTTCCATTTATTATACATTTTAATTATTTTTATAGCTGCTCTAACTTCCCCTATAAAGCACTTTGTTGTTTTTTTAACCAATATGGACTTCTTCCTCAAATGGACTTTGGGGGCATCTAGTAAAGTGCTCTTAAACAATTCCCAATCATCATTTTTCTGATTAAATTCTTCTCCCATCTGAATTGGCTCATAATTGTTTTCAACACTGTGAAATTGGCCCAATTTTTGGTCTGGACTTTATTCTGCTTGCACATTATAAATGTGATCAAGTCATGGTCATTTGTATCTAAGCCACCATTAATTTCAGTTTTGTAGCCAGTTCTTCTTTTTCTGTTAAGACATGGTTTAATAAAGAATTTCCCCGTGTTGGCTGCAGCACTGAGTTAGAAAGTTATCATCTAAGATGTTTAGAAATTTCAGAATGTTTTAGTACTAGCAGCATTAGACCTCTAGCATGAGTCACACAAATTGAAGTCCTCCATGATCACACATGTGGGTTTTTTTTCCCCTAAACATTATAGATTCTTTACATTTTGTTTTCATTTACTCTAACTGGATACAGAAGCTGTTCATCTGTTGCATCTTATTTCAATAGAAATAATTTGTGGTGAATTAAATAAAATTTATAATCTTGAAATTTGTTTGGAATTTTCTTGTGCATAATATATGAACACACATTACCATTCTGGATTTGTGTATTTATTATGCACTCTAATAAAATCCTCTTTTTGTAATTGAAAATACTCCTAGAATCTGCAGTTTCCAAAGCCCATTTGTTTGTTGTGTTTACCTAACTTGTAAAATGGTTGTTAATTTAGTCACAGAAAAACAATGCATTATTAAAAATATTGAGTGCTGTCTTGGGTGAATAACTCAAGACTCTGTGTAGCCTGGGATGAATGCAAATGAAGCCACTCAGCACCATGAAAGGGTTGCTTCTACTCCATATGCTGTATCAGGGTAGGAAAAGGGCTGATAAAGAATGGATGAATAGGCAGAACAAATAATTTGTCATACAAGTTCCTCTTAGCAGCAGAGAGTAATTAATTTAGATAAATTATATCAAGTGTCCTGTGTTTAATATGAGAATTTCATTAAAGTAATAAAGCTTTGATTAACTTCCCCTCTTATGTGGATGCTCTGCAGGAGAAAATCAGCACTTTTATTACCCTTTCCTTTTCACCGTTATTTTACTTGGTTCTCAATCCTTGGCCCAGAGTGATGATCCAATGGTCCCTTCTGACTACATGATTTTGTATTATTGTTAATATGATAATTTGCATAGCACCATGGGGTGCCTGGCAGTTCACAAGCCAGTAAAGTCCCTGTCCCAAAGAATGTAAAAAACTAAGGCTCTAATCCTGCAAAGGTTTATTCCTCTGCTTAACCTTAAACCCATGAGTGCCCATTGTGATGTCAGATTACTCACATACTTAAAATTAAGCATGTATATTCTTGGCAGAATGATAGCCTTAGTAATGTGTAATGTGTGCTGCCCCTTAAATAGGACAGATTGTGTAAACACAATCTCACCCATTTATTGTGTGATACTTTCTCCCCTTAATTCCACTGGACAGTTGTAATTTCTCTTGACTGTGGGAAAAGAAAATTCTTGTCAGTAGCAACAATATGGACTCAGACAACCTTTCAGACTTTACTAGGAAGGGGGATCACGATAGAGGGATAAATATTAAGCACTTGCTTAAGTGTTGTGAATCTGCTGAGAACTTTAAAATGGTAATTCAACAACAAAAATAGTGGGGGGAAGTGATTTAATAAACTAGATAACACCGAGCACCATAAAAACCAGGTTATTTTGATTGACACTTTCAATTCCAGCATGATGTTAGCAGCCAATCTTCTCACAAACTCTTGCAGGTTAAAAATTACTGCATCATACTGCTTGAAAGCTAAGATCACACACTTTCAGGTGACTCCTAGCTAACAGTTCATAAGAGAGTAGATCCTGAATGATATGTGTTGTGGGGTGGTGAGGGAAGCATAACCAAAATATTATTTTAAAGCGTGATATTTTGTGAACATTCAAAGCTAGAAAAATCTACTTTTCATTACTGGGAAGCTAGGATTTCTTAATTCACAGGGCTGTATAGCATTAATTTCTTTGCTTGGTCAGACATTGAAATAGTCACTGATCTTAGACCAGGAAGAAACCACAATAGACTATAGGTCATTTAGTAGATATTATGGAGGTTTTTAGCATCACAAGCACCTCTCAAAATAATGTGCTAAATCTTTTTCTAACAAAAGCAGCATAACAACCTGTGGCTGAATGCAGATTCAAATGGATGAAAGTTTACTGGAAAGAGGCACAGGATACCACTACTATGTATATCCCAAGTAAGTTACAGAACTGAAGGCAAATCTGCAAGTGCTCACTTTTTCATTAACTTTTCTTCCTGCAAATCAACTCATTTACCTACAACCTGACATGTCAGGGAAATACTTTCTTCATAGCCCAGTTAAATTCTCACTTTGTATCTTTTCATTGGACCCTTTTGTAGCAGGTTGATGGTTATGTATTCCAGGTGAGAGTCAAGCCTTGTTTGTCCGGCAATGCCAGAGTGAATGCCACCATCTCTAAATGTGCCACAGTACAACAGCAGCTAATTCATTATTATTTGACTGAAAAGAAAAATGTTCTATAACTGGAGTGCCTTGGATATTAAATATTGACTTTTCCCTGAGCCTAGCAAGAGCCACATTGCATTTGCGTCCAGGCTTTAAAATTGAAGTTGAAATCTCTACAGAGTTGCCTTTAGACTTCTAAGTAGGAATGATTATTGTTTTTAATTTTAGAAAAGGAGTGTGACTTGCATGTCCATTGAATTACCACGACTCAAAGTTCACCTCAATCACTTTGAATTATTGTAACCCAAGCTAGATTAAAAAAAAGACACAGCATCCAAATTTAGCTGGTATTTTCTGCTTAAGGATAAATGTTCTGATGACTATTATAAAATTATAGGCTCTACAGACTTTCCCTGGGAGTTCAATCAAATGAAGAGTCAAAGAACAGAAAACAACTTACCAGTTTGGGCTCTGCGGACAACGCATATTTGTGAAAGAGATAACTAAGATTAAAAGGCAAGCCTGATCAAGACAGACCAATGGTGGTCCTTTGGCTATAAACAAACAAAACTATCACAAAATTAAAATATATAAAACTTCTTTTAACATCATATTTAATGAAAATGTATGCGGTAGACCTCAGTGGTAACACCTTCTCTTAGAGTAAAAATATTAATCTTTGGCAACATGTAGCAGAGTCACTGCAGGGCCCTTTTGGCTCCGGCCCCTGCTGTGCTGACAAAGTCACTCGGAGACTTTGGGGTTCAGTAACCACTGGTGCCGTTTATTCACAAGTTGTGCTCCCACCATCTTTTCACCATACATCGCTTGGGTTCTAGTGTCTGCAGCCAGGAGGGAAGAGCTATCACTCTGCTTCCACTCCCTCACTCCTCTTTTATATAGCCCCAGGCTAATTGGTGGGCAGCTGTCTCCCATTCCCCAATTAGGCACAGGTTTTTTCTAGCTAGCTCCAATTTACTTCCCTAAATGGGAGTTGGCGTCACAGAGTGCCTCTTCCCTTTGTCCAACCACCACGTTTGCCCATCCGCATCCTCTTCTCACCTCTACTGGGCGGGGCCCTGTGGAGGAGCTCTTCCTCGTTGTTCCGGTGACCTGCCAGGTCTTCCTTGTGGGGTTTAGCCATACCTCACCCACAGAAACCAATTTGCATGGGGGGTGGATGCCCCCATAGCTCTACCACCACCCACAGGTCCTCACACCATTCACACCCCTGGGTGTGTCCCCCTTCCTTTTCTCCCTTTGTCTCCGACAGCAGTTCAGGGTTGATCCTAGCTCTCCCCTGGGCACCCAGGACTTCAAGTTCCCCAAACCCATCAAACGGGGTCTGGGTCTTGTCTTCCAGGGGTCCCCTTCCAGGGAGTTGCTTTGGGCCCTTCGATCCTGGGGCAGATACCTCTTCTATCCTTTCCTTCTCCTGTCCTTCCTGACTCGGGCTCTGATGTCTAGAGTTTTCTACTTCAGAAATCCCTTCCATGGGGGGGTCTACCCCTTTTCCTACTGTGGGCTTCCTCCCCTGACCTCCTTTCCCTCTTGGGCAGAGGTCTCAGTCAGTGCCCACCACCACTGGGTATGGCAGGCCCTCGACTACCCAGACCTGTTTCCAGTGGAACCTGCCCCGGACCTCGAGAGGCACCTGGGCCATTGGGCACTGCCTCTCATCCCCATGGATGCATTCCAGATTCACTTTGGCACCGGGAATCATCCATTGCAACTTTACCAGCCCCCTCCTTACAAGAGAGCAGGCTGAGACCATGTCCACTAGACCCCACTGGGGTCTCCTCTCCACCGTCACGGGAATGGTGGACAGTTTCCGCCCCTTCCTCTGCCCTCCAGAGCTGGTCCACCCACAAATCTCTGCGAAATCACATTCCATGTCCAGGCAGTCCCCCTTTCTATGTTCCGGTTGCCCATACTGCCAGCAGATGAGAAGCCTGCTTCCAGTGGGAGCTCCGTGGTTGTTCTCCTGTCTTTTCTCTGGACCCTTCCTGGTCAGGGGTTCCCTGGCTTTTCTCCCAGTTTCTTCTTCCTTATATGGGCATCCGTCCTTCCTGAGAAAGTCCGTCTCTGCATACTCCTCCGTCAGTTTTACCGCTGCCTCTACCATGCTTGGTTGGTGCCGTCTCACCCATAACCTCATGTTCTTGGGGAGGCCACGTAAAAACCATTCTGGGACGAGCACATCCATGATCTCCCCCACTGTCTGGGCATCAGGTCTCAGCCACCAGGTGGCCTGTCCATTAACTTCTGGGCAAACGAACGGGGCCACAAACCCCCTGTCCACCTTGCCACCCAGAACCTCTGGCAGTACTTCTTGGTGGACAGCCCCACCCAATCTAGGATGACCGTCTTTACCACCTCATAACTCCTGGCCTGTTCTTTACTCAGGGCCATATAGGCTGCTTGGGCTTTGCCAGCCAGGTAGGCAGCCAGCCGCAGGGCCCAAGTTGTCCTATCTCATCCTGCCCCTGTGGCTACCTGCTCAAAAGTGCCTAGGAAGGCATCGGGGTCATCTGCAGGGCCCATCTTACAAAGTCCCAAGCCCAGAACTTGAATGCCATCCCCCACCGTAGGACTCACCATCTTCTGGAGCAGCTGCTGTTGTATGCTGGCCTGCTCTCATATAAAGTCTTGCATGCTCTTCTGCTGCTCGGCTTGCCAGCTAAGCAAGGCCTGTCTCTTCAGCTGGTGGGACTGCTGAAAGGTTTGCATAGCCTTTTGTACCTCTTCCTGCTGTTTTACCAGCCATTGCAGGGTCTCCTCCATCTTCAGGCTGCCAAACTGTTGCTCTGGCACAAGATCCCGGACAAGCCCCCACATGTAGCAGGGTTGCTGCAGGGCCCACTTACAGGGCCGGCCCACAACATTTTGGCACCTGAGGTGGGGAGCTCAAATGATGCCCCCATGCTCCCTCGCTTGGGCCAAAACTTTGAAAGGTCTCAATTCTGCCTTCTTCCTGTTCTACTCCTCTCATGGTACTGCTCTGCTACCTACCCCAATAAAGGAGAACTAACAACTTAAAATGGCTTGTTCAAAAATTAACTTTTAAATGCCTGAACAGCAAATGTAACTTTTCTTGTCTGCATAGTAAACACAGACATTTTTATCTGTTTGAATAATCAAAGTGATGCTTTCCGTGCCTTCTTGGTGGCAAAGATTTGAACTGCTTCCTGCTGAAGGTCCACAGTCTGGGCCAGCTCATGCTCTATTGAGATGGCTGCAAGGGCGACCAGCCTCTCCTGTGTCATTGTGGAGCGTAGATGTGTTTTTATTAACTTCAACTTGGAGAAGCTGCATTCTCCACTGGTAACTGTTACAGGAAG
This sequence comes from Terrapene triunguis, assembly GCF_002925995.2. Classification (NCBI taxonomy): domain Eukaryota; kingdom Metazoa; phylum Chordata; order Testudines; family Emydidae; genus Terrapene; species Terrapene triunguis. Next base: position 15,893,767 of record NW_020665189.1, on the reverse strand, counting down.
TGTTAGAAGTATGCGCAGAGCAACAAAAGCATTTGGAAAAAGGGTGATCATCTTATTTGTGTACATATATTCCAGAACAGCCTTTGGAGTTGATCCTGCTAAAATGTATCTTGAAAGGGCTTTCAGTTCATCACCTAAATCAGTTGCATCAATATCGTGCATGTCATCATGTGTCAACACTGTCTCTAGTGCCCTGCATTGCTGGTATAGGTCTTCTTCAGGTATAGTGAGGAGTTTTGGAATATCATACAACATCCCAAATATACTGCTGTGTTCCTTGAGCTGCGTTAAACATTCTTCAACTGACTGCATTGCACAATCTAGCACCTGGTTAAAGAATTCAACTTTGAATTGTTGTTTGGGGTCTCTTATGGGATTATCCCGTGCCTCATAATCAAAATGTCTTCTTCTTCAGTGACTCTTGTATTCTTGAATGGGTGTGAAAATAGCTTCAGTATGAAGTTCCTCTGCCAACTTCTGTGCATTCTTCAGAACATTTTGAAATCCCTCATCTGACCGGTAAGACTGTAGGTATGACTTTGCTTTCTCCAGTTGTTCCATTGCTCCAGATATATCAAGGTCAACACCTTGGAGTGTCTTGCTTACAACATTTATTTCAAACAGTATGTCATGCCGCAACACTAAGCCACACAGAAATTTGAAGTTATGTATGTTTCTGGTGATTCCATTTCCCTCTGCCACTGTTCTCCCACGAACAGTTCCTGTCATAGCATTATCCTCCATAATGGCAACTATGGCATCATCTATCTTCCCAATTTGGTGTTTGATAGACTTTATTGCCTGTACTCAACTTTCCCATCGTGTGGCACTCAGTGGTTTCAGTGTCAGAGAGGATGTTCCCAGATGTTGCTTCAAAATTTGCCATCAATGAGTTGATGCAGAGAAAAATACATAGATTCTTTGAATTACATTAAAAAATTCAGCAGCCTCACTAGAAGCTGAGGCTGCATCACTGACCACCAAGTTCAATGAATGAGAACTCAATGGGACAAAAAAAGCTCGAGGGTTTAACTCTCAGATCTGTATCTGCACTCCTCTGTTCTTTCTTCTCATGTTGGCACCATTATCGTAGCCCTGACCTCTCATGTCAGCTATCGCAATTCCCGTATCTTCCAGCTTTTTAAGAAGCACATTTGTTATACCAGCTCCTGTAGTATCATCAATGTCAATAAATTCTAGAAAATGCTCTCTGACAGTCACCATTGCAGGGACATTTTCACTAGGTTCTGTTGTTGTTACAAAATGCACCATTAAAGTCATTTGTTCCATATGGCTGATGTCAGGTGTGCAGTCCAGAATAACAGAGTAATATCTTGTTGACTTCAGTTCTGACACAATCTTCTGTTTGACTTTTGTTGCCTGTAACTGTATGATCTCATTTTGAATTGTTTTTCCAAGGTAGTAGTGTGTGTATATTTCTTGGGTGGTGACTCTTCTTAGATGCTCCTGGAGTACAGTATCAAACTCAGCCATCAGCTCCACAATTTTAAGGACGTTTCCATTGTTTGGCACATACAGCTGATCTGAAGTTCCACGCAGTGCTAGGTTTTGGGTAGCAAGCAATCTCACAATGGCAATGAGCCTTTTCAGAACATTTTGCAAGTAAAGAGACTCTGATGCAATCTTCTCTTGATGCTGATCATCTATGGTGGCCTTTAACCTTAGTTTCATCTCAAGCTTTTTCCACCTATGGAATGTTCTCTGGTGATTGCTGCCTTCTCATGGCATGCCAGATTTCTAGCCAGATTTTTCCAGTCCTTTTGTTCCTGTAGAACCTAATGTGGCTGGAACATTAGACTGAAAGACTTTGCAACAAAAACACTGTGCAGCATTCTGGGTTTTTGAGTACATAAGCCATGGCCTCTCCACTTTGCCACCACTGGGGATTTCACGCCAGTAATGTGTTGGATGGAAACTTCTATTTTCATTGTCTTTGGGGAACATGAAGTTTTTCACTTGCTGTGGCCCATGCAGTACAAGGAAGTCCCTCAGGCTACTGAGTCCACAGTCCTAGATCATCTAGACTTAAGGAACTAAACTCAGCAGCAGCTGTTTCTTGTGCCTCCACCACACTCTTCTCTGATCTACACTTTTCTTCAGTAATGTGCATGGTTACATCCATTTGAGATGGAGATATGGATGCTGCAGTAGCTGCCAGGTCACCAGCACTCTGACTAACTGGAAGATCAGGCATCTCCTCACCACTCACATCCTCACTGGGGCCAGAAAGTTCACCTTGAACATTTGTGTCTATGTATCTCAGGAGAGCTCCTTCCTGCTTAGATAGAAAAGCTTCCTTTGCTTTCTTTCTTTTTCTGAATGCTTCCCCAGAGGGGCATTTTCTTTTTTCACTCATGATTGCTGTTCTGTGCCAGCTATAGTGGCTCTCAACACTCAGTTGAAGGGGACAAATAAGCAGGCTGGTAGCAGGGCCTGAGTGAGGGAAGATATCAGCATCTTAAGGGCCTAACTGGCTCCTACTACTTCAGTTGATTGCCTGTTTTCCTCAAGTGGGTTCAGGGAAGCAGCAGGAAACAGGAAGCTCCCTGAGAAGCTGGTGTTAATCAGTCCAGGCTCCTGGGCGTGCTAGAGAGCTACATAAGAGGCTCCTCCTCTTCTCTCTCTCTCCCTGCAGATCCTGCTGCTTTCTGTTATTCTCTCTCACCTTTTCTCCTGCCTGCCTGTTATGTCTCTTGTGCCCTCCTTCTTCCAGCACAGCACTCCACCATCTCTGCATCTAGAGCAGAGAGAATACATATGCACAAGCAGCAGACAATTTTCTACACTCAGGGTCCTAGTGGTGCCCCCCGACAGTCTGGCACCTGAAGAGCCCCTGCCCTCTTAGCTCCTGCCCCTGCTGTGCTGACAAAGTCACTCGGAGACCCTGGGGTTCAGTAACCACTGGTGCCATTTATTTACAGGTTGTGCTCCCACCACAGTGTCTGCAGCCAGGAGGGAAGAGCTATCACTCTGCTTCCACTCCCTCACTCCTCTGCTTTTTTATAGCCCCAGGCTAATTGGTGGGCAGCTGTCTCAAATTCCCCAATTAGGCACAGGTTTTCTCTAGCCAGCTCCAATTTACTTCCCTTAATGGGAGTCGGTGTGATAGAGAGCTGAGTCAGCAGTTCTTGCCCGTCACCGTCACTACAAGAAACTAAGACTAATTTCCTAACTGTGGGATTTCCACTAGGCCTGTGGTGCATTAACAGAGAGAAATCAGTGATATTTGTACAGTTGCCATTAACTTTGTGGCAAACTCTAGCTACTCTTTGCAACTAGTTCTTCTTAGAGAGGAATACAATTCACCAAACCTCCCATCCCCACCATCAGCCTGTAATCAAAAAGTTATTAACAAAGATATTATTTGGTTGCATGAGCCTAATATAGTTATCAGATTTATAGAAATGCTAATGTGGGCACTTAGCCATAAGCTATAGGCACTTAAAATGACAAAACTTAAAATTACTGTGCAGCAGTACAATTTAAGATGATCCAACACCAGTTAGCCAGGCATCTTAAAAAACTCAATTTTCCCTCCTCATATGCTCCCCACAATTTACACCCTTAACAGCTCAGCATCCCATCTTTACATTTCCCCCAAGCTCCTCATTTTAAAATGTCTGGGGGAAAAAGACATGCAATATACCCTGAAGGTCATCAGATATGGGCTATTTTAGGCTAACTCAAATGAACACACTCTTACGTTAACCCAAAGGCTTTATTTAGCTTAAAACCAATACTTAATAGATATAATATTCCAGAAGAGCATCACAATAATTCTTGCAGCCATAAGCAGATGTGAGCAGAAATTGGACAGCAAAGCACATTCATCACTTAGCAAACTGAACTGATTTACACGTTTTAACTATTTAACAAATCAATGGTTGAACTTCTAACAAATCTTAATTATGGTGTCATTACAATAGAATATATACAGAACAAAATGTCTTTCTCAACCAAATTAGCTAGCTATATTTGTTTTCCAAGCTTAAAGTCAACAGAAGCATTAGTTCTACTGTGCTGTTTTGGGAAATTTTCTCTCTTTCAGAATCATAATGTATCAGTGCTGTCTATCTTCTGGAAAATTATAAAAAGCAGAATACATACAGCAATAGGAAAGCTATATAGAGCTTTTCCCTAACCTTTTTCTTGTGCCAGTCCTACATTACATACTCAACAAATGACTCTGGCTGCATACACATGCTTTCTCTCACATATATGTATCCTTATTTCTTAGTAACAAACACCACATGGCAAATCTTTAGAAACAAATCACCATATTCTGCATTCAGTCCACAAATGCCCTTTCCATTAATACCACAGGGGAATCTTGCACAATAAGTGAGAAGAAAGTATGGCCCTAGGACTTGTGAGGAACTTTGAACTCATTAACATCCACGAGCCTGCATTTTATCATCATTTTGGTGGATAAATCCTGAATCTTCTTATTCTTACTCATGCAAACCCAAATGCTGCCTGTGACCAAGGAGCTCAATGAGACTTCCTAAAAAGGGGACATTTCCTATTTTTTAATTTCATAAAGAACGTACTTGAAATAATAAAATTGATCATCAAGACGCAGCCTGACTGGTCTTAAGGAATGAGCCTGGAGCTAAGCGTAAGCAAGTAACTGCTGAGCTATGATCCCAGTTCTGATACTCTTAGGTATATATAGTTTTGGCCAAGCAAATTCACTGCTCTGTGTTTGACAGCAGGTATCTATGAAAATTATCTGTATGTATTTTACTGTAAGTACTTGACAAAAAGATATACATAATTCCACTGTCAGAGAATCAACTTTGAGTAAAACAATGAAAGACACCTCTCATTAAAAGCAAAAAAGTAACACCTTTCAGGAGTTTATAGGTCAAAGAATCAATAAGTTACAGCAAGCAAAAAAAAATTAGAAAGATTTTTTTAAATGACAGAACTTTAAAATGTCAAACTCAATATCTCAAAATCCACTTTCCAGATTTACCTCAAACTCAATGGAATAATTCGATGCAGTGCCAGCATGAGCAGGTTTAAAAGAGTTTGGTTGCAGAGAGAAGACACCTCACCAGAATATGTACTTGTCCACAGTCATAGAGGAGGTCAAGAAGATATAATCAGGAGTTCCCAGCCCTGTATTCACATCTCTAGACCATGCATCCAAAGAAAAATTGTGTTAACATATTTGTAAGCAAGGATGACTTTCCACTGACATATATGTATTTCAAAGTTAACAAAATAACATGTTTGATTTATTGTGGAAATGCACATTAGATGCTTAGAGTTCCCTTTTGGAAAGAGACCTTTATGGGAGACCGATGCTCTTTTAAAGAATGAGAAGTGGGGAAATGTTGGTTCCTTTCCTTTAGACAGTCTCAGCAAGAGGGCGTCACTTAATCTAAATGTCTCCATTGTTCAGGGTTTATAGTCAGTGCAGCAACCTTGCAACTGACACTTTCAAATCTTGTCAGAGCATCCTTTCTTCCAAGAGCATATGTCTTTAAAATTGTGAGAGAGCTAAATTTAAAGAAAATATGGTTGATCATGCTTCACTATCCTGAGGCACATCCAGAGGTCAACTACAGGGGCTGAGGAAGTCTTTCAAGAGTTCTGATAAATCTTCAGAAAAAAAGGACAGATTCTTAAGCTGATAATTTGTGCAATTTTTGTTGTTGTTCAATCATTACTAACAATGCATTTGTTGTGATTGATTACATATTTAAAGAAATCTTTTAAATAATTTAAATTATTACTTCATGTCATCTCATTCTGAGATTAAAGATTTTTTTTTTTTAATATTTAATACTTTGGTGACTATTGTGTCTTGTATCAAGAAATATTTTCATTGTCTCCATTGGTGTCCACTCTTTTCCCTGGCACAGTGCCCTGTAGTGGCTTTCTTCCTGGAACCTTAGAAATTAGTCAGTTCTCACATTGCATTAACCAGGGAAATGGGCAGTTACAGTGAGCCCAAGTCTGCCCTTAAATCTGCACGCACAATTCAAAGTGATTTCAAAAAGATGTTGCAATGCAGGTGGAGTTAACATGATTATGGGAATGTTAACATTAACATTTCCTCACATCAGTATTTAAAAATCTAATCTCCTAGCACAAGGGGGTTTCAAGGTGCTACCACAGTACAAATAATAAATAACTGCATTTACCCATTTACCTATCTCTGGTGAAGCAGAGATTCCTACAAATGGTAAAACTAAAAGGAACATTTTTATTGCCCCCTCACCTCTTCCAGTTCTTCCAGAATAGGGTAAATATAACATCAGGAACTTTTGTGCTCCCATTGTCTGTGCTATGCCTGTTCCTAGAATGAAGGCTGGAATTTTCAAGAGTAAGGTCAATGGGCATTAGACACTTAACTCCCTTTGGCACTTTTGGAAATTCTATCATAAGTCTTCAGTGCTGTTATTTTGACACTCTCTGGAAGCAGCAGATTGACAGGGTAAATTAAAGTATCATAAATGTATTTTTAACATTTCTCTAATGTCCACAAAAAAATGTGAATTGTGACATAGCTTGTAAATTACTTGTTTGGTCTTCACTAGAGTTTGAGAGATTCTTGAAAGTGTTCACGGATCATAACAAATTACAAACAGCAATTCTGCCCTTAAATTTGCATGCACAGTAACAAATGTAATATAAATAACAATATTGTATTGACCTTTTATTTTTCCCAAAGGTTGTAGGGGGCACAGGCCAAATCCTGGTACTTATCCCTTCAAAAATGAGAGATCAGATGAATAAGAGCATACAGTTAGAAGACAAAATGACATTTTTAAGAGTCACGTACAAATCTACTTTTGTCAGGACTGGTCACATGCAAGGTATTCTAAGCAACTCGCTTTCTTTGCCTCTCCATAAATAAATACAGATTAAAAAAATCACAGTGGAACTGAAACTCCACTTTTCCTCTTCTATAGGGTATGACCAATTTCTCATTAAAATGCTTTTAGACAAAGGCAAAGGGGGCATATTCATCTCTCAGTAATACTGGCATAGAGCTGGAGTAACTTCATTGACTTCAGTGGAGTTATACCATTGTAAAAATGGAGTAACTGAGACCAGAGATGTTTTGCTTCAGAATATTACAAGGGGGCTTTGGGGAGGGAAAAAGCTTTTCTGAGAGATTACTCCTCATGTCAGCATTGCATTCTCTGGGTTTCCCATAGAGTTGTGCCAAAGCTCTTTAATCTGGACCTGCAGCATCCCTCTGTCCTCAACCTCCAGGGCAGATACTGACACAATTTGCTGAATTGTGCCAAAAAAGAGTGTAGTACATTTTTGACTTGGTCGGCAGTCTATGGGGAATTTGACTGATGCCCAGTATCAAATCTCAGTGTAATTCAGGTCATCACCTTAGTTTATAAAACATTGTATTAGAAAAACATTCTTTTCTGTGTATATTTTTTGAAGGGAAAAGCCTAATTAGGAAAAAAACAAAGCAAAGAAGATCTCTTTATCTTCCTTCAGGTTGTTGATTAGATGTTTTAAATTTAGAAACTATTACTTTGATAACAAGAGTTACCTACATGTTTTGGAATTTAAAATATAGTGATGATTTTACAGCAACTAGTGTAGTTAATAAATAATGGAAAGAATTTATTAAAGAGTTATTTTAACAAAGATTTTTTGTACATTTTTTTTGCCAACTCTTTCCAAAAAGATGCAAGACTTCAGCATTGTATTTCCTGAGAATTACCAATTACTGATACCCTTTTTGCATATCTATTATGAATTTCAGCTAAAGAAAAAAAGAAAAGGGAAGGAAAGAGAAGGACAATGTGTATGAGATAAAAATATTCAGACTCATTTGAAGTAAGAGGAGCAATATGTTTTTCTCCTTCATTTTGAATGAAAAGCTTGGGCAGTAATGGGCCTTCTCTGTTGTTCTGCTGTTTAAGATACAATATTTAAGTGATAAATTAAAAGCAGACCCCAAACGTCCATACTATTACATCTGTCCCTCGACTTTGAATTTCCTGGCTTTGTAGAAACTTTTTTTTGTGGGGGGACAGGGGGGACTTAGATCTCCATTTCTCATCACCACACCATCTGAGCACTTCACAAACATTAATGAGTTAATTTTACAAGTGATGGACTGAGGCAAAGAGAGATTAAGGCCAACATTTTCAAATATAGGTGTCTAAAGTTTGGCTTCTGAATGGACTCAGTGGGAGCTCAAGTTGCTCAGAACCACTAAAATTCAGGGCAAAGGCTTCTAATCAGGACCTAAATATTGATTTACATGAGAAACTTTAGGCACTTATGTTTGAAAATGTTGTCCCCACTCACTTGTCCAAGGTTACACAGGAAGCCTGAGGTAGCAATGAGAATTGAACCCAGATTCCCAGTCATATTCCTGAGTCGCAAGACCATCCTTCAACACTGCAATCTTCTTTTAAGGTATTCTGCCCATTAATTATGGATACACATTTTGAACTTTAACTCAAGTTTCATGACGGTTTTTTCCTTGGAATGTTTTACTTTTCATAGTTAAGACTCCATTTTTGATGAGTGGGGGATGTTTAGACTTCACCAAACACTATTGGTAGAAATCATTGAAATTTCTGATTCAAAACATTTGGGGATGGAGGAGACACATTCTGAACAGTGACAGGTCATGATAACATATTTAACGCTTTGGTCCCTTTATTACATCATAATTATTACAACGGATTCCACAGGCAGGGGGCAAAGTTAAAATTGTGTGGTTCTGTTGAGTGAGAAGTATCCCCTTAACTCAACATTTCCTGCTTTTCTACAGTTGAGTTTTCTGCAGCATTGTAATGCTAATGATAAGAGGACCTGATATCTATGGGGACCTGAACTCTATATTTTCTATAATTTGATCATGTCTGAGGTTTTGGAGTTGACCTCTCAAGTTGTGGAAAGACACATGTTGCACAAGGCATGGTGGAGCTCCTGGATTCCTCTTAACTCCACATTAAGAAAATTTTAAACATGTTACTCTAGCACTCAGAAGGACTTAAAAATTAACACCAAATTCTACATTCTACTTTCCAATTCGACACTGGAACCTCATTGACTTTGGCAATACTGGATGTATAAAAAATTAATTTGTGATTGAATGGAAAATGTTTTAGAGTGCATGAATCGTTGTGCTTTTACTTTCTGTGATTGGTTCGATACAGATATAACATGGATTCCTGCTGCAATAGAAATCTTGTTTGTAGAACAAAGATAAAGTAACACTAAATGCTTTTTTCCTTCATTTTCAAAAATAATTTTGCCTTCACAGCATACTATAACATCAAAGTTATGGTGCCTTTTTCAATATAGTTGTTACTGAAACTTTCTTGTAAGGAACAACTTATATTCTTATCGTTTATACAGTTCCTTTTTTCACAAAATGCTTTACACAAATTAGATAGGGATCACTTCATTCTGTGCAGCCACCTCTGGGATGGGATGTGACAGATGTTTAAGAGCACACAGTTAAATTACATCAGTTTAAAATGGGGAAAAAATATTTCCAACTGAAATGGCAAGCAGGCAGAATGTAGCTACTCCCATTGGTATATGGCCAGGATGCCAAAGTTAATGTAATAAAACAGGGGTTCTCAAACTTCATTGCACTGCAACCCCCTTCTGACAACAAAAATTACTACGTGACCGAGGAGGGACCAAAGCCTGAACCTGCCCAAGCCCTGCTGCCCCAGGAGAGGGGGAGTGCGAAGCTGAAGCATGAGCCCCACCAACCAGGACTGAAGCCCAAGGTCTTCAGCTTTGGCCCCAAGTGGTGGGGCTAAGGCTTCAGCTTCGGCCCCGGACAGTGGGGCTTGGGCTTTGGCTTCAGCCCTGGGCTCCCGCAAGTCTAAGCCAGCCCTGACAACCCCATTAAAATGGGGTCATGACCCACTTTGGGGTCCCGACCCACAGTTTGAGAACCGCTTAAAAAAAGAATGACATAAAGAAACAGAACTTTTATATGGGTCAGGATCACAAAACATTAAATCCTCTGTCACTTGGCAGAGATCAGCAATCCGCCTACTCCTTTATTATGTGGTGGTGTCTGTATTGTGGCAGAACCTAGAGGCCCCATTGTTCTAGGCACTGTACAAACACATACGGAGACAAAGAAATTTGAAACAGGACAATATGGTGGCTTTGCACATTTTTATGTGGCGCTTCTTCCATGCATAAGGGACGGCATGGAAGAAACCACAATGATGTTGGAGATGGTTTGAAAAAGTGACTAATGGACATTCATTGCTAGCATTGCTGGTAGAGTGGGAGCCAAGAGGGATTTTAAAAGTGAAGGCAAGTAGTCTTATAATATTGTTATGTTTGAAGTTGTTAATAGCGCCTATCGAGCATGTCTTTCATCTATAGATTAAACATAGACCAGGTAGAAGTCCATGGGTTTACCAACCATCTTTCATTCAGGTTACAGGGAATAAGTTATTCAATGCCCCTTTGTTTAGTGATAGCTGAAATAATAAGAAGCCCACCACTCAAGGCAAGGCATAACATGGCAAAGTCAATCAGAAGCTAAGTCGAGTAGGGAGGGGAACTCAAAATTTCTTGCTGGATGATCTATGAACAGAAAACAGCTAGATTATTCCAATAAATTGTTCATTACCAATAGCTTATCCTGCTCTGAGCCTAATGAAACAGAACTGTTTCAAGTCTAAGGCCAAGCTCTGAGGTCAGTACTGTTATTTATCTTATCAAAAATTGTGGGCAGAGGAGGTTACTTGAAACTAATATTGGAAGGTCTTGCTTTTTCACGCATTCCCTGAATCCTATTCTACATCATCACACTGCAGCTCTGCTGGAAGCTATAATTACAATTACAGCTTCCACTCAGAGGCCAAAATCAGAGAGATAATGAAACAATGACAGTAAAATAAATTTTTGGATGTTTCAATTTCATATAGTGATGCACAGCATATGGAGTCTAGAGCCCTGGAATTAGGTGCTGTTTTACAAGAGTATTTAAAAGACCAAATGGTAGAAGTGATCCAAAATGAGTTGCATAAAATGATCATTGTTTCTGCCTCTTCACTGCTGATATTACATGTTATCCAACTTATGGGAATAATGCAGCCTTCCAACAGCAAAACCAGACACATATTCCTTGCCTGAAGGCTGCCAAATTCAGATTCTTGTGGCCCATGAATAGGAGGAAATTCCAAAGATCTAACTACCTTCTGCAAAAAAACCCAAAACACTTCCCGTCTAGTCCTTGGAAGTTCTGTCTGAGGAATTTACAAGAGTAACCTAAACAATATTCACTGTCACAATGGAATATTGATCAGAAGTGTTTTTCTCAGATACCCTGATACCAGATTATTCAGAGCTTGAAAGATGGTCACCAATATCTGGAATTGCACCAAAGAGGGCAAAGGAAGTCAGTAGCCAATGTTACATGCTGCTTATTGTGGTCCCCCTACCAGGAAGTGGGAAGCTGTATCACGGGCAATTAGCACGTTACTAACCTTGAAGTGACAAAGGCATGGATGGAATGTTGCAAGATCTGCATTAGAGACAAATGGCCTTAGCCTCCAGGCCATGCGTAAATGGCAGAAGGTACCATGACGGCCATCTGAGAGTCCAGGAGCTGCCCTGGATCCTGATTCAGACAGGAAGTGAAAGCAGCTTTAAAAAACCCATACCAACTGGAAGAAAGAGAAAGTTGATAGTAATGAATATAAATCAGAAGCTAGGAATTATAGAAAATTGATAAAGGAAGCACAAGGAAAAATCAAAGACCAGCGGAATTAAGGAAAATAAGAAGGAAGGATTTTTTTAAGTATGTATATCAGGAACAAAAAGAATCCCAATAATGGTATTGGTCTACTCCTAGATGGAAATGGTAGAATTGTCAATGATAATGCAGAAAAGGCAGAAATGTTCAACAAATATTTCTGTTCGGTATTTGGGAAAGAGTTAGTAGTTTTGTAGTTTTTTCGTTATTTTTTGTAGTTATTAAATCTCCCATGAATGCAAATAACTGATTTTTTGATTCACTGAAAATTCAGAAAAATAGAAAAAAAATCAATCAGTTTGGGTTGAACAAAAGTTTCATTTCAACTTTGGGAATTTAACTTTTAGTTTAAAAAAGGGAAAATTAAGGCCCAGATTCATGAAACAGGAGAAGGAGGGTGTGACACTATACCCCATATTCCTCATAATAATATTAATGTGATATGAGTATGGCATAACTATGATGTATTTTATACAAGATAGGTATTATGAGATATCATTGAAAAGGTTATGATTTACTGAATTTGATTATCCTATTTGTATGCATATATCATTTTGGTATCTGAAGTTAGGAATATTGTCTATGTATCTATTACAAATGTATTTACACTTGGGGAATGCCCACTAGGCAAAAGGCTGTCAGTCTAGATGGCTGGCTAGGAATGACCCATGCAAGTCAATGGACCATTAGGGAGAACAACAGGTCTTAGAAGAAGCTAATCTCCCACTGGGGAGCCTTCCTGAGGACGCTACAAACAGCCTCTGAGTCATGGCTGCTGTGACACTACAGGGGCACATGACCATATCACCTGGTACCAGTGTTTTTCCACTGAAAGGTGTGGGAACCAAGCTTGGAGACAAAGGGTTCCCGCCATATGCAAAAGCTATTTAAGGCAGGGGAGTGACATCATTGTGGTTCTTCACTGACTCCCCGCCCAAAGAAACACCTGAGGAACAAGGACTGAACTGGGGGCGGGGGAAGTGCTGGACCCAGGCTAGAGGGGTTTCTAACCTGTGAAAGGAATACCTGGGGATTTTAAGCTGCAAGCAGGTGCAGCTTGCCCCTTAAGAGCCTGCAGCCATCTTAAATCATCATTTAGGGTGAGAATTTGCTACTCATATCCAATCTCTCTAGTATATTAAGCTTAGATTGCATTTTTGTTTATTTGCTAGAAAACCTGCTTTGATCTGTTTGCTATCCCTTATAATTACTTAAAATCTATCTTTTGTATTTAATAAATTTATTTGTGCTTTGTCTAAAACCAGTGTGTGTGGGAGTCATAACTTGGGGCAGAAAGCTGTGTATATTCCTCTCCACATTGAAGGAGGAGGGCAAATTTCAGGAGCTTACACTGTACAGCTCCCTGTGCAGCGCAAGACGGTATAATTTTGGGTTTACCCTCCGGGGGTTGGGGAGGGGGGAAGGATGCTGGGCAGTTCCTTAGCTGAAGCCTTCCCATGCAGAGCTGATCTCAGCATCTATATGTAGCTGCAGCTGGATGTGTCTCTACCTGTGTGTGTGCTGGAGGGGGCTTGAGGGCCTGTCACAGCAGTTCAGTGTAAAGGGAGCCCAGGCTGGTGGGTCAGGTGGGCTCAGTGGTACCCCAGTTCCAGGTGGCACCCTGGGGGGAACCTGTCACAGAGGGGATTTGAATGCAGGTTTCACCCCTCCCAGGATAGCGCTGGGATTTTAGCTATTCCAGGATGGGTCAGTCTAGGGTGACCAGACAGGAAATGTGAAAAATCGGGACAGAGGGTGGAGGATAATAGGAGCCTATATAAGAAAAAGACACAAAAATCGGGACTGTCCCTATAAAATCGGGACATCTGGTCACCCTAGGTCGGTCTCACTCTCTCCTTTTGCAGCTGTTCCATTTTGTATAAAATACTAGCGTATTCAATGGGTAAGGGAGAGAAACCAAGTGAGAAAATTACTTTATAGCTGATGGTTAGGGCATTGACCTGGGAGATTGGAGGGGACACCTAGGTTCTAGTCTCTGTGCCAATGACTAATTATTTATTCAAAGTACAATGGCTTTCACAGGAGAAATTGAAAGAAACCCACCACCAAATACCCTATATAGCCTTGTAATTAGAGCCCTCCTGTGAGATGGGGAGACTTGAATACAAGTCCTTGTTTCGGAGTTGGGATCTGAACCTGGGTTTCCTGCATACCAGGTGACTGCACTAACTACTGGACTTTTGGATATAAGGGCAGCAGCAGCTTTTCCTCTGGTGGTTTTGTGAATGACATTTAAATCCCCTGGTGAATCTAGCTTGGAAACATTTTTTTTTTTTGCCAAACATTTACCAAATTTTCTAATAGTGGGGGTCCATCCAAAACTGCATTTTTTGGCAAATAAATTCTTTGTCTGAAAAAATGTTCTGATCTCTCTATCAGTCATGTCATCTAATGATGATATTTTCCATTCCAACAATCACTCAGGAGGATGTTAAACAGCAAATAGTAATGTTAGACATTTTAAAATCAGCAGGTCTGGATAACTTGCATCCAAGAGTTTTTAAAAAGCTGGTCAGGAAGCGCTGGGCCATTAATGTCAATTTTTAATATGTTTTGAAAAACTGGGGAAGTTCCAAAGAACTGGAAGTAAGCTAATGTTATGCCTATATTTTAAAAGAGTAAATGTGATGACCTAAGTAATTATAGGCTTGTCAGCCTGACATGGATCCCAGACAAAATAACAGAATGGCTGATATAGCATTCCATTAATAAAGAATTAAAGGAAGGTATTAATTAATGCCATTCAACGTGTATATGTGGAAAACAGTTCTTGTCAAACTAACTTGGTATCTTTTAAAAAATAAGATTACAGGTTTGACTGATAAAGTTAATAGTGTTGGTGTAATATACTTAGAATTCTGTAAGGTATTTGACTTGGTACTGCACGACATTTGGATTAATGAACTAGAAAAATACAAAATTAACATGGCACACAGTAAATGGATTAAAAGCTGGCTGACAGAACTCAAAATGCAATTGTAAACAGAGAATCACCACCAAGTGGGAGTGTTGCTAGTGGAATCCAACAAGGATTGGTTCGTAGTCCTATGCTATTTAACATTTTTATCAATGACTTGGAAGAAAACAAAATTATTGCTGATTAAGTTTGCAGATGACAAAGATTGGAGGAGTGGTAAATAATGAAGAGGACGGGTCACTGATACAGAGCAACCTGGTTCATTGGGTAAACTGGGTGCAAGCAAACAACATGTGTTTTAATACAGCCAAATGTGAAGGTAAACATATAGGAACAAAAAATGCAGGCCATGCTTTCAGAATGGGAGACTCCTTCATGGGAAGCAGTGACCCTGAAAAGGATTTGGTGGTCACAGTGGATAATCAGCTGAACATGAGCTCCCAGTGCCATGCTGTGGCCAAAACAGCTAATGTGATCCTTGAATGTATAAACAGGGGAATCTTAAGTAAGAGTAGAGAGAATCTATTACCTCTGTATTTGGCACTAGTGTGACTGCTACCAGAATACTGTGCCCAGTTCTGGTGTCCACAATTCAAGAAAGATATGATAAATTGGACAGGGTTCAGAGAAGAGCCACAAGAATGACTGGACAACCTGCCTTAGAGGGATAGACTCCAGGAGCTCAATCTGTTTAATTTAACCAAAAGAAGGCTAAGGGGTGACTTCGTCATAGATTATAAGTATATAGCAAAATTTTGTTCCCCCTCTAAAGGCTTGCCAATCTATCAACAAAGGTATAACAAGATCCAGCTACTGGAAGCTGAAATACGATGCACATTTTTAACAGCAAGGATCATTAGCCATCCAAACAATTTACCAAGGGCTGTGGTGGATTCTCCATCACTGGACATTTTAAAATCAAGATTGGACTGTTTCTAAACGATGTGCTCTAGTTCAAACAGGAATTAATTCAGGAATGTCCTATGTTATACAGGAAATCAGACTAGATCCTGGAAGATCCCAAACCATTTTGGTGTAAAGAGTGTGTGACACTCCAACATAATCCCAATAGGATTTAGAAGCATAAATATGGAAAGCCACATTTGGCCCCTAGTTTGAATTTCAGACACTAGAATGGTGGGGGTTCTAGAAGTGCCTAGATAGAGATAGACCTCTTTTCCTTGTATGTTTAGACAGTTTTGTCTACCATGGAGATTCCATGTGCTGAAAAGACAGCAAAAAGAGTTAAGAAACAACAATATGGGCTGATTAAGACATTTTGCATTAGTTTAGCATTCGTTTTAACTTTTTGTGGGAAAATATGCAGTATTCAGTAATCCATCCAAGAAAAGTGGGTTGGGGGAAGAAGTTTCTTACCATACTGCAAAATTGCTCACAGAACTAATGTGGGAACTTTTCCCCCAGCAGCACAAATATGAGGCAGAGCACAATGCTGCATGGGTCTCGATGAATATTTTCTATCACATATTCCTAAAGAGAGGAAAAACCTCCTTCATTCAAAGTCAGCCATGGATTTTGGCCTCTAGAAAAGCTAATGTTCTAATAGATTGATTTGGGCCTGTCCTCTGAGCCTTCCCATGTATGAGAGTTTATGCCAGGGGCAGTGGTTCTGTGGTGGAAGTAACCATGGGATTAAGAATGTCAGACTTTACTAGCACTTTAATGAAACATCACCCAGTTACAGTTGTTAGATCTTTTTCCCCTCAACTGAGCTGTGGATTGGGATAATTTTTTTTTTTGCCTGGCATCTGAAAAAGCTTTCAGTCAGCAGCCCTTCTACCTGCCTCAGGGTAAGAAAAGCCTCCTACCTCCGTCTCCCATGGAGCTTTAAAACTGGGTCAGATTTCTCCTAACACAGAGAGAAACTCTCTAACTTTCACTAAAATGAAGATTAGGGCCAGAGTTGATCCTGTGGCGGTAGCTAGTCAAGATGAACCAGGGATGAATGATGCCATCCTGAGGGAAATACTAAATTAAAAACCATAGTGCGTCATGCTGCTAGCAGTCCTTGAGTCTCTGGTGAAGTTTTCTCTCGGAACTGGTGCATTCGGCACATTGCAGAGCACTGCAGAGCTTGTTCATAATTACACTGGTGCTTGAACATCCCCATAGAACTAGCTAATTTTAAACTTATCTTTAGGACAAAAATACATCCCTAATTTTTTTTCACTTGATATAAAGTAACCATTTCTTATCCTTTGTGTTGTCCTTTACCACACTGAAAATGTGTGAGCAAAACAGATTCCTCTTGCTGAACACAGTCTAATTGAAGATATATAGGGTTTCATTTTCCAACCATTGATAGATTGCATGCTGGTGTCAGACCATTGGTTGCAGTGGAGTTAAACCTGCTTTACTCCATTTGAGATTAGAATCATGCTCATAACATCTGGTTTCTTACATTCTTAAAAAGGTAATATGGATAATCAAAATATGGATATTTTAGCACATAATTTGGGTGGAGAGAGGAATATTTTCTTACCTTGAGCTGTGAACTCATTTTGCTTTAAAGGCAAAGCATAATCTGAAACACATCAGAGCAGTTTCTGACTTCCCCTACACTGGTGAAAACCGGGAGTAACGCCACTGAATTCAATGGAATTACTGTACCACAGATTCTGCCTCTTTGTCTCTTTGCCTTAGGTGTATTCTTGTGTGCTGCTGAGACCCATCGGAGCATGAGGCAGGCACTGTGGTTTGAGCACTGATTTAAATAAATAGCATTTTTTCAAAAGCAATTGGGGGAGACTAATTATCCATGGATGATAGGTTTTAAGTCTTTTAGAGTCAGGTAGAGGCTGGAATTCTATTACTCATGCAACTCCTTAATATTTAAAAGGGAAATTACTTGCACATCCTAAAGGGTTCAGAAAAGCTGGTAACTTTTTACCATTGTGTAGTGTAGACAGGAAATAATTTGTGCACGTAATACATCCAGTGGGTCTCTGCTCTCTCCCTCCTCCCCAGCCCCCATTAGCCTCAAAGTGGCCATTGCAAATTTTATGTTATTTTTAAATATCATCCTGAAAATCTACAAAGCTCTCCAAAAACTGCTCTAAACTGCAGATCTTTGCTATTCAAACTCCCTTTGATGAGTGCTGAGGATGGAACACTGCAGGGCAACCCCAATGCTGTGAACAGTAGTAGCCACATTGCACTTCCAATCTACTTTCAGACACTCCCTTCCTACAATCCTGCCACCCACGTCTAGACTAAGATATGTGTAACAGAGGGTGACCAGACAGCAAATGTGAAAAATTGGGATGGGGGTGGGGAGTAATAGGAGCCTATATAAGAAAAAGACCCAAAAATCAGGACTGTCCCTATAAAATCAGGACATCAGGCCACCCTAGTGTAACATGCCATATTTTGTTCGATTTCCAAGCTTTGTGCTCTTTGGGGCACACAGAGACCAAAGAACAGCCTTTCCTCCCAGCCCCCATTAAGCTTCTCAAAACCCATTGTGGTGGGGAACCCTGCACTCTGCTGGTAACACTGATACACTGCTTCAAGCTTTGCTTTCCAAGCTCTTTTAGTGAAAAATTGCTTTCACTGCTGCCTCTCTTCCCCCTGAGATGACTGTTGCATTGAAGTCCAGGGTTTAAAAAGTTGTGAAGGAATCTTCTGTGGGAAGCAAGCTTTAAAATCCAAAAGAAAGGCTTTTCTTTTAATTCCCTCTCAGTCTCTTTTTCTTTCTCTAACCCTGTTTCTCTCTCCCATCCCCCAGGGCCAGTTCAGTAGCTCATTAGGAACTGCTCCTAACTGCAGCACAAGTGTGCCATCTACAGGCCTCCGATGCCAGAAAAATTTTACTCAGACACAGCTGTCTGAAATCTAAGAAAAACAGGCATGAAATATATTGTATTTCCCATAAACATTCAGCCCATATCCTCTTTTAATTTTGAAATACTATGACTCAGAACATTAATCTATTGTCTGCAAGTAAAGTAAAGTTAAGAGCTATGTGATGTGGTACATTGAGATTAAATAGACATGATAAAAATGATTACATTTTCAGTAAATTCCACTACATATTCATGCTCTAGTTCTCATCATTTTCTTCATAGCTCTAGGAGATTAGGATATTGTCCTACATTCTAAATTTCTTACAGTTTTACTTCATATTTTGGTAATAAAGCAGAGGCCCAGAGCACATCCAACAGGACTTTTTTCATAAATATCAGATGAGATTATCATAGAATTGACTGGATCCAGACTAGTTTTCAAGGGGAGAGAGTCTTTTTTATCTAGACAGGCAGACACTGAAATGAGTTTTGCAAAAAGATTTGTCTTTAGAGACAATTCTACCAATGTATCCCAAGCACTAAAGATATGCTTCAGGGGCAGTATGCTCACCCCAAATTGAAATATATTGGAAGAATCTTTCTACCATTATACTCTTCATGCTAAATCACTAGAGAGGGGAAATTGGCCAGGTGATTGCTTACATACACCTTTGTGAAGGTAGGCGTGAACATAGTCATTTCTCCATTTATCATACATAACCATGAAAAGGTTTAAAAGATTTCTACTTCAGGGACCAAGTGAGGTGAAGGGAAAGCCTTGACAACAATAATTTCCTTCTAAATCCAAGACAAACTACACTAAGAGTCAAGGGTGGAAGTATCTAGCCATAACTTCAGGGTAAAAAACATTGCAGAGATGTTGTAATTATCCCCAAACCAAGCATTCATTGAAATTCCTGGATTTGTGATGTTAAACTTAAAATAAATACAACCATGTTAAGGTGTGGAAATGCTCAGCCAAGGCACCCAAACAACCTTAATTGCAACTTTTAGTGACCCCTGATAATAATCATACAATGATGGTTAGGTATTTTAGTGTTTGCAGGTCCAGATTAAACAGATTTTTAAGGACAGTTTTTTTTCCAATATATTTCCCCATTAGCAAGAGGGGGTGATAAAGCCACTAAACGCTAGCTTAATACCTAATCCAAAATCTGACACCTATTGCCAACACTGCTTCTTTCAGCCTTTTGTATTTCCTTGGAGGCTCCTCGAGTGCAGAGGATGGCACAGACCACGCAAAGTCTACAGTGAGAGGTAGTCCATCAACTCTCAAAATCCTCCAGTAACAGATATACAACATACTTAGTGACTTACCACTGCTTGGTAGTTCTGCAGCAAGGACAACCTCCACTGAATGTATGTCTTTCTAATAGGTAGCTGGGATCATTCAACAGTCAAATACTTAGATCCAGTAAATCGTGAGCCAGGAACAGAGTTAGTCAAACCTGTTAACTTGGTTTAACCACAATTTGGCCACCCAAATTTACCCTGCAAATATTTAAACCAAGTAAAAAACTGCTTTAACCCTATACTTTGAAATTGTGTTGTAATTAAGTTATAAAGTACCCTGCCTAGGTTTCTCATATATTTGGGGGCATTATAGTGATGCTTTTCTTCTTCTGAGCCAGTGACAGACAACTTGTGGTCATTTAAAGATCCTCACCTCCCTGAGGATTTTGGCAAGAAAAATTCATCAGCACCAGGTGTCTTGGGCATATTACACACTGAGGAATTACATTCTGCCTGTTGCTAAAATGTTCCCTGCAATAGGCTATAGATATGGTATTCTTTGCTTGAGTCGTACACCACCATGAAGAGTTGTTGCACAATGTGTGTGCATTCTCTCCAAGAAGTAGATGCATTTCAGCAAGAGGTGATGATTGAAGAAATTCCTCCAGTGCGCAAAGATTGATTAAGAGGGCAAGGGTGCCTTCTTCTGTGAAGAAGAGCATCTATCATCCCTTGCCCACTGCTTCATTCCCTTGAGTCACTTCATGATGTACAGACCCAATATGGTCAGATTGTGAACTGCAGCTCTCCATTCTGGCATTGTTAAATTCCCTTTTCATCCCAGCCCCAGTCTGCATCCCATAGTTCACTCTGCCCTCCCTCACCTCATCTAGCCCAAAGCCTAATCCCTGTGCTTCTCCTCCTCTATACTAACACTATAATCCTGTCACCATCTCAGATGTGTGTATTTGGCTCGAGGGGCTTTACCCTGCACTATGCTGTTCTTTTTCAGGGTGCACAGACTGCAGAACAGACCATAACAGCACATATCAACAGCCATATACCAGCTATGCAAAATCACCTGAGAACCCAGCTCCCACTTGAGCCTGTCGATGGGCACCCAAATTGACTATTTGCACCTACACAAGTTTTTGAAAGTCTTGACCTCAACCTCTCTGTGCCTCAGTTTCTCTTCTGTAAAATGAGGACTGAAGGTTTACCCTCCCCTCAGAGATGCAGAGAAGATAAATTCATTAATGGCTGGGGAATGCTCAGATACTAGTGATGTACACCACAGCAAAGCCTGCAAATAAATGATATCCCTGCATACAAGACACATGACTTCTAACACTATCAGATGAAAAAGTACTACACAGTATAAATGGAGGATACGGTAACTCCTCACTTAATGTTGTAGCCATGTTCCTGAAAAATGCTACTTTAAGCAAAACTATGTTAAGTGAATCCAATTTCCCCATAAGAATTAATGTAAATGGGAGGGGGTTAGGTTCCAGGGAATTCTTTTTTGCCAGACAAAAGACTATATATATATGTATACACACACACACACACACACACACACACACATATACACAGTATAAGTTTTAAACAAAAAATTTAATACTGTACACAGCAATGATGATTGTGAAGCTTGGTTGAGGTGGTGGAGTCAGAGGGTGGGATATTTCCCAGGGAATGCCTTACTGCTAAATGATGAACTAGCACTCGGCTGAGCCTTCAAGGTTTAACACATTGTTGTTAATTTAGCCTCACATTCTACAAGGTAGCATGAATGGAGGGAGGGGAGACAGCATGGCAGAGAGAGAAGACACACACAGGGTGTGTGTGAGAGAGAGACGCGCATTGCCCCTTTAAGTACGCTGATCCCACTCTAAGTACATTGCCTTTTTAAGTAGATCAGCAAGTTGAGATAGCAGCTGCTGCCAGTAAGCTCCCTCTGTTCTGAGCCCTCTCGTGTTCCCCCTCCCCCATTCTCTGTGGAGATAAGGTACAGGAAGGAGAGTAGCAGGGGGAGGGGGACACCCTGACATTAGCACCCCTCTTCCCTCTCCCCCCCCCGCACAGCAAGCAGGAGGCTCCGAGGAGCAGCTCCAAGGCAGAGGGCAGGAGCAGCACAAGGCAGTGGGGGGAGAGACAGCTGAACTGCCAGCAATTGGTAGCCTGCTGGGCAGCTGCCACACATGGAACTTAGGGGAGCAGGGAGCTGATAGGGGGGCTGCTGGTCCACCCGGTTCCAAGCCCCCACCAGCTAGCTCCAAAGGCTGCTCTTTCTGCAAGCAGCGGACAAAGCAGGCGGCTGCCAAACAACGTTATAAGGGAGCTTTGCGCAACTTTAAATGAGCATGTTCCCTAATTGATCAGTAACGTAACAACGTTAACCGGGACGACTTTAAGTGAGGAGTTACTGTACCGCTGATATTTCCTATTGCAATTGTAGAGTGTGTTTGTGTGTGTGTTTGAAAGAGAGAGAGAGAGAGAGTTATTCAGTGTGTTTCTCTTTAAATTTTTCTCACTTTAAAATTCTCCATTGACTTCAAACTTTCGAACCTGAAACTGGGCAACTATTTGTGTTTTAAAAGTGCTTGCTCATCATAAAATGGGTTATCCCCTATGTTCTCCCAGAACCAGCTAAAACATTTTAGTTACTGCTCCTGTTGATTTTTTTTTCCTGGGAGAATTGAATCCAGCAAGCTGCAATATCTAACAAGTAGACTTCAATATAGCAGAGAAAGCTTAATGCAATGGTCAATAGTGGAATTCAATTACTGTACATCTCTCTCGCTCTCTTAATGTGTACAATTTGTTGCCGAGGCTATTAAAACCCTCATTTAGCAAATGCAATTATTACTTTAAGAAAAAATAATGCACATAGTGAAGAAAATCAGTCCATGATGGTAGAGCAGGAAAAGAATCCTTAGATTCATACTACAAACAGACCAAATTCATGCTTGGTTTAACTGCACTAGGCCCATTAATTACATATAATGCTAAAGGTATTGACACAAGCTTATAAAAGCCAAGCAATTCCAAATTGTTTACAGCTTCAGCCTTCTCTTCTACCACAGAAGGAATGCATAAAGGCGCAGCTGGTGATTAAGTGGTAATCATTGCTATGTAATGAATCTGAGTTCAACTCTTGAATTGTAGAAGATGTCCTAGTTCAGGACAACTCCATGGTTCACCAAGGGCAACCACTCTTAGGAATCTGGCTCCCCACCATCACTTTTCTTAGGAGGAGACATGTCTCTTTCTCCCTCCTGATTGGTGCGTATCCAGGCTACATAGTTCTCTGACTACACTGTGAATTCCCCAGAAAGTCGGACTGCTTTCCTTTCTCCTCAGAAGCTATAATAGCATAATTGTCTAAAGTTAAGTTACAGTTCTTTGTAAACAAGCACATTTATTCTTAAGTTAAAGCATTACAGAGAAAATGTATTAAAAAATAAAAACCCATACACACTATAAGCAGCTTATCAGTGATCATCCCTATGGCATTATGCCCCATATTCTTCATTGTAATATTAGGATATAACTATGATGTATTTTATGCAAGATAGGTCATGTAAGAGATCATTGAAAAGGTTATGATTCACTGAATAAGATTATCCTATTTGTATGCATGTAGCATTTTCGTATCAGAAGTTAGGAATATTGTCTCTGCATCTATTACAAATACGTTTACACCTGGGGAACACCCACTAAGCAGAATACAATCAGTCTAGATGGCTGGCTGGGAAGGGCCATTAGGGAGGACAATAGGTCTTAGAAGCTAATCTCCCACCGGGGAGCCTTCCTGAGGACACTACAAACAGCCTCTGAGTCATGGCTGCTGTGACACTACAGGGACGTGTGACCAAGTCACCTGGTACTGGACTCCATCTTGGAATACCAGTGTTTTTCCACTGAAAGGTGCGGGAACCAAGTTTGGAGACAAAGGGTTCCCACCATATGCAAAAGCTATTTAAGGCAGGGGAGTGACATCATTGTGGTTCTTCACTGACTCCCTGCCCAAATGAGACTCTTGGAAAGACCTGAGGAATAAAGACTGAAGAGGGGAGAAGTGTTGGCCCAGGCTAGAGGGGTTTCTAGCCTGTGAGAGGAATTTCTGGGGTTTTAAAGTTGCAAGCAAGTGCAGCTGGCCCCTCAAGAATCTCTGCAAACTGTCTAAAAATCAACAATTAGGGTGAGAATTTGCTACTCATATCCAATCTCTTTATTATATTAAGCTTAGATTGCAATTTTGTTTATTTGCTAGGTAATCTGTTTTGATCTGTTTGCGATCACTTAAAATCTATCTTTTGTAGTGAATAAACTTGTTTTTGTTTTGTCTAAAACCAGTGTGTGGAAATCATAACTTGGGGCAGAAAGCTATTGCATCTCTCTCTCCACATTGAGGGAGAGGGTGAATTTAATGAGTTTACGCTGTAGAGTTCTCTGTGCAGTGCAAGATGATATGATTTTGGGTTTACCCTCCAGAGGGGGTGTGCACTTGAAAAGCTGGTAAGTGCCCTAGCTGTGTAACCTTCCCATGCAGGGGCTGGTCAGAAAGCCTGTCTGCATGTTACTACAGCTGGGTGTATCCCTACCTGTGTACTGGTGAAAGAGTGAGACCAGGAGTGTGTCTGCAGCTTGTCACAGCATTACAGGGTGAGTGGGAGCCCAGGCTGGTGTGTCAGGGGGGCTCAGTAGCACCCCAGTTCCAGATGGCATCCCGGGGGAACCCGTCACAATCCCAACTCCAACAAGTGTTCTGGTAGGGGAACAGTCCTTCACACCTCACAAGGATTTTTCTGTGGTTCCAAGTTCATAACACCCATGAATCTGTGAGCCATTTCTTTACGCAGCCTGTGTCTTTGACCTGGGAATAGGTAATTCATAGGCAATAGATTTCTCCTCAGAGTGTACCTTCAAAAGTGTAAATCCAGAGCTGGAAATTTGCATACACCCCCCCCCCCCCCGAGTATTTCCTAGGAAACCCATTCAGTTTTGTTTATCCCAAATGTTCCTTTTTGTCTGGCCCATTGTTTAAATGTGTCCTTTGAAGTTCATAACACTTCTCAGGGTTTACATTAGTCAGGTCCCCACTCCCACCCCCAGAGATGTTACATACTCTCCCACAACAATATATAAAGATTTACATTTTTAATACAAGGAACTTCTAAGATACTTAAAATTAATTCAATAAAGTTTGTCTAGGATATATTGTATGAAATTGCCAGATCTGTCACAGAAGCATTCTATAGAATTCTATAGAAAAGGAGGAAACACTGTTTCATGCTTAAGAAAGGTCAAGTAGTGGCATGCTGGCCCAGTGAATTGATACTTTTTCCTTGTAGCTGCAATTTGTGCTCCAGAATCAAAGCCAGGGGTGGGCAAACTACAGCCTGCGAGCCATTTTAAGCCGACCCGCGAGCTTCCACTGGGAGCGGGGTCTAGGGCTTGCCCTGCTCCGGTGCTCTAGCCGGGGCGCTGGGTTGGGGGCCACTCCTACGCACTCCAATGGCCCCCCTCCTTTGCTCCAATGGGAACTGCAGGGGCAATGCCTGCGGATGGGGCAGCGCGCAGAGCCGCCTGGCCGTGCCTCCGCATAGGAGCCAGAGAAGGGACATGCCACTGTTTCCAGGAGCCACTTGAGGTAAGCGCCTCTCGGAGCCTGCACACCCCAACCCCCTGCCCTGATCCCCCTCCAAACCCCTCGAGCCTAGCCTGGAGCACCCTCCTGCACCCCAAACCTCTCATCCCCTGCCCCCCCCCAGAGCCCGCACCCCCAGCCAGGACCTGCACCCCTTCCCGCACCCCTGCCCCAGCCCTGATCCCCTTTGCACCCTCCAAACCCCTCTCTCCCAGCCCAGAGCACCCTCCTGCACCCCAAACTCCACATCCCCAGCCCCACCACAAAGCCCATACACACCCAGAGACTTTACCCCCTCCCGCACACCAACCCCAATTTTGTGAGCATTCATGGCCCGCCATACAATTTCTATTCCCAGATGTGGCCCTCAGGCCAAAAAGTTTGCCCACCCCGATCTAAGCTTTCATTCATTTCTAAACATGAAGTGCTAATTGTTCTCACTTCTTTCAATGGGATGGTAAACGTGTAGTCTAATTGTGATAATTTAAATATTAAAGTTGAACTTTTTCAGCTTGCTAATAAGTTTGGGGAGGTTTTTTTTATTTTTTAGTTTTGACATTTTCCTCACCAAAAAAAAAAAATTGCAACAAATTTTCACCGTTTTTCAGTCAGCTTGAACCAACATTGTTATCTATTTCACTGATGATCAAATGACAAAGGAAAGAAAAGGAATGCTCACATGAGAAAGGTCTGTGCAATCTATTGTGCATGTCATCTAATTTCAGCAGATTAGGAAGACCTTTTTTCCCCCAAAATTGATGCTGATGTGGTACTGATTGAATCTTGAGGAAACAATATTTCTCCCAAGGCATTTAAAGGGGAAAAAAGAAATACTGAGGGATTCAGAGGACTCTCCAAAAAAGGACTGAAAAGTGTGCAACACAGATGAATTATCAGCCCTTAACTTAACATTTCTTGTCTGCTATTGGTCACAATTTTAGCATTGTTCGAACATAGTTCCTTTAAAGTTAAAAGTGTCGGACCTGATTCTCCACTGCCTAGTGTCAACATTTAGACTTGTGCTAAGGGGACATCACACCAAATCTGAATTCTTGATTCACTTACACGAGGAGGATTTTCAGTAACTTTTCATTCCAATTACATAAGATGAAAGGTAGTGGAGAAATAGGTTCCTCTTATTATAAGAGTCTTGGGGGACATTGCTTCCTTTGCAGCCTTTTCATGTATTGGGTTACGTGTATATTTAGCAGGAGGGGTGGAGAGTTTATTTTGGTTTTAAAAAAAACTTGTGTTCCTGATAGACGAGAATGGCATTGAAGTAGTTATTCAACTCTATTGGTCAAATGCATATTTCATATTGTATTGATCCACTGCTTGTGCTATCTGGACTTTATATGCATATAAACAACCCTATGAAAAAGATTTAATACTCAGCTTCCAAAAAGCAACAGAGCTTAATCCACTTCATGGACCAGTCACCTAGAAAATTTCACTTTTAGTCACCAAGGGACTTATTTTCATCTGATTTGCATGAAACTTCCACTGATACTAATTGGCGTTCCACATGAAGATCCAAGGAAATGACAAAAAATAAGTTTTTGAATTTGGTCTCCATTTCTTTATTGACTGATTCTTGCAAAATAACAGCCCAATCGGGACCTGCTTGGCTTAATCAGACCACCGAAAATTCCATGCTAGATCAGACCAGTGGTCAATCTAGTTTCTTGTCCATACTAGACTTTAGAAAGTGATTTAATTAAACTGATCCAAATCCCCAGTACAGATGCACTTAAACCAGCTTTGCTTTTATTTAAAGTAGGTTAGCTAACTTCAATAAGCTACAGACTTATACTAAACTGCTTTCAGCAAGGGTGAAATCTGTTCAAGTGCATCTCCCTGTATTTGGAATTTGCACAGGTGTACCTAGATAGGCATCTACATTTATTTAATTAAACTGGTGTACTTTGGTAGTATAGACAACAACTAGGTCCACTGACCTGACCGTGGCCATTACGAGAAGAAGGTGCTGAATGGAGATGGAGTGAATTTCACCCTGTATGAAGTACAAATAGCAAAATATTAAAATGGTCTCATTAAAACCCATAAAAGTGCTAGAGTAAATGATAGCAGAAATGGGCCTGATCCTATGCGGTGCTGAAGACACCTGTAATCCTTTTTTAAGTGAATGGGAGATGCAAATACTGAGCATCCCACAGTATCACACTCCAAAACATCCAGACAATAATTCAGACATGATCTAGCCCTAAGGAAATAACAGGAGTCTCAGTGAGTGAATGGCTGCCTTTAAAAAGCCCATGTAGGGAATAATCATGAATTGAGCAATAGCAATAGAGAGAGATTAGCAACAAAGCCAAAACTGATTGCAATAAAAGTACCGTAGGTGAGCGCAGAATTATTTTTAGCCATTTTTCTAGATTAAGGCAGATTCTAACCTATTTGTTGTTCTTCCCCCAGCCATGACATACAGCATGGAGCAGAAAACATGGGTACTAATCAAATGTACCAAGCAGAAGGCAAGCTGGAGAGGAAAAGTATAGAGTGACTGATGCTAGTAATTACAAGCAGAGATCACAAAATAGATGACTAGGAGAGGAGCCAGTGAAAACTTGGAGACACACAGGGAATCAGAATGAAGAAGTGGTCGGCAAAATATTCATCCCACAGATCTGACAGCAGATGGAACAAACCAGTGATAGTGTGGAGTCTTTACAAACAAGCAAAATACAAGGGAGATCAAACAAAGCCTCATAACATCCTGCTAAAGTAGGGAATTATCACCCCCCACTTTACAAGCAGGGAAACTGAGGCACAATGGGATTAAGTGACTTGTCAAAGGTCAAATTTAGGCAGCCTTTGGCAGAGCTGGGAACACAACCAAGATGTGCCAACTCCGATTCCTATGCATCAATCAAAAAAGTATCCATCCTCCCACAGACAATTAAAATGGACAGATAGAAGTTTTCAATAAGGTTCGCTAGTGGCAGAAAAATCAACTCCTTTGACAATGGAAAAAGTTATCTGCACCAATAACTTGGGGTGGGGAAGGCAAAGTAAGTTCAGCTGTGTGAACTAATGAAGAATGATCTAGATTGAGATTCTGGCTCCATCTGTAACTGGGGGACATTGGCCAAATATGATTTGTGACCAGCACTTCTACAATGAGAACGCAACTCTGGTTATACGACAACCTTAATGGCAAAATTCTTCTCATTTGCAGGTGGACTTCCATTGCAGGAAAAGATTGAAGTCAAGTTCTCAACGCAGACCAGGGAGGAGCATTTTGCCCCAGAAATAGTAATTAATTGCATGAGTCTGAGCAAGAATTGGGGCTTAAAATAAACATAAAAGCGAAAATATGGTAGATAACTGTAGAATACTGCCTTAATTGTTACAGTATTTCAACTAGCTATACTCTAGCGTAATAATTATAACAGCAGCATTCAGCGACCATAAAATACCTATCCATGATTTTAGCTAAAAGGGACATGCCCCTTTCCTAGGATCGGAACAAGCAATGCTTCTGTCTTTGGATTGTGAGCTCCATGAAACAGGAACTGTGCCTTCTCTCTGCACCTAGAACACTGGCACTGCCAGAAACAATAAGAGCCCCA
Organism: Terrapene triunguis; assembly: GCF_002925995.2. Lineage (NCBI taxonomy): Eukaryota > Metazoa > Chordata > Testudines > Emydidae > Terrapene > Terrapene triunguis. The sequence continues at coordinate 15,864,765 of NW_020665189.1, read as the reverse complement.
AAATATTAAAGAACAACTTAAATCAAAACTGGGAAGGATTCTCTTTTATTCAGGTTCTTACACTGTGCATCCATCACCATGGTATCGGAGTGCCTGTCCAAGGATAAACAAAGGGGGAAGGAAGGGCATATTTCAAGGAGTGTGAGCTGCAAGGACAGCCTTGATGATGTTACTCCATCACAAAACTACTGACTTTCTAATTAAATCTTTGTTCACTTCTTGGTAATTGCCCACATACATGCCCTGGGCTACATACTGTGCCACACCTTTTATTGCAGTGCATCTTCACCTAAAATGCAGGTTATTTCTGAGATTGTCCCCTTTTCCTGAACATTCTTCATTATCGCCTCCCCAGGCAGAAACAATCGTAACCTCTGTGATAGACGAACTGATTTGATCAATACAAAGCAAGGGCCTCAGGTATCAGGCTATTTTTCTCTTGCAGAACTTTGTGTGATTACTCACATTAAAAAGGTAAAAGCTTTCTCTGCAGAGGAGCAGGATTGCATGTTTTTTTCCAGTCACTTTATCAATGGATTGTACATAACAAGGATCTTCAACCGCTGTATCTAGTTAACGTTAATAATGTAGTTATATTGTAATTTGCAGAGTAGTGAACAAATGTTCCTTACCAACACAGTAACTTGACTTTTTCTGAGACATAGCAGACACCATAAACTGGAAGAATATTTACTTTGTGAATGCTATATAGTTATAGTGGAAGTTCATGAAGGAGCGTGGGTTACATATTGCTTATTATTAACATTACAGAAGCACCTTGTTAGGTTCAGGGCTCCATTGTGTTAGGTTCAAATACATAGGAAGACATGATTCCCACCTTAACAAGTTTACAAGATGCAATAAATTAGTGTTACAAACCAGAGAAGGGATGCTGGAAAGGATGAGTGTAACAGTAATAAAATTTTGCAGCTAAATAGTCCAATAATGTGCACAACCCAATTACTCCAAGTCAGGTTTTTTTTTAAATAAACATCTCTGCTTGTTTCTATTTTCACTTTTCTTTCTAAATCTATACCTACCCAATAATTGAAATTGCAAGTAATCTGCAGGGATAGAAATGCTACAGTAGACAGTTCCATGATAGTTACCAAATAAAACATATGGAATTATCAATGTGCTCCAGTGAATCTGTCTTTTCTTTTTCAGAGAAGTGGAAACCCTACAGGGTTCCATTCACAAGAGATTTCATTAATTGAATCCTGGAGTTTGGTTCACAAATTATGACCTTCAACCTCCAAGGGGAGTCCTCACCTCCCTCCTTATGAGGAACCCCATTCTCTCCCACTGCAATGGGTTTTGGATCATGCCCCACTGACCCTTTCTCTCTCTGTCTCAGCCACTCTCTGTTCTTTCAGGTGGGTGAGCAGGGCCTTAGCATTTTAGGGTTTCATTCTCCACATTTGTTCTGTGGATATATTGAAGCTTCAGACTCCATTATGTTTGAACAGGTTGGATGTTCATACAAATGTTTAACCTAAGAATCTCAAATGTGACTCCTAGTTAGAGCTGTGTGAAAGACACTGTGACAAATACCTGTATTATTTTTTTATGAATATGGGACATGACATTTGTGAAGTCCACTGCATCTGGACTTGTCCAGAATCAACAAAAACTGCATGACTTCTGTCCAGAATGGGTCTGAGGCATTGCCAAGGTGAAACAGCAGAACCACCTGAACAAACTTTGGAATAAAATTAAAACTATCATGCTCAAAGCTGCCAAAGTGCACATTCTGAAAAGTCAGCGTAAAGCTGCACCATGGTTAACAGAGAACATGTTTGAGCTGGCGAAAAAATGATGCAGAGTGAAAGTGACTTGGAGACTAAAGAATATAGGAGATAATACAAGGAATTGAACAGACAGATTTAAAGACAAAGGCAGACTAGACGAAATAAGAGCAAGTACATCTGGGGGAAACATAAGGAATTTGAGAATTACAAAGCAAGTAATAATACAAAAGGTATATTCATAGTGGTCAAACTTCTTATGAAAGTTTCCCCAAGACTGAGAACAATAAAAGATCATGATGGCAGAGTCCTCACTGGAGGTAATGATTTCAAAACACAGGTGGATAGACTCTCTGTACCAATCTGTATACTTTGTCAGAGCCACTTACAATATAGAACAACAGAAAAGAGAGTACAGAGCTGGAGCCATCAATCCTGTGAAAGGAAATGGTGTGTTCTATTATGAAAATGAAGCCTGAGAGAGCACCAGGGGTAGATAACAAAACAGCAGAATTGCTAAAAGTGATTGTATTGATCTCATGGAAAATTTGCAACAATGTATGGGTGACTAGAAATTGGCTAGACGATGGAAGTCTTTCTGCCCTTACCAAAGAAAGGGGATATAACAGATTGCAGCAATTATAGTACCAACTCCATGATATTGCATATTAATTTAGTGCTGCTCTGCATAATTCAGGATCACATGAAGCAAAGGATAGAAGCAGCACTACCACCACAGCATGCTGGTTTCAGAGAGGGATGAGGCACACGTGATCAAATTGTGAATATCCATCTGAGCACTGAAAAATGCAGGGAGTATAATCACCCATAGATTATGTGTTTCATTGACTATTCTGAAGCATTTGATACCATCCAGCATGACCATCTTTGGAGGGTAGCAACAGATATGGGAATCCCAAAGCATCTCATTAAACTCATCACAAGTCTTTACTATCAACAACAGATTCTGGTGCAAATAGCACCAAGCAACAGCAAGTGATTTTCCACTAGGCAGGGTTTGAGAAAACGGTGTATTCTGTCCCCAAGTCTTTTCAACATGTACACAGAATTTATTAGACTAGGCCTGGAAGGGTGAGATAAAGTGGAAGGAACTGGGATTACCATTGGTGGATACGCTGATGATACAACGCTCTTTGCTGCAACCAGCAACACAATGCAATGAATGTTGGTGTCTGTAAAAAAAGGCAGTGAGAAATATGAACTATCCTTGAATGTAGCAAAAACAAAATGCATGTACGTTGACACAATCAACAGTAACAAGATGCAAGCAAACATCATGATCAATGGTCAAGATGTAGAGGCAATAGATTAAATTAATTTTCTAGGATCATACATATTCACCCAAGAAGGCTGCTCCAAAAGAAATTAGATGATAACTACAGATGGCTTATTCTACCATGGCCTCCCTTACAGAAGTATGGAAAAACCATGGTATCTTAAAATGCACGAATGCTTGACTAGTGAAAAGCTTAATTTATTCCATAGCAATTTATGACTGTGAATCCTGGGAAACTAGTGCTGCTGACAAGATGAAAATTGGAAGCTTTGAAAATTGGTGCTGGCAAAGACTCTTGTGTATCTCCCATATGGAAAAGAAAATGAATGTTTATGTTGGAAATATTATTGGAAGGAAGCGGACTCTACACTCAGGGTATGTCTACACTACGAGAGTAGTTCGATTTTACTAAAATCGAATATGTGGAATTGATATTACAAAGTCGAACGTGTGTATCCACACTAAGGGAAGTAATTTGACTTTGTGAGTCCACACTAACGGGGCAAGTGTCGACATTGGAAGTGGTACACTGTGGGCAGCTATCCCACAGTTCCCGCAGTCGCCGCTGCCCATTGGAATTCTGGGTCGAGCCCCCAATGCCTGCTGGGGCAAAAAATGTGTCGAGGGTGGTTTTGGGTAACTGTCGTCATCCAACCATTGCGTCATCCAACCTCCCTCCCTGAAAGCGCTGGCGGGCAATCATTTTGCGAGATTTTCTGGTGAGTGACAGCGCGGACGCCACAGCACTGCGAGCATGGAGCCCGCTGCGACCATCGCTGCAGTTATTGCCATTGTCAACACCTCGCACCTTATCGTCCACCTTTTCCACAGGCAGATGCTGAGAAATCGGGCGAGGAGGCTACGGCAGCGCGGTGAGGACATTAAGTCTGAGAGTGGCACAGACCTCTCGCAAAGCACGGGACCCCACGCCGTGAACATCCTGGTGGCAATGGGTCATGTTGATGCTGTGAAACGGCGATTCTAGGCCCGGGAAACAATCACGGACTGGTGGGACCGCATAGTGCTGCAGGTCTGGGATGAATCACAGTGGCTGCGAAACTTTAGGATGCGGAAGGGAACTTTCCTGGAACTTTGTGAGTTGCTGTCCCCTGCCCTGAAGCGCAAGGACACCTGGATGCGAGCAGCCCTGACTGTCCAGAAGCGAGTGGCCATAGCCCTCTTGAAGCTTGCAACTCCAGACAGCTACCGGTCAGTCGTGAATCACTTTGGAGTGGGCAAATCTACCGTGGGGGTTGCTGTGATGCAAGTAGCCAACGCAATCATTGAGCTACTGCTCTCAAAGGTAGTGACCCTGGGAAACGTGCAGGTGACCATAGATGGCTTCGCTGCGATGGGATTCCCAAACTGCGGTGGGGCTATAAATGGAACTCACATCCCTATCCTGGGACCGGACCACCAGGCCAGCCAGTACATTAACCGAAAGGGCTACTTTTCAATGGTGCTGCAAGCACTGGTGGACCATAGAGGACTTTTACAAACATCAACGTCGGATGGCCGGGCAAGGTTCATGATGCTCGCGTTTTCAGGAACTCTGAAACACACGTTTAAAAATAAAATAAATGGAACTTTGTTAATGAACACCGTTTTCTCTATTACGGGTTTCGCGAGAAAGGGTTGAAACTGGGACGCAAACTGTGTTGGGGAGCGGGCGTAGTGATGGAAAGAATGCTTATAAACTCGAGGAATGACAGGCTCCTGCTCCTAGAGCGGTCCGCAGTGGTGGACTGGTTGTTTCAACGGAGCCTGACACCCCTCCTTTTCAGGACTCTGTGTGTGGGGGCTATGTGACTTTGTGGTGGGGGAGGACGCTGCTGCGTGGCTCTGTGATCCAGGATAAGGACCGCTGCATAAGATCTCTAACCGCCCTCCCCCGCCACAAACTCACAGAGCCCCCACACACACAGAACATAAAAACCATCTCCCAGACTGACCAGGATGCCTAGTGACTGCAATGTGTGTGTGACCTGCTGCTGAACATGCCCCCCTGTCTGTACCCTGGTAAAGGTGACTGTCCTCTCCAATTACCAACCCCCTTCCCCCCCTTCAAACACACTGTCCTCTAAAAGAACATGATGGAAACAGTAATTAAAAGAAAAGTATTTTTTATTAGCAACTAAACAGTTAGGGGATGAAACTGGGCCGGGGTCTTGGGTGAGGCGGGAAGGAAAGGACTTATCAAATTTTGGGGAATGAGAGCCTTCTGTTACTTGAGCAGTCTGCAGGGGTGGAGTGACAGTGTTCACGGCTCCTGCCACCCCTCCTTCTTGGGAGTTTGGGTGAGGGGGGTATGGGACTTTGTGGCGGGGGAGGGCAGTTAGAGATAGACTGCAGCGGGGCTCTGTCCTCCTGCCTCCGGTCCTGCAGAACATCCACAAGGCGCCGGAGCGTGTCCGTTTGCTCCCTCATTAGTCCAAGCAGCGTTTGAGTCGCCTGCTGGTCTTCCTGCCGCCACCTGTCCACCCGTTCAATGTGTGATCGATGGTATTGCGACATGTTCTCCCTCCACTGGGTCTGCTGTGCCGCCTCGGCTCGGGAGCAGCCCATAAGTTCTGAGAACATGTCGTCCTGTGTCCTTTTCTTTCTCCGCCTAATCTGCGCCAGCCTCTGGGAGGGCGATGCCAGGGTAGGTCGGGAGACAGTCGCAGCTGTGGGATGGGAAAAAGGGAGTGAATTCCTCAGAAAGATAATTTTTTGTGAACAATGAACATAGTCTTTCTCTGTGAACAAGACCATGCACAGCACCTATCACATGCGCACTCAGGACAAGGTCGAATTTTCGGCCTTCACATTCAGTGCCTCGGGTCTTGCAGTGGAGATCAGACAAGCGGGGCAGGACAGTGGAATTCGGGTAGCAGGCTGACATGGTAAGCCGTAGACTTTTGGCTGCTTAAAACTTAAATTATAGCAGTGCCCTCCTTTCCCGTTCAAAGCAATGCCCCTAGCGTTGGCCAGTTCCTGCTGCCGGCAATCCGGCCAGCATGAACTCTGCCCCTGTCCCACCCCCTCGTGGCTGTCCCCAGGAAAGGTCCCTGTATGCTGCCCCTCTCCCGCCTCCACCCCGTGGCTGTAAACCACCGGTTACAGTTCTGTAAAGGAACAGGCAAGCAGTCCCGACAGTAACATTCCCCTAATTCAAAGCAGGTCACCATGAGCGACATCACTCTGCTGAGGATTTCTGGGACAGAGAAAGACCGCATGCTGCGTGAAAGCCAGCAAAAACCAGGGCCGTATGCCGCCATGCTCTGCAAGGCAATGATCCCGGAGCACTTGATGGTAGCCTGGCGTGGAAAAGTTTCCTACCACGGAGGACCCAATAAGGCCGCTCTCCCCAGGAACCTCATACAAAGGCTTTCCAATTATCTCCAGGAGAGCTTCGTGGAGATGTCCCATGAGGATTTCAGCTCTATCCCAGGACATATAGACCTTCTTTTCCAGTAGCTGCACTGGCAAGGACTAAAAAGTAGAGCGCCTAGGGCAAACTAATCATGATAAACCGGACATTGTTAGATTCTTTTGCAGTAGTTGCACTGCCAAGGACTGAAACGTTAAGCGCCTAGGGCAAACTAATCATGAAAAACCCATTGTTAATATTCCTGTTCTGTTCAAAATAAATGTTTACATGTTTTAAACACTTACCAACTGATCCTTCCCCTGATTCTGGGTCCGGGTTAACGCCTGGGGATGGTTGGTAGGGGATCTCTGTGAGGGTGATGAAGAGATCCTGGCTGTCGGGGAAATCAGCGTTGTAAGCGCTGTCGACTGCCTCGTCCTCCTCATCTCCTTCCTCATCTTCCCCGTCCGCGAACATCTCCGAGGAACCGGCCGTCGACAATATCCCATCCTCAGAGTCCACGGTCAGTGGTGGGGTAGTGGTGGCGGCCGCACCTAGAATGGAATGCAGTGCCTCGTAGAAACGGGATGTCTGGGGCTGGGATCCGGAGCGTCCGTTTGCCTCTTTGGTCTTCTGGTAGCCTTGTCTCAGCTCCTTGATTTTCACGCGGCACTGCGTTGCATCCCGGCTGTATCCGCTGTCCGTCATGGCTTTTGAGATCTTCTCGTAGATCTTCGCATTCCGTTTTTTCGAGCGCAGCTCCGAAAGCACGGACTCATCGCCCCACACAGCGATCAGATCCAAGACTTCCCGATCGGTCCATGCTGGGGCCCTCTTTCTATTCTGGTATTGCATGGTCACCTCTGCTGGAGAGCTCTGCATCGTTGCCAGTGCTGCTCAGCTCGCCACGATGTCCAAACAGGAAATGAGATTCAAACTGCCCAGACAGGAAAAGGAATTCAAATTTTCCTGGGGCTTTTCCTGTGTGGCTGGTCAGAGCATCCGAGCTCGGACTGCTGTTCAGAGCCTCAACAGAGTGGTGCACTGTGGGATAGCTCCCGGAGCTATTAGCGTCGATTTCCATCCACACCTACCCTAATTCGACATGGCTATGTCGAATTTAGCGCTACTCCCCTCGTTGGGGAGGAGTACAGAAATCGAATTTAAGAGACCTCTATGTCGAACTAAATAGCTTTGTTGTGTGGATGGGTGCAGGGTTAATTCGATTTAACGCTGCTAAATTCGACATAACCTCCTAGTGTAGACCAGGCCTCAGAAATCAGGTGCAAATTTATGTACTTTGGTCACATCAAGCGTGGAGATGAAGATAACCTCAAAAAAGTTATCATGGAATGAAGAGTGTTCACCATAGTATGGGATGATAGGCAGTGCAGCAATCACTGGAAGGTCAGCTACTGAGTGTGTAAAGTTAGTGACGTATCGAGAAGGCTTCCGAAAATTCTGCTGTGATGTCACACATTTAGTCATGAATAAATGATCTTTACTTACTTTTACTTTACTGTCTCTCTCTGTGTTTATCATGGTTACTAGCTATGGAGTTAGTCTCTATACAGATCATCTAAAACAGTGATCAGAACAAGCTTTGGAATGACAAGTCCTTTTGCAGAAAGGCAGACTGCACCAGGAGTCGGCTCTAAATTTGTTGTTGTTTACAATATTGATGAACTATCTCAGCAGAAAGTTCCCAATGGGAAAAGGTGAGAAGCTTCTATATGCAGAAAACATAGCAATAAGGTTATCCTCAGAGGAAGACCTGGAGGAAATACTAAACCAATGGTATGACCAGCTAAGCTAACATGGGATGAAAATGAGCCTAAGTCTGAGTTAAGTGGGTCAGGAGAAGGAAATTGCCACAGGGAAATTGGATGTAGAAATTAATGGAGAGTAAGCATAAACCAGACTGACCAGTTCAAGTACTTTGGAGGCTGGGTCACAGAAGACAGCAACCTTGAATAGGAGATACAGTCCAAACTGAGGAGTGCTGGAAGAGAGTGGAATAATATCTGACAAGCATACACCATTGAAACGAAAAGCTCAAATGTAATATAGAACAATGGTGTGCCTCACAATGTTGTATGGTGCAGAAGCATGGGCAATAAAGAGACGGCAGGTTCAACACCTACAGGTGTTTGAAATGAGAGGAGTTACATGCCATAAGAGAAGTTACACGAAGAGACAGATTTCTAACTGAAAGTATTAGGATGGAAGGTGAAGTCTATGATATGGCTGACAAAATCCAGGTAGTGTGACTTTGCTGGTTTGAACAATGCAGAGGATGACTCAAGGGGACCTGGTGAAGACAGCATGGCAGAAGAGGTTGGTAGGAAGAAAAGACTGAGGAAACCCAAGGAAGAAGATGGTAAGCAGGTAGACCTTGGTGCTGCCTCTGTCAGACAAAGATGGCAGATGCTTGCACAACAACCTGACCCCAGCTGATAGGATAAGGGTTAAAAAAAGAAGACAATGACTTGCTATGGAGTCGGATCAAGAGGAGGACTCAAGCTGGAAAGGTAAAACAATGACACAGATTAGTGTCCTTGAGAAAACAATGGGGAAGCTGTTTACTGGGGAATACCCCTATCACACTCCAGTCAAACTAACAACAGTTTACTCTTCCCAATGCTAAAGCCCAGGATCAAAAGGAGGATACTAAACATTAGAGGATTCCAAGACCAGTCAGTGAGAGCTGACAGGCTGGCAAGAAGATGTGGAGAGAGAGAGAGAGAGGCAGAGGCATCTGCTTCTCACAACCCACAGATGGGAGTAACTGCTTGCTGAAACATAGTAACACTTGCAAGGAAAGAATAAGGATTAGGTCAGTGATACTCAGACAGGCTCATGAGCTGCAAGTGGCTCTTTAATGTGTCTCCTGTGGCTCTTAGCAGCACATATTCAAACTAACCTAAGCTATTAACCAATCAGGATGCTTATACTATGTTATCAGCCAATTGTAATTGATAAAATAATAATACTTGGTGAGTAATTTTGCTGTGAGAATAATATATATTTTATTTTAATTTACACAAACTAAATATTTCCCCTATTTGAATGATAAAATGAATTCACACTACTGTGGCCTTTTCGGGTAATGTTGATTGCTAATTTGGCTTCTGAACCACTGAGGTCTGAGTATCACTGGATTAGGTACAGGGAAATATGCAAGTAGACCTTTGTTTTAACCATCTCACTGCTTACACGTCCTAAGAGCAAAAGGCCTTACAGTTGACAAACTGAGTTGGGCCTGTTGTGTAAACACAGTCAGGAGACAGGGGCTGCAGCCCAGAGACCCTTTCTAAGAGTGGTTGTACTGGATGGTTCCACCTGTAGCGAGGTGCAAGAAGCCAGGCCCACTACCTAAGGGGTGCACTCCAGAGGGACTAAAGGGGACCTGTATAAGACTCACCATTCTGGTGTGGCTCTCATGGAGAAACCTGGCATTGCAAGTCTCTCCACCTCACTCTCTTCCTTGGGACCTCTGTGGTCTGGGCTAGTGATCTGGCTCTCTTGCCAGGTTACATTTATGTTCTTTCCCCTTCCAGGAGAATGGAGTCCCTTAGTCCAAGTCTGAAAACAGTACCAAAGCAAGAGAAACTTGAACCCTGTTGGGCTCAGCCTTCAGCCCCCTTCCTCAGGCCCCAGCTACAATGGCCTGTCTGTCTCATTGCCAGCACCCGGACTCCTATCAATCCAACAGTCCAGGCCAGGTCTACCCTCCTATCACGGGCCTTTGGCAAGCTGTGACTTGCCTTGCTTGAGCACATACAAGCAGCCTATCTGCTCTCCTCCACCACTAGCACCCAACTGCTGGGCTTTTCTCCTCCTTAGTCCAAACAAGTATAGGCGGTGGGGCTAACTGGATGCAACTGGCTGCCCCCAGGCCTCCTGACTCTTAAAAGGGACAAGGCCCTAAAGTGTATTTTGCCTGTAACCATGACAGATGCAATGGAAGGGCAAAGTGTTGTTATTAAAGAGTAGCCATATAGCATTTGTCCTTCAGCAACATGAAGAGAATGCTGTTTTCTTTCTTCATTTGACAGCAAATACTTACCTGGAAACATGTGAAATTACATTAACATTTCTTAAAACTATATACTAGTTTGTACTGAGTTATTTGCCAGTTTCAAAAGAAACTGATCCAAGGCAGACTCTTTTATACCAGCTCTTTCCAGATGAGCTGCATAATAAGCCATAACAAGATCAAATGGCTTAAATTTGGAAAGTTTTAAAAGGAAATAAAGCTCTTTAAAAACAGGGACGATCATATGAACTGTTTAGAAGATGATAGAGAATCTACACTCTCACTATAAGTCCTAAAACCCAGATTGGAGGTCTTTCTAAAGTATGTTCAACCAAAATTTTGGGCTTGATGCAGTATTGCTAAGTGAAATTCTATGTCCTGTGTTACACAAGAGGTCAGGGTAGATGATGATTGTCCCTTTCTGGCCTTAAAGCTTATGAAATCCAAATGACATTAGCTAACCTCCAGCCAAAGCAATCTCAGTTACACTGCTGGAATTCCAGAATAACTCCCTTTCACTGAATTTGTTACTGTAGTATATCTGAAATCAGACTGCGGTTGCCTTTAAGGAAAGAATAAATAGGCTGGTTATAGATAATCTAGCACTGAAGGAAGCAAAGGGGGTGCTAAGGGTGAGACTGCCTGAGCTGCTGCAGCAGGTCTTTTCTTTGCCATGCTTTTACTTTGTTTTCCTAGATTTTCATTCTCTCTCTCTACACTACATCATGTGGCTGAATCTTGCAGCCTTACATTGGCACAGAGACTCCCTCTTGCCACATCAGCAGCTTTCCATTTAATGTATTTTTAATTCTGAGCATAATAAGGCATCATCTGGGAAGCAGACACTCAGTTTTAGTCTTTTTGTGAATAATTAGCAATTCAGCAATAAAGGACATTCTCTCCCTGGATTGACATGTACTCCAATGTTGAGACATCTGCACATTTGTGCATGGAATATTTCTACTCAGCTAATTTCTACTCTTGCAGCCTAAAGGGAAGAAAGGAGGTTTGGTGGGATCATCTGAGCTCAATATTGTTTCAATGATGCATCTGTCAATGGTTTAGAACAAATTTACTCTGTATAAAATACTTAAGTAATCATTGGGACAGAAACAGCAAGAGAAAGAGAGAGACACACTCTATAGCCCAGGGGTTAGCACACTCACCTGGGAGACCCTGGCTCCAATCTCTGCTTCAGTGACTATTTCAGGTATTTTATACAAAATGGAACAGCTGGAACAGGAGAGATGGAGAGACACGTCCCAGAATATCCAGTGGCTAGGGAACTCTCCCAGGGGGTGGGACATCTAGGTTCAAGTTCCTGCTCCATATCAGTCAGAGTGGTGATCTGAATGCACATCTCAACATCCTGAGTGAGTGCTCTAACCACTGAGCTACTGGATATAAGGGGGTCACCACTGCTGCCACTGCATATTGTGCCAGGCACAATCTAGTAGGTTGCCACCTTTGACAAGCTAGGCAGGAGACAGCTTTGACTGCTTTATACATGCCCACCGGCACAAACGTAGGTGCCTAGAAGACTTCTCCAGTAGAAATGTAGGTGCTTACAGGACTAGGTGGCAGCTGAGTGGGGGTTTTGAGGAGCTAAATTTTGGACTTGGGTGCTTAAATCCCATCATGAACCTAGCCTTTGGTGTTCCCTGAAAAATAATTGATCTTACTCCTCACCAAGCCCATGCAGATTCATATACAAATGTAAGTGCTTAATGCATATTTTTGGTAAGCTTGAGTGACAGTTACTGACAGTATTTTTGTGCAGTATTTTAGTCCACCATGTGTTCCATTTCATATTACATAGTAATGGCAGAAACGTACCCTTGATGCACAAATGCATTACTATAAAAAGTCAATTATGTTGAGGTAATTAATCGCCCTGCACTTTTATGCAGTAGGCAAGTAGGTATTAGCCCCATTTTACAAATGGGAAAACCTACATACAGAAAGGTTAAAGAGAAATATTTTTCTGAAGCAGCCATTGGTTTTGTATACTACAGTTTTGGGATGCCTAGACTGACGCACATAGGGCCTGATTCTCTGAGATTTTGAAGAGCCCAGAACTTTCATTGAAGTCACCTCTGAAACCAGACTCAGGGTGTCTCAAGGTAGGCACCAAAAATACCAAACATCAGACATGCCATGCCAAACCCGCCGGGGAGAGGCGGGGGGCGCAGAAATTCAGCTTATTTTTGGCTTGAGTTGCTTGTTGGCTAGTTTTGGCTTGTAGCTCATTGTAGCTTGTTGCTTCTTTTTTTGATCAGCTCCCGGCAAGCAGGGACAAGGGGCAAGCAGGGGCAAGGGGGGGAAGAATCAGGGGTGCACAGCGGGCCCACCATAGTCCCAGACTGCACCCAGGGTGGATCTAGTCACATACAGTGTTGGGGTTCTTAAGGATTGGCTTGTTTTGGCCTTGTTTTGAAATGGGATTAGCTTGATTTTTGGCTTACTGTGAAAGCAGGGGTGCTTATTTACCACGTGAAAGTTGGCAACTGTGCCAAATATCCCCTACATTTTTTTCTGGGATGGTGTTGTCATACGGCTGTCCACAGCACAGAAGTTGGAGCTAGTTCTGATTGCACTTCACTCTTGTTTTACAACAGGGGTTCTCAAACTGGAGGTCGGGACCCCTCAGGGGGTCGCAAGGTTATTACATGGGCGGTTGTGAGTTGTCAGCCTCCACCCCAAACCCCGCTTTGCCTCCAGCATTTATAATGGTGTTAAATATATAAAAAAGTATTTTTAATTTATATGGGGGGGTCACACTCAGAGAGTTGCTATTTGAAAGGGGTCACCAGTAAAAAAGTTTAAGAGCCACTGTTTTACAATAAGGTAACTCCTGACTTCAGAGTTACTCTGAATTTTTGCTGGTATAAATGAGATCAGATTCAAACTCATTTTGTTAATTCTGGATCCAAATTAGTTTTTACCTACTGTCTGATACAGGTAGAGTTAACAAAAAGGTAACAGAATCAATAAAAAATTTGATTTGCAAATAGAAGCAGAGGCAGCTTCTCTAAGAATTAAACCAGAAAATGACTCTTTGCTTTTAGGGTTTGTTTGTTTGGGGAGGGGTGGGGGGGGGGTCTTATTTTGTTTCTTTTCTTTTCTGCTTGGCTCCTGGTAGCTGAGTGACAGCAAAAACAGGACAGAAATAAAATATCTATTTTCTCTTGCTGTTTCTCACAGTTTTTAAGTTACCTCAGCTATAATGCATCCATAAACAGCTCATATAAGAGCCAAGATTGTTTGAACTTTACTAGGATGAGCCAGAGATTTTTCTTACTATTTCAAGTACAATGAGACAGAATTTCTTTCATCTTTAATAAGTAATAAATGAAGGTTTAGGATTTTTGGAAAGTTTACATTCTCTCCTGTTACAAATATCTATAATTGTATTGTTTCTATTTTTAAAATATTCTATGCCTCTTCATCTGAATGTTTTAAATCCTCTTTTTAAACTAATTAGTGACAGGTTTACACTTTTCTTTTCCTTATAGGAGCAAGAGTGGATATTCACAGATTAACGTTCTAGCTTTATCTATGAAAGGTTAGTTTGACTGAAAATTCCAGTAAGACATAGTTCTATAACGGGGTAGGCAACCTATGGCATGCGTACCGAAGGCAGCACGCGAGCTGATTTTCAGTGGCACTCACACTGCCCGGGTCCTGGCCACTGGTCCGGGGGGCTCTGCATTTTAATTTAATTTTAAATTAAGCTTCTTAAACATTTTAAAAACCTTATTTTCTTTACATACAACTATAGTTTAGTTATATATTACAGACTTATAGAAAGAGACCTTCTAAAAATGTTAAAATGTATTACTGGCACGTGAAACCTTAAATCAGAGTGAATTAATGAAGACATGGCACACCACTTCTGATAGGTTGCCGATCCCTGTTCTATAATATACAAAATTCCCTTTGGTAATGGTAAAAGGCTCAAGTAATCTGTGGCCTTTCAATACACCAGTGGGGTTTGATGGGCTTCTTCCCCAAAAACACTGAAGGTGGAAGCATCATCATGTGAAAGCGCTTCAATCAACTCTGGGAAGCTTCCTCAAACATTCTCCCCACACCTTGATAAGGATTTGCTTTGAGGGAATTTTGGCTTGTTTCTTGGGATATTTCTTTTTCAGGGCACACAGCTCCTTTGAAATTATTCCCTGGCAAATAGAGACAGCTTTCCAATTAGGTGTCATGGGGTGTGTCTACACGACAGCGGGGCGCATTCCTCCTCTCCCGGGCTGACAGACTCATGATAATTCTGCTCAAGCTAGCATGCAAAAAATGGAGGTCTGGACATTCTGACACAGGCATCAGCTCTGGCTAGCCACCCAAGATTGATCCTAGGGGATCAGTAGGACTTGGATTTGGGTGACTTGCCCAAGCCTCCACCTGTGCTACAATGTCCACACTGCTATGTTTATCAGGCTAGTTTGAGTGGAGCTAGCACAAATCTGTCTACCCAGGCTGGGAGAAACACTCCCAACTACAATTCAGACAGACTCATGAAGGCCTATGAGCCCCCGCCCATGTGTTGAGCTGGACAGGGTTAGGCCTCCACTCCTGGGAAGCACGGAAGATTTAATAACCACAAAATGTTGGCATCACACAAACAAAGGAAAGGCACTCACTCCAAATAGGGTACTGCCTCTGTGGTTCACCTCTCTGGGCCTTAGTTTCCTCACTGTTAAAATGGGGATAAAGATACCAAAGTCCATTGTAAAGCACTTTGAGATCTATTGATAAAAAAAGCTATATAAGAGCCATGTATTATTATCATACCTATGTAGACAATTAATCCCGTACAGCAGTCCTAGCCCAGCACCAACAGAATACCTGGAGCTGAACAGAACCCTGTTTTTAACAAATAAGAATTTAATAGACGTTAATTATTATTTAGACAAGTGCCCGCTCGGCAGCACTATCAGGGATTAAGGACCACTTACAAGCAACAGGCCCTAAAAGGCAACTCTAGGACCTGTCTCACCAAGGTAGATCCATATAAGGAAAGAGTTTATTGTCCCTTCCATTTTATCAGAAAGGAATGTTGAAGATGAGGTTAAATAATGTGGAGAAATTTTCTGGGACATAAAGCAATAGACATTTTTTGGTTGCATATGTACCAACAACAAGGTAGGGAATTTTCATCTACTATGGCTAAAGCTAAGAAACATATTAGCTGGATTGGGACAATAATTATTTATAGTAATTAAAATGTATTGGACATTTATAGAGTATCCATTTTCCTGAAAAAGTGCTAAAGCTTGTTCAAGTTTTCATATCACCAAGGAAGCAAAAAAAATTATGAAATAATTAACCTACCACTGAAATGCATTCTCTACCAGGCATGGAACTTAGCAGCTGTTCAATCACTAATGGCCAAAGAACATCACTCTATCGAAATTGCAGGGGGACGTCAGATAGGGAGAATTAATTACCAGGATTGGAATACGATTAGGGAACATCGATCTCTACAGTAAACATTCCATGAGGTGGTTAATAATGTTGCAATGGTCATCATTTCCCCCCAGGAATCTGAAAGTACACGGTGAGGGAAAGGAGGGAAACTGTAATTGTAACGGTGGGGAAATGTTTGAGTTGGAGAGGGAATTTGTGGTGGATTATTTTAAATTACTGCACTTCGGATATCTTTTTTAAGTGTCAAGGGTGCCGAGAGTACAGAAAGAGGTATCCTTTTTTTCTCCTTTATAAATCTAAATGACAACAAGCACTCGGACCTAGACTGCACACCTCTTCTGCACAACACCTTCTAAACTACACTAGCATGTTGGTTCAATAACTGCTTAGAGGAAACATTTTTTCCTGCAGTCTTCTGGGTTTTCCTGGAAGGTTTTCCACTCAAGTGCTGAACACAAAGCAGTAAATTAACACAAGAAACCTACTGTATCTGGGAATATGGTTAGATTTAATATCACTGCTGTAAATAAAATGCCTTTTTTTTTAAACACACACAAGAAACATGTTTGTCTCTAACCTCTAAAATAAATTTGAGTGTTATCAACAAAATCAATGGTTTCTAGTTTCCACTTACCGTGGGCTGATACTACATAATCTTTGCAACAACAGCCCATTTCTTCTGTGCCACATTCCAAAGACTCCAGCAGCAGGTTTCCCTTCACAAATCTAAAATGCCAAAGAAAAGGTAATTTACTGATCTGAATGATTGCTTCTTCCCCCTTTGCCACCACTTGACAATTACAGTCTCTAAGTTCATTTAGCACCCGGCTTGAGGTAAGACTTTTTGTATTTGAGGGCCCTCAGCTGTGGAATTCATTTCCCTGCCAGAGCCCTGCATGCATGTAGACATGCAGCAAAGTCATTTAATTATGGTTGCTTTGTTCCTGACTTATTTTTTTTTTTGCATCATGTCTTGCTTTTTGTTTCTGCCAGTCTCTCCCACCCCCCATTCATTGTATTAGTAGGAAACTTATCCTTTTTATTAATAGATAAACTTTTGCTCTGAGAGACACATGATTAAACAGTAATTCCTTTCAGAACAGTGGGGTTCATCTGGATTTAAGCAAAAAAACAAATTGGATCCACTGATTTTAGTGAAGTATTCAATACAAACATGAATGCAATATTGGCTCTATTAAGTCAGAGTTTGATCTCTGTTATACAGGTGTAAATTCAGTTAGCTCTGCTGTGAAGTTACTTCCAATTAGCACCTATATAAAAGATCAAAATTTGGTACACTATCTTTTTGTTAAATGAAAGCTAGTTTTCAAATATATATAGTCATTCCTAAGTTATTGCAAGAATTTTTCTAAGGCTGATTTTCCTCCCATGTTGCCATGTATAATATTCATTGTGACAATCATCTTTTAATTGAGAAATTTAATAATCACTCCTATTCAGCTCCTAGGTAACCAACATAACTACTTCCCTGCCTGGGCCATGGTTAGGTGTTTTTGATTAAAAGTCATGTAACAGTAGAGCTGTAATTTTTGAACCCTTTCATGACATTAATATATTTTATTTGAACAAAGCCCCTGAACAGCATTGCGGGACAAGAATGTTTTATTCAGAGATGTAATTGGACTCTGCCAGTTCACAGCACTTGCTGGATCAACAATTCTCTAGTCCTCCATCAGTTTATGCTGAATTTTAACTTTGCTTTTTAAATTAAACTTCTAACCCTTATGATTGTGAAGATGTTGTCCCAACTATGACCTAATGGAGCGTTGAGTCTGCACACAGACAAATTAAACAATAGCCCTGAGGCCAAAATACTGAGCTTCACTCCAGGGGAAAAGAAGATCCTAATCACTGCACAATCATAATGGTATCTCATTGCAAAGGAACCAGGTCATACAGTGAAGATTTTTACCATGCTACCAGTAGGGGAAGTACAAAGGAGTAGATTACCAGTACAGGCTAACTTCTTGCATCGGGGTGCACAGAGCCACTGCTATTACTAAAGTCCATGCTCTAGTATAATGGCAGTGAAGAGCCAATGGGGTTAGGCATAAAGGAGAGATTCCTTTAACCCAGCCCCTTCATAGCTAGATTATTGAAACTTGAGTGTGCAGTGGGCCCAATTACCTCAATAGTATTTTGAGTTTGAAGCTTAACACTGACCATTTAAAGTCCACTTTGTAAATGGTTTCACAGCTCATCATGTTAGCAGAAACAACCAGCTACTCCAGGATTGTTGGTAGAGTTCTACCATTTGAACAAAGTCAAAGTAAGGAGCCCTGCGAGTTGAAGTAAAGGGACACCTATGCATATTGTGTCAACCAAGAGAAACTCTGCTCCCCCCACATCTCTCTTCTACCTCATGTCTTCTCCCAGATGCTGCTATACGTGGGCTTAGAGTTTGGTTCCAAGTCTGAGTTCAGCTGGATAAGCAGTGGAAAGTTCAGTCACTTACCTCAACTACTCAGCCCTTGGAGGAGAGACCTTCCAACCTGCTCCCTCCCCACCAACTGCCATAATCCTATCACCCTACAACCACTCTACTGATGTCACCTCAGTGAAGTGGGAGGGATGGAATGAGGACATTGCTAACCTGTATAAAGGCTAAAGGGGGCCCTTACTCCAGTCTAGAACAGTGGGATTCAGTCATCTCTTTGTTGGGCCCCCATTGCTCTGCTCTTTTAAAATACAGAAGCACTTACAGTGTATGACGTACTTTGGTTATGAGACATTTTCTAGTCATGATCATAAATTTGATAACCCCCAGACTCATCAAGGAGAGATGGATCCAGATTACAGCTGTGTGAGACAAGACAGTATGCATTCAAAGGGACCTCACCAAGCCTAGGATCATTTCCAAAGACTTGAGAGTTTTCATTCCTCCCCCTATCCTTGGCATGTGAATAAAAGCAAGGCAGTTTCTAGGCCCCTATAAACAGAAGGAATAAAGAACTCCTATGCCCCTCCTGCTAAGGTGCTAGAGCCCTGCATAAAAGATGCATAATAATTACTGCCAGCAAATGGACGTTTTTGACTAACCAATAATATAAGAGCATTTGGATGAGAAGTAACTAAAGGCCAAGACATGTGTTCTGCTTGGAAACCCATGAATAGGCTCAGGCAGGTTTTGGGAGAAAGCTTAGGCTAAGAATTGTTTTTATTCATGTTGTTTTAGTTACAAATTAAACCAAGCCTGGGGAAAAGAGGTGAGCTTGGACTACGGAGTGTGTATATCCTGTTTTAGCAGAGCAGGAGCTCCATCTCTGCTTCCATTGCAACAGGAAATAAGTGGATAGACTTAATACATTGAGTTTTTTGGAGCAGAGATCAGTTAGTTTCAGTGAGAAGAGAGCACATCTGGACTCCTCTTTAACAAAGTTATTTACTGAAAAGAAATGGGTACAATTCTTGTTTTCTACCAGTTTTTATACTCCAACAAAGCCTGATTTAAGACAAGCTAACTCTCACTCTAAACTGAAGGGCTGAGTTTCACAGATCTATACAGGATCTGACTCAAGTTAATGTTCATATCACCTTTATTATCATAGCAAGATATTGTAATTCTTCAGATACTGGGTAACAAATGAAAACACCACTCAAGTTAAAAACACTATGTGACAGATGTGTAGGTCACATTGCTTACTGCACTAATGGAGGGTGTTCAAATACTACAGTGATGAATATGATATAAGAACCTATATAGGAACAATCAAAACGTGAGGGGAATATACAACTGAGTAAGTCATTAAGTACAGCAGGTTGTGCTTTGTGAAAGATGTTTTAATATCAGGCCAGCTCCTCACTGTACAGTACATCCACTGTTTCACACCTCAGAACAATGTTAAAATAATTCCTTGTTCATATTTGTACTTCAGCCATTTTAAGTGTTATTTTACAAGAGACAAATTCCTTTTAAAGTGGCACAATGAAGACAAGCTTTGAAATACAACTTGTTTTTATTGTTTAAAAGCATCTAATTTTCCACCATTGTAAGCAAAGATGAAAGCATTTAAAGATGCTTCAAAAAATGGCAGAATCTTCTGTATATTATACATTTTCATATTAATGGAAGCTAGCTCTGTGCTGAAGAAGATGGCAATGAATGGTGAACTGAAACTAGGTCTATGGCTTTAAAATAGACTTTTTTTTTTAAAAGGATAAAGACTGTTTTTACATTAGAGTGCATGGTCTCAAGGGAAATATTGGGCTCCGCTGTAAAAGCTGAGGTTGGGGGGTCAAAAATAGAAGACTTTTTGGGATATTAAACACATGCAAAACATGCATGCCTCTGAGGGTATGTCTACACTACGAGAGTAGTTCGATTTTACTTAAAGCAAATTTGTGGAACCGATATTACAAAGTCAAACGTGTGTATCCACACTAAGGACAGTAATTCGACTTTGTGAGTCCACACTAACGGGGCAAGCGTCGACACTGGAAGCAGTGCACTGTGGGCAGCTATCCCACAGTTCCCGCAGTCCCCGCTGCCCATTGGAATTCTGGGTCGAGCCCCCAATGCCTGCTGGGGCAAAAAATGTGTCGAGGGTGGTTTTGGGTAACTGTCGTCATTCAACCCTCACTCCCGCCCTCCCTCCGTGAAAGCACCGGCGGGCAATCAGTTCGCGCACTTTTCTGGTGATTGACAGCGCGGACGCCACAGCACTGCGAGCACGGAGCCCGCTGCAATCATCGCTGCACTTATGGCCGTTGTCAACACCTCGCACCTTATCATCCCCTTTTTTCAGAGGCAGATGCTGAGAAATCGGGCAAGGAGGCTATGGCAGCGCGGTGAGGACATTAAGTCTGAGAGGGGCACAGACCTCTCACAAAGCACGGGACCGTGAACATCATGGTGGCAATGGGTCATGTTGATGCTGTGGAACGGCGATTCTGGGCCCGGGAAACAAGCACGGACTGGTGGGATTGCATAGTGCTGCAGGTCTGGGATGAATCACAGTGGCTGCGAAACTTTAGGATGCGGAAGGGAACTTTCCTGGAACTTTGTGAGTTGCTGTCCCCTGCCCTGAAGCGCAAGGACACCCAGATGCAAGCAGCCCTGACTGTCCAGAAGCGAGTGGCCATAGCCCTCTGGAAGTTTGCAACGCCAGACAGCTACCGGTCAGTCGTGAAACACTTTGGAGTGGGCAAATCTACCGTGGGGGTTGCTGTGATGCAAGTAGCCAACGCAATCATTGAGCTACTGCTCTCAAAGGTAGTGACCCTGGGAAACGTGCAGGTGATCATAGATGGCTTCGCTGCGATGGGATTCCCAAACTGCGGTGGGGCTATAAATGGAACTCACATCCCTATCCTGGGACCGGACCACCAAGCCAGCCAGTACATTAACCGAAAGGGCTACTTTTCAATGGTGCTGCAAGCACTGGTGGACCATAGAGGACGTTTTACAAACATCAACGTCGGATGGCCGGGCAAGGTTCATGATGCTCGCGTTTTCAGGAACTCTGGTCTGTTTAGACGGCTGCAGGAAGGTATTTACTTCCCGGACCACAAAATAACTGTTGGGGATGTGGAGATGCCTATAGTGATCCTCGGGGACCCAGCCTACCCGCTAATGCCCTGGCTCATGAAGCCCTATACAGGCGCCCTGGACAGTGAAAAAGAACTCTTCAACTACCGGCTGAGCAAGTGCAGAATGGTGGTGGAGTGTGCTTTTGGACGTCTCAAGGGGAGATGGAGAAGCTTACTGACTCACTCTGACCTCAGCGAAACCAATATCCCCATTGTTATTGCAGCTTGCTGTGTGCTCCACAATCTCTGTGAGAGCAAGGGGGAGACATTTATGGCGGGGTGGGAGGTTGAGGCAAATCGCCTGGCTTCTGATTACGCCCAGCCAGACAGCCGGGCGATTAGAAGAGCCCAGCGGGACGTGCTGTGCATCCGGGAAGCTTTGAAAGCTAGGTTCCAGAGTGAGCAGGGTAACCTGTGACTATTAAGTTTGTTTAAACAGAAGCTGAACCTGCCCCCGTTTCTTTACCCAGTTAATGTTGAGTATCCTCTCCAGTTACCATCCCCCTTCCCCCCCTTCCAACACACCTTTAAAAATAAAATAAATGAAACTTTGTTCATTAACACCGTTTTCTTTATTAAGGATTTTGTGGTAAAGTGTTGAAACTGGGATGCAGACTGTGGTGGGGAGCGGGTGTAGTGATGGAAAGGACGCTTATAAACTCGAGGAATGACAGGCTCCTGCTCCTAGAGCGGTCCGCAGTGGTGGACTGGTTGTTTCAACGGAGCCTGACACCCCTCCTTTTCAGGACTCTGTGTGTGGGGGCTATGTGACTTTGTGGTGGGGGAGGACGCTGCTGCGTGGCTCTGTGATCCAGGATAAGGACTGCTGCCTAAGATCTCTAACCGCCCTCCCCCGCCACAAACTCACATAGCCCCCCCACACAGAACATGAAAACCACCTCCCAGACTGACCAGGGTGCCTAGTGACTGCAATGTGTGTGTGACCTGCTGCTGAACCTGCCCCCGTGTCTGTACCCTGGTAAAGGTGACTGTCCTCTCCAATTACCAACCCCCTTCCCCCCCTTCAAACACACTCTCCTCTAAAAGAACATGACAGAAACAGTAATTAACAGAAACGTATTTTTAATTAACAACTACACAGTTAGGGGATGAAACTGGGATGGGGGCTTGGGTGAGGTGCTTTTGGAGTGAAGGAAAGGACTTATCAAATCTTTGTGAATGAGAGTCTTCTGCTACTTGAGCAGTCTGCAGGGGTGGAGTGACTCTTTTCACGGCCCCTGCCACCCCTCCTTCTTGGGACTTTGGGTGAGGGGGGGATGGGACTTTGTGGCGGGGGAGGGCGGTTAGAGATAGAATGCAGCAGGGCTCTGTCCTCCTGCCTCCGGTCCTGCAGAACATCTACAAGGTGCCGGAGCATGTCCGTTTGCTCCCTCATTAGTCCAAGCAGCGTTTGAGTCGCCTGCTGGTCTTCCTGCCGCCACCTGTCCTCCCGTTCGCTATGTGATCGCTGGTATTGCGACATGTTCTCCCTCCACTGGGTCTGCTGTGCCGCCTCGGCTCGGGAGCAGCCCATAAGTTCTGAGAACATCTCGTCCCGTGTCCTTTTCTTTCATCGCCTGATCTGCGCCAGCCTCTGGGAGGGGGATGCCGGGGTAGCTCGGGAGACAGTGGCAGCTGTGGGATGGGAAAAAGGGAGTGAATTCCTCACAAAGATACAGTTTTGCGAACAATGAATATAGTCTCTCTGTGAACAAGACCATGCACAGTACCTATCACATGTGCACTCAGTACAAGGTCGAATTTTCAGCCTTCCCACTGAGTGCCTGGGGTCTTGCTGTACAGATCACACAAGCGGGGCCGGACAACGGAATTCGGATAGCAGGCGGACATGGTAAGCCGTAGACTTTTGGCTGCTTAAAGCTTAATTTATAGCAGTGCCCTCCTTTCACGTTCAAAGCAATGCTCCTAGCGTTGGCCAGTTCCTGCTGCCGGCAATCCGGCCAGCATGAACTCTGCCCCTGTCCCACCCCCCTCATGGCTGTCCCCGGGAAAGATCCCTGCATGCTGCCCCTGTCCCACCTCCACCGCGTGGCTGTAAACTGCCGGTTACAGTTATGTAGAGGAACAGGCAATCAGTCCCAATACTAACATTCCCCTAATTCAAAGCAGGTCACCATGAGTGATATCACTCTGATGAGGATTTCGGAGACAGAGAAAGACCGCATGCTTCGTGAATGCCAGCAAACACCAGGGCCGTATGCCGCCATGCTTTGCGAGGCAATGATCCCGGAGTACTTGCTGCTAGCCTGGCGCGGAAAAGTTTCCTACCATGGAGGACGCAATAAGGCCGTTCTCCCCAGGAACCTGATGCAAAGGCTTTCACAATACCTCCAGGAGAGCTTCGTGGAGATGTCCCAGGAGGATTTCTGCTCTATCCCCGTACATATTGACAGAATTTTCCAGTAGCTGCACTGGCAAGGACTAAAAACTAAAGCACCTAGGGCTAACTAATCATGAAAAACCCATTGTTAAGATACCATTCCTATTCTGTTCAAAATAAATGTTTAAAACACTTACCTACTGATCCTTCCCCTGATTCACGGTCCGGGTTACCGCCTTGGGAGGGTTGGTAGGGGATCTCCGTGAGGGTGATGAAGAGATCCTGGCTGTCGGGGAAATCAGCGTTGAAAGCGCTGTCGACTGCCTCGTCCTCCTCATCTCCTTCCTCATCTTCCCCGTCCGCGAACATCTCCGAGGAAGCGGCCCTCAACAATACCCCATCGTCAGAGTCCACGGACAGTGGTGGGGTAGTGGTGGCGGCCGCACCTAGAATGGAATACAGTGCCTCGTAGAAACGGCATGTCTGGGACTGGGATCTGGAGTGTCCATTTGACGCTTTGGTCTTCTGGTACCCTTGTCTCAGCTCCTTGATTTTCACGCGGCACTGCATTGCATCCCGGCTGTATCCTCTCTCCGTCATGGCTTCTGAGATCTTCTCGTAGACCTTCGCATTCCGTTTTTTCGATCGCAGCTCCGAAAGCACGGACTCATCGCCCCACACAGCGATCAGATCCAAGACTTCCCGATCAGTCCATGCTGGGGCCCTCTTTCTATTCTGCGATTGCATGGTTACCTCTGCTGGAGAGCTCTGCATCGTTGCCAGTGCTGCTCAGCTCACCACAATGTCCAAACAGGAAATGAGATTCAAACTAGCCAGACAGGAAAAGGAATTCAAATTTTCCCGGGGCTTTTCCTGTGTGGCTGGTCAGAGCATCCGAGCTCGGACTGCTGTCCAGAGCGTCAACAGAGTGGTGCACTGTGGGATAGCTCCCGGAGCTATTAGCGTCAAATTCCATCCACACCTACTCTAATTCGACATGGCTATGTCGAATTTAGCGCTACTCCCCTCGTCGGGGAAGAGTACAGAAATCGATTTAAAGAGACCTCTATGTCGAAATAAATAGCTTCGTTGTGTGGACAGGTGCAGGGTTAATTCGAGTTAACGCTGCTAAATTCGACATAACCTCCTAGTGTAGACCAGGCCTGAGATTTTCATTATGAAAATTAATAAAAATAGCTCATGCCACTGGTTATTGTTTTCAAATGTATAGGTTTGGAAACTTGAATTCTCAAAAGGTAACAAGCAATTCAATCTAGTATAAAACACAGATGAACAATAATGAAATGTACTTTATGACTGATATTTCTACATACGACAAGAAAGTAATGTTTTGCTGTTTGGAGTAACTATTTCCTGGGGTCTAGAGCTGATCAGAAAATGGAATTTCTGTGCCATGGGAAATTCTGACATTTCAAAATTTAGTTCTATTCTGAATCATGACAAAAAGTCAACACTTCGCTTAGAATAAAAACATCAAAACATTTTGATTAGTTAATGTCAAAACACAATACAACATAAAATATAGTATAATAAATTATATTCTAGGTAAAACCAGAACATTTTGGCACTATCAGAATGAAGCAAGAAAGTCTAAATGATTTGTCTGACACTCCCCCATCAAAAATTGTCAAAATAGACATGCTCTCGTGAAACATTTAGATTTTGACCAAAAAAAAAACTGCTTTAAAAAAAAAAAAAAAACAGAAAAACATTTAATAAAAAAAATTGACAAGCTCTTATGAGGGCTAGTTAACCAACAAAACTACTTTGTTTCACAAGTCATGGCATGCAATTTAATTTATGGTACTGTAATCTGCAAAGTATAATATACATTTAAATAAATGTATAAAATGTCAAGAGGCTCCTATCTGAAAACTGTAGGAGTCTCTGACAAAACACTTTGGTAATTTCTTCTATTTTAATGTACTACTATATATAATGATCCCATGCAGCACAAAAATAAGTGTAATTTCCTACATGTCATTCCTAACAATATTTCCTTTTTCATCAGTCCTGCTAGAAAGATGTGCCCTGGAATATGGCCTGAGGGTCAATGGATTCAGGTTATACCGGACCACCAAAGGATAATTTATCTTTTTATGCATGTGTACATGCGACCGGGGGGGGGGGGAAGAGAGAAACAACCAATGAGAACACATACAGTGCTAACCAAGTAAGGAAAATCCATAGCATGGAGTTACCCGACTTTGATGTAAAATCATAGGCTATGAAAGCATGGAATTCAAATCATGCATTAGGTGTTTAACTACCTTCTTTATATTGTGGATATCTGAAGCACATAATTATTCCCTGAATCCCTTGTTACATTTAAAATTATTTCAATACTATAATTAACAAGCATTGATTTGTAGGCATCCTTCAACATCTAGTCTTCCGGGGTCTATAATGAAAAGATGATACGATACTGCATATCACAATGATTTTAGTGCTGAAATAAAACAAACATTTATTTTAGTAATTTCGTTGTAAAAATTGATCACACCCCATCTTTAGGAAGAGCCATTCAAAACATAAAACCATGCAGTCAATCACCAAATAAAATGAAGCATTAAATGTTAATGCCAGTTAATGTCCAATTAAATTTAAACTAAATGCTGCTGGGAAATTGGAAGAAGTGAGTCATAGGATTGCTGCCTCTTCCTTATTTATTTGAACAGTAGCATACAATAATGCAAGTCCAGGTCCCAACAAGACCTGAGACTATAAGAGAACCCCAAGAACACATGACTTTTCCTGAGATTTCAGCTTCCCACAATGCTCAGGGTTCCTTCGGGAGAAATGTCAATTATACAATCATCAATGCAAATTGCATTTTAAAGAGTCTCTGCAGCAGGCAGAGAATGTTAATGCAGATCATCAGAGGTGCCAATGCTCAGTGCACAGTTCCCAAAAGCTCTTTAACCCATTATGCGTCTTCATTCAGTTGGCTCTAATACAATAATTTTTGTGACAGACCGCTGGTCCCCTCTCTGCCTTTGTCACTCAAACTCACACATTAAAAACAATCCAAGTTCCAGAGTCAGATGGTGTGGAATTCAGTGGTGGCAGCAAAAAGATAAGCTCCTGTATAGAGGGAATGATGAGAAGTCTCATGGCTTTCTTGCTTGATGGGTTGTTATTACTAAAATAAAATGTTTTCCAAAAAGCTACTCAAACTACAAAAAAACCCCACATTCCATAAAAACAGAGTAATAGACTATTAAAACACTTAACACTGCAGTATATGTGATTTCAGTAGCAATTGGGACTCTGCTAAAAATTTAATCATTAGGATTCTTCTGGAAAAATGTGCTTGGTTTCTACTGACATTTAATCTAAATATTCTTGATGCATCACTCATCATACAATAGGTTTCTTTCGGAATAGATGTGACAGGCATACATGAAATAGGCATATTAGTCAAGAGGAAAACACATTTAAAACATGTTATGGAAGCAACTGAAGAATCAGTATGAAAACAGATGCATGCCCAATAAACCATGCACTGCAAATGTTATAACTGAAAGCTTTTAATGAATGACTATTTGCATATGCAATATTCCTATGTATCTGAATGTTAGGAGAGCAGAATAAATCATTTCAGAGTAAACAGACATAGGTATTTTCCTCTTCAAAGAACTGTTTACATTTTACGCCATAATATGTAGCTTAAATGTTTGTTTCTAGTGAGATTTACATCGAATCTAGATATTTCTACACTGAGCGCCATTTAGTACGCTCCTCCATCCTTTACCATATGGATTCTGTTTTCTAATACTGGCTCAAAAAAAGGAGGTGCCTCAGTCCCTTATTTCCCTACCTTGTTACTCTTCTCCATAGCTTTGGAGAAGGTGGAGGAGACGATAATTTAGAGGCACTTGGGGGATTCACTCTGATTTTGAATGTGCCCATAACCATGGTATCTAAGGGTCATGTACAAGAAAACAAGAAAAAAAATATATAGTTTTGGCATCCAATTTGGACCAAATCCTTTGCAACACTCTGAACTGTTTATCCTGGAGATTAATTATGAAAAAAAGTTGAAGTCTCTTGTAGCTGGGTGGTCACCCGCTCCTGCCCTGAGGGGTATAAAGACAGCCCTGGGAGAGGGCTGTTGCAGGGGAAAGCAGCTACTAGACTGATTGGGGAAGCAGCCACAGCTGGGCCACGCCCCAATCAGGCCTCAGCTGGCCCTATATAGGAGTCTGGGAGCCAGGAGCTCAGCAGTCTCTTTCTAGTGGTAGAGGGAGATGGGCTTGGCTGTTTGGGAGCGGAACAGAGTACCTGAGTGGAGCAGGGCTGGGAAAAGGCAGCGGAGCTGAGGAGGCTCCAGCCTGGAGAGCTCCAGGCTGCAGCCTAGCAGAAGGCCAATGGATACTGGGGGTTGCAGAGGGCAGCCCAGGGGTAGGCAAAGGCAGCAGGTCCAAACCCAACCTTGCCAGTGATGAGTAGGCTGATACTGCAGTCTGCCCCAGGGTGTGGGAGCTAGATGATGACTGGCAGTAGCCTTATACTGAGGCGAGGTGGGGATAGTGGGTGGGGGTTCCCTGGGGAGGGGAGACCCTGAGAGAAAGGGGTTACTGCCAAGGGGCAGCACCCCAGATAACGGGGCACCGGTCTGGGAGGGACAGGGGGGTGAGAGGCAGCAGGACACCGGCCTGCAGAGGGTGCTCCAGAGGCTGGATGAGCTAATTCCCAGAGACGACCTGTGGGAGGCGCCTCAAGGGTGAGTCCCACTTGCCTACACTCTGCATGATGGCATTGCTCGGTCTCCTAGTCAGTAACATTTCATCAGGGGACTCTGACATCCCTATGTGGGTTTGTTCTGGTAGTGCAAAAAAGCTATGGTCTTCCTGGCTTCCTTGATTTTTTTTTTAATCAACTTTTACCTGTGTCCTTTTTCTGCTAGCAGGAATCATGAAGACACTATTGGGCTTTATCCCCTCAAACAGCAGGAATTTACAGAAATCATCATAAACAAACTGTAAGCCATTATATTTATTTCTTATGGGATGCCATATGTCATGGCACCCATCAAGCACCTGCCCCCACCTTTCCCCCTTGGCCACTCTGAGTTGTTGGGTCTTTAGTTGTGAAGTTTCCAAGTATTGTGAGAATCTGTACGTCTCTAGCAAATATTTCTGCTCTTCCGATTAAAACAGGTGGTCTCCTCAAAGGTTCCATGGCATAATTAGTCTCTAAAATAGCAATATCTTTCTCCATGGAGTTCCTGTGCCTTTGGCATATATCACATCTCCTTATCAGCTCTTTTATTGCATGCAATTTCTAATTAAAGAATGACCTCCTTTGCCCTGAAAGTAATAAAAGAGTGAGATATAGGATTGCTGGTAAGAGGCAACCAACAAAATAGCTTTCTTTGACAAGGTAACAAGACCCTTTTTTGACCTTAGTAAGGACGTCTGATACTGTCTTACGTGACCTTCTCAAACAAACTAGGGAAATACAACCTAGATGGAGATACTATAAGGTGGGTGCATAACTGGTTGGAAAACCATGCCAAGAGAGGAGTTATCAGTGTTTCACAGTCATGCTGGAAGGGCATAATGAGTGGGGTCCCTCAGGGATCAGTTCTGGGTCCAGTTCTGTTCAATATCTAAATCATTGATTTAGATAATGGCATAGAGAGTACATTATAAAGTTTGCAGATGATACCAAGCTGGGAGGGGTTGGAAGTGCTTTGGAGAATAGGATTAAAATTCAAAATGATCTGAACAAAGTGGAGAAATGGTCTGAAGTAAATAGGATGAAATTCAATAAGGACAAATGCAAAGTACTCCACTTAGGAAGGAACAATCAGTTACACACATACAAAATGGGAAATGACTTCCTCGAAAGGAGTACTATGGAAAGGAATCTGGGGGTCATAGTGGATCACAAGCTAAATATGAATTAGCGTAACACTGTTGCAAAAAAAGCAAACATCATTCTGGGATGTATTAGCAGGAGTATTGTGAGCAAGACAGAAACGGTAATTCTTCCTTGAAGATTAGGCCTCAAGTGGAATATTGTTTCCAGTTCTGGGTGCCACGTACCAGGAAAGATGTGGACAAATTAGAGAGAGTCCAGAGAAGAGCAACAAAAATGATTAGAGGTCTAGAAAAACATGACCTAGAAGGGAAGATTGAAAAAGTGGGTTTGGTTAGTCTGGAGAAGAGAAGACTCAGTGAGGCCATTACAGTTTTCACGTACATAAAAGGTTGTTTCAAGAAGGAGAGAGGAAAATAGTTCTCTAACTTCTGAGGATAGGACAAAAAGCAATGGATTTAAATTTCAGCCAGGGCAGTTTAGATTGGGCATTAGGAAAAACTTCTTAATTGTCAGGGTGGTTAAGCACTCAAATAAATTGCCTATGGATATTGTGGAATCTCTGTCATTGGAGATTTAAGAGCAGGTTAAGATCAGAGAGGGTCTAGATAGTACTAGAGTTCAGGGGACTGGACTAAAAGACCTCTTGAGGTTCTATGAATCTGAGTTTGAGAGCTTCTGGTCAGTTTTTCAAGGGTATATTTGTTATCTGTGAATTGAGAAAATGGACAGTTCAATACAAAAGCAAGTATTTTTTTTCTCTATCTTTTCTTCAAAAGAGCTGCTTCCAGTCCTGTTTGTGAGGCATCTACTGATCCCACAACTGTTTGATTTATACCACAAACGTTGAGGTCTCTGTTCGGTGATCATCGGATATCATTCACTGCCTTTTACTACGTATCATCCAATTTCCATTTTATCATTTGTTTTAATATGTAGCTACTCCTGTGAAAAATCTCAAAATATGTTCTTGGTGATCACATGGGACATACCTGCTATAGCTTCAATCTTGGATTTGTCCTGTTCTCCCCCCCCCCCCCCCCATCTCAACCAAGTATAGAGTCCATATAGTTCAAATAGGCATGTTTTCTATTTTTCACTTGATCTTGTTAAGTTTCAGGTTTACTTGGTACATGTTTCAGTCTTTGATCATGCTCCTGCACTGATGTGCTATATCATGGCATGTTATCAGTACACATGTTAATTGCTCTTTCATTAAAAAGTTGTAATTCATAATTTTAATATCACACAGTACTTCAACCCATTGTGAGACATTCTCCTTGTAAAACTCATTTAGGTTCTGCAGTCCATAGATGTCTTCCTATGCAGCGTGGTTGAAATTCACACCATGGGGAAAGGCCCCCACAAAGCCTTCCAAATCAGACGCTCTTTGGTATTACTGCATGAGATATCCAGAAGCCTAGCAGTATGCTTTAGGGAGAAGGGTACCATGCTAACTCCAAAAAGGATGGCATAAGAGGAGAAGCTTTCAGGGTCAGAGTGGAGTTCAGTAGCTCCACAACCATGAGATTCCAGTGACGGGAAGCCTCCACACACTCTAGCAGCTGTCAACTTATTTACTGGACCATTATTTTTGGGCAAATTCTTCCATGTGTGTTTAAACTTTTTTTTTTAAATGATACGTCATATGAGTCAAGAGAGAGTCATGTGATTAGAATCCAATGAGCATTCCATTCCTCAGAGACCTTTTAAGATCACTGAAAATCTACTAAGTTCATTACACAGTATCTTTTCTATACCTTCCCTCAGTTGTACAGTGTAATTTTTCTTTAAGAATCCGTGCTAGAGGACAAAAAACAAACCTTAGTTTGCCATTATACTTTTCAGAATGAGGGGGAAATAGCCATCAAAAAAGATCAGTTTTAGGAATGTGCAGTGATAAGCATTCAGTGGCTACTAATATACATGTGAGGCCGTTTC
The DNA here is from genome assembly GCF_002925995.2 of Terrapene triunguis. Lineage (NCBI taxonomy): Eukaryota > Metazoa > Chordata > Testudines > Emydidae > Terrapene > Terrapene triunguis. Next base: position 15,833,211 of record NW_020665189.1, on the reverse strand, counting down.
CTATGTACTTTATTTGTCAAACTCTTTGAAATAAGTTCTCCTTAGTTACAGAAAAATGTGATGTGTCATGTGAATTGTTTATTCAATGTCAACTCAAAATATCTGCAGCACAACTTCAATGCACTCAAAAAAAAATGCTGAAAATACTCTAACTCTATTTGCCTTTTCTGGAAACAAAGATGAAACTATATTCCTACTTCTTTGCCAGAATAAACAAATCTTCTATCCCCAAAGTTTATCCTTTTTTTTATATATATATATATATATATATATGCAGATAATAGCAATTACACTTATCAGTAATGTTTCAATCAATTTTTCCTTGAAAATATGCACTCTTCCTTTAATTGATACGTAGGCAGAGGTACGAATTATCATGCAGTTTGTTATGAAAGGAAGTAGGTGATGTATATGTGCCAGTCTGACACCTTTACTCCCAGTGTAGCACCTTACTCCACAAGTTCATAGATTCCAAGGCCAGAAGGGACCATTGTGATCATCTAATCTGATCTCCTGTATAACACAGGCCAGTGAACCTCCCCAACATAATTTCTAGAATTTCTCTTTTAGAAAAATATCCAAGCTTAATTTAAAAATTGTGAGTGCTGGAGAATCCACCACAACTCTTTGTAAATTGTTCCAATCGTTAATTCCTCTCACTGTTAACCTATGCTTCATTTCCAGTCTGAATTTGTCAAGCTTTAACTTTCAGTCGTTGTATTTTGTTAAACCTGTCTATGCTAGACTGAAGAGCTAATTATTAAATATTTCATCTCTGTGGAAGTATTTATACACGGTAGTAAAGAGCAAAATTGCCAGACACCTATATGAACATAATTTGTTGGGAAAGAGTCCCTTTTTGTAAAGGGAAATCATGCCTCACCAATCTGCTAGAGTTCTTTGAGGGGGTCAAAAAGCATGTGGACAAGGGGATCCAGTGAATATAATGTACTTGCCTTTGACGAGGTCCCTCACTAAAAGGCTCTTAAGCTAAGTAAGCTGTCATGGGATAAAAGGGAAGGTCCTCTCATGGATTGGTAACTGGTTAAAAGATAGGAAACAAAGGGTAGGAATAAGTGGTCAGTTTTCAGAATGGAGAGAGGTAAATAATGGTGCCCCCTCTTCCCCCCCCCCCCAATGGGTCTGTACTGGGACTAGTCCTATTCAACATTCATAAATTATCTGAAAAAAGGGGTAAACAGTGAGATGGCAAAATTTGCTGATGATGCAAAACTACTCAAGATATTTAAGTCCCAGGCAGATGGTGAAGAGCTACAAAAGGATCTCTCAAAACTAGGTGACTGGACAACAAAATGGCAGATGAAATTCAATGTTGATAAATGCAAAAGTAATGCACATTAGAAAACAACCTGAACTATGCATATAAAAATGGTCTAAATTGGCTGTTACCATTCAAGAAAGATCTTGGAGTCATTGTGGGCAGTTCTCTGAAAATATCCACTCAATGTACAATGGCAGTCAAAAAAGCAAACAGTGTTGTGAATCATTAAGAAAGGGATAGATAATAAGACAGAAAATATCATATTACCTCTACATAAATCCATGGTATGCCCACATCTTGAATACTGTGTGCAGATTTGGTTGCCCCATCTCAAAAAAGATCTATTGAAATTGGAGAAGGTTCATAAAAGGGCAATAGAAATGATTAGGGGTATGGAAGAGATTAATAAGACCGGGACTTTTCAGCTTGGAAAAGAGACTAATAAGGCGGGATATGATAGAGATCTATAAAATCATGGTTTCAGAGTAGCAGCCGTGTTAGTCTGTATCCGCAAAAAGAACAGGAGTACTTGTGGCACCTTAGAGACTAACAAATTTATTAGAGCATAAGCTTTCGTGGGCTACAACCCACTTCTTCGGATGCATTGGAGTGGAGACAGTAAATAAGGAAGTGCTATTTACTCCTTCTCCTAACACAAGAACTAGGGGTCACCAAACGAAATTAATAGGCAGCAGGTTTAAAACAAACAAAAGGAAGTATTTTTTCCACACAATGTACAGTCAACCTGTGGAATGCCTTGCCAGAGGATGTTGTGAAGGCCAAGACTATAACAGGGTTCTGAAAAGAACTAGTTAAGTTGATGGAGGATAGGTCCATCAATGGCTATTAGCCAGGGTGGACAGGGATGGTGTCCCTAGCCTTTGTTTGCCAGAAGCTGGGAATGGGCAACAGAGGATGGACCACTTGATGATTACCTGTTCTGTTCATTCCCTTGGGGGCACCTGGCATTGGCCACTGGCAGAAGACAGGATACTGGGCTAGATGGACCTTTGGTCTGACCCAGTATGGCTGTTCTTATGTAATCAAGTCACCCCTTAACCTCATTAAGCTAAATAGACTAAAGGAGCTCAATCTATCACTATAATACAGTTTTTCTAATCTTTCAAATCATTCTTGTGGCTCTCCTCTGAACCCTTTCCAACTTATCGGCATCTTTCTTGAATTGTGGACACCAGAACTGGACACAGTATTCCAGCTACAGTTGCAACAGTGCCAAATATAGAAGTAAAATAACCTCTTCACTCCTACTTGAGATTCCCCTGTTGGTTGCAGTAGGATTACTTGCACTATAATGTGCTACTCATTGTGAGTAAGTGTGGCAGAATCTAGGTCTGTGTATGCTCAAAGCATCATTAACTGTAGCAAGAGTTATATTCTCTCTCTCACACACACACACACACACCCCATGAAAATGCTCCCCTTCCTCGCTAGGGGCAGCTTTGATGGGGCCAGGACAAGTGGAGACACGTGATGTGGATGAGATCTCAACTGGAATCAGCTAGGGATGTGCTCCCTGTGCTTCCCCTACCCCTTCCACTTGCCTTCAGCATGTGGTAGCACTGCTTCATTCTCTTTTGCCCCCTTATCTCTTCATGTTGCCAGTGTGACCGCTGCTGCCATTATTAGAAGGTGCGGGTGATAATGAGCGCTTGACTAAAGTTGCTGGAGTGGAAGGGAGGTTGCTACAATTTGTTGCATAGGCCAGTAGCATAAGAACATAAGAATAGCCATACTGGGTCAGACCAAAAGTCCATCTAGCCTAGTATTCTGTCTGTGGCCAATGCCAGGTGCTCCAGAGGGAATGAACAGGTAATCACCAAGTGATCTATCCCCTGTTGCCCATTCCCAGCTTCTGGCAAACAGAGGCTAGGGACACCATCCCTGTCCATCCTGGCTAATAGCCATTGATGGACCTATCCTCCATCAATTTATCTAGTTCTTTTCAGAACCCTGTTAGTCTTGGCCTTCACAACATCCTCTGGCAAGGCATTCCACAGGTTGACTGTGCATTGTGTGGGGAAAATGCTTTGTTTTATTTAGTTTAAATCTGCTGCCTATTAATTTAATTTGGTGACCCCTAGTTCTTGTCTTCTGAGAAGGAGTAAATAATACTTCTTTATTTACTTTCTCCATACCAGTCATGATTTTATAGACCTATGATATTCCCCCTTTAGTCATCTCTCTTCCAAGCTGAAAAGTCCCAGTCTAATTAATTGCTTCTCATATGGCAGCTGTTCCATACCCCTAATAATTTTTGTTACCCTTTTCTGGACCTTTTTCCAATTCCAATATCTTTTTTGAGATGGGGTGACCACATCTGCATGCAGTGTTCAAGATGTGGGTGTACCATGGATTTATATAGAGACAATATGATATTTTCTGTCTTGTCTATCCCTTTCTTAAGGATGCCCAACCTTTCATAGATTCATAGATTCTAGGACTGGAAGGGACCTCGAGAGGTCATCGAGTCCAGTCCCCTGCCCGCATGGCAGGACCAAATACTGTCTAGACCATCCCTGATAGAAGTTTATCTAACCTACTCTTAAATATCTCTAGAGATGGAGATTCCACAACCTCCCTAGGCAATTTATTCCTGTGTTTAACCACCCTGATAGTTAGGAACCTTTTCCTAATGTCCAACCTAGACCTCCCTTGCTGCAGTTTAAGCCCATTGCTTCTTGTTCTATCCTTAGAGGCTAAGGTGAACAAGTTTTCTCCCTCCTCCTTATGACACCCTTTTAGATACCTGAAAACTGCTATCATGTCCCCTCTCAGTCTTCTCTTTTCCAAACTAAACAAACCCAATGCTTTCAGCCTTCCTTCATAGGTCATGTTCTCAAGACCTTTAATCATTCTTGTTGCTCTTCTCTGGACCCTTTCCAATTTCTCTACCTCTTTCTTGAAATGCGGTGCCCAGAACTGGACACAATACTCCAGCTGAGGCCTAACCAGAGCAGAGCAGAGCAGAAGAATGACTTCTCGTGTCTTGCTCACAACACACCTGTTAATACATCCCAGAATCATGTTTGCTTTTTTGCAACAGCATCACACTGTTGACTCATATTTAGCTTGTGGTCCACTATAACCCCCAGATCCCTTTCTGCCGTACTCCATCCTAGACAGTCTCTTCCCATTCTGTATGTGTGAAACTGATTTTTTCTTCCTAAGTGGAGCACTTTGCATTTGTCTTTGTTAAACTTCATCCTGTTTAACTCAGACCATTTCTCCAATTTGTCCAGATCATTTTGAATTATGACCCTGTCCTCCAAAGCAGTTGCAATCCCTCCCAGTTTGGTATCATCTGCAAACTTAATAAGCGTACTTTCTATGCCAATATCTCAGTCGTTAATGAAGATATTGAACAGAGCCGGTCCCAAAACAGACCCCTGCAGAACCCCACTCGTTATGCCTTTCCAGCAGGATTGGGAACCATTAATAACAACTCTGAGTACGGTTATCCAGACAGTTATGCACCTGCTTTATGCATCTGTTTGCTTTATTGAGTGGATGTTTTCAGAGAACTGCCCACAATGACTCCAAGATCTCTTTCTTGAGTGGTAACAGCCCATTTAGACCCCAGCATTTTATATGCACAGTTCAGATTATATTTTCCAATGTGCATTACTTTGCATTTATCAACATTCAATTTCATCTGCCATTTTGTTGCCCAGTCACCCACTTTTGAAAGATCCTTTTGTAGTTCTTCGCTGTCTGCCTGGGACTTAAATATCTTGAGTAATTTTGTATCAGCAAATTTTGCCACCTCACTGTTTATTCATAAATGATCCGGAAAAAAGGGTATATTGAATAGGACTGTTCCCAGTACAGATACTTAGATGGGACACCACTATTGACTTCTCTCTATTCTGAAAACTGACCATTTATTCCTACCCTTTGTTTCCTATGTTTTAACCAGTTACCAATCTATGAGAGGACCTTCCTTCTTATCCCATGATAAAATAAATAAAGTAGCAGGATCCACATTTAACCATTTTTTTCCTTTTCCACATCCATATCTAGACGTGGAACTGATTTTGCACATTCTCTGCCTTGCATAAAAAAGAAAACTCCACATATTTTCACTACTTGATATGTATTTCTATATTGAACCATCTCTACAGAAACATCACACTAATGTTCAATGGTCATTTTACCTGAGTAAGGACTTCAAGATGGGGCCCTGTTTTAACCAAATTGATTTGTAATGAGATGGGTGCTGGTTAAAAATTGTAGTTATTCAAAACAGATTTGAATTGAGAATGATCCATCCCAATCCATCCTGTATTTTTATAAAGTCAAGCTGATTTTCTATGGTTGAATCTTTGTATGTTCATGGCATTCTGAAAGAACAAACTTAAGAGTCTGCTTACCAGCTGTCAGATACTAAAAGTTTAAAGATTATTATCTAGAGGATCATGAGCCCAATCCTATTTGTTGGTTTGTAACTTTTACCATTAATATTTAAGGGCCCTTTTTCAGTTAAAAAAAATAGATGATTCTGCATCATATCAGTTTTCACAAATAATGGAATATGTTAAAAGTAATGTAAGTGGGCTGCATTCATCTCCATCAAAATGGTTTCATTTGGACATAACTCCAAAGGTTATCTGGGTAAAGATGGCTTTACTCTTTCAGACCTCAATTACCATGTGCATAATTGCAGAATTCCCCACTCATCAAACCCTCAGCAATTCACTCACACTAGTTTACTCCAAAAGCAAACAGAATAGCACAGTGAATTTCCTAATACCTCCAAAGTACTATCCACTGGAGATCCTATCAATTTCACTTTGCTGTTTTCCCTCAACGTAGAGTGGAATCGTGTTAATGCACCCTACTGATAGGTACTATCTCACTCCAAACCCCGCATTAGTCTGTAAATGAAAAAAAAAAATAGAAATACCACTGCTAGGATCCCATAGAAAACTATATAGAGACTATACTATAAAGGACTGGAAAGACATGGGTCTTATGAAAGCAATTTCACCATTATTTAAAAGAATTTGCATGACTTTCCCAAAATCAGCTGGGAGTAGATTCAGGCTATAAGTGCAGATATTTTTTTTTTTAAATGACACTGACAAAACTGTCTGAAGTGACCTTTTCAAGTCTGTTCGGGAACACAGACTCACAGTACAGACAGCTTCTCACTTTGATTTTTAAATTAGGGAGATAATCCTCATTTTTAATTTGATATTTCCATAAAGGTTTCCTGTTGATCTCCACCTTCCGAGTACACTTGAAAGCTTGTATGTAACAGCGGTAGGCTGATTTTTAATTTTTCTTTTACACCACTTGAGTGGATCCAAATTCTATGAGGCAAAAAATAATATCTGGCAGCATATGACACAGAATGCCACTTGGCGTCACACTCTGTCTTTAAGCAGAAGCTGCTGGAAGGCTCAGAATTTTTTCTTGTCCCATGGTTTGTAAAACAGAGTTCTTATTTATTAATGACACTGATATTGCTTCTTGGAGAAATCAAGCCAGTGTTTCAAAGTGCCTTGCTCTCTAATTCACATCAGTATTAAATAGATATTTATTCCATGGGTTAGGTACCCATATTTAAAATATGGCAGAACAAAGTGTTTAAGACTGAAGGTGCAAATTATCTGCACCCCTAAACCTTTACACACAGCTACTGTGATAAGTCATGGAGATTTTTTTTAACCCCCTTGACATAGGAAGTCACTGGCTATGGTAGGCATCTTTCATAAGAGATTGCTGAGTACTTTACAAACATTAATGAAGCCCAACACACCTCAATGAGACACAGCAGTATTTATTTTACAGATAGGAACACCATGACACAAAGAAGCTAAGTGACATGCCCAAGGTCACCAAGGCCCGCTCCAGCTTTTTTGCCGCCCCAAGCGGCGAAGCGGAGGAAAAAAAGAAAAATAAAAAATAAAGCCGCGATCGGCGGCACTTCGGCGGCAGCTCTACCACGCCGCTTCATTCTTCGGCGGCAATTCGGTAGCGGGTTTTTCACTCTAAGAGGCACTGAGGGACCCTCCGCCGAAGACCCGGACGTGCTGCCCCTTTCCATTGGCCGCCTCAAGCACCTGCTTTCTTCGCTGGTGCCTGGAGCCGGCCCTGAAGGTCACACAGGAACTCTGTAGCAAACCCAGGAATAGAATCTAGGAGGTCTAAATCCCATACCCCTGCTTGAACACTACTAACAACAACTTTCTTTTGATCTTTGATGCAGAAGCATTCTCAAGGAGAGACTGCCCTCTGGGCTCCCTCGTTCCGAACAGAGGGCACAGCAGCAGCTATGGAGGAGCCCAGTGGGAATTAATGCTTCAAAACAGTATTTGTTTCTAACCAGATTTCCAACACATTCATAACCAAAGGCCATGAAGTGGATAAAAAAAATAAAATCAATATTTTGATCAAAATACATTCAGAGTATTGCATTCCTGAGGAAAATAGCACATCTGAGTGCCAGGAATTTAACTGCAAAACAAAAAGCAAGTGAAACCTTTGATCAGTTTGTAACACATCTATCTAGCTGAGGGTTCTTTATAATGCCCATTAGTATACAAGACCCTGATCCTACAAAGACTTAAATATGTACTTAACTTTACATACTGAGAGTAGCCATTGAAATCAATGGGACTACTCACAGTGCGCAAGTCTTGGCAGGATCGAGACCTAAGATCTTAGGCTAGTCTCCAAAAAAGCACTCAATTTCTATCCTGAATTAATCCATCAACAATACAGAGTCATTACAAGTAACTGCGGAGATATAGGAAGAAGGGGACACACATCAGGGCCCAAATGGGGCTCTGGGTGATCGCTACTTCCCACCACCCAACACAGATGTAATGAGGTTAAGTGGTGTCCGTATAAAAGAAATTAAAACTACTGATTATTCCTCAAGAAAGGCTTTTAATGACTTACAGCTATAAATGCAACACAGGAGACAAGCACAAGTACAAGTAAACTTTTACTATTATTTTTCATACTGCAGCATTAATATAATCTGAGATCAAATTAGCCCGACACTCCCATTTGTAATACTGTAGTGCCAACACAACTTGAGATCAATTTAGCTCGAGCAACCCAGACTTCTTTACTCCGTAACCTTAACCTGCATGCAACCAGACTATTTTATTTTAAAACCTTACCCTGCCGAGAATACATTACCCTTTAGTTGACCACTCTTTGAACTGGCCAGGTTCAAATAGTCGGTGTGATTCAGGTTTCCTCGGTTTAGGGGGTGTGGGTCAGACGATCAAGAAGAACCACATCCTAGACCAAGATGCGCGCGCGCACACACACCCCTGAGGCTCTACACATTTATTCTTATTTGCCCGCCGTGTTTTGAAGCAGGTCAACCAATCAGGTTAGGCCAAATCTTTAATGTCATTAGAGTTAGCTGTATAATTCATGCTTACTTATTTTCTTGTAGCCAATTGTCGTTTTAGTTTTATAAGTTATGCACAAGGAGATGGGCTATATGGACATAAGTTATTGTCTCAACTGTGGTTTGTCTAATAGCCAAATGTTCTAAATATGGTCAATGTGGGCTAGACAAGCTTTCCCCCGGGGGGGGGGAGGGGGAGGCTGTACAATTTATCTCACTTGATAGGAATTAGCATAATGTGGTATCTGGTAGCAGAGCGTTTTGACCACAAGTCTGTTTCCTTTTGCAAAGCTTGCTTCTTAAAGCTAATTTTTCAAGGCTCGCTTTGTGAAGCTTCTGGAAGTTTTAGGCCTAACACGGACAATACTATTGTTCTTTTTAAGCTTGACAACACTCTTGTTCAAATTAATCACAGTAACAATAAGAATCTAGTATCAGAGGGGTAGCCGTGTTAGTCTGAATCTGTAAAAAGCAACAGAGGGTCCTGTGGCACCTTTAAGACTAACAAGTATTGGGAGCATAAGCTTTCGTGGGTAAGAACCTCACTTCTTCAGATGCAAGTAATGGGAATCTCCAGAGGCAGGTATAAATCAGTATGAAGATAACGAGGTTAGTTCAATCAGGGAGGGTGAGGTGCTCTGCTAGCAGTTGAGGTGTGAACACCAAGGGAGGAGAAACTGCTTCTGTAGTTGGATAGCCATTCACAGTCTTTGTTTAATCCTGATCTGATGGTGTCAAATTTGCAAATGAACTGGAGCTCAGCAGTTTCTCTTTGGAGTCTGGTCCTGAAGTTTTTTTGCTGTAAGATGGCTACCTTTACATCTGCTATTGTGTGGCCAGGGAGGTTGAAGTGTTCTCCTACAGGTTTTTGTATATTGCCGTTCCTGATATCTGACTTGTGTCCATTTATCCTCTTGCGTAGTGACTGTCCAGTTTGGCCAATGTACATAGCAGAGGGGCATTACTGGCACATGATGGCATATATAACATTGGTGGACGTGCAGGTGAATGAGCCGGTGATGTTGTAGCTGATCTGGTTAGGTCCTGTGATGGTGTTGCTGGTGTAGATATGTGGGCAGAGTTGGCATCGAGGTTTGTTGCATGGGTTGGTTCCTGAGTTAGAGTTGTTATGGTGCGGTGCGTGGTTGCTGGTGAGAATATGCTTAAGGTTGGCGGGTTGTCTGTGGGCGAGGACTGGCCTGCCTCCCAAGGTCTGTGAAAGTGAGGGATCATTGTCCAGGATGGGTTGTAGATCACTGATGATGCGTTGGAGAGGTTTAAGCTGAGGACTGTAGGTGATGGCCAGTGGAGTTCTGTTGGTTTCTTTTTTGGGCCTGTCTTGTAGCAGGAGGCTTCTGGGTACATGTCTGGCTCTGTTGATTTGTTTCTTTATTTCCTTGTGTGGGTATCGTAGTTTTGTGAATGCTTGGTGAAGATCTTGTAGGTGTTGGTCTCTGTCTGAGGGGTTGGAGCAGATGCGGTTATACCTCAGCGCTTGGCTGTAGACGATGGATCGTGTGGTGTGTCCGGGGTGGAAGCTGGAGGCATGAAGGTAGGCGTAGCGGTCGGTGGGTTTTCGGTATAGGGTGGTGTTAACGTGGCCATCGCTTATTTGTACGGTGGTGTCTAGGAAGTGGACCTCCCGTGTAGATTGGTCCAGGCTGAGGTTGATGGTGGGGTGGAAGCTGTTGAAATCATGGTGGAATTCTTCCAGGGTCTCCTTCCCATGGGTCCAGATGATGAAGATGTCATCAACGTAGCGTAGGTAGAGAAGGGGCATGAATGCGGGAATACAAGCTGTCAGGAACAGTATCCCTGATGATGGCACAGCACAACTTATTGCTGAGCTCTGTGACTTTATCCTCACGCACAATTATTTCAAATTTGGTGACAATATATACCTCCAGACAAGTGGCACCGCTATGGGCACTGGCATGGCCCCACAATATGCCAACATTTTTATGGCCGACCTGGAACAAAGCTTCCTCAGCTCTTGTCCACTCACGCCCCTTCTCTACTATCTCACTCCAAACCCAGCATTAGTCTGTAAATGAAAAAAAAAAAAAAAAAATAGAAATACCACTGCTACTGATTTATACCTGCCTCTGGAGATTTCCATTACTTGCATCTGAAGAAGTGAGGTTCTTACCCACGAAAGCTTATGCTCCCAATAAGAATCTAGATACTAATGAAAATCCAGGAATGGGCTATGCAGACAAAAACAAAGCAAAGGCAGATCCTGCTCCCACTGAAGTCAATGGCAAAGTTATGCACCGTACAGTAGAAATACATTTTAAAACCAAGAACATGAGACTCTGGATCCAGTGAAACTTGTGATAGTATGAAAAAGTCACAAATACAAATTTTGAGAAAAAGGGGCATTATGAAAAGTACAACACAAATTTTCCAAATTAAGTATATTAACTTGTTTGTGTACAGTACAAAAGTCAGATGGCTACTGAAGCTAAATTACCATGAAACACATAAGAAACGTACCTCATTCATGCTCATCTGAAACACAAGAATAAAATAAATGAATAAATAAAGGAGAAATACAAGCCAGAAACCTGATCCTTCCAACAGTTCTTCAGGGAAATATCATTACTCCCATACAGTGTCCAATGAATTTAGATTGCTTGTGGGAGTATATACACACACATAACTCTACCAGTTTCCAGGTCCCCAAAGACACAGGTAGTATAGTGAAGAATATTCAGCACAGGAGAATACTTACAAATGCAATGACAGCATTCAAGTTACTGGATGGTGCACAAACTAACTACATGAGAACACATTAGTGGGAAAGCACTGAACAGAATGTAGAACTAGAGCAAACTAGATTGCTCTGATAACCAGAGCAAACCAAAAAACTGGTGAAACAGAGGCAGAATAAACCCGGATACCTGCTAGAATTCAGTAAATCTTACCCAAAGTTTAAGTGAAGTTAGATTTGTCCATAACTATTACACTGTAAATGTGTTTATATTAGGTTTCAGATACTCACTTTTAGAAAATAAAGTCAGTGGTTATGTATATGCATTGACAGAAATAGTCAATGTCATAGAATGTATAACATCATGCAGAAGAATTCTCACTTCAAGAGCAACTCATTTTTTGTAAGATGGATATATATGATGCGTGCTTTACTCCGGCAGATAGTGGGTTGGTTTGTTTAGTTTTTTTTAAACTACACCCTACCAGGGATAGGTGAACCAGTTCAGAATTTTGAAACAGCTGAACTTTCACCTACAACTGAAAGCAAACTCTTAATGAAATTAAAAAACAGTTGAGTTTGAAAAAAAAAAGAGAGAAAAAGATAAGTCTATCTGTAATCACAGGGATGCTTAAAACATTCTCACTTATAGAAAAATTTTATTAAAAAAGCCATTCAGTTCTTTAAAACTGCCCTATTGGAACTGAGCAGATCCCCTATCCCAGTAGCCTGTCTCGGACAGCAACTTGGGCCATGATCACTGATCTTTAGGTTTTACCCTAGAATTCTCAATGCTGCGATGAAATAACTCCAAGCTGGTAAAGGAGCCTACAGAGGTATTGGCAACAATTGCACTTGGTTTCTTAAATACAAAATCTACTATTACTATAACAAACAGTTTCTTTAAATGGAGCAGGACTTTCTTAAGCAACTAAAGAGATATTTAATGCTAGCAGAGCGCTTCATCATGGTATGGCGATTTATTATATTATGAGGCTCAAATATCGAATATATTATTACAGGGTGAAAACTCACGTGACAGTTCCTGCTTATATGATGTAAAATATGGTAGTTAGGCAACATTTCTTTTCTCTGCAATTAGCAGATGGAAAACTGGAAATTTAGCAAGATGAATAGATCAAGCTGAGGGTGACTATTTAACAGCCAATCTGAGTCATCTGATTTTGCTGCCAGAAGTTATTCATGTATAGATGGTTTGGGGCAGAGGGAGCAATCTAGGATTAGAGGATTCTAAACAGAGTGTATGATCTGTGAAAGGAACTGAGGAAACTCCTAAGAAGCAAGTAAATTAGAACCACCAGCTTTTCATTGGATTTGTGGTTTTGGACTTGGGGAAAAATAAATCAAAAGTCTCCCTCCTGAGATTTGGGGAATTAAAGGCTTCTCCTTTGATTAAAGCTGAGATACTGAAATTAAAGTGTGTTGGGGTATTGGGTGTCACAGTTCACAAGAAACAATGTCTGTGAGAGAACATGGCAAGTCTAACATATAGCACCAACTCTGTCTCCTAAAATGGCAGTTACTTCTGTAGAGATCAGCTTCTAGAAATTTAAAGGTACAGTACACAGAAACAATATTTACATAATTACAAAGGCAACAAAGGCCTGCCATTACTGTTTTCTAATCAAAGAGATTAGCCAATTACCTTAGCAAAAGCTGCAGCACTCCACCTTAAATGATGACAAATACCCTAAACTTTAATGGAGTACCTGGAAATGATTGTACCATAGTTGAATATGACAATTATTAAAGATAAAGTTTCAAATTTAGCATTCTTGTGGGAATGAATGTTTTCTTTTAATTAATAAATGGTGTGCATGCACTGATAGAAGTCAAGTTCCAAACCTAATGGTTTAATTTTCCATGATCTACGGTACATAAATAATATGGTAATGGGAGTTATTTTTTTAAAAAGTCATCTTGTTTACTCTCAATGTGCATGAAGTTCTCTTGATTTGTGTATCTAATTTTGCTATTGGAACAAAGTTATCAAATACTCTGTACTGACCCATCATCTGCTTACTGCTTCCATTCTATTGTACTCTGCTACTTTTTTTATGTTATTTTTGTTAAGTGGTTATTTGAAATGGTGAGAATGGATTACTTGAAACGGGAATCACATGGTGGGAAAGCAAAAGAAAGGCAGATGACAATGGATTATGACTAGGGTTATCAGATAGCAACCGTGAAAAAACAGGACAGGGAGTGGGGGGTAATAGGCACCTATATAAGAAAAAAAGTCCCCAAAAATGGGACTGTCCCTTTAAAAATGGGACATCTGGTCACCCTAATTATGACTCTAGCACTTTTTTGAATGAGAGTTACTGATTTCTTTTCTACTCCCAAAGTAGAGTTCTCGACTTAACTTCCATATAGCACTTATACTCCCATGCCTCTAGTGACTTAACAAGGAATTGCAACTGTGTGTTTATTAAGAATGCCTGTTAGACACATGATCTTGTTCTGGGGGGGCTCTAACTCACCTCAATTTTTATTGCTCCTACTGTTGAGAGAATGAAGGACACCATTTCTTTCAGTCCATAGCACATGAATTACTATACTGTAATAAGATCTGTCTGTTTGTTGTAATAGGTATTTATCAATTCCAAAGCATTATGGTAAGTGCTAGGAAGAGTATGATCATTTTAAAGATGCTTTTTTTGGGTGTGCAGAAAATGCCAATAAGGTGTAACTCAACTCAAGCAAACATGACTGGAAGTGGCCCTTCCGGCTTCTAAATCACAGAGACTAGCTCCTCTTTAGTATTTACTTTCTCAATAAACTCTAATTCGTGTGGGGAGATTCTATATAAAAATCAGCATATTGTGAACAATGAGGAGAGAGAACTAAAACTAACTTACAAATTTAACACACTAAACAACTCTGGCAGCTTTATAAGCAATGCTATACAATGGTCCTGTGTCTTAAACTGGAAACACACAACTTGAGCCATGATGGACCAGGCCATGTGCACTAGGAATGAAATGGCCACAATGGGTTTTTCCCCCTTTAGGCCAAGTGCTAATCCCACCTGATTTATCAATATTTTTTAAAATTGTAAAATCCAAGCTTTGTCAACCTAAAATACAGTAACTCCTCACTTAACATTGTAGTTATGTTCCTGAAAAATGTGACTTTAAGCGAAGCGATGCTAAGCGAATCCAATTTCCCCATAAGAGTTAATGTAAATGAGGGGGTTAGGTTCCAGGGAAATTCATTCTCACACACACACACACACACACACACACACACACACAGTAAGTATAAGTTTTAAACAAACAATTTAATACTTGTACACAGTGATTATGATTGTGAAGCTTGGTTGAGGTGGAGGAGTCAGAAGGTGGGATATTTCCCAGGGAATGCCTTACTGCTAAATGATGAACTAGCAATTGGCTGAGTCCTCAAGGGTTAACTCTCACACTCTACAAGGCAGCAGGAATGGAGGAAGGGGAGACAGCATCGCAGACAGAGACGCACACTGTGTGAGAGAGAGAGAGAGATGCGCATTTCCCCTTTAAGTACGCTGACCTTACTCTTAAGTACACTGCCTTAATTAGATCAGCTTGCTGAGACCGCAGGTGCTGCCAGCAAGCTCCCTCAATCCTGAGCCCTGTTGTGTTTCCCCACCCCCACCCCCCGCTCTGTGGAAGATGGAGTAAGCAGGGTGCAGGGGGACACAGTGCCATTAGCCCCCATCTTCTCACCCTCCCTCCCCCCCCCCGCACAGCAAGCAGAAGTCTCAGGGAGCAGCTCCAAGGCAGAGGGCAGGAGCAGCACATGGCAGTGGGAGGGAGGGACAGCTGAACTGCTGACAATTGATAGCCTGCTGGGCAGCTGCTGCACAGGGAACTTAGGGGAGCAGGGAGCTGATAGGAGGAGCTGATGGGGGGCTGCCGGTCCACCCTAGTTCCAAGCCCCCACCAGCTAGCTGCAATGGGCTGCTCTTTCTGCAAGCAGTGGACAAAGCAGGCGACTGCCAAACAACATTAGAAGGGAGCATTGCACAACTTTAAATGAGCATGTTCCCTAATTGATCAGCAAAGTAACAACAAAACAGCATTAACCGGGACGACTTTAAGTGAGGATTTACTGTACCAGGCTTTGCTGAACCCCAAAGTTCTCAGGACTGAAGGGGAACCTTCTTATAGCCAGTCTGAACCCCTCCCTGCATTTAGAATTTTCAAAGACACTCAGTCAACAGCTCTCTGAGGACAAGTTAAGCCTGTCTCTCAGCCAACCAGGGAGCAAGTCCATCTGCTAGAGAACACGTTCATCTGGCCTCTGAGCCTTCAATTCTCTTTCCTCTTGCTCTTTTTCTGCTGCCAGTTTAGACCTCTCAAACCATGGGAGTATGCTATATATGCTGCCAATTGGGCTCATTAACATTTCCCTCCAGGAACCCCTGTTGTCCTGTTAGATTATGTACTGGACTTCTCCAGGCTACAGTCTCAGCAATGGCAGGAGAAGCAGCTTGCCTCCTGGTGCCTGAAGTAGTGTTTTAGTCCCCAGGCTGCCAGAAATGGTGCAGGGTTCTTCCACCCTATCACACTAACCTACAGTGAAATGTAAGGAAAATGTCAGATACAGCTTGGCATACAGGATGTTAAATGGAGAATGTACACTGCACTGGTGACTGCTTAACAAATAAAATAACGGGGGAGTTACATTGACTCAACAGAAAAGAAAAAGGGTGGGGTTTTGTTTTAAATGAATTCCAAAGTTGGATAGGGATTAGCACTGCAGTCTGGAGGAAAGTGTAAAGAAACACACTGAGCTTTCTGCCTCTTTTAAAGAGGCTCAAGAAGGTTCATACAGTCTGTAACCTGTCAGAAAGCATTAAGGAAGGGAAGCCTGTCATAGCCACCTCCTGTAGTTACAATTCTCAAAAAAGTAATTACAAGGTCTAGTTCACATGGAGTTTGCAAAGGAGGAATGGAGGGGGGCCTGGAATAAACAGCAAAGGGGAAATGTGACAGAGAATGATTAAACACCCTTGATCTCTCCATGGTTACAGACCATTTTCTCCACTGCCCTGGGCCTAAAACCTATGTGTGCACACATATTGATGTGTAACAGAGACTGATCATTAGCAATCATAGCCCAGAGAAATAAATCACTAACAACACAGCAGGAAGCCTTCTACTCCTTACTCAGAGGCGATATGATAAAATCTAGGAACCATACTTAACCAGCAGACAGAGAACTTATGTTTAAAGATTTCATTTTTCATGCAATAGCATCAAAAGACACGGGGACAAACTGTAACCGCTCCAGGCACAGTATTTAATGTCATAGGGACACAAAAGTTGCATTTGAAAATCCCGAGATGATGATAAAGCAAAGAAATAAATCCACCAGGAGGGATTAAATGTGCCATATAGTCTCCAATCTCTCTATCTAATGAGGTGCTAGTCCATTTTGAAGCTGCGTCGGTACTCAACACTTCCTGCTATTTCCTCTCTTTTTCGTTCTCCAAGTCTCAATTTCATAAAAGCCTCTTATTTTTGTAGCACCCAATCCAACTCCTGTTGAAGTTAAAGAATATTTTCCATTGATTTCAGCAGGAGTTGAATTGGGCTTTAGGGCTTAATTTTCAGAGGTGCTGAATATCTGCATTGAGTTCAGCTGGCGTTACAAGTGACCAGAACCTCTGAAAAATGAAACCCTTAGGATGAAAAACTATCAGTCACTGAAATATCTCAAAGGGCTCAGAGAAGCATGAAACTGAATTGCTGTACGTAAGATACAACTATCAAGAAGTAGGATCTGTATGAATGTTCTCCTTGCTGGAGAAGTCAAACAGATTGAGAGTTTGCAGGTGAACAAATTTATTTTCAGATCTTTGCTAAACGTAGAGCAAGGCAAAAAAATTTGGACACATAGTTTATTTGCTGAAAACTGCAATTTCAGTTGACCCATTCATAGTGGCATTTTATGATGACAATTATGAGTCACTGGGATAGGGGAAAAGAATGAGAATGACTGCATAGTCTGGTGATTAGGGCATGTACTTAGGATGTGGGAGACCCAACTTCAAGACCCTGCTCCAATGGCTAAT
This sequence comes from Terrapene triunguis, assembly GCF_002925995.2. NCBI lineage: Eukaryota > Metazoa > Chordata > Testudines > Emydidae > Terrapene > Terrapene triunguis. The sequence goes on along the minus strand of NW_020665189.1, from coordinate 15,815,741 downwards.
TATTTATAAAAAGTAGAACAGCTTCAGACTAAGAAACATCTACAGCAGAATATCCTGTAGCCCCATGGCTAGGACACTCTTCCATGGAGACATCCTGGAAGAGTATCCTAACCATTGGTCTAAAAGTTATAAAGGGGGATCTCCTCCCCCTGGGGTTTTGTCAATCTGGTCCTTTACATGTCTGAAATAGAAAATTTCAGGTCAGGCTGAAACTAAACATTTTGTTTTGACATTCCTGAACTATCTTGAGTTTTTCAGTTTGGTCAAGACTATTCAGTGAATTTGCATCAAGATTGCAAATAGTTTTGGCTCAATCAAAACTGCATTTTCAATGAACAAACTATTTGCCTAAAAGAATTCACTCACCTCTAGTATTTACTGGGGGGGGGGGGAGGAAGAATACAAACATGACATTTTACCGTCTCATCAGTTTTCTAAAACTTATTAATCATGTATATAGTAATGCTGTTGTCCTTGATACTGTATAAAGAGAGAGTAGTAGAGTCTCCCTGCCCCAAAGAGCCTTCAATCTAAACAAACAAGACAGACATGAGAGAGGGGAAGGGATACAGCATACAAAGCAGGGTAGACAATGTAATAGTTGCAAAAATGTTTGTTCCGTGTTTGTTTCTTTTGGAAGGGGGGGTTAGTTAGGAAGAGATAAACTAAATGGAAAGAAAAGTGAAGGGAGATGGACATTGATGGGAAGGGAAGGTGTGGGGAGTAGGACAGAGGAGAAGAATGGAGTGAAGCTGAGGTGAAGAGACTATTAGGGAATCTAAGCTCTGGGGTGGAGTTCTGGGAAAGGGGTGGGTGACATCTTGGGGGTCAGCACTGATCCTGGGGCCTAGGTCAGATGGGCTGAGGAACCTCATTTCCAAAACATAGTAACTGACAGTCAGTGCCCAAGAGGGAAACTAGTGTTCCAGCCTGGCAAGGCACTAGAAGCCTAGCATACCACAGGAGATACAGAGTACAGAGGTATAGATTCCCCTCACAGCAAAACCAGTGGGTGGTTGACAGGGAGCGTTCATTAGGATCTGTGACAGAGGCACCACCTGGGTCCGTGTTTCCCCGAAGTGGTAGGATCTCTCCTGCACTGTTCTGGATCTGGGGAGTGCTAGGGGAGGGCAACCCCAGCTAGGCCCCATTTATTCCTTCTCCACAAAGCAATAGCCCCTGCTTTACCTGGTTCTGCAACTGCTCTCTATCTGCTACAAAATATTGCTACCCACTTTGTAAAACTACTCATTTTGTACTCATTTTTATCACACTGGTACATGCTCTGTCTGGGACCCATCGTTACTATAAAGTTACCAATGTTGTGGACTGTGTGACTGGACAAAAGTTGTGAGGCTCTGAAGCACCAGCTAGTCCCTACACAGTGTAATACAGTAACTCCTCACTTAACGTTGTAGTTATGTTCCTGAAAAATGCAACTTTAAGCGAAACAATGTTAAGCAAATCCAATTTCCCCATAAGAATTAATGTAAATGAGGGGTTAGGTTCCAGGGAAATTTTTTTCAAACAAAGACACATATTTTTTATATATATATATATATATATATATATAAATAAAAGACACACACAGTATAAGTTTTAAACAAACAATTTAATACTGGTACACAGCGATGATGACTGTGAAGCTTGGTTGAGGTGGAGGAGTCAGAGGGTGGGATATTTCCCTTACTGCTAAATGATGAACTAGCAATTGGCTGAGCCCTCAAGCGTGAACTCTCTCACTCTACAAGGCAGCAAGAATGGAGGGAGATATGCACATTTCCCCTTTAAGTACACTGCCTTGTTAACTAGATCAGCTTGCGGAGACTGCAGCTGCTGCAAGCTCCCTCTGTCCTGAGCCCTGGTGTGTCCCCCCTGCTCTATGGAAGATGGGGTAAGTGGAGTGCAGGAGCAGGGGAGGAGGACACCCTTACATTATCCCCCCTCTTCCTACCCTCCCCTCCCCTCACACACAGCAAGCAGGAGTCTCGGGGAGCAGCTCCAAGGCAGAGGGCAGGAGCAGCACATGGCATAGGGGGAGGTACAGCTGCAATTGCTAGCCTGCTGGGTAGCTGCTAAACAGGTAATTTAGGGGAGCGGGGAGCTGATAGGGGGGCTGCCGGTCCATGCTGGTTCCAAGCCCCCACCAGCTAGCTGCAACGGGCTGCTCTTTCTGCAAGCAGTGGACAAAGCCTTTCTTCCTGCACTGGAGGGACTGTACATGGAAGAACCCAAGAGTTCATAGTTTGCTTAAGCCACTCTTTCCTATGAGGGACAAGAGGCTAAGCAATTGGCTGAACTTGGAGAAAGTGAAATGCATGAGGGACTTCCTCCTGTTATGAACAAATCCTCATGAATCATCATAATCCATTAACACAGCTATCAGGGGGTAGCCGTGTTGTTTTTGTGGATACAAACTAACAAGGAGTCCGGTGGCACCTTAAAGACTATCAGATTTATTTGGGCATAAGCTTTCGTGGGTAAAAAGCCTCACTGTGAGGTTTTTTTACCCACAAAGCTTATGCCCAAATAAATCTGTTAGTCTTTAAGGTCCCACTGGACTTGTTTTTCATTAACACAGCTTATTCTCTTGGGACATCTATAAAGAGTTATCAGTCTCTAAATAAAATAGCTCTCCAACTTGGCTAAAAACCAAATCCTTTGCCACAGTTAAATGTCCTCAGATATAAAAGAATCCCAGCTCAGAGATGTACAACACAAGCACTCGTACCACACTGTATACAGCACTTGAATTCAAGTACTCGGAATGAAAATTAAGCAAGGATTTTATGTGAAAAGCCAATACACAAGGCTTGGCATATATTTTAATTGGACATTAACTTGAAATAAGATTTTCAAACAATAGGGCTATTTCATATTGATTTACAGACCAACCCATTAACTTTACAGTGAGTAGCATCACCTTCTAGAGCCTAATGCAGTTTTTTCATCTCCCAAGATGTCTTTAGACATGGAGACTTGACACTTCTCCTCTGCAGCACTGATTGCTATGAGTTAAATTATTCTGAGTGGGAACATTATGAAAATAGCTTCCAGATACGTAATGTAAAAGCTGTCTTACAGGAAGCAAGGAATGAAGGGAGGAAGGGAAGGCGAGCTTGTGCTAGAAGAAGGTGACAAAGGCAATTGCAGTTTTGTTGTGATATATAATGACAAGAAAGATTCCTGTAGGCTAAATTCTTTTCCCAGGGCAGGTGTTCAGTAAATGGCTTTATGGTCACAGTTGTATTATGCATCTCCCAGAGATCACTAACCAGCAACCAAGCAGACATAGGAAAATAATTACCCAAGGAACTCCTGAGCTCACACAGCATACAGCACGCTAGTTCCCTTTCTTGTGATCAACAATACAATCCCATGTTAACAAAAATATCTGCAGTAAATGGGATATGGTACCAAGTTTCACTTTTAGAGTTGGCATCTTTATTTCTATCATATGTTTGTGAATTATTAGATGCATGAGAAGTGCTAAATAGATACACTGTTTGGGAACCAAAAGCCCACTGTTTACAAATGTAACAGAAAAAGTACAAGCAGGAGCAATGCAAGGCTCCTTAAACCAATCCATCACTCTATCTCTACCCTGATTTGTAAGGACCACCCTTATGGATGATAGGATGCCATGGTCAGGTCTCAGTTTTTGGCCCCTCTACTGAGATTACCAATAAGGGGGTAGAGTGCCAGGTGGTGGGAGAGTTGTGATATGACAGTGAAACTTGCCCACCTGGGACTGAAGTGAGATGTATCTCTTTTAAAGTGAATGGTATTTCATAAGCACTAATGGCAGTTTTCACTGGAGAACCATGATGCTGATATCAGATGAAAGCTGCCCAAACATGAATGGGCAGTTATTTTAACCAGCTCCTGGCTGGTGCTTTGAATTTATCTTCTCACAGTTTCAGGGATGTGTGAACCTAATGGAAGGCAGATTCTGCTACTAGCCACAAAGTTTGGCAAATCCAAAGCCATTTTTTTCCTGCTGATAATCTAGGTACAAGGTCCAAGTTCCAATTCATCATTGCCCTGTGGCCACTTTGCACCAACTCTGCTGGCAGAAAACAGCCACAGAGCAGCCACACAGTGTCTGTCCCATGTCTACTCCTCTCTGGCCAGCATACTCCCACATCTCATCCAACCTAGCCATTTCAGTCGATAGTTCCTCAACTTTTCCATTATGGGGACTACCTGTATCATGACTTGTACTGTTTTACTGCATAGCCTATCAGCTCGCCTTATCCAGCGTCCGCATAAGCAACCTAATTTCAGCAGTGTGAAGTAGTTGTTCTCGCTTCCTCATTAGCCAGCATTCTAATGTGTATGCACGCACACACACACACACCCCCCAATCATGGTCTTAGACATTCTGCTCTTTAGTTTACTTAGCATATTCTTATCACAGAGAATTCCTAGCCAGACACTAGTAAATAACTATTTAATAAAGTCCACCATCCAAGGACTAGACTTGCTGTGTTTGCATATCTTGCACATTGCTTCAGCTCAGACTTAAAGAAACTCTTATGATGGCTGTTGTTTTAGCAGGTGAGCCATTAGTGGGCCTGCCATTGTAGCAGCTGTGCCTAGCTGTTCTTTGCATCTCTCACAGTGGACAAGAAGTCTGAAATCAAGTTAATGTTCCCAGTTTTATCAAGTTTTGGGGAAATAATCCTAGATTCAGTAGGGCAGTCCTAGATTCTGTGAGCAGGGAACCTTTCAGAACATGATGATTGTATGACTGTCATATCAAAAAGCTCCCAAAAATCACAATAAGATGTTTATGATTTGACATCACCACATTGCATTGCAACTAAATATTCCACAGTAACATCATAACATGGCCACCTATCAAGACTGACCTCCTCCATGTGAATAGACATGGATCTCACAAACCTACCACCATAGGTCAGTTACTTGGCTGCAATTGAAATGCAGGTCTACATGGATAGAACTAGATATACTGCCAAATATACTATGTAAATCTCATTAGACATACAGAAAGACATCTGGGTACCTGTAAAAGGGCATATTTATTTCAGAA
>NW_020665189.1:15743547-15810285 GCF_002925995.2 Terrapene triunguis | reverse complement strand
CCCCCCCTTATCTAACCACCAGCTTTGTCCTTGCCCATCCCCTCTACCAGATGGGCACTATGGGGGAATTCTCCTTCAGGTGATCCCCAGGGTCCTCCTTGTGGGGTTCTCATATCCTCTCTCCCACAGAAATTACCCTGTAGGGGGAGGGATGCCCCCATAGGTCAACTGCAACCCACAGGTTCTCACACCATTCGCACCTCCGGGTGTGTCCCCCCTCCTTTTCCCTCTTCCCCTTCTGGCAGGGGTTTGGGGTTGGTCCCTACTTCCCCCTGGACACCCAGGGGCTCAGGTTCCTCAAACCTGGAAAGCAGGGCCTGGGCCTCTTCTCCTGGGGGTCGCCTTGTAGGGAGCTCTGTTGGGCCTGTCTCCTCTGCTAAGGGCCCTGGGCAGGATGTCTCTCCATCTCTCCTTCCTGACTCAGGCTCTGTTGTCTAGGGCTTTTTATTTCAATCTCCTGTGGACATTGGGGCTTCATGGTCTAGGGATTTCCACCCCTTTCTTTGGGATACCACCCCCTTTCCCCAGTGTGTGCTTCCTCCCAGTGCCCCCTTTCCCTCTGGGGAAAGGGTCCCTGTCTGTACCCAACACTACTGGATAAGACAGCCCCTTTACCACCCCAACCCATTTCCACCAATACCTGTCCCAGACCTTGAGGGGCACCTGGGACATAGGGCATGGTCTCTTATTCCCATGGACACATTCACGGTCCATCTTGGCTCCAGGAATCATCCATTGTGGCTTTACCAGCCCCCTCTGAATAAGAGAGCAGGCTGAGGCTGTATCTATGAGGCCCCTCTGGGGTTTCCTCCCCACCATCACCAGAATGGTGGACAGTTTCTGCCCCTTCCTCTGCCCTCCACCATTTGTACAGCTGCAAAATTCAGCCAAGCCACACTCCATGTACAGGCAGTCCCCCTTCTTATGTCCCTGTTGCCTGCACTGCCAGCAAACAATCAGTCAGGCCCCAGGAGGTGCTCCTCAGGCATCTTTCCCTTTTCCCCTTTCTGGGCAGGGGTTCTCTGGGCTCTCTCCCAGACTCTACATCCTTATAGGACCATCCCTCTTTCCTGGGGAAGTTGGCCTCTGTGTACTCATCGGTCAGTTTCATGGCCCCCTCCACTGTACTTGGACGATGCCACCAGACCCATACCCGGATGTTCTCAGGGAGGCCCTGTAGAAACTGTTCTAAGACCAGCACATCCATAATCTCCCACACTGTCTGGGTGCTGGGTCTCAGCCAGCAGGTGGCCCAGTCCATCACCCTTTGGGCAAATGGCCAGGACTACAAACCCCATCCACCTTGCTGACCAGAACTTCTGGCGGTACTTTGCGCAGGACAGCCCCACCCAATCCAGGACAGCATCTTAATTCCAGGCCTGCTTTTCACTCAGGGCCATATAGGCCACTTGGGCTTTGCCTGCCAGATAGGGAGCCAGTCACAGGGCCCAGGTTGCCCTGTCCCATCCAGCCCCCATGGCTACCCACTCAAAGGTGCAGCAGAATGCATCTGGGTCATCTGCCAGGCCCATCTTACGTAGTCCTATGCTCAGCACTCAGGTACCATCCCCCACTGTGGGACTCACCATCCTCTGCAGGAGCTGCTGTTGTACAGTGGCCTGCTCCCATATGAAGTCCTGCAGGCTTTTCTGCTACTCAGTCTTCCAGGTAAGTAAGGTCTGCTTTTCCACATGGTGGGATTGCTAAAGGCCTTGCATAGCCTTCTACACCTCCTCCTGCTGCTTCACCAGCCATTGTAGGGTCTCTTCCATCTCCCAGTCACTAAACTCTTGCACTGGCTCAGGGTCCCAGACAAACCCCCATGTGTAATAGGGTGCAGCAGGGCCCTCTTTGTGCCTGCCTCTGCTCCAAAAACCACTCAGAGACCCTCAGGTTCAGCAATTACCAGTGCAGTTTATTTACAGGGTGCAATTCCCACCACCTTCTCACCCCCACATACAGCTTGGGGGTTTCAGTCTAAAGGATTTCCCAGTTGCTACAACCAGGAAAGACAAGCTTCTACTCTCTGATTTCCCTCTTTCTATCTGCCCCTGTTAGCTTCCTTCCCCTGAGGCTTTTATGCAGCCCCAGGCTAATCAAGCTGGCAGCTGTTTCCCCTTTGCCAATCAGGCAGAGGTTTCTCTAGCCAGCTCCAATTTACGTCCCTTAATGGGAGCTGGCATGACAGAGGGCTGGCTCAGCAGTCCCAGCCTGGCACCTTGTCACAGAACCCCTATCTGGACATGGATTTTGATAAGACAGGAAAACATCAGGTAAGGTACTGGTCCAGCAGGGAAAGGGTTACATTCTGTGTTTGTGAATCTTGACAAAGTCTCTTGAAATAAAAAAAATCAAAAGTAAAAAACCATTCTGAACTTCCGATGCAGATTTGCCAACTCTACTTGTCCAGTGAGCTGTTGTACTTCCTTGGAATTTGAAAATCTTTTTAGTGGATGGTTAAATTGAAAGTCTTTTTTATAAAAATATCTTCCTTCACCGTCTTTTCTGGTTCTTTTGTCAGCCCTGGTATTATATGTAAAAATAATTTTGCAACACATTCTCTGAAATGCCTAAAATAAATATACTGAAACTCTCAGTCTTTAATGAGTGCTACATTCAATATGAAAAAAGATAATATAAGTCCTGTACCAACAGTGCCCCCATTTGGAAAAACTTTAAATCTGAATCTAGCATTTTCCTCTTGCTTTTTAAATTAAAAAGTTTGTTTTTTGCTTCTTATTTTGGTGCTATCTCAATATTCTGACACTTGCAATATAGTCAGTCATATGTGATTTCAACAGCTAACTGAGATCACAACTCAAGAGGTGCATCCAACTTATTCTTTATGAGATGTCACTTTGACAGATAAAAAGGAATTGAATTAGTGGTTACTTAGGTGCAAGTGAGCACAACTTGATTACATTTCTTGTGTGCAAACACAATAAAGTCCAAACCAGTAATGTATGATTTAGAAACTATTAGCTTAAAACTGCCAGTTTTACAAAGCTGAAAACAATTATAAGCTGTAAGAAAGAATTTAAAAAGAAAAATGTGAATTATAACTGGGAGCTGTTTAAGAATATTTTACCAGATGCCCAAAAAACTACAGTCCCACAATGAAAAAGAAAGGCTATGCACGGTAAAAAGCCAGCTTGGCTTAGAGGAGAATTAAACACTGCTATCAAAATAAAACCATATATAGCAAATAGAAGAAAGGGGAAGATTGTAGTGGTGAATATAAATAAGAAGCTAGGAATTGTGTATATAATTGATAAAGGAAGTAAAAGGGACACAAAGAGGAATCTATGGCCAGCAGAGCCAAGGGCAATAAGGAGTTTAAATATATTAGGAATACAGGAATCCCAACAGTAGTACTGGTTCATTACTAGACAGAGATGGTAAAATTGTCAATAATAATGCGAAAATCACAGAAGTATTCGGTATTTCTATTCATCTGTTTTTTTTCCAAATAGAGTTGATGTCATCTTATCCTATGATGAAATACTTTTCATTCCAACAGTAACACAAGAAGATGTTAAACAGCAGCTACCAAGTCAGACATTTTTAAATCAGCAGGTGTATATAACTTGCATTTGAGAGTTTTAAAAAGGAGCTAGCCAAGAAGATCTCTGGAGCATTAATGTTGATTTTCAAGGAGCTTTGCAATACTGGAAAAAAGCTAATGTTGTGCCAATATTTTAAAAGCGTAAATGGAATGACTCAGGTGAGTATAGGCCTGTCACCATGGCATCAGTAAAATAAATCAAATGGCTGATACAGGATTCAATTAATAAAGAATTAAAGAAGGGTATTATAATTAATGTCGATCAATGTGATTTTGGAAAATAGATTTTGTCAGACTAACAATATCTTTTTGATGAGATTACAGGTTAGGTTGATAAAGGCAATAGTGTTGATGTAATATACTTCTGGAAGGCATTGGACTTGGTGCCACACATTCTGATTAATAACCCTCCTAGAATGATACACAATCAACATGGCAGCCATTAAATTGATTAAAACCTGGTTAACTGGCACATCTCCAAAAAGAATAGTAAATGGGAAATCATCATCAAACTGTTGGGTTTCTATTGAGGTCCTGCAAGGACTGGTTCTGGCCCAGTTGGCCTATTTAACATTTTTTCAGTGACCTGGCAGAAAACATGAAATCATCACAGATAATGTTGTGGGTGACACAAAAATTGGAGGGGAAAAGTGGTAAATAATGTAGAGGACAGGTCAGCAACACAGAGGATTCTGAATCTGCTGGTAAACTGGAAACAAGCAAACACTATGTGTTTCAATACAGCTAAATGTAAAGGTATACATCTAGGAACAAAGAATGCAGGCCATATTTACAGGATGGGAAACTCTATCATAGGAAGCAGTGAGTCTGAAAAGGACTTGGCAGTCTTAGTGGATAGTCAGCCGAACATGAGCTCCCAGTGCAACGCTGTGGCCAAAAGGGCCAATGCTATCCTTGAATGTATAAACAGGGGAATGTCAAGTAGGAGTACAGAGGTTACATTACCTCTGTATTTAGCACTGGTATGACTGCTCCTGGAATAGTGTGTCCATAATTCAAGAAGGATGTTTAAAAATTGGAGAGAGTTCAGAGAACAGCCACAAGAATCATTAAAGGATTGGAATACGTGCTTTCTAATGAAAAACTCAAGGAGCAAAATCAGTTTAGCTTATCTAAGAGAAGGTTAAAGGGTCACTTGAGCACACTCTGTAGATACTTACATAGGGAAGAGAAAACTGATAACAGCAATCTGGCAAACAAAGATATAGCAAGATGCAATGGCTGGAAATTGAAGTTACACAAATTCACACCAAATATAAGACAATTTTTTTAATAGGGAGGGTGGTTAATCATCGGAGCAACTTACCAAAGATCATGGTAGATACTCCATCACTAGCAATTTTTAAAATCACGATTGGATTTTTTTTTCCCCTATACGATATGTCCTATTTCTAATGGGAATTAATTCAAGGAAGTCCTATGGCTTGTATTATATAGAAGGTCAGCCTAGATGGTCACAATTATCCCTTCTGGACTTTAAATCTATGAATCTATGGTAATACACTCATTTTTTAAAAAGCAAAATTTCCAATATTAAAATTTCCAATTTTTGTCAGAACAATATGAGTAACAGCCCAGAATCTAGGTGAGTTATCTGAAAACTCAAAGTTATTGTATGGGTGATGACTAAGGCTACAATTTTGGTGTGGAGGTCACTGTGTTAGTGGTAATCATGAACTTAAATAAAGTTCAGGACCCTCTCAACAGTGGCTCCTTTCTCTTCCAGGCATTAGGACCTGGCCCATGTGGTCCCAACACCCCTCAGGTTTGCCACATCTGCCCCTCTGTAGATGGAGACAGAGCAGTGGAGGGCCAAATTGGATAACTACTGCGACCTCGCGCGCTGGGTCACAATGCCACTCAAGTTTGGCACGTCTGCCTCTCCGTCTCCATCTACAAGATGGGCAGATGCACCAAATCTGAGTGGCATTGCAACCACATGGGGCAGGTCGCAATGCCTAGAGTGGGGAACCAGGCCCACAAGACAGGAGCTGCCACTGCTGGGTTAGTCTTGGGTGAGCTTGCTGTCCACCAGCCCATTTCCCTACAGGCCCTCTGCTTTCCCTCTTTCTGTGGCATATCCTTGTATTCCCACACCTCGGTCATGAAATTTATTGAATTTTTCCATGAAAAAAATCATAGCCTTAGTGATGACCTGCAAACAATATTAAAGAAGTAGGGTACAAGTGTTCACTGTTTTCTACAACTGTAACATTATCATACAACTAAAGAACACCTTTCCCTTGCTGGAATTTTCTATCTCCTCTTCTGTGTGTGGGAGGAGGAGTCTTCCCCCCTCCCCCCCCCTCTTTTTTAAAAGGGGTATCAGATAAATTTATAAAATTTAGAGTCCTTGAAAGTGAAGAGTTGGTAGCCATAGAACAAGAAGACGTGCATCATATGGATGCACTCTACAAAGCTCCTTACGCCCTTCTAACAATGCACCTGAATCCTGACTCTGCTGCTCCAGTCCTGGGCTTCTCCTGAGCACAGACTGCCAGTTGCACCAAATTATGTTGCATTTTTCAAGACATGGTCAAGTATCAACTCAATTTTCCTCCCAATAGGGGAAAACAAAAGGGGATAGAATATCAGCTCTGCTGCATCATTGCCACTTACTTGTGGACACTCCACTGATTGGACCGCATGGGAAAGAGCTCCATGAGATTCATAGGAAGAAAAAATAAAACAGCCAATGTGTGTCACAGATTCTAAAGCAAGAATCCAATCAGCATTAACACCTGTTTGGCCCTTCCATAACTGCTATTCCACAGTAGTGGGGAGATTCCACCAATAGCTCCCTGTGGAACCATATCACCAAGGGGAAAGTGAGATGACAGACCAGCTCAGAGGAGTCAGCCATCCTTGATGACACTTCTTCCTCTGTAAGATTAACAAATCTACTCTCTACTCTAATAAAGCCAGAAACCCAGTCCACTCTGCCCTCAAAAAGTTGCTTCTACCTGAGAGGAAAATTACTTGGCAACGCTGCCAGGGGAACCTCAGATTCCTAGCTCCTTTATTATAATCCCTTACTCCCCTCCCTGAACAACAAAGCTTGGAACTACAGAGGTGAATTTTAACTAGTTTCATACAAATATTGTCCATAATTTTGCTTTGCTAGAATTTCTACAGGATTGGTGGTTAAAACGATCCTTGTGACAGTTGCATTCTCTCACAGCAGAACCTGGCATCTTTGGCCAGCTGTACTCATGCATTAGGGAATTGCAGGGCATCTACAATACCATGTAATTATTCAGTGCTTCTGTGGTTATTTGTACCTAAATTAAGTGATATCAAAGAGGCCAGTGACAAGAAAGCTTTGAACTTTGAATACTATAATTTGAGAAAATTGTGCCAAAAATAAGCAGAAACATTTCTAGAGCTGAGGTGTGGGAGGGAAGGGGGATTTTCATGAAACGTTTTGGTTTGCCAATTTTCAGAGGTGCCTTAAGTGTTTCTTAAGTAATTACAGCACACAAACCCTATATCTCTTCTCTCTGGAATCTGTGGTATAATTATGTACCATGCACATGAACAGTGTAAACAGGGCTACGGTTTACCTGGGGAACTGTATTGTCACTTAGGTTACATTCGCCTGACCTTTTACATTCACACATTAGGAGATGACTATTTCTGGACTGCAAAATACTAACTGAAGGACAGAGAGATTATATAGTATGCATTCTAAAGTGGCAGGTTGCTATGGTTTCCTACTGCAGGAACAAAATTATCTTCATTAGGTTATCTAAAATCTGTTGTATTGCACCAAAATGGCCAGTCAGGGAAACAGACTGTCCTTTAATCACAGCTCTGCCTGGTCAAAAACTGCCCATTTTCCTCACAAAACAGATTTTAAAAAGGAGAAATAGGTGGCTTTGCAAGAACTGTTTATTTAATGGGCTGAGATGTTTCAATGCTTCACATAAGAAAACCTGTGCACTTCCAGCAATGGCTGGATTCCGTTGACAGCTTGGGCAGTAACTGGTTTACAGACTGCAATTCTTGGAGTTAATGGTTTTGGTCAAAACAACTTAGCTTTCTCTTAATTTAAAATAATGACTACAGGGCTGTTGACCCATCCATTCTGCCACGTACATTCACAGCTACAGGCACCTAATGGATTATTTTCTTGAATACAGGACACATTCAGAAAGTGAACTACTCTGTTCTATTCAGGTCCTTCTATCTCGCCCATCTGTGTTTGATCTGGGCAGTGAAGTGTTCCAGTGCCATTTGAAGAAATGTACTCTATACACCTAGCAGATTATACTGGGGATGTTTTACACGGTGATGTCTGAAGTTTGCTTTTCAGTGGAGTGGCACAAGGGTAATTGAGGGCAGAATTTGGCTTGCTGTGGACCTGATTTTGCAGAGTGCTGGGCACTCTCAGTTCCCATTGAAGACAGAGGCACTCAGCCCCTTGCAAGATCAAGCCTCAAGTCCATAATACACAAGTGGGGACTGTACCTTATTATTTCTGAGTGAATATAGAAAGTTGCACTTTACTTTTTTTGGGAGGAAGGGTGTCTAGTGGTTAAAATTTAGGCTTTCTTCACTGCAGTTAACTCACCTTAATTCCTCTCAAATTAGCCTAGCTTGAGAGAGTTTGGCCACATTGCAAAGTAACACCTGAGCTGCACATAGTGGCTGGGTTAGCAATTGAGGAAGTTGTGCTACAGCATATACACTGACAGGCCAGCCAACGTGAGTTAAAAGCACCAACACACAAGTCAAAGGTTCGCATGTGTGGACGGGATTAGAAGCAACACTCAAGTTACAACTTGAGTTAACTCTGCACAGAAGACAAGCCATTACTTGGCAGGAAAGCAGGAACCTTTGGAGAAAGCTTCAGGATTGGAGCCTGGGATGGAAAACATATCACAGTAGGAATCACAGAAATTGGAGATGGGAATAAAACTACTGGGTCATCCAGTCCACCCCCTTTAGTATATTATGCCAACCTGTAATGACATTCCATTCTCTGGCAAATTGCTTCAAACTACTCTGATCAAGAGACCATTTTTAAGTGCATGAGCCCTTGATAAATTGTTTGAGATACATTTATTTGGGGGTATATTCAGTAATCATACCTTGTCTGAAGAAGACCAGAATCAATTACTTTGCTCTTTAAAATGTTACAAAAGTTTTGGTCTGAAATATAATTTAATTTGGGCGGGGAGAGAGGGAGGGGTGCAGAGAGGGAGCTCTTTAATGTAGTTCTTTAAATAAGTTGAGCTGGGAGGAATTGTCACACTAAATCAGCAACACCAAGAAAGCTCATGTGCAGAGAGTGCTTTTTTTTTAATATGAAGTATAGATGTAATGAAAGTCTCTGTCTTGTCCTACATAGGCACGTGCTGAGAGATTTAGGAAGAGCAAGTCATCAGAAAGCAGGCAGGCAGGAAAGAGTAAGCCAGAGCTGCTGGGACTCACACAGAGAAAGAGGGAAAGGAAAGCAAATTCAAGATAAAGCTATTTGGTAATCTAGACATTACAATAATAGGCCACATAATGGGATGTAACTCATCCCTAACCATTTCATTGTCATAGATAGGCTTGACGATTTTTTTTTATATAATTTTGATGGATAATATCAATGTTTATTTTTAATTATTTTTAAATTTTTATCTATTTAAATGTTCACAGTTGTGCAAAATGTGGGGTGGAGGCATCAGACAAGAATTGTTTAATGAGATTAAATGTTGAGATTCAAAAAGTTAAAGCTTTGTAACAATTAACACACATTGCAAATATCACATGTCAAAATATGCAAAATAAATATTCTTAAATTAAACTCTAATAAGTTCTCAAGCAGAATTTCTTACTTTGCCTATCTATACATTTTGCTTATTGTTAATGGAAATATTTTTAATCCGTTTGCATGTGTATGGTGAAATTGACATTTACCAACAAAAATCTAATCCTGCCAAGCCTATTTATACAATAAGAGTAGAGCTGGTTGTGAATTTTCCCCATCAAATTTATTTTTAATGGAAAATGCAGTTTCTGCAATATTGAAATTTTCTGCAGGAAAATTTTGATTTTGCCAACAAATTTCAATTTTCCATCAGTTCAACTCAAATCAAATATTTTGGTTTGTTGAATTGACCCAATGTATTTCATTGAACCATTTCAACATTAAACTGCATTTCCTTGTGTGGCCACACTGTCACATGGAAGTTATGCCTTGGGTGGCCCATGCCCCCATTCTTTTCTATGAGCCAAGTTCTGTCATCAGACTCCATATCCCAGGATGCAACATGGTCTCTCCCTGACGGAGCTGTGTGATTCATCATGGGATTCTCATGAATCCTGGCCCATAGAAGATAATGCAGGTATCAGGTACCTGAACTACAATTCCCATGAAGTAAAGCAGATTCACACAACAACACAGTTTAACGTGGAACTGACTTGAAACAAAATGTTTCAGGTCTTTTCAACAAACCAAAAACATTTTGATTTTGCAATATCAAAATGTTTCAATCAGAAGTGCCAAAAATGTTGCCATTTTTTTAAAAAATTGTAAAAAAACACTTTGTTCTGTGAAAAATTTCAACTTTTCATCCTACTTTTGGACAAAAATTGTAAAATGCCAGTATTTCCCACAGGATTTAAATTCCAATATTTGCTAAGCTCTAAGTAGACAAAATAGCCTATAGATTACTTCTGCACTATGCACATAAGCGTTGCACAGTGAGCCTGTGAGCAAGTTTCTGTACTCAAGAACGCCCCTGCAAATTCTCTATATCTGTGAGTTGCAGGACCATAACCAAACACAAGAATTTGTCCTTATATCCATACTGCATACCTATGCAATCATTCTTCACAAGTGATATCAGAATGACTGGTTTGCCAAAGAAAATAAAGTAAATAGTCTTTTCTCTTCAATCCACAAAATCATCAAATTAGTGCTCAGGATTCCATTACCAGATAGGGTTACTTCATAACAACTGGTTATTTTAACAAACCTGGTCCTCAGAATTACACCACACCAGTGTCCTTAGATGTTTATGAAACCAGTATTATGCATATTCTCCTCAGTAGAAGAGAAGAAAAAAAATTCTCCCTCTTCTATTTGTAGCAGCTGTATGCGGTTTAAAATCCAATTGACTCTGAAAGTGACTAAAAATATCATGGAGTTCCTTGGTTACTCTGTCTGACTTAAAAATCTAAAGGTGTTCAGTTTGCAAGCAAAACCATAGTCTGACCATCCTGCCAACTCAACCTGAGCTGCTAAACTCAATCTGGGTTCTTTCTAATTTATGCAGCATCACCAGTAAGAGTCTGAAGGCTAAATGTTGCTATCACATTCACCTCTGCAATTCCACTGTTCTTAGAGTCTGACCTCAGTAGCACCTGTGAAATCCCATTATCTTCGGTGAGGTTGTTTGGAATTTTGACCCCAATCCTGCAAATGTATGCTTAAGAATTAATGTTGTGGCTAATGCACAAGACAAAAAAAAGTGAATCCAGGTCCCTTTCCCATAGCTGTGTTGTCTCTGCAGTACTCGGGGGAAAACGCAAAAAGTAGTAAAACATTTTTAATATGCACGGGGAACAGATCTATTGGGTATGAATGTGCCATTTGTACACAGCCATTCTCAGAACAGAATTGTGCTTTAACTCGGGAAAGCACCTTGGAATACAGGCTGTAAAAAAGACACTATTAAATAAAATTATAGTCCAGCGTTTTAGAGTAGTACTATAGTAATACAGCTTCCTGTAGTGTCATATTTGGGCTCTTACTACAAACTACTGTAGCAATTGGGGCCAATATAAAAACAGTTTTTTGATAAGCGAAGAATTTTTTTAAATCTTGTGTATAGAATCTGAAACCCTACTATCAATGTACAAAGTAGAAATTGATGAGTTCAAAGGCATAAGTGACTTTTTCATCATTCAGGGCTCATGTCTTCTTGAAGTCAACCTCTAAATGGTTTCACCTTGAGACTACTTTCAAAAATAAGACAAAAGGCAATTGCATAGAACATCAGAGCCACAAAACTGTAACTATGTGGAGTACAATACACAGATTGCCTTTTCTCTAAGATGTAGGCAACTCTATAGATGTCTGAGAATATTTCATTTACTTTTCCAAATCTACGTTCACCTAGGGCTGATCTGGAAAGGTAACATTTGTAGTGCAAGCATTGACAGGTGAGCTATTAATTTACAATTAACAGAGAAATGTGTTCCTGGTGAGTAATACAACAAAATAAATCCAATTTGCTATTTTCCCCACACAGATTACCCATCACTCAGTTATTTCAGATTCCAACTTAATTAGTGTTCCAATTAATTACCCCATCACATTCAGAAGCTAATGATTAAGTATTTCACTGATTATAAGTTATTTCTCCTCTCCTGTTGAGAAACAATGACTTGCAGGTTTTTAATCAGTTCTGGCTGGTGGGGGAGGAAGCTAAGATTATTTGAAATGTTAGAAGGTCTGTGTCTTAATAAAAAAAATTACTTAATTCAGAAATGTGGAACTGCCAACAGCTGCTGGGCAAGTCAAAGAAGGGGCAGATGTTATTCCAGCAAAGGTCTTGGCTCATAGAAATACAGAAGTGGAACGCTCCCTTTAGGAAAGATACATGTGTAACTTTATACCAAATTTAGCTGTAAATTTAAGTATGTACATTTTAAAAATCATTTAATCTGAGACAGGTTTTGACCTCAGATGAGTACCCAGGATTCCTGGTGAAAACAATGGGCCAGATCCACAGTTGTCCTTTGGACCCTGTGTGACAGTACCAGAGGTAGAGGTCATCTACACACCACCAGGGAGTGGTGCAGAGGGCTCATGGAGTATGCATGTAGCTGGTTCCACTTGCTCTGACCCATTGCTGCAGCAACACCTAGTGCAGGAGCATGTTGGGACAGAGATGAGGTAAGCTAGAAGAGGAGGGGGCAGGAAGGAGTGACTAGGGTGGCCCATCAGACTCCCTAGCCTACTCTAGGAAGCTAACAGGCAGCTGAGTAGAAGTGCAAGCTGCCTGAGCTCTGCAGTAGTACAGGAATGAATCTGGGAGCTACAGAGGCTCTCCACCGCTGAAAGTCAGGCCATGTGTGTGGATGCCTAAATATGGATTTAGGTATCAAAAAGTCAAACATTTTTTGCCTTAATCTCTCTTCCTCGGTTTCTCCAACTGTAAAAAAGTGTCATTTACCCATAGTTCCACATACTGTGTTTTGGTGCTTCAGTGTTCAGATTGTTACTGTGATGGCACTCATGAAAGAGCATAGGGACTGTGCAAGATATTCCCTGGAATAAGTGGGTGACCCTTGGGAAAAGCAACATTTTGTTGCCTATAGCAGTGTTTACTACACTATCCCTTCAGTTATCCAGTACCCCTATACCCAGCCCCCTCCCTCACAGCTAGAGGGTTTGACGTTTCCCCATGTAAGCAAGCTGCTGTGTGCTGTTGAACAGTTGTGAAGCAAGTGGTAGTGAGTGTGAGCCTGTCCTTTTTTAGTGCAGCTGTATCAGGGAAAATTTTAAGGAGTTGTCACTTATCTTTTGATGTCTGATAACCCCCTTCAATCTAACAACGGTTGTCTGCTATTTTATCAGTGACCTCGACTGGAGTACCCTTGAGGCCCATCTTTTCTACACATGCAGAGAAACTGATCATGATAAGGAAGAAAAAAGAAACAGGCAAGGGAAGATATGTTCTCAGAACTGGTTAAAACTACTAAGTCAGGGGCCCATGAGACCAGGGAATGAAGCAAGGACAGAAGGACCAAGTGGCAAGACAAAAGGATTGAAAGGAGCACCAAGATATCATGCAGTTCATTAGACAATGAACTCAGATGCATTATGGAGCAAAACACCCAGAGGCCTAAATCCCAGCAGCCATTACACTGTATGGACATAATTCCTTCTTCCCAGAGCCAAGATCATATACCCTCCTCCTCTTCAAGGCAACAGTATTCTACTAAACTCAGTGAACAGTAAGGAAAATTTCTATAAATGCTCTACATTGGCTGTGATGCAGCCCAGAGTAAACAGCACCTGGCACTTTCTTTTTTTATCAGTGAATGTGTTGTATTACTGCATAATAAAGTTCTATTTTTTTAAAAGTATGATTTATTTTCTTTGTCTCAAAATAGAGATGCAACCCTCCAAGTTGTTAAAACTCCCCCCCCCCCCATCAGTTCATAACAATTCATAAGCCAGCTAAGTACAGTATATTCACTAAGCAACACAAAACAACACGCTGTCTGGCTATGGTAAACTGTTAAAGTGTGTCCTTAAGGCTTCTCTCAATTGCACAGCTCCTCCAAGGGTTCTTGTGTCAGCAGACAGCCTGTACCTGTCTCCCTTCTGCATCCCAGTACTAATTCCTCATTGGCCTCATAGATATGTGAGCAGAGTCAGGATGAGCTCTACCCTGACATCTGGTGGTGAATTGTGGCAAGTTGTGGAAAAGAACTTCAGGGGCTGATCTTGTTTGCATAGGCACACCCACCCCACCTAGCATGAGCCCACAGCAGCCCAAATGGTCACTTTGGGCTGCTATGGGATCCTCAGTTTCTCTGTTATTGGGTCAGGAAGAATAAAGTGTTGTTACCCTGATTATGTGAATCAAGTACAGTGGAACTGTTTTATGACAGAGGGACTCGCCATCAACTAAGTAGCACTCGCTAGACCAGGGACATGGGTTCCACAACCGAGTGAATAGAGAGAGACTGGGGACAGGTATTTGCCCCTTTTGAGGGCCTGAAATATCAATTGTACCCCTTTCTCCCTCTCCCCTACACTGTAGAATATCAGAGCTAATTTTGATTCAATTAGTTACAGCCTGCTGAGCTGAATTCACTTTGGGCCAATGGTGCACCAGCACTGAGGCTTCCCTACTACAAGCTGAAATCACTGAGTGCTGTGTTAAGTAGTGGGGGAGGGGCGGAAGATATATTGTGGAGCAGCTGGCAGAGCAATTTGTGGGATGGCTGGTAGAGCAGAGTAGCTGGCGGAGCAGAGCAGTTTGTGGAATGGCTGGAGCGGCTCACGGGACGGCGGAGTGGCTTGTGGTGAAGGCTGCAGCAGAACCCCATGGAGAGGTGGGGCAGTTGGCCTTGGACCATGTAAGGTGCCCCCTTAACACCCTTGTGCCCCCTTCCCCATTGACACCCAGGCTGGGAGGTAAAACTCTGCAGATAAACTTTTGAACTCTGGGGCTGCGTCTGACGAAGTGGGTATTCACCCACGAAAGTTTATGCTCCAATACATCTGTTAGTCTATAAGGTGCCACAGGACTCTTTGTCGGTTTTTATAGATCCAGACTAACACGGCTACCCCTCTGATTCTTGACCAGGGACAGAGACTTTTGGGTTGTTGGACTTACTTAAGACCCTGAGGGGAAAAGGTCACTGCCAAACTTACTCAGGGATGGGTCTTTTGCTTGTGGTTTGTGTTATGAATCCCGTTTGTGGTGTTTTCCCCAACATAATGCCGCATTGTTTCCCTCCTTCATTAGGGATTTTGCTACACTCAGACTCCGTGCTTGCGAGAGGGGAAGTATTGCCTCTTAGAGGTGCCCGGGGGGGGTGGTATGTAATTGTCCTAGGTCACTGGGTGGGGGCTCGAGTCGGTTTTGCATTGTGTTATTGAAATGGAACCCCTAGATACTGAACCCGGCCCTTGCTGCTGCCAACTCAGACAGGCAAAAGGGTTACAGATATTATCCAAAAAACCCACAACATGCAGCAACAATAAGAACATTTGGCTCATTGAGATCAAGCCTGGTCATACAACATCTCCACCAGCACCTTAATCTGCCAGAAACACACTCCACGGTCATCCTGCACTTGCTCAGGTGATGGCTAAATCAGTCTTTGCTGCTGTCGAGGTGCCTGATATATGGCTTCATGAGCCAGGAAAACAAAGGGGACGCTGGGTCCCACCGAATAATAATTGGCATTACAACCTCACCAACATGACGTCTAACATAGTGAATGCCAGTGAAAATGAGGTAGGATCAGAGTCTAAAATAGAGAAAGAACAAGTCAAAAATTACTTAGACAAGTTAGATGTCTTCAAATCACCAGGGCCTGATGAAATGCATACTAGAATACTCAAGGAGCTGACTGAGGAGATATCTGAGCCATTAACAATTATTTCTGAAAAGTCATGGAAGATGGGAGACATTCCAGAAGACTGGAAAAGGGCAAATATAATGCCCATCTATAAAAAGGGAAATAAGGACAACCCGGGGAATTACAGACCAGTCAGCTTAACTTCTGTACTCGGAAAGATAATGGAGCAAATAATTAAGCAATCAATTTGCAAACACATAGAAGATGATAATAAGGTGATAAATAACAGTCAGCATGGATTTGTCAAGAACAAATCATGTCAAACCAACCTGATAGCTTTCTTTGACAGGGTAACAAGCCTTGTGGCTAGGGGGGAAGCAGTAGATGTGGTATATCTTGACTTTAGTAAGGCTTTTGATACTCTCTCATAAACAAACTAGGGAAATACAACCTAGATGGAGCTACTATAAGGTGGGTGCATAACTGGTTGGAAAATCATTCCCAGAGAGTAGTTATCAGTGGTTCACAGTCATGCTGGAAGGGCATAACGAGTGGGGTCCCACAGGGATCGGTTCTGGGTCCAGTTCTGTTCAATATCTTCATCAATGATCTAGATAATGGCATAGAGAGTACACTTATAAAGTTTGCGGACTATACCAATCTGGGAGGGGTTGCAAGTGCTCTGGAAGATAGGATTAAAATTCAAAATGATCTGGACAAACTGGAGAAATGGTCTAAAGTAAATAGGATGAAATTCAATAAGGACAATTGCAAAATACTCCACTTAGGAAGGAACAATCAGTTGCACATATACAAAATGGGAAATGACTGCCTAGGAGGGAGTATTGCAGAAATGGATCTGGGGGTCATAGTGGACCACAAGCTAAATATGAGTCAACAGTACAACGCTGTTGCAAAAAAAGCAAACCTCATTCTGGGATGTATTAGCAGGAGTATTGTAAGCAAGACACGAGAAGTAATTCTTCCACTCTACTCTGTGCTTGATTAGGCCTCAACTGGAGTATTGTGTCCACTTCTGGGCACTTCATTTCAGGAAAGATGTGGACAAATTGGAGAAAGTCCAGAGAAGAACAACAAAAATGATTAAAGGTCTAGAAAATATGACCTATGAGGGAAGATTGAAAAAAATGGGTTTGTTTAGTCTGGAGAAGAGAAGACTGAGGGGGGACATGATAAGTTTTCAAGTACATAAAAGGTTGTTACAAGGAGGAGGGAGAAAAAATATTCTTCTTAACCTCTGAGGATAGGACAAGAAGCAATGGGCTTAAATTGCAGCAAGGGCGGTTTAGGTTGGAAATTAGGAAAAACTTCCTAACTGTCAGAGTGGTTAAACATTGGAATAAATTGCCTAGGGAGGTTGTGGAATCTCCATCATTGGGGATTTTTAAGAGCAGGTTGGACAAACACCATGAGGGATGGTCTCTAGATAATACTTAGTCCTGCCATAAGTGCAGGGGACTGGACTAGATGACCTCTCGAGGTCCCTTCCAGTTCTATGATTCTATGAATATGTCACTCTCAATCCCTGATTGCAGCTTGTCAAAAAGTCCTGTATTGATAGAGAAGTTGCACTGTGAGGAAGAATATTATTCCAACTCAAATAGCTGAAATAATAGCAAAGGCAATTCAGAAAAAGGCTGGACAGGTACATTTCTTTTCTGGATACTGCAAGTGTTCTCTGATTGAAAACTTGTTCCAATTGAATAATTACTCTTTAAACTAAATAATCCAGATAAATCAAACAGAACAACTTCCTGATAACCAACTTCCTTTTTCCTTGAGGTGTATTACATGCACAAACATTACATGATTTTATATGTTTAGAGTACATGGGCTTAATCTTGCATAATACACATTCAGAGACAAGATGCTGTCCTGTGATTTGATTGCACTCGATAGGTTATACAATGAAAAGGGGCACAATTTTAAAACTGATGCAATTTCTACTTGATGGACCCCACAACACTACCACCATTCTTTTAAGAAACACCTCCCTCCCTTTTTTTAAAAAAAAGTCAGTGAAAATGTGGATGGGTGTTTGCAGAGGATCAAGTTTAGAACAATACAACACAATGACTATAAGATGAGTGCATAACTAATTGGAAGACCACACTCAAAGAGTAGTTATCAATGGTTTGCTGTCAAATTGGGGGATGCATCTAGTGGGGATCCTGGGTCTGGTAACATTCAACTTTTTCGTTAATGACTTCGATAATAGCATAGAAAATATGTTTATAGAACTTACAGAGGACACAAAGCTGTGAGCAGTTGCAAGCACTTTGGAGGACAGGATTAGAATTCAAAAAGCCCTTCATAATTTGAAGAATTGGTCTGAATTCAACCAGATGAAATTCAATAAAGACAAGTGCAAAGTACTACACTTAGGAAGGAAAAATTATCAAATGCACAACTACAAAATGGGGAATAACTGGCTAGACAGCACTACTGCTGAAAAGGATCTGGGAGTTATAGTGGATCAGAAATCAAAGTATGATACAATGTGATACAGTTTCAAAAAAGGGCTAATATCAAGCTGGGGTGTATGAACAGGAGTGTCATATGTAAGACACGGGAGGCAATTGTCCCACTCTACTCAACATTGGTGAGGACTTAGCTAGATACTGTGTCTAATTCTGGGCACCACCACTTCAAGAAAAATGTGGAGGAGAGCAATTAGTCATAGTGGATGGAAATTTAGGTGTGTTCCTAATTAAATGTGTCATATGGTAAATTAAATTTAAGAAGTTTTTTTGTAGTCTATTCAAATCTCTCTCTAATAATCACTCAGTGATGACTCCATATTAGAGCAGCCTGGATGCTTTTGGCCAGGATTGAAGTATATTGATGGGGTGTGCAGAATGACAAGAACAATGCCTATTCACATGAGATGAAATGCACATTACCTGTGTAGAAGGCCAGCACGAGGCCTATGTGACACAGGTCTCACTTAAGACCACTACCTTGTCCCTGCTCAAAATTTTAAAACCAGCTCTTTTACTGATTATGATTGAGATCAAATACCAATGTTTCACTTGTCAACTAAACCCTAAGCCAACCTCTGACAATATTTCAAGAAGGATTTTTAACAGCTTTTACTCAAAACTATATAACAAGTTTTTCTGACACATTTGCGTTTGCTGTAATGCTGCTCTGGTTTTCTGGGTAGCTAACATTTATTCAAGGATATTCTATGAAATCAGCTTTATGTACAAACAATGAATTATCCATTTAGACAAGTTTACAAGCAGTCACAGCAGCTGGAGTGACAATCACAGTTTCTTTGCTACTTTTGATTTCTGAAGATTGTTTCCTCTATAAAACTAGAAGGATCTCATTCTCATGTGAATTGTTTTTTCTTAGGATTTTCCATGGAAGAATAGTCCTGGAATCAATGAACAAAAACCATGATGGGTCAGATCTTCAGGTTGTGACTTCAATGGAGGTTCACTGATTTACACCAACTGAAAATCTGGCCTACTGTTTTATTTAGAGCTTCCTCAGTCTATTCTTAACTGTGGTTTTAAAGGACTAAAAGATATTTAAAACAAGGAACATTAAAAAGAAAACATCATTTGCCTCAGATTATTATGTGCATAGTAATGGCAGAAAGACTTTATTGCATGATGTTTTCCCAACTATTCAAATAAAAAAAAAAGTAAAGAACACTTCCTTTACAATATATGATTTTATATTTAATGTAGATAATTCAGATTTACTAGCAAGTATTTCTAAAGAGAATAAAATGCATATTCATGAGGTTTGATTTACTGTAATAATTATTTCTGATTGTCTGCATCTGTTAATACTTTAAGTATTGAGTTCATATTCGCAGGAAATTATATAGGAATCTCAAAGAAGCAACAGATTGATTTATAGTTATGAGAGTTTTGCAGTTGAGAAAGTGAGTTTATTTTTATTGTTAGATGGGCTGCGGCCTCAGATTTGAGACTGACCTTTTTCCTCTTTCAAGTGTAAACAAGCACTCAAAGTAGTCACAGTGACTGGTCAAAATGGCACCTGGTAATGTCATATCAATGGTTGGTGGAAATATAAGAAGGAAGAATTCAGGAAAGAGACCAAGTGAATATACAAGTATAGAACAGAAAGAGTTAGAATTGACATGGAGAGAGAAAAATGGAGTTTTTAAAAAAACTACAACACGGCATTTCAATCATTCCCATCCCTGGTAGAGGGTTCTCTCCAAGTCTCCTGCACTGTGTTCCATTGAATATCCTGAAACCATGTGACTACTCTAGGTAAGACAGTACACTTTCAAACCTCTTCACCATCCTATCAATCTTCTCTTTAGGATCCACTAGTAAGATAAAGAAAGGGATAATAAACTATACCTCTTCATAGCATAAAAATGTTCTCTAATAACTGAACTTCATTGAAGTTTAAAAGGTAAACCTTCAGGAGAGCAGGAAGAACAAATTAATTGATAGCACAGAAATGGAGAAGAAAGCAAGATGAAAGCACACACGGGGAACAAATCTTGCCCTCGGATATGCCTGCAGGCAATCTCATTGATTTCAACTGGAACTGTGTTTACAAATTCAAAGACAGAATTTGCACCAGTATTGGGCTAATTCTTTCATACATCAGCCAATTTTACTTACATAATCAACAGCCACTGAAATCCAGATATTTGCTATTGGTATAATGCTGCATTCTGGCAGTGAACAAACAGCCCACTTAGGTCTAGGATAAGGAGGATAAAATTTGTTATTTTTCCCTATAAAATAGTTGAGGGAATGTATTATTAAGAGGCTTTAAATAAATCTTTTTAAGTATGGAATGTACCTATTTGCTATATCCCAGACCATGGTAACCTACATTTTCATGTTGATGTAAAAGGGTTGTAAAAACCCAGAAGATCAGTGTCAGTAATTGGATATGGAATTTTAATGTTTTACTGTTTCTTTTGTACCTTGAGACCTATGTGATATTCCAAGACACCACCTAAATTACAGTTTATTTCTTGTTCACTGGCTTTTTTTTTAACACAGAAAAAGCATAGATCGATTCATAACCATGTAATTTAGATAGCTTCCCCCCAGCCCTTCCAGTTCCTCTAACAAAAGCGAAGCAGAGCCGACAATCCCATTATAACAACACAGTGTTGCCAATATCGACTGAAGAAAAGCTACTTCACACATTTAATGTCAGCTCAATGGTGGTCAAGGTACAAATGAATTCTGCTGCCTCTGTTTTTGTTCTGTAATCACAATGTCAGTGTCTGCTAATCACACAGCTTTGGGCTATTTGAAAGAACACTGCAGTCTGGGTCATTGACAGAAACTTCAGAAATGGTCAGATTTTCTCCTGTGGCCAACCTCCTATTGGCTAGTTATGGTTGGATTCTGGCCCCTTTGAATGGCTTAATGAGACTGATCTCAGAGACTCAGGCCAGAGAGTTCCCTTCCCTCCTTCCCCTCTCCTCACACCTATATATAAAATTCAATTCTTCTAAATAAAAATATTCTTAACACCAAAATATAGGCCCTATCTCACAACCATTTACAATTAGGCATAATACTGTAAGGCCCAGATTCTACTACCCTTCCATCGAGTAGTACCTTACCATTTAAGTAGTCCCACTGAAATCTATAGGTCTACTTGCAGGTTCAGACTCTATAATCTTTCAGTGCTCTTTCTTGCTCGCTCTCTCTAAGTAATTGTGCTGCTACAGGAGTCAGCACTGGAAAAATTTCAATGGTAGGCACTATACTGTGTGGTTGAGTCCCAAACAAGCACATTGCATTTTCCCTTCCAATAATTTTATTTGTTTTAAACAGAGTCTGAACCAGGATAAGATTGCCCTTTCCAAGCTGTGTTTGGGATGTTGCAAAAGAGAATATACTAGAGCAGTTCCTGTTAACTAGTTGTGAATGCAAGCCTTCCAGAGATCATGCTGAAATGCAGTGGAAAGATAGATTCAATGTTTCCTTTAAGACAGGCATCAAGCCTTATCACCAAACATATACCACATTCTGTTCTGTGAGCCATTTCATGAATTCTGCAATCTGTAAATTTCTTGACCACTCCCTTTACTAGTGCCATGTTTCCCAACACAGCTATAACATGTTCTAGAAAGTAAATAATATATCATGGGTGACATCCAAGCCCACTTCAAGTCAATAGGAATTTTGCTATTGACTTCAATGGAGCCTGGATTTCACCCCTCATCTGAGGCAAAACTTGGCTTAAAATTCTGGTGTCACACAAGAGATATGTAAGGGGAAATAACTGACTCAAAATATCTGACTTTGCAGTCACTTATTCACTTATCCATTTAAAGTGCCTTTAATGCCTTCCTGACATTTTCCCCCACCTAAAAAGACCGGTTTCCATTTGTGGGGGCGGGGGAAATATCTAACAACTAGCAGGTTCCTGTGAATGGAGGTCAGTGCAACATGTTTCACATGGTAACAAAGATGAAGACAAAAAGACATAAGATAATCACAGTAATTCATATTGTATGAGGAGCAAAAACCACAGTTGTGACAGTTGGGTATCTATTTGGACTCGGGTTTATGTCTTAGACTTCCCTAATATATTTAAGTAACTGCTTACTACTGTGATGCTTTGGATTCATTCAATTCTATTGTAACTCATCATAATGTTACCACTCCCTCTGGCCTACAGAGTAGCAACAAACAAAAATACAATGTCATCTTAGTTATTAGGATTTTTTTAAATTATATATAGCACTCACAGGCCCCAATCAGGCTTGTGCTGGAACCTGTAAAAACAAACAAAACAAAACAGTCCCTGCCTCATGGAATTTACAATCTAAACAATCCCTTAAAACTGTTGTTCCTAGCTTCTAAGATAAGGGGCTAAATAAGAAATACAGAACAGACTGCTGCAATTAGTCTTAAATTCCCCATTTAATTCTGTTGGAGTCTACATGGGAATAGTGTGATAACCATCTAATTATTGGTACTTCAGTGCTGAAGTACACCAAATCCCTAAGATACCAGTAGTATGCCAGGTGTATCGCAACTCAGAGGCAACCATTGTAGGTGCTTCAGCAGGTAGGCCTTGTAGATGCTAGCCCTGATTGGTTCCAATAATTACTCAAACACATGGCTAAGGGAAAGGGCTGGCAAGAAACGGAAAGGTTGCAAATATCCTAGGTACAGAGGCTTAATAGTTACGGTTCAAAGTAAGCAATATCAGTAATCATTTGGGTCCCAGGGGCAATCCAATCAAGTGTCAGGGCCCTTCAAGTCTCGTGCCTGGAGTGACCACTTCAGTCCAGGCTCCATTCAAGGAAATAGGAGCTTTTGGGTTTCCAGGCCAGGCTCAGTTAGTGTCTCTCATTGGTCCTCCTCTGCACTGGCTCCCTGCCCAGTCACTGATGCTCCCCCATAAGTTCAACACAGATCTGCACACAGCTGTTATGTCCAGTAGTCACAGCCTGCCCCACACACAGCTCTGTCCACACAGTCCCTGTGGATGACACTCTGCATCTGGCTTTGCAACTCCAAGCTAACCATGAGAGTAATGTTTCCAACAGAGACCAGCCTCTTTCTTGTTCAGGGCCCTTTGCCTTACTTGGACAAGGGAAAGGGAAGTGCAGTGGGGAGGGAGCAGATGGGAAATATAGTGCCTGCTTAGCCAGAAGAAAGGGGGCTGATGGGGCTTGTGAGGGATCTGCTTAGCAGATCTGTCACACGACTACAGTAATGTCTATACCTGAAAAACATCAAGATAAATAGGTCTTCAGCTAATCATAGGTGCTGGAACTAGAAGTACTGGGGGTGGGGGGGGCTGCTGCATCCCCTGGATTGAAGTGGTTTCCATCATATACAGGGTTTACAATTTGGTTCAATGGATCTCAGCACCCCTGCTATACAAATTGTTCCAGCACCCATGCAGCTGTTATTTGGTTCCTGTCCCCACCTCACCATGCCACAGGCCCACACTACCTCTTCCCCTTTATTTAAGCAATACTGCATTATTATTTTACTTCCCACAAAGTCCTAAAATTAGTTGAATACATTTGTATTAAGTTACATAAACTCATAATCACAGGGAAAGAGTCAGAGACAAACAAACAACAACAAAAACAACCCATCTTTCCGCATGGAACATTCACAGCATTCTACCTCTTCAGAAATAAATATGCACAGACCAGAGGGAGGAAACAAAAACATGAGGACTTTTTGGTAGTGTCCTCCTAAGAGATGCACTTTAAAGAAGTTGCATCTTTTCATCTGCAGCACAAATATTGATTGGCCTGTTTTCTGCTAGGTACTACAGGCTTCAGGGTTTTCACAGAAAGGGGAATTCTCCAAGGAGATACCAAAGCAAGTAAAGTAGGTTATGCTGAGAACACGAATGGTAAGGAAGAAAGATACTGCAGTGTCTTGCTCTGAATTCTTGACAGTACACTATGAGACTAATTTACCTCTTCCCCTCAATTATTACATTTACTGCCCTTGGTCTGTGTGCTTTGTCAGGAAAATTGATGCTTTTTAAACAATACATTTAGATAACACAGGTGGGCTGGAAATAGCCATACCCATGTGCTCAAATGTGTGGTGTTACTCATGTTTAAAAAAACACACACACACCAAACCACACAGAAATTCCATGAACAAAAGGAAATAAGTGAAGCAGTATTAAACCCAAAGAGGAAGTAGAATTCTCTCCCCCTTCGCCCCCCCACCCCATATATTCCCTGGGTTTGATCCTGCTCCAGCTGTACTTAAAAGTAAACCTCTTCTTCATTGGTCCATTGTTTGAAATTCCCTTATAGAAATATATCAAAGAAATTGTCCCAAATACTGCAGCATTCAGTAATGTTGCTGGAATGTTTTGGACCACTAGAACACTGATGAACATCTTAAATAAACACACACACGCACGCACACACCAGCAGCTGACATCTCTGTAAATCTTGTTACACCTGGGCCTTTGGAGAGGATATTTGATTTCATAATTTCCACCTTACTTGAATGATCCAGTATTTAATCTAGACTAGAATCCTGCCTCTGACAGTGACCAATGCCCAGTGCTTCAGAGAAGGACATAAAATTCAACGTAGTGCACCTAAATTCTACAGTATTAGGAACTTCATATGGCATACTGAGAGTATCTACTATTTTGCATTGGCAAATAAGAGTAGAACAAATAATTTCCAAAAATGGAATTTTCATTATTTATGGTATCTATTAAGTTAATTAGTTACCTCTATTATTTTGTGTACCAAAGTTACTGTAGCTCCAAAATGCTGTAAATTCTTTCAGTACCTTGGGATACACAATATTAGCCAAGCATCCCAAGCAAGAGCACTTACAGGGCCTTCTGGCATCTACCAGATGTCAGCAATCCATTAGTAATAATGGAAACACCTTAAAAATTAATGGACTCAAGAGCCAGGAAATGATTTGCCAATGGATTAATTAAAGCCCTGCCATATGCCTTTAGATCCCACCTTAAAAGTTTCTGATGCTGCTATTGCCACAATTTATGGAATAACTCCAAAGAAGTAGATGTCAAATCTGTACGTGGGCTAGAAAAGTACAAGAGAGCAATCTTTGTTAAACTCTTCTGCTGAATTTAGATTGATTTCTCACAGCACTAGCAACAATCTGAATGCTGGAACAAGGCTGCCATCTACAGTTAGAATGACAAATGCCACGGAGAAGTTGTATGCAGTATAGTTGTAGCTGTGTGGCTCCCAGGATATTAGAGAGACAAGGTAGTCACAGGCCAAGACATTTCAACTCAAAGCGGCACCAAACCCTGACAGAACAACAGATGCATAACCTGCAACATATCTTCACTGCTACAATGATCAACACACCGACAACACACCTTTCAAGATCATGCCTATCACAACACGTGGTCCAGTGCACTAAATGCCCCAATAACAACTATGTGGGTACAATCAGACAATCACTATGCTCTCTAATGAACTTACACAGGAAAATGATAAAAGACAAAATACTCTATAACCTGTGGGTGAACACTTTTCACAAAGAGGTTAGATATAGAGTGATCGATGAGTCCACATCTTCAAAGGAAACCTGCACACTTTCAAAATATGAGTCTGGAGCTTAAATTCATTACTCTACTAAATACTAAAAATCATGGACTGAACAGAGATACTAGATTTATGGCTTATTACAACAGTCTGTTACCCACTAACCCTCTTATTTTGTCACATGACTGCAGAGATATTAACGGGCCACTCTACCTTGAATGATCCCTTACTATATGTCCTAACTACTTATGCTAAACAATCTGTTCCACCTTGCATTTTGCTGTGAAACTGGGAGTATCTTTCCCAGGCCTGAAGAAGAGCTCTGTGTGGCTCAAAAGCTTGTTTCTCTAGCCAAACAGAATTTGGTCCAATAAAAGAGATTACCTCACCCACCTTGCCTCTCTAAGGAGAAGTTACAAAGGCAAGTATTTTAAACCCAAGAAAGGTAATTTTCTATTATTTTCAATAAGGAGGAAGTTCAGAAATTCCTGCTCCTGAGACTTTTTAACATTCTGCATAAACATTTCAGTGAATAATAGTTTGCAGTTGGATAATAGGTTTCATGGGAGCATCTCAACATGCTTTACAAACATTAAACCTCACAACACCCTGTGAGGTAGGTAAATACTAGTAAACATATTTATAGAAACAGAGGCATGGAGCAGTCCCTGATTTGTTCAATGCTTGTGGCATGATCAATTCAAGTGTGGTTCATGAAAATGATTCAAAGTGCTTTTAGTTTAGTAATTGTGACCAAAAACATTTCAGACAACCTTTGTTCTGAACCTACATATAGTATCCAGCACTGGCGAGAGCAGGATACCTATATTACCAAGTGGTTCTGGCAAAAATCCCATTAACAAGAACTATATGATTAACCCCCTGAGTGCTGCTCTGAAAGTTCACCCCAACATGTGATCCATGCGACAGACACTTTGATACAGACAAGATTTTATTGGGAAGATGAGTTATAGAAAGAGAACTCTGAGAGATGTTTACTGATTTCAAACCTCTTTGTTCTCATGGCAACACAGTGACACTTGGGTATGTGTTGCCCATGAAAGCATCACCCTCTTTCCCAATGAAACAATGAATGCTGCTGAGTCATCACTAGAGAAAAATGAAAAGACAAAATTCTGGGTTGACAGGAGAGTCGCCACTTTTCCCATGGCCTTTAGAAACTTCTTAAACTTGAATTTGCTTGGGGATTTTTAGTCAGCATTATGTAACTATATCTAGAAGACTTCATAGCTACCTGTAGTGTTTTTGGCTTCTGATGCAAGCTATCAAGAATAATCTTGGATGACTGGGGGGCATTGTTACTGCCCCAGTAGCCAATAAGAGTGCTTCAGGGCCTAACCAAGATAAGTGATCACTTCTTCCACCAATAGAACTGCTTATTTATTCTTTAACACTTGTTTAGCTTTCACACAATAGGTTCCTCCTATCGATGCATGATATGATTGCCAGATAGTAATGACATTGGGTGTGGACATGAACTGATGCTTTAGAGATTAAGGGTGCCAATCATGACACACCACATGACACTAATAAAATGCCAACTAGATACTAGGATATCATTTCATTATTTTGTTGATTGTATGTTCATCTTGTTACAGCCCCTATGTTATCCCTGAGCAGTTTTTTAATACGGGGGAAAAGTGTTTCTTTACATTTAAAGGAAATGTGGGGGATGCCATGGACTCGCTACTTCCTGGATCTGACACAGCGAGAAAGAACTCAGCATGGGAAAGTGCTGACAACATTTGATAAGTATCCTCTTTTACATGGACTCATTGACATAATCGGAGAGCGAGGAAACAGAAATAGAAGCAGCTATTGGGACAGAATTTTAAAACATTTCAAAACTGGGAAAAGTGCATTTTTAAAGCCACATGCTTCAGCACAGCAGGCACCTGAGTGCACTAGGCCTGCTTCCCTTCCACCCATATAGTCTCAGCAGGCAATCTCAGCATGGGAAACACAGGTAGGCTTTACTTCCAAGAATGAAGCAATGGAAGCTTCACTAGGTCTGAATGTCCAGGCATTGGATTCAAAGACAGAAATTATTAAGGTAATGAGAATGCTTAATATTCTTGAAGCAATGGAGCAGCTGCTGTAGGGTGAATCAGTTTGACAAAAGTAATGGTGGAGGTCATGGTAGGGGTAAAAATATGTCAGGAAAGAACTTAGGCAAATAGCTGAATTGAACAGTTTAAGAACCAAATTGAAGGCAAAAGGTTAGACTAGTTTCAGGAGTCACAGAGCGAAGTTATTTGAATAAATTGGAAGACTTAGTGGAACAAAGAACTCACGTGCAGTTGGGCTAATGAAAGAAGGCCATTTGCAGTGAGGTGTTACTAATCCCAAAGAATAGATGTAAGTATAGCTGTGTGCCTCAGGCCTGGTCTACACCAGTGGTTTTCAAACTGTGGGTCACGACCCAATACTGGTCACGGAATGTAAGGCACTGGGTCACGGCGGCTCTGGTCAGCACTGCCGACCAGGCTGTTAAAAGTCCCGTCGGCGGTGCTGCCCGACTAAGGCAGGCTAGTCCCTACCTTTTCCCACACCGCGCTGCACCCTGGAAGCAGCCAGGAGCAGGTCCTAGGTGGGGGGTCCACAGGGCTCCTCGCGCTGCCCCTGCTCCAAGCACCGACTCCGTACTCCCATTGGCCGGTTCCCGGCCAATGGGAGCTGGGGGGACACTGCCTGCAGGCGAGAGCCATACGGAGCCACTTGCGTGCCTCTGCCTACGAGCCAGACCTGCTGCTGACTGCTTCTGGGGCGCAGCACAGTCCGCGGTGCCAGGACAGGCAGGAAGCCTGCCTTAGCACCCCCACTGTGCCGCTGACTGGGAGCCACCCGAGGTAACCCCGTGCCCCATCCCCATGCCCGAATCCCCTGCCCCAGCCCTGAGCTCCCCCAAACCTGGAGCCCTTTCCTGCACCCCAAACCCTGCATCCCCGGCCCCACCCCAGAGCCTGCATCCCCAGCCCAGAGCCCTGACCCCCTCCTGCATCCCAACCCCCTGCCCCAGTCCAGAGCCCCCTCCCTTACCCTGAACCCCTCATTCCCAGCCCCACCCTGCAGCCCTCACCCCCACACCCCAACCCTCTGCCCCAGCCCTGAGCCCCTCCCACACCCAAAACCCCTTGTCCCCAGCTCCGTTGGGTCATGGTCATCGAAAATTTTCTTCAACTGGGTCGCCATAAAAAAAGTTTGAAAACCACTGGTCTACACTACATGGTTAGGTCGATGAA
Organism: Terrapene triunguis; assembly: GCF_002925995.2. Classification (NCBI taxonomy): domain Eukaryota; kingdom Metazoa; phylum Chordata; order Testudines; family Emydidae; genus Terrapene; species Terrapene triunguis. Next base: position 15,781,370 of record NW_020665189.1, on the reverse strand, counting down.
AGGCAGTTTACACCAACCTAGCTGTGGCTATGTCTTCACTTAAATTTGGATTCTGCTAACATAAGTCCCCCGCTACGCTGACTAAATAATACCACCTCCCCAAGCAGCGTTGAGTCACGGTCAATGTAGTTAGGTCAACACAGTGAGAGCCATTACTAGCCTCCAGCAGCTGTCCCACAATGCCCCACGCTGATCACTCTAGTCACCGTTGTGAACTCTACTGCCCACATAGACAGGAAGCCTCCCCCCCTTTAAAGCCCTGCACATTTTTGAAATTCCTTTTTCTGGTTTCCCAGCTTGGTGTGCACACCTAGTAACTCTCCATTGTTGAGTGTAACTGCCCAGCTAACCATGCCGGCTACGTGCTCCAGAAGCGCTACTGCCCAGAGTAGATAGGAGATATAGGATCTCCTGTGCCTGTGTGGAGAAAAGGCTGTGCAGGCACAGCTTCAATGAAGCTGTAGAAATGTGAACATTTACAAGCAGATTGCTCAGGGGATGCAGGAGAAGGGCTACAACAGGGACCAGCAGCAGCGCCACGTGAAAGCCAAGGCGCTGCATCAGGCATACCAGAAGGCCAGGGAGGCCAACAATCAATCCAGTGCCAAGGCACAGATCTGCTGCTTTTATAAAGAGCTGCAAGCCGTCCTCAGCACAGACCCTACCAGCACCCTCAAGAGCACAACAGATACTTCCAAGGAGCCAGAGCCACAGGCCCCTACCAGGAACAGTGAGAAGGAGGAGGTGGTGGCTGAGAAAGAAAAGGAGGGGTATGGAACAATATTCATCTTTATTATTTCACAACATATGTTGGCTGGTGCGGAGCAGGTCTGACAGTGACCAGTTACCTGTTACTGCACTCTATCACACAACCCATAACATCATTTACAAACAATATTAATTGGAGCATGGACAATGTTATATTCCTACATACACAGCAATCACTGCAAGATTCCCCCTGGGCTGCAAAAGGGCAAGGCCAGGAGGGGCACACTACAGCAACACTATTCTGGCTCACTATTAAAATGGTCTTTCAAAGCCTCCGTGAACTGTATAGCTCCGTGTTGAGCTCTTCTAATAGCCCTTGTATCTGGCTGTTCAAATTCACCAGATAGCCGCTCCACCTCCGCCCTCCACCTTGGCAGAAACTTTTCCCCCTTTGCTTCACAGATATTATGCAGGATCCAGCAGGCTGCTATAACCATTGGGATATTTTTCTCACTGAGGTCCAATCTTGTAAGTAAACAAAGCCAGCAATCGTTCAAATGAACAAAGCCACGTTGAACTGTCATTCCACCCTTGCTGAGGCTCAGTCTGTAGTTGAAGCACTCCTTGGTGCTGACAAGGTGCCCGGTGTACGGCTTTAGGAGTCTAAGTGGGCACAAGTTGTCTTTTACATTGCCTTCGTACAGTGTCTAGCACAACAGGATCAAGAGTGAAGCCTTCCATGTGTGACTATAATACAAATAATAAAGGATAACCTCAATGTGAATATTTCAGTAGATTCCAATGCATGTGTCTGATATTCTTATCTCACAGTTGCACACACAGACTCTGTAAGTCTGTCTGAATTGTTCTTGTTTGTAATGTTGGTGTAGCCATGTTGAGTTCCAGGATATTAGAGAGACAGGTGGGTGAGGTAATATCTTCTATTGGACCAACATATATTGATGAAAGAGAGACGCTTTCGAGCTACACAGAGCTGTTTCTCTTCAGATCTGTGCTTGAAAGTTTGTCTCTTTCATCAACAGATGTTGGTCCAATAAACTATATATTACCCAGCTTGTCTCAACCGTTCTTGCTCCTTCACTGCTCTTCTTAGAAAAGGGATAATACTTTGAAATGAGTACATACATGGAAATACATAGTATAGGGCAGCATGTAGGTAAATTAAAATAAAGTACAAGTAGTGCTTAATAAAACTGAGAATTTTTATAAGATACTGGTGTTAGTAAAGCTGACAGAATTACACATAGGACAGAGAGAGAGCAGTTGATCCTATACACAAAGTCCTGTACTAAATCAGTTGTAATAGAACAGACATTTTCCTATCTGTACCTGTGGATAGTAGGTTTCATTAGTGCTCTACTATAGCATGTAGTCAGTTATGGCTAAGGCTGTGAGTCTTTCACGGAGGTCATGGAAGTCTCAGATTCCGTAACTTTCCGGGACCTTCATGAATTCTGCAGCTGCAGTGGCTGGTGCAGCTGGCCATGATTTTTTGGTTATAGCCCATGACCTGTCCATGACTTTTACTAAAAATATCCGTGACTAAATCGTAGCCTTAGTTATGGCTGGTGAAGCAATTGGATTTCTGGCTTCTCTAGTGCTGGAACAAAAATGGCTTCTTCTGCAGTTGCAAACCATTGGTGTGGCATAGCTCATTCAGCATGGGGCTAGGAGAGGCAGCGACTTGTGTTACAATCTTAGCTGTGATACTGGCTCACTTTGTTGCCTTGAGCAAGTCATTTGGGCCCAAGTTTACATGATCCTCTAATGCTGGATACCTAAAATTGTTGGATGCTCACCTTGAGATATTTTATTTCAGAGGTGCTAAGCACCCACACATCTATAACTGAAGTCTATGGGGCTTGCGGGTGCTCAGCCACACTGACAAGTGGGGCCAAGGTTTTGGAGTTTGGCACTCCAAAATGGAGGCACACAGAATTCGTGATCATGTTTGGAAATTAGACATTAATGTGATGCTGTGCCAGTCTGTAGAGCACAACATTTTAAGTGTTAGTATATGTATTATTTAATGTAACATATTTGTGCATCAAAAATAAGTTACGTCTAATGCTTGGGGGAAAAACACACATACACAAAGAAAAGGGCAGATTAAAATGCTTTGCTGGTGGAAAAGACACAATCAATAGTGGTGCCACGCAAATGTACCAGGAATATATATATAAGCAGTTTTATTTGTCTCTTGGGCTTGATCAGTAAGGAGATCAATTGTTTTCAGGAAACACCAAATTCCTGGAGATTTAGCTCTATGTAGCAGTATGGTACAGCATGATTTTTTTGGAAACATTCCTTATTTTTCTAATTATAAGCTCTGAGATCACAGTAGTTGTTCCCATTTCTCCTCTGTATTAACTATCATAGGGAACCAAGAATGTCACTTACCAGATAAGAAAGCTCCAGCAGCTTTCCTCATAATTACAGGCATAGATCCACGTGGTAGAAATAATCTAGCTGTGGTTCTACATTAATTCTGGGAATACCACACCCCAAGAAGGAACACACTAAAAAGCATATTTTGTGCCATGCTAGGTGAGATTAGATCCATATATTCATCTCTCAGAGCTTCCTACAAATAGCTCTCCCAATGGGGAAGGAGGGAGCTAGCTATTAGTCTACATCTACACTACAGCCGGGATCAATGCTCTGAGATTGATCCACCAGCAGTGGATTTAGCGGGTCTAGGGAAGACCCGCCAAATCAACAGCTGATCACTCTCCAGTCAACCCCTGTACTCTACCCCTGCCGAGACGAGTAAGGTAAGTCGAAGGGAGAGTTTCTCCCATCGACCCCTGCGGTGTAGACCCCGCGGTAACTCGACCTAAGGTACGTCAACTCCAGTTACTTATTCACATAGCTGGAGTTTACATAGCATAGGTCGACTTTCCACGGTAGTGTAGACATAGCCTAAGAGGAGCCAGGAGGTGAAACTTGCCAAATCCTTAGAATCCATGGGAAAGTCCTGCAGAGGGACTTTTCCTTCATGATGATGCTCTGGTCCCCTCTACTCTTTCCCTGTGGGAGCATACCTGCCTGCCTACACAAAACTAAATTTGGACCAGTATCATTCACAAACCCTTCTTCCTTCAACATTGCAACACATATTTAAGGCCCAATTTTTAATTAAAAAAGCCTGAAGTTATGTATAGATGCAGATATACTGCAGCCTACCTTCAGACACCTATTCTTGACAACATTGGCCCAGGCATATAAGCTCTTTTTTCAGTTTCACAATCTCCAGAAAAATGCTAGGTAGATACTATGAGTTTAAAATGTTTCTGTTACATTTCTCTGCTAAGAGAAAGGGCTCTATTTCTAAAGGTTCACAAATGCCATGGTATGAAATGAGGCTCTTGTTGTTATGGCTATGGGATAAATGTTGACTGAAAAAAGATACACATATGCTGCTTATTGCTAAGCAATAATCTCTTGTGCTATCACAACAGACATAGTGCCCTGAAGTAAACTGCGTACAGGGCCGGCGCAACCCATTAGGCGACCTAGGTGGTCGCCTAGGGCGCTACAATTTGGGGGGCGGCGACCGAGGCGGTATTTTGGTGGCGGGACCTTCCGCCGCCTAGGGCGGCAGAAAAGCTGGCGGCGCTCCTGACTGCGTACTTTGCTTTAAGAATTCCAAGGCATATGCATTAGTGTGAAACTTTAAGATGCTGAAAATGATGGTCATTCCTTGTACGAATAATGCACAGAGTTATGAGCTTAATCTCAAAATAGATAGGATTTTCAAAGTGTTCAGGAATTTGAGGGATTTATTGGCAATTCTGTCTCAGTGCACAGATTCCAGTGAAGGAGATTTTAAAATGTGGTGATACAAGAGTAAATGTGGTCTGGCTGTTTGTTAGGAACATTGGTGGCGAGTTATATGGGCTTGTAGTGCCCATGATCCATCAATATTTAGGAATGTGGGCCCAGCTCCACCAATGTTTAGGCTTACTGTGCTTTGGGGGGGCCCCATGCTTCAGGGGAACGTGAGGTCCAGGGTGGCCTGGGGGCATTAGCGGGGGCCTGGTGCTGGCAGCAGCGAGCGAACCGGCCCCAGCCCACTCCGCTTCGCCGGCTCCCGGTGTTGCTCGGGGGAGGGGGCAGAAGCCAGAAAGAGGTGGGGCGTGGGCTTGGGGGAAGGGGTGGAATGGGGTGGGGGAGGGGGCAGAGCAGGGGCAGGCTGGGGCCGGGTCGCTCGCTGCTGCCGGCACCAGGCGCCCCACTAACCCCCCATTATTGTGAAGCATGGGCCCCCCCCAAAGCGCAGGGGCTGGGGCGGTTGCCCTGGTCCATCCTATGGACGGGACAGCTCTGGGTCCAGGATGGCCTGGGGATCTAGTTGGGGGCCTGGCACCAGCAGCAGCGAGCGTCCTGGCTCCCCAGGTGCCTAGCGACTTCAGGGACCTGGAGGACACTTCCTGGGAGCCACAGTAAGCGCCGCTGGGACCCCGCACCCCAATCCCCTGCCCCAGCCCAGAGTCCCATCCCGCACCCCAAACCCGTCCCCAGCCCAACCCCAGAGCCCACACCCCCGGCTGGAGCCCTGCACCCCCAGCTGGAGTCCTCACCGCCCCCCTACCCCTGCTTCCCAACCCCCTGCCCCAGCCCGGACCCCTTTCCCGGACCCTGAACCCCTCATTTCTGGCCCCACCTGGAGCCCGCACCCCCCTCCCACACTCCAACCCCCTGCCCCAGCCCAGTGAAAGTGAGGGAGGGTGGGACAGAGTGGGCAATGAAGGGAGGGGGCATAGGGGCCTTGGAGAAGCGGCATTCGGTATTGTGCGATTAGAAAGTTGGCAGTCCTAGGCCCTGTACATATACAAAGAGGCAATCCCTGCCCTGAAGAGTTTACAGTCCAAATACTTAATTACCTTAGAGTCACACAGATCTATTGTGAAGTTAAAATTATGGCTTTCCAAATAAGACTTCCTAAAGTGACAAGCATATTATTCTAGAGCAGTAATTTTTCTTTTATGTTTCTCGAAAACTCCAGAACAGAAGCAGACAATGAATTCAACTCTCATGTCAGCACTGGTTCTTCCTTTATACAAGCAGTTATCACTAATGCATGTTTCCCCAATACCCATGCACTTAGACAAGCCAGTGAGGGAAAGAACAGGATTCCATCTCAATGTAAATGTTCTTAAGAAATGAAAGGCCCAATATCAGTGAAATCATTTGCCTTTCTACAAGAAGTTTCCTGGATTTCAGATAGCATCAATTCACTCATTAAGGGTATTTTGATATAAAATTTCTTGACATCATTACTTTTAAACCTTTCACCATTCATTCAATGACTGTTACTTTGAAGCAGCTTAAAGGTGTTCAGTTGAACTCAGAACAACAAATAATTCTGTCCAAGCTTAAGCAACTCTATGAATTTGAAAGATGTGACGTTCATTGTACTGCTGTTAAGTAGAAAGTATCTGTCTCTTAAAGCTTCTACAGAGATAGATTTTAGTTTAAAAGCAGACAGGAGATTTAACGGAATGCATAGAAAAGGAAAGTTTGCTCCTCAGATATGTAATTTGATTATGCACAAATCATTCTCTGCATTAAATCAATTCCACCTCCTCAAAAGACTTACATGAAATAAGTAATAATTTCAAAAATTCCCTGTGGGGCTTTGCGCTTTAAAAATATTCTTTATAATGACTCATTTGTACTAGGCTCCATAAGACTACCACACATCTCCTACCAAGATGGAATAGATGGCTTCTTTGGGAGACCATCAGCACCTGACATAATAGCTTACTGACGGGGAAAATTTACACTTTCCTTTGAAGTATGGTCTGATTAGACACGGGAATGCCTATCAATTTTTAAGGCAGAAAGACAGATAGGATTCTCTGGACATCCATGTGCTGTTTCTGCCAGCAAGCTACAGATTTTCTAGAACAAGGAGTAACAGAGTGTTAAAAAAGACATGTGAAATAGGTACTCAGAGCAGACAGAAGCAAGAAATAAAGTCATACCTGACCAACAAACTTCTAAAAACCATCAAGACCTGATAGCTTTGTCTAAGGAACAATGCCACCAGGCTGGATCTGATCAGCTAGACACACATAATTAAGAAAAAGTGCAAAACTCATCTGTGGGATTTTGAGACTGTTTCAAGAGTTCTGGTTTTACCAAAACATCACAAATTTGGCAAGAGTCTCTGGCTTTGGTCCTTCCATATAGTTTGTCAGGAAACTCCAACACAAATTATACAAACAGAGCAGTCCTTATAACTCCCCAAGTTCCCGTCCAGGCTTCTGAGTAGTAACCCACACCCATCCATCACTCTCAAGTGAAAGTGAAAGTGAATCATCCCCTCTTTAAGGCACTTTGCCTAATTAGGCTCAGGCCTGGTCTACACTAGGCGTTTATGTCGAATTTAGCGCCGTTACATCGAATTAATCCTGCACCTGTCCACACCATGAAGCTATTTAGTTCGACATAGAGGTCTCTTAAATTCGATTTCTGTACTCCTCCCCAAAGAGGGGAGTAGCGCTAAATTCGACATGGCCATGTCGAATTAGGCTAGGTGTGGATGGAAATCGACGCTAATAGCTCCGGGAGCTATCCCACAGTGCACCACTCTGTTGACGCTCTGGACAGCAGTCCGAGCTCAGATGCTCTGACCAGCCACACAGGAAAAGCCCCGGGAAAATTTGAATTCCTTTTCCTGTCTGGGCAGTTTGAATCTCATTTCCTGTTTGGACATCGTGGCGAGCTCAGCAGCACTGGCAACGATGCAGAGCTCTCCAGCAGAGATGGCCGTGCAATCTCAGACTAGAAAGAGGGCCCCAGCATGGACTGATCGGGAAGTCTTGGATCTCATCGCTGTGTGGGGAGATGAGTCCGTGCTTTCCGAGCTGCGCTCCAAAAGACGGAATGCAAAGATCTATGAGAAGATCTCTAAAGCCATGGCAGAGAGAGGATACAGCCGGGATGCAACGCAGTGCCGCGTGAAAATCAAGGAGCTGAGACAAGGCTACCAGAAGACCAAAGAGGCAAACGGACGCTCCGGATCCCAGCCCCACACATCCCGTTTCTACGAGGCACTGCATTCCATCCTAGGTGCGGCCGCCACCACTACCCCACCACTGACCGTGGACTCTGAGGATGGGATATTGTCAACGGCCGGTTCCTCGGACATGTTAGCGGACGGGGAAGATGAGGAAGGAGATGAGGAGGATGAGGCAGTCGACAGCGCTAGCAACGCTGATTTCCCCGACAGCCAAGATCTCTTCATCACCCTTACAGAGATCCCCTACCAACCGTCCCCAGCCGTTAACCCGGACACAGAATCAGGGGAAGGATCATCCAGTAAGTGTTTTAAACATCTAAACATTTATTTTTAACAGAACAGGAATATTAACAATAACAACAATGGGTTTCTCATGATTAGTTTGCCCTAGGCGCTTAACGTTTCAGTCCTGGGCAGTGCAACTATTCAAAAAAAATCTAACAATGTCCGGTTTAGCATGATTGTTCTGCCCAAGCCGCTCTACTGTTTAGTCCCTGCCAGTGCAGCTACAGTAAAATGCGGTCTATATGTCCGGGGATAGAGCTGAAATCCTCAATGGACATCTCCACGAAGCTCTCCTGGAGGTAATTGGAAAGCCTTTGCATCAGGTTCCTGGGGAGAGCGGCCTTATTGGGTCCTCCATAGTAGCAGACATTTCCGCACCAGGAGACAAGCAAGTACTCCGGGATCATTGCCCTGCAGAGCATGGCGGCATACGGCCCTGGTCTTTGCAGGCTTTCCCGAAGCATTCTTTCTTTATCAGTGTCTGAGATCCTCATCAGGGTGATGTCGCTCATGGTGACCTGCTTTGAATTAGGTAGGGGAATGTTAGTATTGGGACTGCTTGCCCATTCCTTTACAGAACTGTAACCCTGGTTTACAGCCACGCGGTGGAGGCGGGAGAGGGGCAGCATACAGGGATCTTTCCCTGGGACAGCTGCGAGGGGGTGGGACAGGGGCAGAGTTCATGCTTGCCGGATTGCTGGCAGCAGGGACTGGCATTGCTTTCAATGTGAAAGCAAGCCAGTGCTACTATTAAAGTTTTAAGCAGCCACAAGTCTACGGCTTACCATGTCTGCCTGCTACACAAATTCCGTTGTCCTGCCCCGCTTCTCAGATCTGCAGTGCAAGACCCCAGGCACTGAATGCGAAGGCCGAAAATTCGACCTTGTCCTGAGTGCGCATGTGATAGGTGCTGTGCATGGTCTTGTTCACAGAGAAAGACTATGTTCTTTGTTCACAACTACATTTATCTTTCTGAGGAATTCACTCCCTTTTTCCCATTCCCACAGCCACAGCTGCGACTGTCTCACAACCCAGCCAGGCATCACACTCCCAGAGGCTAGCGCAGATTAGGCGGAGGAAGAAGAGGACGCGGGAGGACATGTTCTCGGAACTTATGGGCTGCTCCCGAGCCCAGGCAGCACAGCAGACACAGTGGAGGGAGAACTTGTCCCAAATGCACCGCTCACACATGGAACGGGAGGAGAGGTGGCGGCAGGAAGACCAGCAGGCGACTCAAACGCTGCTTGGACTAATGAGGGAGCAAACGGACACGCTCCGGCGCCTTGTGGATGTTCTGCAGGACCGGAGGCAGGAGGACAGAGCCCTGCTGCAATCTATCTGTAACCGCCCTCCCCCGCCACCAAGTCCCATACCCCCCTCACCCAAAGTCCAAAGAAGGAGGGGCGGCAGAGTCCGTGAAAACTCTCACTCCACCCCTGCAGACTGCTCAAGCACCAGAAGGCTCTCATTCCCCAAAATTTGAAAAGTCCTTTCCTTCCCGCCTCACCCAAGCCCCCATCCAAGTTTCACCCCCCAGTTTCATGTGTGGTTGTTAATAAAAAATACGTTTCTGTTCATTACTGTTTCCATCATGTTCTTTAGAGGAGAGTCTGTCTGAAGGGGGGAAAGGGGGTTGGTAATTGGACAGGACAGCAGCAGGGCACACACACATTGCAGTCACTAGTTACCCTGGTCAGTCTGGGAGGTGGTTTTAGTGTTCTGTGGTGGATAGGGGGTGCTCTGTGACTTTGTGGCGGGGGAGTGCAGTTAGAGATCTTATGCAGCGGTCCTTATCCTGGATCACAGAGCCACGCAGCAGGGGATCTGTAACCGTCCTCCCCCTGCCACAAAGTCACATACCCCCCCACACACAGAGTCCCGAACAGGAGGGGTGGCAGGGTCCGTTGAAACCACCAGTCCACCACTGCGGAGCCTGTCATTCCTGGAGTTTGGAAGCGTCATTTGCATCACTACACTACACCCGCTCCCGACCACAGTCTGCGTCCCAGGTTCAACACTTTCTCACGAAAACAGTAATAAAGAAAACGGTGTTCATTAACAAAATTGAAGTGATTTTATTTTTACGCGTGTGTTGGAAGGGGGGGAACGGGGTATGTAACTGGAGAGGATACTGAATATTTAGTGGGTAAAGAAACGGGGGCAGGTTCAGCTTCTCTGTACACAAACTGAAAAGTCACTGGTTACCGTGCTCACTCAGGAACCTAGCATTCAAAGCCTCCTGGATGCACAGCGCGTCCCGCTGGGCTCTTCTAATCGCCCGGCTGTCTGGCTGCGCGTAATCAGAAGCCAGGCTATTTGCCTCAACCTCCCACCCCGCCATAAACGTCTCCCCCTTGCTCTCACACAGATTGTGGAGCACACAGCAAGCTGCAATAACAATGGGGATATTGGTTTCGCTGAGATCACAGTGAGTCAGTAAGCTTCTCCATCTCCCCTTGAGACGGCCAAAAGCACACTCCACCACCATTCTGCACTTGCTCAGCCGGTAGTTGAAGAGTTCTTTTTCAGTGTCCAGGGTGCCAGTATAGGGCTTCATGAGCCAGGGCATTAGCGGGTAGGCTGGGTCCCCGAGGATGACTATAGGCATCTCCACATCCCCAAGAGTTATTTTGTGGTCCGGGAAGTAAATACCTTCCTGCAGCCGTCTAAACAGACCAGAGTTCCTGAAAACACAAGCGTCATGAACCTTGCCCGGCCATCCAATGTTGATGTTTGTAAAACATCCCCTATGGTCCACCAGTGCTTGCAGTACCATTGAAAAGTAGCCCTTTCGGTTGATGTACTGGCTGGCCTGGTGGTCCGGTCCCAGGATAGGGATGTGAGTTCCATCTATAGCCCCACCGCAGTTTGGGAATCCCATCGCGGCGAAGCCATCTATGATGACCTGGCCGTTTCCCAGGGTCACTACCTTTGAGAGCAGTACCTCAACGATTGCGTTGGCTACTTGCATGACAACAACCCCCACGGTAGATTTGCCCACGCCAAAGTGGTTCGCGACTGACCGGTAGCTGTCTGGCGTTGCAAGCTTCCAGAGGGCTATGGCCACTCGCTTCTGGACAGTCAGGGCTGCTCACATCCGGGTGTCATTGCGCTTCAGGGCAGGGGACAGCAACTCACAAAGTTCAAGGAAAGTCCCCTTCCACATGCAAAAGTTTCGCAGCCACTGTGATTCATCCCAGACCTGCAGCACTATGCGGTCCCACCAGTCCGTGCTTGTTTCCCGGGCCCAGAATCGCCGTTCCACAACATCCACATTGCCACCGTGATGTCCGCGGCGCTGGGTGCCGTGCTTTCTGACAGGTCTGTGCTACTCTCAGACTTCAGGCCCTCACCGCGGTGCCGTAGCCTCCTCGCCCGATTTATCTGCATCTGCCTCTGGGAAAGGTGGATGATAAGCTGCGAGGCGTTGACAACGGCCACAACTGCAGCGATGGTCGCAGCGGGCTCCATGCTCGCAGTGCTGTGGCGTCCGCGCTGTCAGTGACCAGAAAAGTGCTCGAACTGATTTCCCGCCGGCGCTTTCAGGGAGGGAGGGCGGTAGTGACGGACGGATGACGACAGTTACCCAAAAGCACCCTCGACACATTTTTTTACCCAGAAGACATTGGCGGCTCGACCCAGAATTCCAATGGGCAGCGGGGACTGCGGGAACTGTGGGATAGCTGCCCACAGTGCACCGCTTCCAATGTCGACGCTTTCCCCGTTAGTGTGGACTCACAAAGTCGAATTACTGTCCTTAGTGTGGACACACACGTTCGACTTTGCAATATCGATTCCACATATTCGATTTAAGTAAAATCGAACTACTCTCGTAGTGTAGACATACCCTCAGTTGCACTTAATCCGCTCCTAGCTGGGAGTGCCTCCTTGACCCAATTCTGAACCTTCCTGGGAAAATTTCATCTAAGAATAAAAGTGTTTAGACTGAAAGTATGTTATGGTCTTTTCTATATGGAAGCATAATCTCAAATTAGAGGTTGTACCCCATTAACTCAGTAATAACTATATCCTGGACTAAGAATTAGGGTTTCAGCCTTAGAATTTATGTTCTATAAAAACCTTGACCTTTAGCAGCGGAGTTTGTTTATTTACTTGAAAAACAGGGAGCACCCTCAAATTCATATTTAAGTAACTGTTGTCATCCAAATCACTGTGTTCTGATTGGCTAACTGCAGAGTAAAGGCAGTCCTCATACTTATCACACAATTGGTTCCTTACAATTGCGTCGGAACTCGGAATGTCGGAACTCGGAACCGCAATCTACTCCATTGTGGGACCGAGCATCGTAAACTCGAAACCTATAGTCGTAAGTCGAATCAGGGTGTCAATGTAGAAGCGTCATAAGTGCCGTTCGTCACAACTCGAATGTCGTAAAGTTGAGGACTGCTTGTAAAAGAATCTGCATTAATAACTATAGTTATTATGAAAATCAGCCCCACTTAACCAAGGAGAATTGCATAACTGAAAAATAAGCAAATAACTGAACAAAAGCCTTGTACTTTCATTAGGTGAGAGAGTTCATCTTCAGTATAGATATTAGTTACTTGAGTAAGTCACAATTTTAAAAACCATTTAAGATTTATACTCATCTGCCAAAACTAAAAGGTAAGATACACAAACTCAAAGAAGTTCAGAAATAAAGGCAGGTTACCACCAACTATAGTACATAGGGCACAATCATCATTTGCCACACTACTTGACATTAATTTTACTAGTGCCATTTTACAGCCTTTTATAATCTAGTCCTAGATGAAATCTTGTTAATATATGCATGATGTTTATCTTAACTCTAAAAAATTCTAAAATATTTGTAAAGAGTGTTCAATCTCAGCCATTAAGGAAGAGAAAACATAAAAAAAATACTTACCAGCTGGGAAAAAATAAGAAACATAATCAGCAACTGCTAGCTATAAAATGAGCTTTTTGTGATGAAAGTTGCTTGGCTCTACCAAGTTTAAAGTCAGCCCTCCTACCCCACTCCCAACATAAGGCATGCTGGGGAGAGGGGGGAATAAGATCCTCTAAAAAAGGCAACACTGTGCTACAAACAGTTGGAGCTAGGAACTCACCAAAGAAAATGTTATTGTAGTATGGGCTGTTTTAGGAGTGTGTCACCACTAATTATGCTTTCATAGGTAAAGCAATAGAAATGCAATTACATTTGTTTAGTTTTGTTCTGGTTTTGCATGTATATCAATGTGTTTCCAAGTTATGAATAGATCACACTATAACACTTACATACAAAAATGTTTCCCTTCATACAATTAAGTGGGGGGAAAGGCCTTCCTAATTTTCTCCACTCTCCCTTCTTCCCTTTCCCTCTCTTTCCATCATAGGTGCTGGAACTAGGGGTGCTGGCAGTGCTGCTGCACCCCATGGCTTCAAGTGGTTTCTATTATATACAGGGTTTACAGTTTGGTTTAATGGGTCTCAGCACCCCCCACTACACAAATTGTTCCTGCACCTCTGATTTCCATATTTGTTTCCCTTCTCCTCTTGCTCCCTTTTTTAATTTCCCTTTTCCAATTCCCTCTCTTATCTTTGTTTCTATTCCCTGTTTCCTCTCCTCTTCTCTCTCCTTTCTATTCCCTTCCTCCTTCTGTCCCCTTCATCTCCCTTTCTTTCTCTTCTTCCCCTTGGCTATTTTCTGTCTCTTGCTTAAAAAATTAAGTCCCACTTTCTCACATAGCTTGGAAAGATGCTGAATCAATGGAAGAAGGGGCCAGTGAGCTAGTGGCAGCAGAATTTGCAGCAGAAAGATCTTAAAAATACACCACAGATATGAATTTCCCTCTCACTGAGTTGAACAGTGCAGTGCCCCAAAGGGGACTGCACTGGTGTGGGGGGGTCTATAATCCTTAAACAACACAATCGGAGAATAAAAATCCTTCTCTGGAATAAAGGAAGCAAAACTTTTCTTCCCTTATGGTATTGCTTAAGCTTCCAGGAAGGGAGCACACTCCTCTTGGTGAAGAAAATGGGTTGACTAAGGGAACAATGGGTTGAGCCAGAGGGAACAATTTTCTCCCACAGGAACAACATTTTATCTGTTGACTAAAGCATCTTCCATTCAGCTTGTGACAACAGTGAATGCCAGTGAAAATGAAGTAGGATCAGAGGCTAAAATAGGGAAAGAACAAGTTAAAAATTACTTAGACAGGTTAGATGTCTTCAAGTCACCAGGGCCTGATAAAATACACCCTAATACTCAAGGAGCTGACTGAGGAGATATCTAAGCCATTAGCAATTATCTTTGAAAAGTCGTGGAAGACAGGAGAGATTCTAGAGGACTAGAAAAGAGAAAATATAGTGCCAATCTATAAAAAGGGAAATAAGGACAACCCTGGGAATTACAGACGAGTCAGCTTAACTTCTATAACCGGAAAGATAATGGAGCACATAATTAAGCAAACAATTTGCAGACTAGAAGATAATAAAGTGATAAGTAACAGTCAGCATGGATTTGTCAAGACAACTCATTTCAAACCAACCTAATTGTGGATGGGGGGAAGAGGTAGATGTGGTATATTTTGACTTTAGTAAAGATTTTGATACTGTCTCGCATGACCGTCTCATAAACAAATTAGGGAAATACAACCTAGATGGAGCTACTATAAGGTGGGTACAAAACTGATTGGAAAACCGTTCCCAAAGAGTAATTATCAGTGGTTCACAGTCAAGCTGGAAGGGCATATCAAGTGGGGTCCCGCAGGGATCAGTTCTGGGTCTGATTCTGTTCAATAGCTTCATCACTTATTTAGATATTGGCATAGAGATACACTTATAAAGTTTGTGGATGATACCAAGCTGGGAGAGGTTGCAAGTGCTTTGTAGGATAGGATTAAAATTCAAAATGATCTGGACAAACTGGAGAAATGGTCTAAAGTAAATAGGATGAAATTCAACAAAGACAAATGCAAAGTACTCCACTTAGGAAGGAACAATCAGTTGCATGCATACAAAATGGGAAATGACTGCCTAGGAAGGAGTACTGCAGAAAGCGATCTGGGGGTCATAGTGGATCACAAGCCAAATATGAGTCTTGAGTCAACAGTGTAACACTGTTGCAAAAAAAGCAAACATATTTCTGGTATGTATTAGTAGGAGTGTTGTAGGCAAGACATGAGAAGTAATTCTTCAACTCTACTTCATGCTGATACAGCCTCAACTGGAGTATTGTGTCCAGTTCTGGGCACCACATTTCAGCAAAGATGTGGACAAATTGGAGAAAGTCAAGAGAAGAGCAACAAAAATGATTAAAGGTCTAGAAAACATGACCCATGAGGGAAAATTGAAAAAAAAAATGGGTTTGCTTAGTCTAGAGAAGAAAAGACTGAGGAGGGACATGATAACAGTTTTCAAGTGCATAAAAGGTTGCTACAAGGAGGAGGGAGAAAAATTGTTCTCCTTAGTCTCTGAGGTTAGGACAAGAAGCAATGGGCTTAAATTGCAGCAAGGGCAGTTTAGGTTGGACATTAGGAAAAACTTCCTAACTGTTAAGCACTGGAATTAATTCCCTTGGGAGGTTGTGGAATCTCCTTCACTGGAGATTTTTAAGAGCAGGTTAGACAAACACCTGTCAGGAGATTGGACTAGATGACCTCTCGAGGTCCCCTTCAGTCCTACGATTCTATGATAAATATTGTCTGGGAGTTCCCTCAGGGATCCTGCAAGGTCCTGAGTACCTTACATTCCTCTTGATTTCAGTGGAGGTTAGAGGTGTCCAACCCCTTTCAGGAGGCAAACAGCACCTCAAAGGATCTTAAAGTACAGGCTCTAACCCTTTCTCCATTTGCAAATGATTTAATACAGTCAGCTACTCTGATATCTGTGTATCTATCTTCAGTTTTTTATGACATGGTTATTATCTGCTTTCTGCAAAGCCACTGCATGTGATAATCAGATACTACAGCTGGATTCAGACTATATATTGATTTTCATTTTTTAAAAATTAAGCTTTATTAAGGTCAGTGTTTCCTGTATGTATGCTTGTCATTGTAAGAAGACTAGACTGCTTTTTGCTGACACAACTCTTTAGATAAAATGTAGAGAGACAAAGTTTAGATCCAAACTTCCAGGAACCCTAACAAAACCCAAAGTTTTCTTTGGAAAAGGTGAAGATACATTAAAGGACTGTATTTGCACACACAATTTAGGACGAACACTTCCTAATGCACATTTTGGTTCCTTTGTAGTTAAGGAAAACAATTTATCAGTTTATGATCCACTATGACCCCCTGATCCTTTTCTGCAGTATTCCTTCTTGGGTAGTCATTTCCCATTTTGTATCTGTGCAATTGATTATTCCTTCCTAAATTAGTACTTTATATTTGTCCTTATTGAATTTCATCCTATTTATTTCAGACCATTTCTCCAGCTTGTCAAGATCATTTTGAATTCTAAGACTCTCCTCCAAAGCGCTTTCAATCCCTCCCATCTTGGTATCATCCACAAACTTTATAAGTGTAAGTTCTATGCCATTATCCAAATAATGTATGAAGCATATTTATTAGCATAACGTATATTGGGCCAAATTCTGCAGCTCTCAATTGTGTAAAATTCCTGTTGAAGTCAATAGGAGTTTTACACAATTAGGGACTTCAAAATTTGGCCCATAGTTTGTAAAATAATTTGGGGGTCCTTCAATATGATACGCCCATAGTGGAACAGTGCCATAAATGTACATGAGTCTAAGAATTATATCTAGTGGAATGGAGGGACTGCAGGAGCCATACAGACAGCTGACTGGACCAAAAGAAGGTGGGGAATAGGAGAAGGATGTGCTCTAATACAGACTTTTAAATAGCACATCACAGATGGGGCATGGATACCTATCAAAAATTATATCATTAGAAGAATTGTTACAGCTGCCTTGTATAAATGAAAAATATTGTTATTAGTGAAAGAAAGTGATAAGTAACATAAATTGGAATCAACTTGGTTTCTGTTCCAATTTTGTTAATGTTAGTAATAATAATTTGCACTTATAGTGCTTGTCACCCAAAGATCTCAAAATACTTCTCAACAAATTAATCAATCTAAATATCAATCCTTTGAGGCAGATAAATATTATTAAACCACTAAGAAACATTGTACACAAAAGTAATGTTTGCCAAATATAAAAGAACAATCTGTAGGAAGAGACATTTTGTTTTCTAGGGCAGTTTTACAAACAATGGACATTAAAGCAAATACACTACAAACATATAGCTGCCAGTTTTCTTCTAAAGGAGAAGGTCGGCAAGGGATTGTTTGTCATTTGTTTATATTGCATGTGAGTTGGTTTGTCTGCTGTGTGTCTAACAGCCAGTTGTAGTCACTTTTTAAATATTCTAAAAGGCAGTGTGTAAACACTGGTTAACAAATGAAATAAATCCTGAAGGTTATAACTTCACTATGGAACCTCTTTTCATGGTAGATCAATCTGTTTGCCAAACAGCTTTAACTGTGTCTTAGGGCAGAGTTGGGACATAAAAAATTGTGTCAATATAAATATTTGCTTTCAAAATGATATTGCACTATATATACTTTGCAGTTTACAAGTCCATAATTTGCAACTGTAATGACCTAGTGTGGTAAGAACTTTCAGTGACAGCTCTTTGAATGACAGCTAAATAATTAACTAAAATTAAGTCCTGTAATATAAATAACATTTGGCCCTGGGGTGAATAGGTTTCTGAATTCACTCTATCTCAGCTGTCACTCATAAACCTGTTCACGGGGTTGTTCTTGTATACTCTTCAGTATAACCGGTAAGGAAAGATCACTGAATGAATTAACAAATATTTTTGTGACCTTTTTTTCCTCATGCAGGTAACTTTAAAAGGGCTCAGCAGTGAAACTTCAAATGAGAAATGTGTTTATTTATTCCTGCAAAGGTTTCCAACAAAGGAAATTTCAGTGGTACTACTTGTTTTCCAACACATGTAAGTAGTCTCATTGAACAGGTGTGAGCCAGATGGATCTGCTGATGTAATGCCTTAGGGACTATGTAACCCATCTGTGGGATAGACCATAGTAATGAAACAGGACCCTGAAAAGGCTCACCTCAATTGCCCAGTACGTCTGTGTGCCTCGAATAAACATCAAACATGAGCAACATATGTAAGAAATGTGGAGGGAGGGAGAGAGAGTATGCCCAATTAATCAGTCCAATTGGTGCTTTATCCCTAAATTCAAAATTACAATTGGATCAGTCAAAATCATACCTATACCCAAATTTGTTGAACCATTGGTAATACAAAGTCAACCAAGCTTTGGTTCTAAGCCAATTCAGTTTCTCCCTAACTATATAGTACCTAGGCTATTGCTAAATTAAACGTATACCTAAAATCTTTGTTAAAATGAAATATAAATCATTTCTTTCCTATGTGAAAAAAACTGAATACAGTAAATAATCAAATAGACCTGGTGGGATCTAATAAATACAGTTGGGAACATATGGTTGCAGTATTCAGTTTTAAGATATTGTTATGGATACAAGTGTTAATAATTATAGCAATGCTTATAATGTTTTGTAAAATATAGTTTATATTAAAAGACTGGTAAAAAAGGCAAGAAAGAAAACAGGCATTGGAACAACCACCATACTCCACCATGTAAAATAAGTGACACCTTCAAAAATATTGTATTTCCAAGAGTGCCAAAGGAAGGAGTGCTGGGGAATATTGAAACACCACGGCCCTAAACTGAATAAGCACCTCAAAATTCAATAGGCAAAATTGCTGACAGAGCTTTTTATGATTTACAGACATGGTGTGAAAGCTTGCGCAAAATTCACTTGAAAATCCATGTTTAGAAAAGATAAGAATGCACAGGCATTAGGACATGTTGTTCTACATAACTTTGCTATTCAAATAAGAAAAATAAAAGTTATGTAAATGAATAATTTAGGAAGATACACATGCACTGAACTATTATATTAAAATATTACAAAAATTGCTGAGTGGTTAGTTTAATGTTAAGACTTTCTGAGAAGGTGTGTTGAATGGTAAGAGGATAGCTGACGTAAAATTATCCAGCAAATTTTTTAATATTATTCCATAACACCAAAAGTCCAATGCCCAGAGTCATCTCTCAGTGTCTTTTTTAAATGCCCAGCTCTCATATCTGTACAAGAGTGTTGATCATATGTTGCATTTCAGCAATCTAGTGCAGATGTGTAGTTTTCACTTTTGACAACACAGGTCCTTGAAAATTGTTGAATACATCTTTTGCAAGGGATATCTTTCTGATTTTTTTGTTCTATCCTACTACATCTGATGTTATTAGACACCCTAAAAAGGGAAACTACTCACCACTTGACCATCAAGATAAAGGTGTTACCTACCTTGTCCATTGCTAAATTTACTTATTTTTATCCTTTTTGTCTTTCTGACGTTAATTGTCATTCCATATTTCTTGTACAGTCAGCAAACCCCTCTACCTCCCAACCCTCAAGTAACATAGTGCGCACCTCGTAACATAGTGCTGTTTGGACATAGCCAAGCCAGGCTTGGAAGAATTAGATCTTTGTTGATAAATGTTGGTAAACATTGATTGCATAATATGCACACAGACCAATGAAAATTTTTTCCATCGATAATAACAGAAATGTACAGATAGATAAAGTAAGAAAAATGCAGCTTGAGAATTTATAAGAGTCAAAATCAAGTGATTTAGACTTTCAGATTAGGCTTGTTACCAATGAAATAACAAATAAATAGTAAAAATAGGTATGATTTGTTGATTTAAGGATATTTACTTTGTATATTTTGATGTGTAATTGACAATTTGTGTTTTAATGGTTTATAAAGCTTTAACTTTTGAATCTCAGTGTCTACTGTCATTAAATAACTGTCTGATCCCCCCCCATAATTTCCTACAACTGTGAAAATTTAAATTGATAAAAATAGAAAAAAATGCTTAAAACACTCATGATTTTGCACAAATATGAAAATTTAAATAGATAAAAATCTAAAAAAAGTTTAAAAATAAATATCAGTATTATCCTTTTAATTTATTTTTTAAAAATGTATTCTGCCAAGCCTACTCATAATACAATATTGCTTAGATGTAGCCAGATGAGGTTGCTGTGTTGCCCACATTAGTGATTTCAGCCTGAATCTCTCATTATTTGATGTTTTTCTTAAAGTCCCAGCTCCTAGAGCTATATAATTAGGTGAGAAACTCAGCTTTCATTAAAAGATAAAGTAAGCTTCAACTCAGATGTTATTTCTACCTTGACATACAGATGTGCAAGCTGGAAATCCACCAAAGTTATAGGCAGCTGTCTAAATGCCTTCAAAAGCAAGGAAAATAAATGTATAAATTTATAAATTTAAAACAAAATAGTGTGAGTTCAACAATTTAGCTCTTAAGTTTTCTAGAAGAGAAGACAGAAACATCAAGGACCCTACTATATGAATGAAGCAAGAGCATCAGCTGTTGCGTAGCTGGAGAAACATGTAAAAGGTGCCAACCGAAATAATCCCTCTGTCAAATGGTATCTAGATTGGGGAAAGTTTATGAGACTTAAAGCAGGCAAAGAAGAGCCAGCATAAGTAGGTATGGTGCTGACTTATTTGGTGGTGCCGGAAAGATTCAGACTCTAGCTCTCCAGGGCCCATGATGGCTCGTGGGCCATTTGACCCATGGCACAGCCCTAGCAGAAAAGCGCCCAGAAGCCAGGGACTCTGGGCAGGAGGGCAGCAAGGTGCCTTTGGTGACTTCATCAGGTGCATCTAGGCACGAGCCTGACATTTCTATGGTGCAAGGAGCTGCCTCTGCCCCTGCTGACCAAAGCAGGCGGCGCTTCGGATCAGTGACACCTCCCCTAACCGACCTCCGAGGTTACATCTGAAGCCAGTAAACGCCAGCCTCGGCCTCCCTCTCAGTCAGCGTCTTGATTGGCCGACTGGCTGGTCGATCAGCC
The DNA here is from genome assembly GCF_002925995.2 of Terrapene triunguis. Lineage (NCBI taxonomy): Eukaryota > Metazoa > Chordata > Testudines > Emydidae > Terrapene > Terrapene triunguis. The sequence goes on along the minus strand of NW_020665189.1, from coordinate 15,760,392 downwards.
CCTTAAGCAGCCAACCGGAGGCGAGTATGGGCGGCGCTCGTCCGCCCCTGTCTACATAAGGGCGGGGGGCGCGAGCCGGTGGGTGGTAGGGGCAGGCGCCGCCGCAGTGGGGTCCCGGGCAGTCTCGGGGCGGCGACGCGCGGTTATTTATTTTTAAACACGCTGGGGTTTTAAGTAACGTTTTATAAGTATTTATCTGTGAGGTGCCCGCGGCCCCGAGCAGGACCTGGCGCCTGCCCCCGATCGCACGGTAAGGGCTCGGCGGGGGACTATCGGGCGCGGGTTTGGCTGGGGGGCTCCAGGCTGGGTAAGGTGGGAGGATGGATCGTTTATGGGTTTGGGCTGGGGGCGGGGGGGACGATCCATCGCGTGAGGGTTTGGGGGACCAGAGGCTGCAGGCTGGGCGGTCGGTTCTCTGCCCCACGCCCAGCCGGTCTGTGGGGTTACAGCTTGGGGCTGTCAGGGGTCAAGCTGTAATTGCTGGGAGGAGGATTTGAACCCCCCTCCTCCCCCCACTAAGATTGTCTCGGGGTCTATAAGCCCGAGTCCCCTCTCTCCCGAGCGGGGCGGACAAGCCCAGGCATGTCACTGTGGAGGGGGAGGTGCTGAGTGACTGGAGGGACTCGGGCAGCTGACGTGTGTGCAATGTGTCTGTGCTCTTCAGTCAGCGCTACAGCTCCGCTATCTGCAAATGCTGACCTCTCTCTTGGAGGAAGACTTCTGAACTTGAGGTTGGGTTCCTTGCATACATAAAATGCCAGCACAGATTCCTGTATAATGTGGGCGTTTCAGGGTGTATACTAAAGGGGAAGGCTGCTTGCTGACCATAACACACCAACTGAAGGCCACCCAAATCCGTAAATAATAAAATCTTCTGTAAAATGTGTACTATAAAATCAAAAGTCTAAGTTCAGAAATATAACAGCAGAAAATGTCTGACTAGAACAGTGGTTCTCCAACTTTTGTACTTGTGACCTCTTTCACATAGCAAGCCTCTAAGTGTGACCCCCTTATAAATTAAAAACACTTTTTAAAATATATTTAACACCATTATAAATGCTGGAAGCAAAGCAGGGTTTGGGGTGGAGGCTGACAGCTCATGACCTGCCCCCCCCCCCGTAATAACCTTGTGACCCTGAGGGGTCCTGACCCCCAGTTTAAGAACCCCTGGACTAGAACAATAGAGAGGGAGTCATTATAAATCTAAGTAGAGCTTGCTAATGTTATGATGTAATTCTATCCTCTTGGGGAAGGTTGAAGCGCTTTCATGTGCTTTGAAGAGCATCTTTGCCACTGATTGATGTTGGGGCAAATGTAACTCCCCAGCATATCATAAAGGCATTTTGGGACTCTTTTTAGTAGCTTCTTGCATTAAGTATTTGTGTCTCATTACAGATGATTGAAATGCTTGTAACAACTGAAGCTCAAGAATTGCTATATCAGCTCAATGCTCTGTTGGAACAAGAGTTAAGATATCAGCCAAAGGCTTCTGGCCTGAGACTAATTGAAACTGCTCATGACAATGGCCTCCGAATGACTGCAAGGTTGCGAGACTTTGAAGTAAAAGATCTCCTCAGCTTAACTCAATTCTTTGGCTTCAATACAGAAACGTTTTCTTTAGCTGTGAATTTCTTAGACCGGTTTCTGTCAAAAATGAAGGTATGTTTTGGAAACATAAGCTCTAATGCACTAACTTTCTATGGCCTTGCCTTCACTTAATTAAGGGGGGGGGGAATGTTAGCTATGCTTCATAGCCTTTAACGTAACCTCCTAACTTATTGAAGACGAGCACTATGTAGTTTTCACATCAGATTTTAACTCTAGTTAAGAACACCTTTATTCCAAGTGAAGATACAGCCTATGGGCTTGTCTACACTTGGAGTGCTATAATGGCACAGCTATGCTGCTATAGCACTTCATTGTAAACATACCTATGCTAACAGGTCAGGGTCTCCCATCTGTGCAGGTAATACATATCCCCCCAGAAGTGGTAACTAGGTGGACTTAAGAATTCTGTTGACCTAGTGATGTCTAAACCAGGGTTAGGTCAGTTCAACTATGGGTTGTTTTGTTTTGTTTTTGGTGTGTGGTGTTTTATTTTGTTTTGTTTTTTTTTGGGGGGGGGGGTGTGGATTTTTCACACCCCTTAGCGATGTAGTTAAGCCTACTTAATTTTCTAGTGTAGATGATGCCTATATCTCAATTTGTGCAGACACGTCAGAGTTTCACTAGTCTTAAACAGCAAACTACTCTTGCTCTCCTGTACACATGCTTTCTCTTACTCTTTGCAATATAAGATGTACATGTACATTCCTGTAAGCTACTTTTTATTTTACTACTCTAGATCTGTAAGGTTCTTGTCCAAAATGCCAGGTGCTCAACAGACTTCAGATGTTGGTCAGCACTGAGTACTTCAATAGTTTTGGGGAAGGAGGGATTTGGGGACTGAAGAGTAGTCCTATAATTGCACAGAGTGACCAGAGGATCTCATTATACCATTGTGTATGCTATCAGAAATAAAAGTTCTCAAAGATACTCGTATAATAATCAAAAGTAAGCAATTCAAAAATCTTCCAACTCAGTCTTAAGGCAACTTAAGCATACCACAGTCAGAGACCATGCATATTCCTAAATGGGGGGTGGGGTGGGAGTGGAAAATTACTGACTCCAAAAAATATGCTTTTAGAAAATTTTAAAGCTAACCCAATCAGATTAAAAAAGGACTAGACACTCACTTCTGAGCACATGCCAGTTTCTTTCAGTGTTTTGGAAGAAATGTCCACTAGTTAAATTATTCATTAATTCTCCTCCAAGGAACTTCTTATACCTCACTAACTCTCCAATAGGATATTGGATTAGTGACCCTGATCTAACCTGGTATAGCAATGGCTACATTTCTAATACAATAAGGAAAGCTCAGTATAAGAGAAGGGAATCTCCCAAATGCCCCTATTTGTAGAAAGCAGAGTGAAGTAATTTTGGGCATCTGACATCGTGGTGTATGGATGCGGATGGTCGAGTTACAGTATGCAAAATGATTGCTACCTGCAGAGCTTGGCTTAAAAAGAGAGCCCAACATCTATTTTAGCTGAATACATGTTTATTTTTCTGACTTACTATAAAATGCTTTCATTATAATAAGGAACTTGACTCTCTTTTAGGTGCAGCCTAAACACTTAGGCTGTGTTGGACTCTGCTGCTTCTACCTGGCTGTGAAAGCAACAGAAGAGGAAAGAAACATTCCCTTAGCCTCTGACTTAATTCGAATAAGCCAGTATAGGTTCACTGTATCTGACATGATGAGAATGGAGAAAATTGTGTTAGAGAAGCTATACTGGAGAATCAAAGCTACAACTGCCTTTCAGTTTCTACAACTCTATCACTTGCTCATCCATGAGAATTTACCTTGTGAAAGGTAAAACAACTATTTCACCATGACTTTGAAGCTTCTCTGCCCACTGGAAAGGGCTGGTGGGGGGGAAAATTGCTCAAGTAATCTACTTTAATGTATACAATTTAAATCAAAAGTGAGAATGCAAACAGTTACAAACAGGTAAACAGTGGCTGATATGAATCCCTGTGGATTGATACTGTGCTCTAAGGAACAGAGCTTTCTCCTACTTCAGGGACAACGTTGTTTACAGCTAAAATAAAAATGACTCTGAGCATAGTTTTAGATCAGGGAAACAGCCTTGCTGAACAGGTGCAGGTTAATGCATTGCTGATCAAGCAGCAGTAGTGTCTGACAGTCTTTCAAAATGTCTTCTCTGAAAAGACAACTGGTTCATGAATATCCTTAGTTACTTCAAGATCAAAACTTGCTTGGTCAACAAATATTGTAAGCACATCAAACCTGTAATACCCCTTAGCTGGGTAAAAACAACCGGGGATATAAAGTCAAAACTGCTTTTACTTTACCATGTTGCCAGTCTTGCAAATGTATATAGAAAAATATCTATGTATAAAACAAAGCAATAGCACATTAAGTTGCAACACTTAATTTTATAGTACAGCAACTGAGTCCTAAGGTTAGTCTACAATGGGAACTTACATTGGCATACCTACATCTCTCTGGTGTGAAAAATCTACACCCTGAATGTAGCTATGCCAACCTAACCCCTGGTGTAGACAGCAGAAGTGGGGAGGTGGATTACCTATGCTGACAGGAGAACCCCTGCCACTGACATAGGTTACTGTATACACTGAATTGCGGCAGCAGCACTGCTGTAGCGGTTTAAGTGTAGACATACCCAACACCTCTGAACTTAAAAGAAGCCTGTCATTCTTCTTTCACAAACACTTCTGGAACTGATGGAGCCCTTAAACCGTATCTAAGAGAATGTCTGAGTAATTTTGTATTAAACACTCAGCAAATTTCTAAGGCTTTTGCAATCTTGATCTGATTTATATACCGAAAAAGAAAATTACATGCTCTCTACAATTAACTAAACTCTTAATGCCATTCTCTTACAGGAGAAAGCATCTTAATTTTGAGAGACTTGAAGCCCAGCTTAAGGCATGTCACTGCAGAATCATGTTCTCTAAAGCCAAGGTAAGTGGTTTCTAATACCATAAGCACACTGAGTTTACTGAAGCTTAACAGTCTCAGCTGTCAGTATTAACATTTACTTTGTTTCCCTTAGCCTTCTGTTTTGGCATTATCTATATTGGCACTAGAGATCGAAGAAAAGAAACTGCTAGAGTTGAAAGAGGCGATAGAATGCCTTCAAATACATTCCAAGGTAGGTCATGGGGGGGAAAATGACCCTAAGAACAGTGAAGGGTAGAGTCTCTGAACAAGTTTAACATTAGGTTGTTGAACATCATTCTGCTTGTCTTGAAGGCTCCTCCAAAGAAAGGATTCTAGTTTGCTACCATTAAAAATGGAATAATTCTTTACTTGATCTGACAAATGGGAGTTGACTTTTTTCTCCCGAGATGGAGAGATTTGAAAAACTTGCTTGTAACTTTTATGCAGCATTCATGTGACTGGCTCATAGGGGATGAAAGCACACAACAGTCCTTCACAGTATCCATGATGTAAATCAGGAATTAGCAACCTTTGGCACACAGCCAGTTAGGGAAATACGCTGCTGGGCCGGTTTGTTTACCTGCAGCGTCCGCAGGTTTGGCCAATCGCAGCTCCCACTGGCTGCAGTCTCCCATTCTAGGCCAATGGGGGCTACGGGAAGCGGCGTGGGCCGAGGGATGTGCTGGCTGCTGCTTCCCGCAGCCCCATTGGCCTGGAACGGCGAACCGCAGCCAGTGGGAGCTGATGTAAATAAACTGCGAAGGAAAACCAACAAATCAGGTTTCCGCTCAACTTGACTATTACTATCATCCACAACTTATATGGCGTCATTCTGTGGAACTATTGTGAAACTTGTTCACAAGGGAACAACTAGTCCTTTCTGTTGGAGGTGCCCAGTAAAGTAAGTCACAAAAATAATGTGAAGTATTTTGTCCAAGCTCTTGCTCTTTGTATTTTAAAAAAAAAAAAAACCTACAATTTTTCAACTTAAATAGTTGCGGAGGCTGCAATAGCTTAGTAAATGAAGGCTGGTTCTGATACATGCTGGGGTACAGTGATATTAGTCTCCAGGTCAGGGGTGGCATGGGGGGAGCAGCAAGGCTCCTTTAGTGGAAGTGGGGGGAACCTCTTAATAACTAAGAGCCTTCTGCAGTCTATTGGCACCTAAGCTTGTCCCCTTCATACCTCCCACAATTGGCATGTGGTACAAGGCTTTTCTTAATTTAGCTTGCTTGAGGGTAGATTAAAACAACTGGGAAATGGGTGCTTAATTCTAGCTTCAACCTTTCTTCATTCAGACAAATAGCAGAGACCTAACTTTCTGGAAGGAGCTGGTATTAAAGTGCCTTGCAGAATACTCATCAAACAAGTGTTCAAAACCAAATGTTCAGAAGCTGAAGTGGATTGTGTCAGGACGTACAGCACGGCAGCTGAAGCATAGCTACTACAGAATCTCACACCTCCCCACAATCCCAGAGACTGGCTCATAACAGGTAACTTTCTTTAGCTGCTTTCAACTTAGATTTGTGCACAAACAGGAATCCTTAAACAACTAAAACTTTCTTCCTGCTTACTAGACTGGAGGAGGTTTCTTCAGCCCCCTAGGCACAGCCTAGATATTCAATTTAGCTGTCAAACAAAGCAACTCCTCAATTTAATCAACACATTCCAAGTGGCCTGTCAATTCTTGGACACATTCTGCTGACCTTTAGGTGCATCAACACTAATATCTGAGTCTGAAAATACAAACTGGCAACCCTCCTAATGTCTCCTGTAGCAGAGTACCAGTTCTTTCCCATACTGTGGTGTCCGCCACTTGAATCTCACTCACTGAAGTCTGGAGCACAGCTAGGTGAGCAGAGCAAGTGGTGGAATGTGACAAAGATGCCAGGTTGTTAACTTGCTTCACATTCTGATGCTTACAAGGAAAAAGAGGAGAGGGAGAGGAAGAGGAGTGTCTATACTTGAGCAGCAGGTCCAATGTATCAATCAGTGCACCAAAATTTATAGTGAAGGTTGGTTAGCTCATCCTCCAGACACCAAGTTACTGAAATTGGCTTGCCTGTAACAAGTTTCTGGTTGTCCTAGGACTTCAGGACAAATGTTCCTAACATGCGTACAGGCTATGCAATAAAGATTCTGAGATAACTGTCACAGAAAAGTCTACAAAGCTGGTGTCAGACAATGATTTTCCTACAAAAATACATCTACTTCCATTGACAGGGTATTTAATGCATTAAGACATTGCTTCCCCTCACACTTCCAAAGGCTCTACAGTAGAAATTCAGTTACAAACACCAGAGTTAAAAACTGACCGGTCAACCACACACTTCATTTGGACCTGAAAGTATGCAGTCAGGCAGCAGAGATTGGGGCGGGGAAAAAGCAAATACTGTACAGTACAGAATTGTGTTAAATGTAAACTGCTAAAAATTAGTGTGTAAAAAAAAAAAAAAAAGGAAATTATTTCTGTGCTTGTTTCACTTATATTAAGATGGTTAAAAGCAGCATTTTTCTTCTGCATAAAGTTTCAAAGTTGTATTAAATACATGTTCAGTTGTGAACTCTTGAAAGAACAACCATAACGTTTTGTTCAGCGTTACAAACACTTCAGAGTTATGAACAACCTCCATTCCTGAGGTTGTAACTCTGAGGTTCTGCTGTATCTACATAGTTTAAACATGGTTAAGCTTAATCTGGCAAAACTAGCCTCTAACTCTGTCCTGTGCATTGACTAGACAAGCTGTTTTCCAACATTTTATTGGAACACTGCTTGTATCTAACCAATGTATGATAAACCATTCTTGCTGAAACAAACTTAAAGGCCTGAAATAAACTTCAGGGGTGGGGAGTCTAAGCAGGACATAAATTAATTATTGTTTTAGCCTATTACCCAACTAACTTTCACTGCTGAGTTGCTACTTTAATTTTTTTTTAAATGACCACCATTAACTGTCTTCCCTGGAGTATCCTTTCCCCCTCCCCCATCCTCCCCCTACTTTAAGGGGCAGAAATTGTCTTGCTGCACTACAGCTGTACAGCACGTAGCCATTTGTAGTAACAGCTGTTTAGTTGACTTAATGTCTCTTATACTGTCTGCACAGGAATCTTAAAATGGAAAGATGACTATGCTGAAGGCTGGTTTACAGAATTCAGCTGTGGAATTGAAAACTGAAGCCTAAAACATGACAGCTGTTCCAGCATCTGAAGTTCAACTCTTGGAAAACTAAAACATCCAGGTTTCTTTAGTAGACCTTTCCAGCAAATGCAGTTGTATTGGTGCTGACTACAGGAGTAATAAGTAGTAAAAAGTTCCTAAAGGATGAATGACTAAAACCTGTCTGAATATTGAAATATGCATATGTAACAGTGAAGCATCATAATGCTGTTTTATAGTAGTGAATAGCCTTAGGCAACTTGGTAGCTAACTGATAGAACAGCTAGTGTAGTTTAACCTTGGTTACTGCAACTGTGGCTGTTTAGTTAGATTACTTCATGCAATTTGATTCTCCACCTCCTAAAACCTTTGTACTTGAAACATAGGGGGCATAATGTGCTTCAGGACTGCTGAGGCTACCAAATAGTCTCAGACAAATCTTAGATACTGCACTGGACAGATAAGAGACTAAGTCAAATGTTTTGTATTCTGTGTCATGTTTTCTTTGAGTAGCCATGTCCTCCTGCACAAGGCCTTGGTCCTTTGATGCAGTGTAGTCCACTTACTTCACCTCCAGTGCAGAGTTGACAAATCTAGCTAAGATGATAAAATACAAATCAGACAGACACTATGCTGGGAAAGCCTGCAGTTGTTACTCTGCATCATTACTGAACTTAGCCATCCTTCTACCCATATTTTTGTGAAAAGTATAATTTTGTGAACTTTAGTGGAGATTGAAAGCATGGCTTTAACAAGCAAATTGCACCCTATATCAGTTTACAATGTCAGTAAAACTGCTGCTTTGCTATTTCTGTCTAGTCCGTTGCAGAGCCTAACACTAGGGGGAAAAAAAACTAAGTTCACTTATAGACAAGGGGACAAATTCTGATTATTATGCAGGTGCAGTTTGCATGCCCTCAATAGAAATTGTACCAGTACCACCATAATGTAAGATGACCATCAGCTTTTGTTGCCCAAATAGGAAACTGCATCTATACCTCTTAATAGTTTGAGTTCTGAATCAACTCTGCTACTTAGAACAAATACAGCTTCATTCCTGGTTTGTCACTAAAAGATCTAAACCCTATGTGTCAATGCTAGCTCCTCAGCAATAGAGGAAGGTCAAACATATGAGAGAGTACACTCTAAAGATGTTCATAAATGGGATGCCTAAGAGCAAGTAAAGCTGCAGTGTTGTAGGCCATGAAATGAATGGCTGAAGCTGGGATGTAGGCAGCGACTTCTGAATGCTCCACATCACATTGCATGAGACCCTCTTACTGGTCAATCATTAATAACTCCTGCATGTACTCTTAACTTATTTGGGCAATGAGAGAAAAGAACTGTGAATAGTTAAATAAAATGTGGGGCTGGTACACCAACATCTACTTTTTAAAGTCGAACATTGATTTTGGGGAAACACTCCTCACCTTCCTTCTAATGTAGTAAAAGCGTAGTCAAACTTCCTCCAGAGCACTTTAAACTAAACGGGGGGAAAATTCTACTATGAACTTATAGATGAATGTTGTTGCTAGCCTTGACCATGCAGATAGGTATGCTGTATGTAGTTACCACTGCTAACTGCTGCCCGGTGAAAGGGGCAAGGGAAGCAAAGGATAGTACATGCTATGCAAGTTGAATGCAACGGCTGAAGATGCACTGTGCCATTCTTAGCAGAAGTAACATTGTCTCAATTTCATTAAAGAATGTACCTTTCAATAAACCTTATTGAAATGCAGGTATCAGTAATTGTCCTTTTGACACTCTTCCCACTACCTATTACAAAACTCTCTATCGGTTTCTTTACTATTCTGTGAACAGTAATTAAACTTCCCAAATAAATGCTCTTATGAAAGTAAACTTAAACTGTAGGTGCTAAGAGTCATTGTACAGATCTCATTGTCATCTATCTTAAAACAGTGGTCAACTTATTGTTTAAGGAAAAAATTTTTTTTATATGTGATACCTAAGACTAAACAAACCTAGCAAGATTTATTTGATGTATAGATGAGTAGGGTTGGTTTTCACTTCCTCTCTAGTTTGACTTTAAATGTCAAAGCAGGAGCCAAATATCTGAAATAGACTATCCTGACTTTTTCTAAAGGATTGCTCTACCTGAAATGTAGGATATAGTAAAGTCCACAGTGGTTGCAACACCACACTATTTACTAGTACGCTACATGTTCCTACACTTCATTTGTGGGTGGGTTTTTTTTGTTTTTTGTTTTTTTTAAAGAGACCTTAGATACCTTCTATGTGGATACTCAGATTTTGAACAGGAGGCTTGAAAACTATCCTCCCCAAGAACTGGGAGTTTGGTATTGGCACCAGTTTCTATAGCAAATAAAATTAGTGTAGGAGGGCTTCAGAAGAGCTGTGAGGAGAGCTTTATTGTAGCCCTAAACAAAGTATTATAGTGGCCTTCTTACATAAGCAAGTCTTGAGAAAGGACTCTTAAGTGTCCATTTCATACCTTTGCTAATGCTTTTACAATTGATTTTGAAGGGCTGACTAAGCAGTTACTTCTCCCTCAGCTGCAGGGGTGATTTCTTGATGAGCTGTACAACATGAAAACCTAAATGAAGCTGTTAGATAACTATGCTCCTATCCAGAAAGCTCACATTACCTCTTGGCTTTATGTCTGAGGCATCTGGAGAGAGCAAAAGGGATTTGAACTCAAGTGAAATCATATCTTACATGAACCACTCCATCTCCTCCTTATGAACCCTAGACAGTGTCTTGTATGGATCTGACTACAGTAGAAACCACTTTTAGGCAATAACTGGAAGTGGATGGTAACAGGGCCTCCTTCCACTACTTTAAAAAAAAGTCTTGTTCCCTAACTTCAAGATACATAATCACAGCTTTTTCCTCCTCTGTGTTTGGTACAATTCTAAACAGTTGCAGCTTAGATGTAGGTTTGCTGAAAGTTTTGCCATCTCCCATTTATATTGCAGTAAGATGCTCATCTTGGCCTGTCTTTGCAGAACTCTCCCAAAGCATCACAGGGCACCAAATCCAGAGCCTGGACTGCATAGGAATGTTTGCTGTAAGGGTACAAGTTGTCAAACTCAGGCTGTGGAGAATACAGAATTCCATTTTTAATGATAGTCCAGGCTATAAAATTATCATAGTACCCAGGAATCCTACTTAGTACTACTGCTATAAATAGGCAGTTTGCACAAACTCTCTACATATTAACTAAACTTTCAGTTAACTTATTTGTACAGTTCCCCATTGTGGAATTCACTATCACTTGCTGGCACAAAATGTTCACCTCACAGCCCAGATACTTTTTGCCCTTCAGTTTGCCTCCTTTCCCATCCTCTCTTTCCTTGCCCTGGATTTGTCCATACAGCCATACTCAATTTTCATCCTCATGCTATTTGTCAGAAATAAGAACTAGTTATCTGGACATTTTTAGAGTCTCAGCCTTTGGATTAATGCACTAGTGAAATTAGTGGGAATGTGAGATATCTACTCTCTTCTCTGTAATAATGGCTCAGAAGTCTGAACCTCTTCTATAAAATGAAAGATTCTACAGAAAATGAATGCTATCCCAGCCCAGTGGATCAGGTAACAGCTGACCTATGTAGTGGGAGGTTTGATATGGTTTCATGGAGTGTTACAAGAATGTAGCTTTACTATATTTGCTCCTAGGTGTAATGGAAGGTATTGACAGTATTTTACAAATGGATTAGGTTCTTGCACCCTACAACAGTTATGGGGGTAGAGAGGAAGAAGTGAGTGATCAGCTGACAGTCTTAATTAAGCCTTAGATTTTAGTGGATTGGTGGCTACTGGCAGATCATTGTCAATGAAGAGACCTCTATTCTGGAATTCACAGCTGGAACTGGTCTATCTGTAAACATGCATAACACAGTGCAAAGCATTCTGCAGGCTTCTTACTCTTTTAGATTGGGAGATGATTTGGCTTTTGTAATTGTATATGTTGGACATATACTCAGTCTCTGCTGGCTACATTAAGAATTAAAATAGGAAAGTCTTAGAATATGTAACTTTCATATAAAGCACATAATACTAAGTAGTTAAGCACTAGCCAAAACCTGTAATTAAAATTTATATTTTCTTAAATTCAAACTGTACACTAAGTAGGGACAATAGAAATACATAACTGCACATTTATTTTCTTGCACAATGGTATGTAAGTCAACATTTTGTTCAATGTGTTAGTCAGGAAGAGGTACAATATGGTAGCTCTCACATGGGAACAGTTTTTTAAATTCTAAAAAGAGTTTTAACTTTTAAGTACACAGAATTGCATCCTACAGGCAAAGTATTCCACCCTTTCAGAAACCAAAACCTCTTCTCCTCCCACAAAGAATATTAAATTACTATACTGTAAGTAGACCTACGAGTACTAGAACCCAGGCTTCAACCTAAACCTTTTGACTTTTTGCTACCACGCTGTTTGTCCTTCAGCAACATTTGGCACAACACTAAAATGTCAAAACTTATTTTCTGCACTTAAGAGTAATATTCTTGTTTCTGCCACTGCGTTTTAAAATTGAATTTACTAACACACATCAGAAGGCTGCTAACCAAGTGAGAGCTACAAAAGTACATTTTTAAAATTTAGAAAATATAGGTCTTTCAAAGTTAAGGATAATGGTAGGTGGCTTGCCTGTAGGATTAATTCTCCACAAGAGGATGAGTGCTGACATTTATGTAGCATTCTATAACTGTGCCTCTATTTCACTTCATTGTGGAATATTTCCACAAATCCATACTGCTTAAAAACAGTCATGACACCTTTAAAGTACATTTATCATGTGTGCATATTTTCCATTAATATCAAAGTTAGCACACTTAAAAATGAGCCTCTAACTGCTGTTTGTCTTGATCCTACTGAAAGGAATCCTCTGTAAACTATCCACGGAGACAGTATTTGATATTCATTCTGTAGACAGGTGAAGTCTTTTTAGCAATGACATATTCCACTCCTTCAGTTTAACACAGAATTTCTCTCTGGTTCTTTGGAACACAGCTGAAAGTTTATTTTTCAAGTTTGGAAAAGTCTGGTCCCCCTTTGCTGTAGTTCCCAGAAATTTCTGCCCCACTGAAGTCAAAGCCAGGATTCTGTACAGAGATAAAAGAAAGATTCATATAAAGGTTAATATTCAATATATCACTGTATAAATCAAAGTTTAACGCTTTCCCAAACTGATAAAAGCACACACCTTCTGCTTGTTATGTTCCTGGGAATTGGCACAGTTGAAATTCTCCAGGGAGAGTGAAAAATTTTTGCACACATGCATCAGCAATTACACACAAAGGGAGATTGGGATTCTGGTTGGTGGCTTGCCCAGCTACAGAAGTGAGTTTGCAGGCTGTTGCCATCCCAAGTTTAGGAGGCAGCTAGATTTCCATATCAAGAAAATCTTTAAAATGTTATTAGGGAGCAGGGTTAAATATTACAGCTGTTGACTTTTACAATGTCCCTTTCAATTGTTATCTGAAAAGGGAAGTTCCTGCAGTACTGGACAGCTAGTTTTTATAAAAATGCTGCTGTTTTTTGTTAAACAAAAAATTGTGCTGATTCAGCACTTGCTAACTGTTAAACTCTATTCCCACAGCTCTGCTGAATTACTAATGCTAGTACACAAAGACGGTGAAGTGCTATAAGTAGTAGTCACAGCACTGGGAAACAAGTTTAGCATGAAATCTACTCAAAATAGAGGGAGAAATTATTTGCCCAGTGAGTTTACTCTCCTTTGTCTTCAAAACAAAGTTTTGACTGTGTGTTCTGTATAAATGTACTCAAGGAGACATGATTTTGAAAAATAAACTTTAAATACAGATATGTAATCATTCAGAGAGACTGCCATATACAGGTCCTCTTTCAAGGCTCAATTCTCCTGCTGTTGGGTACTTGCAACTTTCAGTGAAGTCAAATGCCAAGATTCTAAATGAACTATGCATTACTTTCCAAAACTAATGCCTTTTTTCAATTTTAAAAGAAGAGTTTTAGGTTCTCTCATATTACAGAATGGTATCCTATAGGCAAAGTTTGATATCCTAATGAAGATTCAACCCATTGAGTGACAAATCAACCAGAATGGGTTAAAATAGTAAAAATGGGTTAACTTTCTGTATCTCTGATGAATGTAAAAGAATTTTTCTCAGTTTCATGGCCATAACCTGTGCATAATATGTATAAATAAGAAACAAACGGTAATTAGTGTCCTCTGACTTGCCTCTCTTTGGAATCTCTCCAGTGTAAGTTTCCTCTGCATCTGGTCCTGTACCCAAGGATCAGCAGCATACTCATTTTCTAACAAAGAGGTCCAACAATTTCCAGCATCTCTATTTGTCTTCATTAGAACAATACGTATCAATTTTCTGTCTTCTTCATAAGAAAAATAGAAATAACAATTGGACTTAAGTGCTATACTCTTTTTCAGCCAAATTCAACATTAATATTTCAGTGAATTTTCTGGTGAAACTTCATTCTTAAAGGCTATGCAAAAAGATATTTCATTCACTGAAAATGAAGACAAACTCAGACGTCCAGACCAATGTGCAACAAGAAAACTTGAAAACTAAGGAAAAGAAGATCCCTTTATTCATATGTTTAAAACATTGTACATACATATTTCCTCCCTCCAAACTAAGTGGAACCTTTCTAGAGGGACTGACTGATGAAGAAAGATTAATATAATTAATACAGTAACTCCTCACTTAACATCCTCCAGGTTAACGTTTTGTCGTTACGTCGCTGTTCTATTAGAGAACACACTCGTTTAAAGTTGCGCAATGTTCCCTTATAACATTTGGCCACCCGCTTTGTCTACTGCTTGCAGGATTCTTTGGAAGAGCAGCCGGTCCTCATGGGGGCTCAGAACCATGGTGGGTCGGCAGCCCCCACCATCAGCTCCCCTCCACCTCACCAGTGCCTCCCACCCATGGATCAGCACCTCCCTCTCTCTGCCTCCCCGCACCTCCTGCCCCCTGCAATCAGCTGTTTTGCAGGAGTCTGGGGGGAAATGGGGAGGAGTGAGGACACAGCGTGCTTGGGGGAGGGGGTGGAGCGGGAGCAGGCAGAGGTGGGGTGGGGCCTTGGGGGAAGGGGTGGAGTGAGGGCGGGCCTGGGGCAGAGCCAGGGGTTGAGCACCCCTGGGCAAAGTCGGCACCTGTGCTTGTACCCGAGTTGCAAAGGGGGAAGCTGCCGCTGCTGCTACTCAAGGCGCTTCCTAGCCTAACGTGGCACCTTCAGCCTCCTTGCCCACCTCATTGTCTACAGCGGGCTGTGCCTGTGTGGGTAAGGCAGGGGCCCCTCCCTATTACTGTATGTTTGTAAACACACTCTACGTGCACACTACCCCCTAGTGATTCATCATCACTTTACGGCCCAACCACCGCCCTCCTCCCTGCTTGGGAATAGGGCGCTACGCCAAGTGCTTGCGGAAGCTCCGCCTGAGGCCACCAGCCACCTGCAAACTCTTCCTTGCTGTCTTGCGCCTGAATACACAACATTCCATTCGCTTCTTCCCCCCCGCTTTTGAAGGAAGGGGGTAAGAACACAGGGTGACAGCTGACCCAAAGCAAGCTAATAGCATTCCAGCGCCTGCTTCACTCTAGCAAGGGGGAGAAGCTGCGTAGGGATGCACAGAGCCTGGCCCTACTCCCATAAAAATCTGTGAAATGGAGATTTGCCATTCATTTAAATGCCAGCTGCATCTCTCTGCCCCTGCATCCACACAGCAGGGAGGGGCGCAGCCCTGCAGCAGAGGTTATTTTCCTCCTCTTACAACAGTCACAGCTACATTGGCTGCAGTGCTGCCCTGGTGCTGAGTGCATGGTTACTATAGGAGGTACAGCAGGGCCAGTTTTTCCAGAGCACCCTGGAAGACAGGCCTTTGGTTCCTCCAGCAGGGCTCCTGTGAAAGTAAGAACCTGCAATGAAACTGACTCCATAACTAGTCCTAGCCTAAACCCACAGGGCTTCCAGTAGGGAAGCAGATTACCATGGAGAATGACATGGGTTTTCCAAATTCTTTCCCTTTCAATAGCCGATTGATGTTGCATGACCCCAACCACTCCAGGCTGAAGGGAACAAAGAGTAGCACATGCATGCACCATCCAGAGGAGTATCACCCAGCATCATGAGTTAAAAACGTTCAGCAAGTGATAGTGGCGTGCCTAGCAATACCACTAGCAGTAAGCAAACCAGGAAAACCATTAGTCTGGGTACTAAATTAGACACTTTAAGGCATTTTGATGCAGGCGAGCATGTGGCAGACATTGGCATCACTCTAGGTCTTACTCCGACCACTGTGAGAACAATACGGAGTAATGCCAACAAGACCAGGGCTAGTGCTCGGTGTGTAACACCACTTAGTGCTACTACAATAAGTTGATCAAGAAGTAGTTTGCTGGAAAATAATGGAGTGTCTTCTCTCAATGTGGATAGAGGACCAAAACTAAGTTTGCTAGTAATACAAGCTAAGGCAAAAAAGTTTGTATGACAATTTGAAGAGAGAGACCAAGGTGAAGGATCACAGACAGAGCTGTTCATGGCAAGTCGAGGATGGTATGATTGGTTCAAGAGGCGCTTCCACCTGCATAACATCACAATGTCTGGTGAGGCAGCTAGTGCCAATACTGCAGCAGCTAAAAAATTCCCGGACTATCAAGAAAATAATTGAAGAAGGTGGCTATTCCCCTAAGCAAGTCTTCAATGTCGATGAAACGGGCCTCTACTGGAAGAGAATGCCTAAGCTGACTTACATTTCCCGAAAGGAGAAGACCGCGCCCGGATTTAAAGCAGCTAAAGACCGCATAACCTTGCTTTTAGGTGGTAATGCTGCCAGAGATATGAACATGAAACCACTGACAGTATACCAATCCGAAACACCACGAGCTCTCAAGGGATTTTCAAAGGAACACCTTCCGGTCATTTGGAAATCCAATAAGAAGGCATGCATAACTGGAGCTATTTTTTCAGAATGGCTGATTCTCTATGCTGTCCCTGCATGGAAGGAATACAGTGCCAAGGAAAATCTTGACAGGTTTCAGAGTAGCAGCCGTGTTAGTCTGTATCGGCAAAAAGAACAAGAGTACTTGTGGCACCTTAGAGACTAACAAATTTATTAGAGCATAAGCTTTCGTGGGCTACAACCCACTTCTTCGGATG